>NC_141024.2:26507500-27707500 GCF_052040795.2 Danio rerio | reverse complement strand
TCACTTGCAACTTGCTTTAACATGTTTAACAGTGCATGAAATGTTGTCTAAAACAAAAAAGAATGATGCATTTTATAGCTGGATCTGGTTTTATTACATTCTAAATTGGACGTTGAAAATGAGCTTATCTCAGCCAGCAGAGAGGTCAAATCACAGTAATGCAAACTCAGTCAGAGACATAGATTTTCACTTGCAACTTGCTTTAACATGTTTAACATTGCATGACATGTTGTCTAAAACAAAAAAGAATGATGCATTTTATGGCTGGATCTGGTTTTATTACATTCTAAATTGGACGTTGAAAATGAGCTTATCTCAGCCAGCAGAGAGGTCAAATCACAGTAATGCAAACTCAGTCAGAGACATAGATTTTCACTTGCAACTTGCTTTAACATGTTTAACAGTGCATGAAATGTTGTCTAAAACAAAAAAGAATGATGCATTTTATGTCTGGATCTGGTTTTATTACATTCTAAATTGGACGTTGAAAATGAGCTTATCTCAGCCAGCAGAGAGGTCAAATCACAGTAATGCAAACTCAGTCAGAGACATAGATTTTCACTTGCAACTTGCTTTAACATGTTTAACAGTGCATGAAATGTTGTCTAAAACAAAAAAGAATGATGCATTTTATAGCTGGATCTGGTTTTATTACATTCTGAATTGGACGTTGAAAATGAGCTTATCTCAGCCAGCAGAGAGGTCAAATCACAGTAATGCAAACTCAGTCAGAGACATAGATTTTCACTTGCAACTTGCTTTAACATGTTTAACAGTGCATGAAATGTTGTCTAAAACAAAAAAGAATGATCCATGTTATGGCTGGATCTGTTTTTATCATTTTCTGAAATGGACGTTGAAAATGAGCTTATCTCAGCCAGCAGAGAGGTCAAATCACAGTAATGCAAACTCAGTCAGGGACATAGATTTTCTGTTGCAACTTGCTTTAACATGTTTAACAGTGCATGAAATGTTGTCTAAAACAAAAAAGAATGATGCATTTTATAGCTGGATCTGGTTTTATTACATTCTGAATTGAACGTTGAAAATGAGCTTATCTCAGCCAGCAGAGAGGTCAAATCACAGTAATGCAAACTCAGTCAGAGACATAGATTTTCACTTGCAACTTGCTTTAACATGTTTAACATTGCATGACATGTTGTCTAAAACAAAAAAGAATGATGCATTTTATGTCTGGATCTGGTTTTATTACATTCTAAATTGGACGTTGAAAATGAGCTTATCTCAGCCAGCAGAGAGGTCAAATCACAGTAATGCAAACTCAGTCAGAGACATAGATTTTCACTTGCAACTTGCTTTAACATGTTTAACAGTGCATGAAATGTTGTCTAAAACAAAAAAGAATGATGCATTTTATGTCTGGATCTGGTTTTATTACATTCTAAATTGGACGTTGAAAATGAGCTTATCTCAGCCAGCAGAGAGGTCAAATCACAGTAATGCAAACTCAGTCAGAGACATAGATTTTCACTTGCAACTTGCTTTAACATGTTTAACAGTGCATGAAATGTTGTCTAAAACAAAAAAGAATGATGCATTTTATGTCTGGATCTGGTTTTATTACATTCTAAATTGGACGTTGAAAATGAGCTTATCTCAGCCAGCAGAGGTCAAAATAAGCAGTAATGCAAACTCAGTCAGAGACATATATTTTCACTTGCAACTTGCTTTAACATGTTTAACAGTGCATGAAATGTTGTCTAAAACAAAAAAGAATGATGCATTTTATGTCTGGATCTGGTTTTATTACATTCTAAATTGGACGTTGAAAATGAGCTTATCTCAGCCAGCAGAGAGGTCAAATCACAGTAATGCAAACTCAGTCAGAGACATATATTTTCACTTGCAACTTGCTTTAACATGTTTAACAGTGCATGAAATGTTGTCTAAAACAAAAAAGAATGATGCATTTTATAGCTGGATCTGGTTTTATTACATTCTGAATTGAACGTTGAAAATGAGCTTATCTCAGCCAGCAGAGAGGTCAAATCACAGTAATGCAAACTCAGTCAGAGACATTGATTTTCACTTGCAACTTCCTTTAACATGTTTAACAGTGCATGAAATGTTGTCTAAAACAAAAAAGAATGATGCATTTTATGGCTGGATCTGTTTTTATCACTTTCTGAAATGGACGTTGAAAATGAGCTTATCTCAGCCAGCAGAGAGGTCAAATCACAGTAATGCAAACTCAGTCAGGGACATATGTTTTCTCTTGCAACTTGCTTTAACATGTTTAACAGTGCATGAAATGTTGTCTAAAACAAAAAAGAATGATGCATTTTATAGCAGGATCTGGTTTTATTACATTCTGAATTGAACGTTGAAAATGAGCTTATCTCAGCCAGCAGAGAGGTCAAATCACAGTAATGCAAACTCAGTCAGAGACATAGATTTTCACTTGCAACTTGCTTTAACATGTTTAACAGTGCATGAAATGTTGTCTAAAACAAAAAAGAATGATGCATTTTATAGCTGGATCTGGTTTTATTACATTCTGAATTGGACATTGAAAATGAGCTTATCTCAGCCAGCAGAGAGGTCAAATCACAGTAATGCAAACTCAGTCAGAGACATAGATTTTCACTTGCAACTTGCTTTAACATGTTTAACAGTGCATGAAATGTTGTCTAAAACAAAAAAGAATGATCCATGTTATGGCTGGATCTGGTTTTATTACATTCTGAATTGGACGTTGAAAATGAGCTTATCTCAGCCAGCAGAGAGGTCAAATCACAGTAATGCAAACTCAGTCAGAGACATAGATTTTCACTTGCAACTTGCTTTAACATGTTTAACAGTGCATGAAATGTTGTCTAAAACAAAAAAGAATGATGCATTTTATAGCTGGATCTGGTTTTATTACATTCTAAATTGGACGTTGAAAATGAGCTTATCTCAGCCAGCAGAGAGGTCAAATCACAGTAATGCAAACTCAGTCAGAGACATAGATTTTCACTTGCAACTTGCTTTAACATGTTTAACAGTGCATGAAATGTTGTCTAAAACAAAAAAGAATGATGCATTTTATGTCTGGATCTGGTTTTATTACATTCTAAATTGGACGTTGAAAATGAGCTTATCTCAGCCAGCAGAGAGGTCAAATCACAGTAATGCAAACTCAGTCAGGGACATATGTTTTCTCTTGCAACTTGCTTTAACATGTTTAACAGTGCATGAAATGTTGTCTAAAACAAAAAAAAATGATGCATTTTATAGCTGGATCTGGTTTTATTACATTCTGAATTGAACGTTGAAAATGAGCTTATCTCAGCCAGCAGAGAGGTCAAATCACAGTAATGCAAACTCAGTCAGAGACATAGATTTTCACTTGCAACTTCCTTTAACATGTTTAACAGTGCATGAAATGTTGTCTAAAACAAAAAAGAATGATGCATTTTATGTCTGGATCTGTTTTTATCACTTTTGAATTGGACGATGAAAATGAGCTTATCTCAGCCAGCAGAGAGGTCAAATCACAGTAATGCAAACTCAGTCAGAGACATAGATTTTCACTTGCAACTTGCTTTAACATGTTTAACAGTGCATGAAATGTTGTCTAAAACAAAAAAGAATGATGCATTTTATAGCTGGATCTGGTTTTATTACATTCTGAATTGGACATTGAAAATGAGCTTATCTCAGCCAGCAGAGAGGTCAAATCACAGTAATGCAAACTCAGTCAGAGACATAGATTTTCACTTGCAACTTGCTTTAACATGTTTAACAGTGCATGAAATGTTGTCTAAAACAAAAAAGAATGATGCATTTTATGTCTGGATCTGGTTTTATTACATTCTAAATTGGACGTTGAAAATGAGCTTATCTCAGCCAGCAGAGAGGTCAAATCACAGTAATGCAAACTCAGTCAGAGACATATATTTTCACTTGCAACTTGCTTTAACATGTTTAACAGTGCATGAAATGTTGTCTAAAACAAAAAAGAATGATGCATTTTATGGCTGGATCTGTTTTTATCACTTTCTGAAATGGACGTTGAAAATGAGCTTATCTCAGCCAGCAGAGAGGTCAAATCACAGTAATGCAAACTCAGTTAGAGACATATATTTTCACTTGCAACTTGCTTTAACATGTTTAACAGTGCATGAAATGTTGTCTAAAACAAAAAAGAATGATGCATTTTATGGCTGGATCTGGTTTTATTACATTCTGAAATGGACGTTGAAAATGAGCTTATCTCAGCCAGCAGAGAGGTCAAATCACAGTAATGCAAACTCAGTCAGAGACATAGATTTTCACTTGCAACTTGCTTTAACATGTTTAACAGTGCATGAAATGTTGTCTAAAACAAAAAAGAATGATGCATTTTATGGCTGGATCTGTTTTTATCACTTTCTGAAATGGACGTTGAAAATGAGCTTATCTCAGCCAGCAGAGAGGTCAAATCACAGTAATGCAAACTCAGTCAGAGACATATATTTTCACTTGCAACTTGCTTTAACATGTTTAACATTGCATGACATGTTGTCTAAAACAAAAAAGAATGATGCATTTTATAGCTGGATCTGGTTTTATTACATTCTGAATTGGACGTTGAAAATGAGCTTATCTCAGCCAGCAGAGAGGTCAAATCCCAGTAATGCAAACTCAGTCAGAGACATAGATTTTCACTTGCAACTTGCTTTAACATGTTTAACAGTGCATGAAATGTTGTCTAAAACAAAAAAGAATGATGCATTTTATGTCTGGATCTGGTTTTATTACATTCTAAATTGGACGTTGAAAATGAGCTTATCTCAGCCAGCAGAGAGGTCAAATCACAGTAATGCAAACTCAGTCAGAGACATAGATTTTCTCTTGCAACTTGCTTTAACATGTTTAACAGTGCATGAAATGTTGTCTAAAACAAAAAAGAATGATGCATTTTATAGCTGGATCTGGTTTTATTACATTCTGAATTGGACGTTGAAAATGAGCTTATCTCAGCCAGCAGAGAGGTCAAATCACAGTAATGCAAACTCAGTCAGAGACATAGATTTTCACTTGCAACTTGCTTTAACATGTTTAACAGTGCATGAAATGTTGTCTAAAACAAAAAAGAATGATCCATGTTATGGCTGGATCTGTTTTTATCATTTTCTGAAATGGACGTTGAAAATGAGCTTATCTCAGCCAGCAGAGAGGTCAAATCACAGTAATGCAAACTCAGTCAGGGACATATGTTTTCTCTTGCAACTTGCTTTAACATGTTTAACAGTGCATGAAATGTTGTCTAAAACAAAAAAGAATGATGCATTTTATAGCTGGATCTGGTTTTATTACATTCTGAATTGAACGTTGAAAATGAGCTTATCTCAGCCAGCAGAGAGGTCAAATCACAGTAATGCAAACTCAGTCAGAGACATAGATTTTCACTTGCAACTTCCTTTAACATGTTTAACAGTGCATGAAATGTTGTCTAAAACAAAAAAGAATGATGCATTTTATGTCTGGATCTGTTTTTATCACTTTTGAATTGGACGATGAAAATGAGCTTATCTCAGCCAGCAGAGAGGTCAAATCACAGTAATGCAAACTCAGTCAGAGACATATATTTTCACTTGCAACTTGCTTTAACATGTTTAACAGTGCATGAAATGTTGTCTAAAACAAAAAAGAATGATGCATTTTATGTCTGGATCTGGTTTTATTACATTCTAAATTGGACGTTGAAAATGAGCTTATCTCAGCCAGCAGAGAGGTCAAATCACAGTAATGCAAACTCAGTCAGAGACATAGATTTTCACTTGCAACTTGCTTTAACATGTTTAACAGTGCATGAAATGTTGTCTAAAACAAAAAAGAATGATGCATTTTATAGCTGGATCTGGTTTTATTACATTCTGAATTGGACGTTGAAAATGAGCTTATCTCAGCCAGCAGAGAGGTCAAATCACAGTAATGCAAACTCAGTCAGAGACATAGATTTTCACTTGCAACTTGCTTTAACATGTTTAACAGTGCATGAAATGTTGTCTAAAACAAAAAAGAATGATCCATGTTATGGCTGGATCTGTTTTTATCATTTTCTGAAATGGACGTTGAAAATGAGCTTATCTCAGCCAGCAGAGAGGTCAAATCACAGTAATGCAAACTCAGTCAGGGACATAGATTTTCTGTTGCAACTTGCTTTAACATGTTTAACAGTGCATGAAATGTTGTCTAAAACAAAAAAGAATGATGCATTTTATAGCTGGATCTGGTTTTATTACATTCTGAATTGAACGTTGAAAATGAGCTTATCTCAGCCAGCAGAGAGGTCAAATCACAGTAATGCAAACTCAGTCAGAGACATAGATTTTCACTTGCAACTTGCTTTAACATGTTTAACATTGCATGACATGTTGTCTAAAACAAAAAAGAATGATGCATTTTATGTCTGGATCTGGTTTTATTACATTCTAAATTGGACGTTGAAAATGAGCTTATCTCAGCCAGCAGAGAGGTCAAATCACAGTAATGCAAACTCAGTCAGAGACATAGATTTTCACTTGCAACTTGCTTTAACATGTTTAACAGTGCATGAAATGTTGTCTAAAACAAAAAAGAATGATGCATTTTATGTCTGGATCTGGTTTTATTACATTCTAAATTGGACGTTGAAAATGAGCTTATCTCAGCCAGCAGAGAGGTCAAATCACAGTAATGCAAACTCAGTCAGAGACATAGATTTTCACTTGCAACTTGCTTTAACATGTTTAACAGTGCATGAAATGTTGTCTAAAACAAAAAAGAATGATGCATTTTATGTCTGGATCTGGTTTTATTACATTCTAAATTGGACGTTGAAAATGAGCTTATCTCAGCCAGCAGAGGTCAAAATAAGCAGTAATGCAAACTCAGTCAGAGACATATATTTTCACTTGCAACTTGCTTTAACATGTTTAACAGTGCATGAAATGTTGTCTAAAACAAAAAAGAATGATGCATTTTATGTCTGGATCTGGTTTTATTACATTCTAAATTGGACGTTGAAAATGAGCTTATCTCAGCCAGCAGAGAGGTCAAATCACAGTAATGCAAACTCAGTCAGAGACATATATTTTCACTTGCAACTTGCTTTAACATGTTTAACAGTGCATGAAATGTTGTCTAAAACAAAAAAGAATGATGCATTTTATAGCTGGATCTGGTTTTATTACATTCTGAATTGAACGTTGAAAATGAGCTTATCTCAGCCAGCAGAGAGGTCAAATCACAGTAATGCAAACTCAGTCAGAGACATTGATTTTCACTTGCAACTTCCTTTAACATGTTTAACAGTGCATGAAATGTTGTCTAAAACAAAAAAGAATGATGCATTTTATGGCTGGATCTGTTTTTATCACTTTCTGAAATGGACGTTGAAAATGAGCTTATCTCAGCCAGCAGAGAGGTCAAATCACAGTAATGCAAACTCAGTCAGGGACATATGTTTTCTCTTGCAACTTGCTTTAACATGTTTAACAGTGCATGAAATGTTGTCTAAAACAAAAAAGAATGATGCATTTTATAGCAGGATCTGGTTTTATTACATTCTGAATTGAACGTTGAAAATGAGCTTATCTCAGCCAGCAGAGAGGTCAAATCACAGTAATGCAAACTCAGTCAGAGACATAGATTTTCACTTGCAACTTGCTTTAACATGTTTAACAGTGCATGAAATGTTGTCTAAAACAAAAAAGAATGATGCATTTTATAGCTGGATCTGGTTTTATTACATTCTGAATTGGACATTGAAAATGAGCTTATCTCAGCCAGCAGAGAGGTCAAATCACAGTAATGCAAACTCAGTCAGAGACATAGATTTTCACTTGCAACTTGCTTTAACATGTTTAACAGTGCATGAAATGTTGTCTAAAACAAAAAAGAATGATCCATGTTATGGCTGGATCTGGTTTTATTACATTCTGAATTGGACGTTGAAAATGAGCTTATCTCAGCCAGCAGAGAGGTCAAATCACAGTAATGCAAACTCAGTCAGAGACATAGATTTTCACTTGCAACTTGCTTTAACATGTTTAACAGTGCATGAAATGTTGTCTAAAACAAAAAAGAATGATGCATTTTATAGCTGGATCTGGTTTTATTACATTCTAAATTGGACGTTGAAAATGAGCTTATCTCAGCCAGCAGAGAGGTCAAATCACAGTAATGCAAACTCAGTCAGAGACATAGATTTTCACTTGCAACTTGCTTTAACATGTTTAACAGTGCATGAAATGTTGTCTAAAACAAAAAAGAATGATGCATTTTATGTCTGGATCTGGTTTTATTACATTCTAAATTGGACGTTGAAAATGAGCTTATCTCAGCCAGCAGAGAGGTCAAATCACAGTAATGCAAACTCAGTCAGGGACATATGTTTTCTCTTGCAACTTGCTTTAACATGTTTAACAGTGCATGAAATGTTGTCTAAAACAAAAAAAAATGATGCATTTTATAGCTGGATCTGGTTTTATTACATTCTGAATTGAACGTTGAAAATGAGCTTATCTCAGCCAGCAGAGAGGTCAAATCACAGTAATGCAAACTCAGTCAGAGACATAGATTTTCACTTGCAACTTCCTTTAACATGTTTAACAGTGCATGAAATGTTGTCTAAAACAAAAAAGAATGATGCATTTTATGTCTGGATCTGTTTTTATCACTTTTGAATTGGACGATGAAAATGAGCTTATCTCAGCCAGCAGAGAGGTCAAATCACAGTAATGCAAACTCAGTCAGAGACATAGATTTTCACTTGCAACTTGCTTTAACATGTTTAACAGTGCATGAAATGTTGTCTAAAACAAAAAAGAATGATGCATTTTATAGCTGGATCTGGTTTTATTACATTCTGAATTGGACATTGAAAATGAGCTTATCTCAGCCAGCAGAGAGGTCAAATCACAGTAATGCAAACTCAGTCAGAGACATAGATTTTCACTTGCAACTTGCTTTAACATGTTTAACAGTGCATGAAATGTTGTCTAAAACAAAAAAGAATGATGCATTTTATGTCTGGATCTGGTTTTATTACATTCTAAATTGGACGTTGAAAATGAGCTTATCTCAGCCAGCAGAGAGGTCAAATCACAGTAATGCAAACTCAGTCAGAGACATATATTTTCACTTGCAACTTGCTTTAACATGTTTAACAGTGCATGAAATGTTGTCTAAAACAAAAAAGAATGATGCATTTTATGGCTGGATCTGTTTTTATCACTTTCTGAAATGGACGTTGAAAATGAGCTTATCTCAGCCAGCAGAGAGGTCAAATCACAGTAATGCAAACTCAGTTAGAGACATATATTTTCACTTGCAACTTGCTTTAACATGTTTAACAGTGCATGAAATGTTGTCTAAAACAAAAAAGAATGATGCATTTTATGGCTGGATCTGGTTTTATTACATTCTGAAATGGACGTTGAAAATGAGCTTATCTCAGCCAGCAGAGAGGTCAAATCACAGTAATGCAAACTCAGTCAGAGACATAGATTTTCACTTGCAACTTGCTTTAACATGTTTAACAGTGCATGAAATGTTGTCTAAAACAAAAAAGAATGATGCATTTTATGGCTGGATCTGTTTTTATCACTTTCTGAAATGGACGTTGAAAATGAGCTTATCTCAGCCAGCAGAGAGGTCAAATCACAGTAATGCAAACTCAGTCAGAGACATATATTTTCACTTGCAACTTGCTTTAACATGTTTAACATTGCATGACATGTTGTCTAAAACAAAAAAGAATGATGCATTTTATAGCTGGATCTGGTTTTATTACATTCTGAATTGGACGTTGAAAATGAGCTTATCTCAGCCAGCAGAGAGGTCAAATCCCAGTAATGCAAACTCAGTCAGAGACATAGATTTTCACTTGCAACTTGCTTTAACATGTTTAACAGTGCATGAAATGTTGTCTAAAACAAAAAAGAATGATGCATTTTATGTCTGGATCTGGTTTTATTACATTCTAAATTGGACGTTGAAAATGAGCTTATCTCAGCCAGCAGAGAGGTCAAATCACAGTAATGCAAACTCAGTCAGAGACATAGATTTTCACTTGCAACTTGCTTTAACATGTTTAACAGTGCATGAAATGTTGTCTAAAACAAAAAAGAATGATGCATTTTATAGCTGGATCTGGTTTTATTACATTCTGAATTGGACGTTGAAAATGAGCTTATCTCAGCCAGCAGAGAGGTCAAATCACAGTAATGCAAACTCAGTCAGAGACATAGATTTTCACTTGCAACTTGCTTTAACATGTTTAACAGTGCATGAAATGTTGTCTAAAACAAAAAAGAATGATCCATGTTATGGCTGGATCTGTTTTTATCATTTTCTGAAATGGACGTTGAAAATGAGCTTATCTCAGCCAGCAGAGAGGTCAAATCACAGTAATGCAAACTCAGTCAGGGACATAGATTTTCTCTTGCAACTTGCTTTAACATGTTTAACAGTGCATGAAATGTTGTCTAAAACAAAAAAGAATGATGCATTTTATAGCTGGATCTGGTTTTATTACATTCTGAATTGAACGTTGAAAATGAGCTTATCTCAGCCAGCAGAGAGGTCAAATCACAGTAATGCAAACTCAGTCAGAGACATAGATTTTCACTTGCAACTTGCTTTAACATGTTTAACATTGCATGACATGTTGTCTAAAACAAAAAAGAATGATGCATTTTATGTCTGGATCTGGTTTTATTACATTCTAAATTGGACGTTGAAAATGAGCTTATCTCAGCCAGCAGAGAGGTCAAATCACAGTAATGCAAACTCAGTCAGAGACATAGATTTTCACTTGCAACTTGCTTTAACATGTTTAACAGTGCATGAAATGTTGTCTAAAACAAAAAAGAATGATGCATTTTATGTCTGGATCTGGTTTTATTACATTCTAAATTGGACGTTGAAAATGAGCTTATCTCAGCCAGCAGAGAGGTCAAATCACAGTAATGCAAACTCAGTCAGAGACATAGATTTTCACTTGCAACTTGCTTTAACATGTTTAACAGTGCATGAAATGTTGTCTAAAACAAAAAAGAATGATGCATTTTATGTCTGGATCTGGTTTTATTACATTCTAAATTGGACGTTGAAAATGAGCTTATCTCAGCCAGCAGAGGTCAAAATAAGCAGTAATGCAAACTCAGTCAGAGACATATATTTTCACTTGCAACTTGCTTTAACATGTTTAACAGTGCATGAAATGTTGTCTAAAACAAAAAAGAATGATGCATTTTATGTCTGGATCTGGTTTTATTACATTCTAAATTGGACGTTGAAAATGAGCTTATCTCAGCCAGCAGAGAGGTCAAATCACAGTAATGCAAACTCAGTCAGAGACATATATTTTCACTTGCAACTTGCTTTAACATGTTTAACAGTGCATGAAATGTTGTCTAAAACAAAAAAGAATGATGCATTTTATAGCTGGATCTGGTTTTATTACATTCTGAATTGAACGTTGAAAATGAGCTTATCTCAGCCAGCAGAGAGGTCAAATCACAGTAATGCAAACTCAGTCAGAGACATAGATTTTCACTTGCAACTTCCTTTAACATGTTTAACAGTGCATGAAATGTTGTCTAAAACAAAAAAGAATGATGCATTTTATGTCTGGATCTGGTTTTATTACATTCTAAATTGGACGTTGAAAATGAGCTTATCTCAGCCAGCAGAGAGGTCAAATCACAGTAATGCAAACTCAGTCAGAGACATATATTTTCACTTGCAACTTGCTTTAACATGTTTAACAGTGCATGAAATGTTGTCTAAAACAAAAAAGAATGATGCATTTTATGGCTGGATCTGTTTTTATCACTTTCTGAAATGGACGTTGAAAATGAGCTTATCTCAGCCAGCAGAGAGGTCAAATCACAGTAATGCAAACTCAGTCAGAGACATAGATTTTCACTTGCAACTTGCTTTAACATGGTTAACAGTGCATGAAATGTTGTCTAAAACAAAAAAGAATGATGCATTTTATGGCTGGATCTGGTTTTATTACATTCTGAAATGGACGTTGAAAATGAGCTTATCTCAGCCAGCAGAGAGGTCAAATCACAGTAATGCAAACTCAGTCAGAGACATAGATTTTCACTTGCAACTTGCTTTAACATGTTTAACAGTGCATGAAATGTTGTCTAAAACAAAAAAGAATGATCCATGTTATGGCTGGATCTGGTTTTATTACATTCTGAATTGGACGTTGAAAATGAGCTTATCTCAGCCAGCAGAGAGGTCAAATCACAGTAATGCAAACTCAGTCAGAGACATAGATTTTCACTTGCAACTTGCTTTAACATGTTTAACAGTGCATGAAATGTTGTCTAAAACAAAAAAGAATGATGCATTTTATAGCTGGATCTGGTTTTATTACATTCTAAATTGGACGTTGAAAATGAGCTTATCTCAGCCAGCAGAGAGGTCAAATCACAGTAATGCAAACTCAGTCAGAGACATAGATTTTCACTTGCAACTTGCTTTAACATGTTTAACAGTGCATGAAATGTTGTCTAAAACAAAAAAGAATGATGCATTTTATGTCTGGATCTGGTTTTATTACATTCTAAATTGGACGTTGAAAATGAGCTTATCTCAGCCAGCAGAGAGGTCAAATCACAGTAATGCAAACTCAGTCAGGGACATATGTTTTCTCTTGCAACTTGCTTTAACATGTTTAACAGTGCATGAAATGTTGTCTAAAACAAAAAAAAATGATGCATTTTATAGCTGGATCTGGTTTTATTACATTCTGAATTGAACGTTGAAAATGAGCTTATCTCAGCCAGCAGAGAGGTCAAATCACAGTAATGCAAACTCAGTCAGAGACATAGATTTTCACTTGCAACTTCCTTTAACATGATTAACAGTGCATGAAATGTTGTCTAAAACAAAAAAGAATGATGCATTTTATGTCTGGATCTGTTTTTATCACTTTTGAATTGGACGATGAAAATGAGCTTATCTCAGCCAGCAGAGAGGTCAAATCACAGTAATGCAAACTCAGTCAGAGACATAGATTTTCACTTGCAACTTGCTTTAACATGTTTAACAGTGCATGAAATGTTGTCTAAAACAAAAAAGAATGATGCATTTTATAGCTGGATCTGGTTTTATTACATTCTGAATTGGACATTGAAAATGAGCTTATCTCAGCCAGCAGAGAGGTCAAATCACAGTAATGCAAACTCAGTCAGAGACATAGATTTTCACTTGCAACTTGCTTTAACATGTTTAACAGTGCATGAAATGTTGTCTAAAACAAAAAAGAATGATGCATTTTATGTCTGGATCTGGTTTTATTACATTCTAAATTGGACGTTGAAAATGAGCTTATCTCAGCCAGCAGAGAGGTCAAATCACAGTAATGCAAACTCAGTCAGAGACATATATTTTCACTTGCAACTTGCTTTAACATGTTTAACAGTGCATGAAATGTTGTCTAAAACAAAAAAGAATGATGCATTTTATGGCTGGATCTGTTTTTATCACTTTCTGAAATGGACGTTGAAAATGAGCTTATCTCAGCCAGCAGAGAGGTCAAATCACAGTAATGCAAACTCAGTTAGAGACATATATTTTCACTTGCAACTTGCTTTAACATGTTTAACAGTGCATGAAATGTTGTCTAAAACAAAAAAGAATGATGCATTTTATGGCTGGATCTGGTTTTATTACATTCTGAAATGGACGTTGAAAATGAGCTTATCTCAGCCAGCAGAGAGGTCAAATCACAGTAATGCAAACTCAGTCAGAGACATAGATTTTCACTTGCAACTTGCTTTAACATGTTTAACAGTGCATGAAATGTTGTCTAAAACAAAAAAGAATGATGCATTTTATGGCTGGATCTGTTTTTATCACTTTCTGAAATGGACGTTGAAAATGAGCTTATCTCAGCCAGCAGAGAGGTCAAATCACAGTAATGCAAACTCAGTCAGAGACATATATTTTCACTTGCAACTTGCTTTAACATGTTTAACATTGCATGACATGTTGTCTAAAACAAAAAAGAATGATGCATTTTATAGCTGGATCTGGTTTTATTACATTCTGAATTGGACGTTGAAAATGAGCTTATCTCAGCCAGCAGAGAGGTCAAATCCCAGTAATGCAAACTCAGTCAGAGACATAGATTTTCACTTGCAACTTGCTTTAACATGTTTAACAGTGCATGAAATGTTGTCTAAAACAAAAAAGAATGATGCATTTTATGTCTGGATCTGGTTTTATTACATTCTAAATTGGACGTTGAAAATGAGCTTATCTCAGCCAGCAGAGAGGTCAAATCACAGTAATGCAAACTCAGTCAGAGACATAGATTTTCACTTGCAACTTGCTTTAACATGTTTAACAGTGCATGAAATGTTGTCTAAAACAAAAAAGAATGATGCATTTTATAGCTGGATCTGGTTTTATTACATTCTGAATTGGACGTTGAAAATGAGCTTATCTCAGCCAGCAGAGAGGTCAAATCACAGTAATGCAAACTCAGTCAGAGACATAGGTTTTCACTTGCAACTTGCTTTAACATGTTTAACAGTGCATGAAATGTTGTCTAAAACAAAAAAGAATGATCCATGTTATGGCTGGATCTGTTTTTATCATTTTCTGAAATGGACGTTGAAAATGAGCTTATCTCAGCCAGCAGAGAGGTCAAATCACAGTAATGCAAACTCAGTCAGGGACATAGATTTTCTCTTGCAACTTGCTTTAACATGTTTAACAGTGCATGAAATGTTGTCTAAAACAAAAAAGAATGATGCATTTTATAGCTGGATCTGGTTTTATTACATTCTGAATTGAACGTTGAAAATGAGCTTATCTCAGCCAGCAGAGAGGTCAAATCACAGTAATGCAAACTCAGTCAGAGACATAGATTTTCACTTGCAACTTGCTTTAACATGTTTAACATTGCATGACATGTTGTCTAAAACAAAAAAGAATGATGCATTTTATTTCTGGATCTGGTTTTATTACATTCTAAATTGGACGTTGAAAATGAGCTTATCTCAGCCAGCAGAGAGGTCAAATCACAGTAATGCAAACTCAGTCAGAGACATAGATTTTCACTTGCAACTTGCTTTAACATGTTTAACAGTGCATGAAATGTTGTCTAAAACAAAAAAGAATGATGCATTTTATGTCTGGATCTGGTTTTATTACATTCTAAATTGGACGTTGAAAATGAGCTTATCTCAGCCAGCAGAGAGGTCAAATCACAGTAATGCAAACTCAGTCAGAGACATAGATTTTCACTTGCAACTTGCTTTAACATGTTTAACAGTGCATGAAATGTTGTCTAAAACAAAAAAGAATGATGCATTTTATGTCTGGATCTGGTTTTATTACATTCTAAATTGGACGTTGAAAATGAGCTTATCTCAGCCAGCAGAGGTCAAAATAAGCAGTAATGCAAACTCAGTCAGAGACATATATTTTCACTTGCAACTTGCTTTAACATGTTTAACAGTGCATGAAATGTTGTCTAAAACAAAAAAGAATGATGCATTTTATGTCTGGATCTGGTTTTATTACATTCTAAATTGGACGTTGAAAATGAGCTTATCTCAGCCAGCAGAGAGGTCAAATCACAGTAATGCAAACTCAGTCAGAGACATATATTTTCACTTGCAACTTGCTTTAACATGTTTAACAGTGCATGAAATGTTGTCTAAAACAAAAAAGAATGATGCATTTTATAGCTGGATCTGGTTTTATTACATTCTGAATTGAACGTTGAAAATGAGCTTATCTCAGCCAGCAGAGAGGTCAAATCACAGTAATGCAAACTCAGTCAGAGACATAGATTTTCACTTGCAACTTCCTTTAACATGTTTAACAGTGCATGAAATGTTGTCTAAAACAAAAAAGAATGATGCATTTTATGTCTGGATCTGGTTTTATTACATTCTAAATTGGACGTTGAAAATGAGCTTATCTCAGCCAGCAGAGAGGTCAAATCACAGTAATGCAAACTCAGTCAGAGACATATATTTTCACTTGCAACTTGCTTTAACATGTTTAACAGTGCATGAAATGTTGTCTAAAACAAAAAAGAATGATGCATTTTATGGCTGGATCTGTTTTTATCACTTTCTGAAATGGACGTTGAAAATGAGCTTATCTCAGCCAGCAGAGAGGTCAAATCACAGTAATGCAAACTCAGTCAGAGACATAGATTTTCACTTGCAACTTGCTTTAACATGGTTAACAGTGCATGAAATGTTGTCTAAAACAAAAAAGAATGATGCATTTTATGGCTGGATCTGGTTTTATTACATTCTGAAATGGACGTTGAAAATGAGCTTATCTCAGCCAGCAGAGAGGTCAAATCACAGTAATGCAAACTCAGTCAGAGACATAGATTTTCACTTGCAACTTGCTTTAACATGTTTAACAGTGCATGAAATGTTGTCTAAAACAAAAAAGAATGATGCATTTTATGGCTGGATCTGTTTTTATCACTTTCTGAAATGGACGTTGAAAATGAGCTTATCTCAGCCAGCAGAGAGGTCAAATCACAGTAATGCAAACTCAGTCAGGGACATAGATTTTCTCTTGCAACTTGCTTTAACATGTTTAACAGTGCATGAAATGTTGTCTAAAACAAAAAAGAATGATGCATTTTATAGCTGGATCTGGTTTTATTACATTCTGAATTGAACGTTGAAAATGAGCTTATCTCAGCCAGCAGAGAGGTCAAATCACAGTAATGCAAACTCAGTCAGAGACATAGATTTTCACTTGCAACTTGCTTTAACATGTTTAACATTGCATGACATGTTGTCTAAAACAAAAAAGAATGATGCATTTTATGTCTGGATCTGGTTTTATTACATTCTAAATTGGACGTTGAAAATGAGCTTATCTCAGCCAGCAGAGAGGTCAAATCACAGTAATGCAAACTCAGTCAGAGACATAGATTTTCACTTGCAACTTGCTTTAACATGTTTAACAGTGCATGAAATGTTGTCTAAAACAAAAAAGAATGATGCATTTTATGTCTGGATCTGGTTTTATTACATTCTAAATTGGACGTTGAAAATGAGCTTATCTCAGCCAGCAGAGAGGTCAAATCACAGTAATGCAAACTCAGTCAGAGACATAGATTTTCACTTGCAACTTGCTTTAACATGTTTAACAGTGCATGAAATGTTGTCTAAAACAAAAAAGAATGATGCATTTTATGTCTGGATCTGGTTTTATTACATTCTAAATTGGACGTTGAAAATGAGCTTATCTCAGCCAGCAGAGGTCAAAATAAGCAGTAATGCAAACTCAGTCAGAGACATATATTTTCACTTGCAACTTGCTTTAACATGTTTAACAGTGCATGAAATGTTGTCTAAAACAAAAAAGAATGATGCATTTTATGTCTGGATCTGGTTTTATTACATTCTAAATTGGACGTTGAAAATGAGCTTATCTCAGCCAGCAGAGAGGTCAAATCACAGTAATGCAAACTCAGTCAGAGACATATATTTTCACTTGCAACTTGCTTTAACATGTTTAACAGTGCATGAAATGTTGTCTAAAACAAAAAAGAATGATGCATTTTATAGCTGGATCTGGTTTTATTACATTCTGAATTGAACGTTGAAAATGAGCTTATCTCAGCCAGCAGAGAGGTCAAATCACAGTAATGCAAACTCAGTCAGAGACATAGATTTTCACTTGCAACTTCCTTTAACATGTTTAACAGTGCATGAAATGTTGTCTAAAACAAAAAAGAATGATGCATTTTATGTCTGGATCTGGTTTTATTACATTCTAAATTGGACGTTGAAAATGAGCTTATCTCAGCCAGCAGAGAGGTCAAATCACAGTAATGCAAACTCAGTCAGAGACATATATTTTCACTTGCAACTTGCTTTAACATGTTTAACAGTGCATGAAATGTTGTCTAAAACAAAAAAGAATGATGCATTTTATGGCTGGATCTGTTTTTATCACTTTCTGAAATGGACGTTGAAAATGAGCTTATCTCAGCCAGCAGAGAGGTCAAATCACAGTAATGCAAACTCAGTCAGAGACATAGATTTTCACTTGCAACTTGCTTTAACATGGTTAACAGTGCATGAAATGTTGTCTAAAACAAAAAAGAATGATGCATTTTATGGCTGGATCTGGTTTTATTACATTCTGAAATGGACGTTGAAAATGAGCTTATCTCAGCCAGCAGAGAGGTCAAATCACAGTAATGCAAACTCAGTCAGAGACATAGATTTTCACTTGCAACTTGCTTTAACATGTTTAACAGTGCATGAAATGTTGTCTAAAACAAAAAAGAATGATGCATTTTATGGCTGGATCTGTTTTTATCACTTTCTGAAATGGACGTTGAAAATGAGCTTATCTCAGCCAGCAGAGAGGTCAAATCACAGTAATGCAAACTCAGTCAGAGACATATATTTTCACTTGCAACTTGCTTTAACATGTTTAACAGTGCATGAAATGTTGTCTAAAACAAAAAAGAATGATGCATTTTATAGCTGGATCTGGTTTTATTACATTCTGAATTGGACGTTGAAAATGAGCTTATCTCAGCCAGCAGAGAGGTCAAATCACAGTAATGCAAACTCAGTCAGAGACATAGATTTTCACTTGCAACTTGCTTTAATATGTTTAACAGTGCATGAAATGTTGTCTAAAACAAAAAAGAATGATGCATTTTATAGCTGGATCTGGTTTTATTACATTCTGAATTGGACGTTGAAAATGAGCTTATCTCAGCCAGCAGAGAGGTCAAATCACAGTAATGCAAACTCAGTCAGAGACATATATTTTCACTTGCAACTTGCTTTAACATGTTTAACAGTGCATGAAATGTTGTCTAAAACAAAAAAGAATGATGCATTTTATAGCTGGATCTGGTTTTATTACATTCTGAATTGAACGTTGAAAATGAGCTTATCTCAGCCAGCAGAGAGGTCAAATCACAGTAATGCAAACTCAGTCAGAGACATAGATTTTCACTTGCAACTTCCTTTAACATGTTTAACAGTGCATGTAATGTTGTCTAAAACAAAAAAGAATGATGCATTTTATGTCTGGATCTGTTTTTATCACTTTTGAATTGGACGATGAAAATGAGCTTATCTCAGCCAGCAGAGAGGTCAAATCACAGTAATGCAAACTCCGTCAGAGACATAGATTTTCACTTGCAACTTGCTTTAACATGTTTAACAGTGCATGAAATGTTGTCTAAAACAAAAAAGAATGATCCATGTTATGTCTGGATCTGTTTTTATCACTTTTGAATTGGACGATGAAAATGAGCTTATCTCAGCCAGCAGAGAGGTCAAATCACAGTAATGCAAACTCAGTCAGAGACATAGATTTTCACTTGCAACTTGCTTTAACATGTTTAACAGTGCATGAAATGTTGTCTAAAACAAAAAAGAATGATGCATTTTATAGCTGGATCTGGTTTTATTACATTCTGAATTGGACGTTGAAAATGAGCTTATCTCAGCCAGCAGAGAGGTCAAATCACAGTAATGCAAACTCAGTCAGAGACATAGATTTTCACTTGCAACTTGCTTTAACATGTTTAACAGTGCATGAAATGTTGTCTAAAACAAAAAAGAATGATGCATTTTATAGCTGGATCTGGTTTTATTACATTCTGAATTGGACGTTGAAAATGAGCTTATCTCAGCCAGCAGAGAGGTCAAATCACAGTAATGCAAACTCAGTCAGAGACATAGATTTTCACTTGCAACTTGCTTTAACATGGTTAACAGTGCATGAAATGTTGTCTAAAACAAAAAAGAATGATGCATTTTATGGCTGGATCTGGTTTTATTACATTCTGTAATGGACGTTGAAAATGAGCTTATCTCAGCCAGCAGAGAGGTCAAATCACAGTAATGCAAACTCAGTCAGAGACATAGATTTTCACTTGCAACTTGCTTTAACATGTTTAACAGTGCATGAAATGTTGTCTAAAACAAAAAAGAATGATGCATTTTATGGCTGGATCTGTTTTTATCACTTTCTGAAATGGACGTTGAAAATGAGCTTATCTCAGCCAGCAGAGAGGTCAAATCACAGTAATGCAAACTCAGTCAGAGACATATATTTTCACTTGCAACTTGCTTTAACATGTTTAACAGTGCATGAAATGTTGTCTAAAACAAAAAAGAATGATGCATTTTATGGCTGGATCTGGTTTTATTACATTCTGAAATGGACGTTGAAAATGAGCTTATCTCAGCCAGCAGAGAGGTCAAATCACAGTAATGCAAACTCAGTCAGAGACATAGATTTTCACTTGCAACTTGCTTTAACATGTTTAACAGTGCATGAAATGTTGTCTAAAACAAAAAAGAATGATGCATTTTATAGCTGGATCTGGTTTTATTACATTCTGAATTGGACGTTGAAAATGAGCTTATCTCAGCCAGCAGAGAGGTCAAATCACAGTAATGCAAACTCAGTCAGAGACATAGATTTTCACTTGCAACTTGCTTTAACATGTTTAACAGTGCATGAAATGTTGTCTAAAACAAAAAAGAATGATGCATTTTATAGCTGGATCTGGTTTTATTACATTCTGAATTGGACGTTGAAAATGAGCTTATCTCAGCCAGCAGAGAGGTCAAATCACAGTAATGCAAACTCAGTCAGAGACATAGATTTTCTCTTGCAACTTGCTTTAACATGGTTAACAGTGCATGAAATGTTGTCTAAAACAAAAAAGAATGATGCATTTTATGTCTGGATCTGGTTTTATTACATTCTAAATTGGACGTTGAAAATGAGCTTATCTCAGCCAGCAGAGAGGTCAAATCACAGTAATGCAAACTCAGTCAGAGACATAGATTTTCACTTGCAACTTGCTTTAACATGTTTAACAGTGCATGAAATGTTGTCTAAAACAAAAAAGAATGATGCATTTTATAGCTGGATCTGGTTTTATTACATTCTGAATTGGACGTTGAAAATGAGCTTATCTCAGCCAGCAGAGAGGTCAAATCACAGTAATGCAAACTCAGTCAGAGACATAGATTTTCACTTGCAACTTGCTTTAACATGTTTAACAGTGCATGAAATGTTGTCTAAAACAAAAAAGAATGATCCATGTTATGGCTGGATCTGTTTTTATCATTTTCTGAAATGGACGTTGAAAATGAGCTTATCTCAGCCAGCAGAGAGGTCAAATCACAGTAATGCAAACTCAGTCAGGGACATAGATTTTCTCTTGCAACTTGCTTTAACATGTTTAACAGTGCATGAAATGTTGTCTAAAACAAAAAAGAATGATGCATTTTATAGCTGGATCTGGTTTTATTACATTCTGAATTGGACGTTGAAAATGAGCTTATCTCAGCCAGCAGAGAGGTCAAATCACAGTAATGCAAACTCAGTCAGAGACATAGATTTTCACTTGCAACTTGCTTTAATATGTTTAACAGTGCATGAAATGTTGTCTAAAACAAAAAAGAATGATGCATTTTATAGCTGGATCTGGTTTTATTACATTCTGAATTGGACGTTGAAAATGAGCTTATCTCAGCCAGCAGAGAGGTCAAATCACAGTAATGCAAACTCAGTCAGAGACATATATTTTCACTTGCAACTTGCTTTAACATGTTTAACAGTGCATGAAATGTTGTCTAAAACAAAAAAGAATGATGCATTTTATAGCTGGATCTGGTTTTATTACATTCTGAATTGAACGTTGAAAATGAGCTTATCTCAGCCAGCAGAGAGGTCAAATCACAGTAATGCAAACTCAGTCAGAGACATAGATTTTCACTTGCAACTTCCTTTAACATGTTTAACAGTGCATGTAATGTTGTCTAAAACAAAAAAGAATGATGCATTTTATGTCTGGATCTGTTTTTATCACTTTTGAATTGGACGATGAAAATGAGCTTATCTCAGCCAGCAGAGAGGTCAAATCACAGTAATGCAAACTCCGTCAGAGACATAGATTTTCACTTGCAACTTGCTTTAACATGTTTAACAGTGCATGAAATGTTGTCTAAAACAAAAAAGAATGATCCATGTTATGTCTGGATCTGTTTTTATCACTTTTGAATTGGACGATGAAAATGAGCTTATCTCAGCCAGCAGAGAGGTCAAATCACAGTAATGCAAACTCAGTCAGAGACATAGATTTTCACTTGCAACTTGCTTTAACATGTTTAACAGTGCATGAAATGTTGTCTAAAACAAAAAAGAATGATGCATTTTATAGCTGGATCTGGTTTTATTACATTCTGAATTGGACGTTGAAAATGAGCTTATCTCAGCCAGCAGAGAGGTCAAATCACAGTAATGCAAACTCAGTCAGAGACATAGATTTTCACTTGCAACTTGCTTTAACATGTTTAACAGTGCATGAAATGTTGTCTAAAACAAAAAAGAATGATCCATGTTGTGGCTGGATCTGTTTTTATCATTTTCTGAAATGGACGTTGAAAATGAGCTTATCTCAGCCAGCAGAGAGGTCAAATCACAGTAATGCAAACTCAGTCAGGGACATAGATTTTCTCTTGCAACTTGCTTTAACATGTTTAACAGTGCATGAAATGTTGTCTAAAACAAAAAAGAATGATGCATTTTATAGCTGGATCTGGTTTTATTACATTCTGAATTGGACGTTGAAAATGAGCTTATCTCAGCCAGCAGAGAGGTCAAATCACAGTAATGCAAACTCAGTCAGAGACATAGATTTTCACTTGCAACTTGCTTTAACATGTTTAACAGTGCATGAAATGTTGTCTAAAACAAAAAAGAATGATGCATTTTATAGCTGGATCTGGTTTTATTACTTTCTGAATTGGACGTTGAAAATGAGCTTATCTCAGCCAGCAGAGAGGTCAAATCACAGTAATGCAAACTCAGTCAGAGACATAGATTTTCACTTGCAACTTGCTTTAACATGTTTAACAGTGCATGAAATGTTGTCTAAAACAAAAAAGAATGATGCATTTTATGGCTGGATCTGGTTTTATTACATTCTGAATTGGACGTTGAAAATGAGCTTATCTCAGCCAGCAGAGAGGTCAAATCACAGTAATGCAAACTCAGTCAGGGACATATGTTTTCTCTTGCAACTTGCTTTAACATGTTTAACAGTGCATGAAATGTTGTCTAAAACAAAAAAGAATGATGCATTTTATAGCAGGATCTGGTTTTATTACATTCTGAATTGAACGTTGAAAATGAGCTTATCTCAGCCAGCAGAGAGGTCAAATCACAGTAATGCAAACTCAGTCAGAGACATAGATTTTCACTTGCAACTTGCTTTAACATGTTTAACAGTGCATGAAATGTTGTCTAAAACAAAAAAGAATGATGCATTTTATAGCTGGATCTGGTTTTATTACATTCTGAATTGGACATTGAAAATGAGCTTATCTCAGCCAGCAGAGAGGTCAAATCACAGTAATGCAAACTCAGTCAGAGACATAGATTTTTCACTTGCAACTTGCTTTAACATGTTTAACAGTGCATGAAATGTTGTCTAAAACAAAAAAGAATGATCCATGTTATGGCTGGATCTGGTTTTATTACATTCTGAATTGGACGTTGAAAATGAGCTTATCTCAGCCAGCAGAGAGGTCAAATCACAGTAATGCAAATTCAGTCAGAGACATAGATTTTCACTTGCAACTTGCTTTAACATGTTTAACAGTGCATGAAATGTTGTCTAAAACAAAAAAGAATGATGCATTTTATAGCTGGATCTGGTTTTATTACATTCTAAATTGGACGTTGAAAATGAGCTTATCTCAGCCAGCAGAGAGGTCAAATCACAGTAATGCAAACTCAGTCAGAGACATAGATTTTCATTTGCAACTTGCTTTAACATGTTTAACATTGCATGACATGTTGTCTAAAACAAAAAAGAATGATGCTTTTTATGTCTGGATCTGGTTTTATTACATTCTAAATTGGACGTTGAAAATGAGCTTATCTCAGCCAGCAGAGAGGTCAAATCACAGTAATGCAAACTCAGTCAGAGACATAGATTTTCACTTGCAACTTGCTTTAACATGTTTAACAGTGCATGAAATGTTGTCTAAAACAAAAAAGAATGATGCATTTTATAGCTGGATCTGGTTTTATTACATTCTGAATTGGACGTTGAAAATGAGCTTATCTCAGCCAGCAGAGAGGTCAAATCACAGTAATGCAAACTCAGTCAGAGACATAGATTTTCACTTGCAACTTGCTTTAACATGTTTAACAGTGCATGAAATGTTGTCTAAAACAAAAAAGAATGATCCATGTTATGGCTGGATCTGTTTTTATCATTTTCTGAAATGGACGTTGAAAATGAGCTTATCTCAGCCAGCAGAGAGGTCAAATCACAGTAATGCAAACTCAGTCAGGGACATAGATTTTCTCTTGCAACTTGCTTTAACATGTTTAACAGTGCATGAAATGTTGTCTAAAACAAAAAAGAATGATGCATTTTATAGCTGGATCTGGTTTTATTACATTCTGAATTGAACGTTGAAAATGAGCTTATCTCAGCCAGCAGAGAGGTCAAATCACAGTAATGCAAACTCAGTCAGAGACATAGATTTTCACTTGCAACTTGCTTTAACATGTTTAACATTGCATGACATGTTGTCTAAAACAAAAAAGAATGATGCATTTTATGTCTGGATCTGGTTTTATTACATTCTAAATTGGACGTTGAAAATGAGCTTATCTCAGCCAGCAGAGAGGTCAAATCACAGTAATGCAAACTCAGTCAGAGACATAGATTTTCACTTGCAACTTGCTTTAACATGTTTAACAGTGCATGAAATGTTGTCTAAAACAAAAAAGAATGATGCATTTTATGTCTGGATCTGGTTTTATTACATTCTAAATTGGACGTTGAAAATGAGCTTATCTCAGCCAGCAGAGAGGTCAAATCACAGTAATGCAAACTCAGTCAGAGACATAGATTTTCACTTGCAACTTGCTTTAACATGTTTAACATTGCATGAAATGTTGTCTAAAACAAAAAAGAATGATGCATTTTATGTCTGGATCTGGTTTTATTACATTCTAAATTGGACGTTGAAAATGAGCTTATCTCAGCCAGCAGAGGTCAAAATAAGCAGTAATGCAAACTCAGTCAGAGACATATATTTTCACTTGCAACTTGCTTTAACATGTTTAACAGTGCATGAAATGTTGTCTAAAACAAAAAAGAATGATGCATTTTATGTCTGGATCTGGTTTTATTACATTCTAAATTGGACGTTGAAAATGAGCTTATCTCAGCCAGCAGAGAGGTCAAATCACAGTAATGCAAACTCAGTCAGAGACATATATTTTCACTTGCAACTTGCTTTAACATGTTTAACAGTGCATGAAATGTTGTCTAAAACAAAAAAGAATGATGCATTTTATAGCTGGATCTGGTTTTATTACATTCTGAATTGAACGTTGAAAATGAGCTTATCTCAGCCAGCAGAGAGGTCAAATCACAGTAATGCAAACTCAGTCAGAGACATAGATTGTCACTTGCAACTTCCTTTAACATGTTTAACAGTGCATGAAATGTTGTCTAAAACAAAAAAGAATGATGCATTTTATGTCTGGATCTGTTTTTATCACTTTTGAATTGGACGATGAAAATGAGCTTATCTCAGCCAGCAGAGAGGTCAAATCACAGTAATGCAAACTCAGTCAGAGACATAGATTTTCACTTGCAACTTGCTTTAACATGTTTAACAGTGCATGAAATGTTGTCTAAAACAAAAAAGAATGATGCATTTTATAGCTGGATCTGGTTTTATTACATTCTGAATTGGACATTGAAAATGAGCTTATCTCAGCCAGCAGAGAGGTCAAATCACAGTAATGCAAACTCAGTCAGAGACATAGATTTTCACTTGCAACTTGCTTTAACATGTTTAACAGTGCATGAAATGTTGTCTAAAACAAAAAAGAATGATGCATTTTATGTCTGGATCTGGTTTTATTACATTCTAAATTGGACGTTGAAAATGAGCTTATCTCAGCCAGCAGAGAGGTCAAATCACAGTAATGCAAACTCAGTCAGAGACATATATTTTCACTTGCAACTTGCTTTAACATGTTTAACAGTGCATGAAATGTTGTCTAAAACAAAAAAGAATGATGCATTTTATGGCTGGATCTGTTTTTATCACTTTCTGAAATGGACGTTGAAAATGAGCTTATCTCAGCCAGCAGAGAGGTCAAATCACAGTAATGCAAACTCAGTCAGAGACATAGATTTTCACTTGCAACTTGCTTTAACATGGTTAACAGTGCATGAAATGTTGTCTAAAACAAAAAAGAATGATGCATTTTATGGCTGGATCTGGTTTTATTACATTCTGAAATGGACGTTGAAAATGAGCTTATCTCAGCCAGCAGAGAGGTCAAATCACAGTAATGCAAACTCAGTCAGAGACATAGATTTTCACTTGCAACTTGCTTTAACATGTTTAACAGTGCATGAAATGTTGTCTAAAACAAAAAAGAATGATGCATTTTATGGCTGGATCTGTTTTTATCACTTTCTGAAATGGACGTTGAAAATGAGCTTATCTCAGCCAGCAGAGAGGTCAAATCACAGTAATGCAAACTCAGTCAGAGACATATATTTTCACTTGCAACTTGCTTTAACATGTTTAACAGTGCATGAAATGTTGTCTAAAACAAAAAAGAATGATGCATTTTATGGCTGGATCTGGTTTTATTACATTCTGAAATGGACGTTGAAAATGAGCTTATCTCAGCCAGCAGAGAGGTCAAATCACAGTAATGCAAACTCAGTCAGAGACATATATTTTCACTTGCAACTTGCTTTAACATGTTTAACAGTGCATGAAATGTTGTCTAAAACAAAAAAGAATGATGCATTTTATGGCTGGATCTGGTTTTATTACATTCTGAAATGGACGTTGAAAATGAGCTTATCTCAGCCAGCAGAGAGGTCAAATCACAGTAATGCAAACTCAGTCAGAGACATAGATTTTCACTTGCAACTTGCTTTAACATGTTTAACAGTGCATGAAATGTTGTCTAAAACAAAAAAGAATGATGCATTTTATAGCTGGATCTGGTTTTATTACATTCTGAATTGGACGTTGAAAATGAGCTTATCTCAGCCAGCAGAGAGGTCAAATCACAGTAATGCAAACTCAGTCAGAGACATAGATTTTCACTTGCAACTTGCTTTAACATGGTTAACAGTGCATGAAATGTTGTCTAAAACAAAAAAGAATGATGCATTTTATAGCTGGATCTGGTTTTATTACATTCTGAATTGGACGTTGAAAATGAGCTTATCTCAGCCAGCAGAGAGGTCAAATCACAGTAATGCAAACTCAGTCAGAGACATAGATTTTCACTTGCAACTTCCTTTAACATGTTTAACAGTGCATGAAATGTTGTCTAAAACAAAAAAGAATGATGCATTTTATGTCTGGATCTGTTTTTATCACTTTTGAATTGGACGATGAAAATGAGCTTATCTCAGCCAGCAGAGAGGTCAAATCACAGTAATGCAAACTCCGTCAGAGACATAGATTTTCACTTGCAACTTGCTTTAACATGTTTAACAGTGCATGAAATGTTGTCTAAAACAAAAAAGAATGATCCATGTTATGGCTGGATCTGGTTTTATTACATTCTGAATTGGACGTTGAAAATGAGCTTATCTCAGCCAGCAGAGAGGTCAAATCACAGTAATGCAAACTCA
The DNA here is from genome assembly GCF_052040795.2 of Danio rerio. Lineage (NCBI taxonomy): Eukaryota > Metazoa > Chordata > Actinopteri > Cypriniformes > Danionidae > Danio > Danio rerio. The sequence continues at coordinate 27,679,812 of NC_141024.2, read as the reverse complement.
GTCAGAGACATAGATTTTCACTTGCAACTTGCTTTAACATGTTTAACAGTGCATGAAATGTTGTCTAAAACAAAAAAGAATGATGCATTTTATAGCTGGATCTGGTTTTATTACATTCTAAATTGGACGTTGAAAATGAGCTTATCTCAGCCAGCAGAGAGGTCAAATCACAGTAATGCAAACTCAGTCAGAGACATAGATTTTCATTTGCAACTTGCTTTAACATGTTTAACATTGCATGACATGTTGTCTAAAACAAAAAAGAATGATGCTTTTTATGTCTGGATCTGGTTTTATTACATTCTAAATTGGACGTTGAAAATGAGCTTATCTCAGCCAGCAGAGAGGTCAAATCACAGTAATGCAAACTCAGTCAGAGACATAGATTTTCACTTGCAACTTGCTTTAACATGTTTAACAGTGCATGAAATGTTGTCTAAAACAAAAAAGAATGATGCATTTTATAGCTGGATCTGGTTTTATTACATTCTGAATTGGACGTTGAAAATGAGCTTATCTCAGCCAGCAGAGAGGTCAAATCACAGTAATGCAAACTCAGTCAGAGACATAGATTTTCACTTGCAACTTGCTTTAACATGTTTAACAGTGCATGAAATGTTGTCTAAAACAAAAAAGAATGATCCATGTTATGGCTGGATCTGTTTTTATCATTTTCTGAAATGGACGTTGAAAATGAGCTTATCTCAGCCAGCAGAGAGGTCAAATCACAGTAATGCAAACTCAGTCAGGGACATAGATTTTCTCTTGCAACTTGCTTTAACATGTTTAACAGTGCATGAAATGTTGTCTAAAACAAAAAAGAATGATGCATTTTATAGCTGGATCTGGTTTTATTACATTCTGAATTGAACGTTGAAAATGAGCTTATCTCAGCCAGCAGAGAGGTCAAATCACAGTAATGCAAACTCAGTCAGAGACATAGATTTTCACTTGCAACTTGCTTTAACATGTTTAACATTGCATGACATGTTGTCTAAAACAAAAAAGAATGATGCATTTTATGTCTGGATCTGGTTTTATTACATTCTAAATTGGACGTTGAAAATGAGCTTATCTCAGCCAGCAGAGAGGTCAAATCACAGTAATGCAAACTCAGTCAGAGACATAGATTTTCACTTGCAACTTGCTTTAACATGTTTAACAGTGCATGAAATGTTGTCTAAAACAAAAAAGAATGATGCATTTTATGTCTGGATCTGGTTTTATTACATTCTAAATTGGACGTTGAAAATGAGCTTATCTCAGCCAGCAGAGAGGTCAAATCACAGTAATGCAAACTCAGTCAGAGACATAGATTTTCACTTGCAACTTGCTTTAACATGTTTAACATTGCATGAAATGTTGTCTAAAACAAAAAAGAATGATGCATTTTATGTCTGGATCTGGTTTTATTACATTCTAAATTGGACGTTGAAAATGAGCTTATCTCAGCCAGCAGAGGTCAAAATAAGCAGTAATGCAAACTCAGTCAGAGACATATATTTTCACTTGCAACTTGCTTTAACATGTTTAACAGTGCATGAAATGTTGTCTAAAACAAAAAAGAATGATGCATTTTATGTCTGGATCTGGTTTTATTACATTCTAAATTGGACGTTGAAAATGAGCTTATCTCAGCCAGCAGAGAGGTCAAATCACAGTAATGCAAACTCAGTCAGAGACATATATTTTCACTTGCAACTTGCTTTAACATGTTTAACAGTGCATGAAATGTTGTCTAAAACAAAAAAGAATGATGCATTTTATAGCTGGATCTGGTTTTATTACATTCTGAATTGAACGTTGAAAATGAGCTTATCTCAGCCAGCAGAGAGGTCAAATCACAGTAATGCAAACTCAGTCAGAGACATAGATTGTCACTTGCAACTTCCTTTAACATGTTTAACAGTGCATGAAATGTTGTCTAAAACAAAAAAGAATGATGCATTTTATGTCTGGATCTGTTTTTATCACTTTTGAATTGGACGATGAAAATGAGCTTATCTCAGCCAGCAGAGAGGTCAAATCACAGTAATGCAAACTCAGTCAGAGACATAGATTTTCACTTGCAACTTGCTTTAACATGTTTAACAGTGCATGAAATGTTGTCTAAAACAAAAAAGAATGATGCATTTTATAGCTGGATCTGGTTTTATTACATTCTGAATTGGACATTGAAAATGAGCTTATCTCAGCCAGCAGAGAGGTCAAATCACAGTAATGCAAACTCAGTCAGAGACATAGATTTTCACTTGCAACTTGCTTTAACATGTTTAACAGTGCATGAAATGTTGTCTAAAACAAAAAAGAATGATGCATTTTATGTCTGGATCTGGTTTTATTACATTCTAAATTGGACGTTGAAAATGAGCTTATCTCAGCCAGCAGAGAGGTCAAATCACAGTAATGCAAACTCAGTCAGAGACATATATTTTCACTTGCAACTTGCTTTAACATGTTTAACAGTGCATGAAATGTTGTCTAAAACAAAAAAGAATGATGCATTTTATGGCTGGATCTGTTTTTATCACTTTCTGAAATGGACGTTGAAAATGAGCTTATCTCAGCCAGCAGAGAGGTCAAATCACAGTAATGCAAACTCAGTCAGAGACATAGATTTTCACTTGCAACTTGCTTTAACATGGTTAACAGTGCATGAAATGTTGTCTAAAACAAAAAAGAATGATGCATTTTATGGCTGGATCTGGTTTTATTACATTCTGAAATGGACGTTGAAAATGAGCTTATCTCAGCCAGCAGAGAGGTCAAATCACAGTAATGCAAACTCAGTCAGAGACATAGATTTTCACTTGCAACTTGCTTTAACATGTTTAACAGTGCATGAAATGTTGTCTAAAACAAAAAAGAATGATGCATTTTATGGCTGGATCTGTTTTTATCACTTTCTGAAATGGACGTTGAAAATGAGCTTATCTCAGCCAGCAGAGAGGTCAAATCACAGTAATGCAAACTCAGTCAGAGACATATATTTTCACTTGCAACTTGCTTTAACATGTTTAACAGTGCATGAAATGTTGTCTAAAACAAAAAAGAATGATGCATTTTATGGCTGGATCTGGTTTTATTACATTCTGAAATGGACGTTGAAAATGAGCTTATCTCAGCCAGCAGAGAGGTCAAATCACAGTAATGCAAACTCAGTCAGAGACATATATTTTCACTTGCAACTTGCTTTAACATGTTTAACAGTGCATGAAATGTTGTCTAAAACAAAAAAGAATGATGCATTTTATGGCTGGATCTGGTTTTATTACATTCTGAAATGGACGTTGAAAATGAGCTTATCTCAGCCAGCAGAGAGGTCAAATCACAGTAATGCAAACTCAGTCAGAGACATAGATTTTCACTTGCAACTTGCTTTAACATGTTTAACAGTGCATGAAATGTTGTCTAAAACAAAAAAGAATGATGCATTTTATAGCTGGATCTGGTTTTATTACATTCTGAATTGGACGTTGAAAATGAGCTTATCTCAGCCAGCAGAGAGGTCAAATCACAGTAATGCAAACTCAGTCAGAGACATAGATTTTCACTTGCAACTTGCTTTAACATGGTTAACAGTGCATGAAATGTTGTCTAAAACAAAAAAAGAATGATGCATTTTATGGCTGGATCTGGTTTTATTACATTCTGAAATGGACGTTGAAAATGAGCTTATCTCAGCCAGCAGAGAGGTCAAATCACAGTAATGCAAACTCAGTCAGAGACATAGATTTTCACTTGCAACTTGCTTTAACATGTTTAACAGTGCATGAAATGTTGTCTAAAACAAAAAAGAATGATGCATTTTATAGCTGGATCTGGTTTTATTACATTCTGAATTGGACGTTGAAAATGAGATTATCTCAGCCAGCAGAGAGGTCAAATCACAGTAATGCAAACTCAGTCAGAGACATAGATTTTCACTTGCAACTTGCTTTAACATGGTTAACAGTGCATGAAATGTTGTCTAAAACAAAAAAGAATGATGCATTTTATGTCTGGATCTGGTTTTATTACATTCTAAATTGGACGTTGAAAATGAGCTTATCTCAGCCAGCAGAGAGGTCAAATCACAGTAATGCAAACTCAGTCAGAGACATAGATTTTCACTTGCAACTTGCTTTAACATGTTTAACAGTGCATGAAATGTTGTCTAAAACAAAAAAGAATGATGCATTTTATAGCTGGATCTGGTTTTATTACATTCTGAATTGGACGTTGAAAATGAGCTTATCTCAGCCAGCAGAGAGGTCAAATCACAGTAATGCAAACTCAGTCAGAGACATAGATTTTCACTTGCAACTTGCTTTAACATGTTTAACAGTGCATGAAATGTTGTCTAAAACAAAAAAGAATGATCCATGTTATGGCTGGATCTGTTTTTATCATTTTCTGAAATGGACGTTGAAAATGAGCTTATCTCAGCCAGCAGAGAGGTCAAATCACAGTAATGCAAACTCAGTCAGGGACATAGATTTTCTCTTGCAACTTGCTTTAACATGTTTAACAGTGCATGAAATGTTGTCTAAAACAAAAAAGAATGATGCATTTTATAGCTGGATCTGGTTTTATTACATTCTGAATTGGACGTTGAAAATGAGCTTATCTCAGCCAGCAGAGAGGTCAAATCACAGTAATGCAAACTCAGTCAGAGACATAGATTTTCACTTGCAACTTGCTTTAATATGTTTAACAGTGCATAAAATGTTGTCTAAAACAAAAAAGAATGATGCATTTTATAGCTGGATCTGGTTTTATTACATTCTGAATTGGACGTTGAAAATGAGCTTATCTCAGCCAGCAGAGAGGTCTAATCACAGTAATGCAAACTCAGTCAGAGACATATATTTTCACTTGCAACTTGCTTTAACATGTTTAACAGTGCATGAAATGTTGTCTAAAACAAAAAAGAATGATGCATTTTATAGCTGGATCTGGTTTTATTACATTCTGAATTGAACGTTGAAAATGAGCTTATCTCAGCCAGCAGAGAGGTCAAATCACAGTAATGCAAACTCAGTCAGAGACATAGATTTTCACTTGCAACTTCCTTTAACATGTTTAACAGTGCATGAAATGTTGTCTAAAACAAAAAAGAATGATGCATTTTATGTCTGGATCTGTTTTTATCACTTTTGAATTGGACGATGAAAATGAGCTTATCTCAGCCAGCAGAGAGGTCAAATCACAGTAATGCAAACTCCGTCAGAGACATAGATTTTCACTTGCAACTTGCTTTAACATGTTTAACAGTGCATGAAATGTTGTCTAAAACAAAAAAAAATGATCCATGTTATGTCTGGATCTGTTTTTATCACTTTTGAATTGGACGATGAAAATGAGCTTATCTCAGCCAGCAGAGAGGTCAAATCACAGTAATGCAAACTCAGTCAGAGACATAGATTTTCACTTGCAACTTGCTTTAACATGTTTAACAGTGCATGAAATGTTGTCTAAAACAAAAAAGAATGATGCATTTTATAGCTGGATCTGGTTTTATTACATTCTGAATTGGACGTTGAAAATGAGCTTATCTCAGCCAGCAGAGAGGTCAAATCACAGTAATGCAAACTCAGTCAGAGACATAGATTTTCACTTGCAACTTGCTTTAACATGTTTAACAGTGCATGAAATGTTGTCTAAAACAAAAAAGAATGATCCATGTTATGGCTGGATCTGTTTTTATCATTTTCTGAAATGGACGTTGAAAATGAGCTTATCTCAGCCAGCAGAGAGGTCAAATCACAGTAATGCAAACTCAGTCAGGGACATAGATTTTCTCTTGCAACTTGCTTTAACATGTTTAACAGTGCATGAAATGTTGTCTAAAACAAAAAAGAATGATGCATTTTATAGCTGGATCTGGTTTTATTACATTCTGAATTGGACGTTGAAAATGAGCTTATCTCAGCCAGCAGAGAGGTCAAATCACAGTAATGCAAACTCAGTCAGAGACATAGATTTTCACTTGCAACTTGCTTTAATATGTTTAACAGTGCATGAAATGTTGTCTAAAACAAAAAAGAATGATCCATGTTATGGCTGGATCTGTTTTTATCATTTTCTGAAATGGACGTTGAAAATGAGCTTATCTCAGCCAGCAGAGAGGTCAAATCACAGTAATGCAAACTCAGTCAGGGACATAGATTTTCTCTTGCAACTTGCTTTAACATGTTTAACAGTGCATGAAATGTTGTCTAAAACAAAAAAGAATGATGCATTTTATAGCTGGATCTGGTTTTATTACATTCTGAATTGGACGTTGAAAATGAGCTTATCTCAGCCAGCAGAGAGGTCAAATCACAGTAATGCAAACTCAGTCAGAGACATAGATTTTCACTTGCAACTTGCTTTAACATGTTTAACAGTGCATGAAATGTTGTCTAAAACAAAAAAGAATGATGCATTTTATAGCTGGATCTGGTTTTATTACATTCTAAATTGGACGTTGAAAATGAGCTTATCTCAGCCAGCAGAGAGGTCAAATCACAGTAATGCAAACTCAGTCAGAGACATAGATTTTCATTTGCAACTTGCTTTAACATGTTTAACATTGCATGACATGTTGTCTAAAACAAAAAAGAATGATGCATTTTATGTCTGGATCTGGTTTTATTACATTCTAAATTGGACGTTGAAAATGAGCTTATCTCAGCCAGCAGAGAGGTCAAATCACAGTAATGCAAACTCAGTCAGAGACATAGATTTTCACTTGCAACTTCCTTTAACATGTTTAACAGTGCATGAAATGTTGTCTAAAACAAAAAAGAATGATGCATTTTATGTCTGGATCTGTTTTTATCACTTTTGAATTGGACGATGAAAATGAGCTTATCTCAGCCAGCAGAGAGGTCAAATCACAGTAATGCAAACTCAGTCAGAGACATAGATTTTCACTTGCAACTTGCTTTAACATGTTTAACAGTGCATGAAATGTTGTCTAAAACAAAAAAGAATGATGCATTTTATAGCTGGATCTGGTTTTATTACATTCTGAATTGGACATTGAAAATGAGCTTATCTCAGCCAGCAGAGAGGTCAAATCACAGTAATGCAAACTCAGTCAGAGACATAGATTTTCACTTGCAACTTGCTTTAACATGTTTAACAGTGCATGAAATGTTGTCTAAAACAAAAAAGAATGATGCATTTTATGTCTGGATCTGGTTTTATTACATTCTAAATTGGACGTTGAAAATGAGCTTATCTCAGCCAGCAGAGAGGTCAAATCACAGTAATGCAAACTCAGTCAGAGACATATATTTTCACTTGCAACTTGCTTTAACATGTTTAACAGTGCATGAAATGTTGTCTAAAACAAAAAAGAATGATGCATTTTATGGCTGGATCTGTTTTTATCACTTTCTGAAATGGACGTTGAAAATGAGCTTATCTCAGCCAGCAGAGAGGTCAAATCACAGTAATGCAAACTCAGTCAGAGACATATATTTTCACTTGCAACTTGCTTTAACATGTTTAACAGTGCATGAAATGTTGTCTAAAACAAAAAAGAATGATGCATTTTATGGCTGGATCTGGTTTTATTACATTCTGAAATGGACGTTGAAAATGAGCTTATCTCAGCCAGCAGAGAGGTCAAATCACAGTAATGCAAACTCAGTCAGAGACATAGATTTTCACTTGCAACTTGCTTTAACATGTTTAACAGTGCATGAAATGTTGTCTAAAACAAAAAAGAATGATGCATTTTATGGCTGGATCTGTTTTTATCACTTTCTGAAATGGACGTTGAAAATGAGCTTATCTCAGCCAGCAGAGAGGTCAAATCACAGTAATGCAAACTCAGTCAGAGACATAGATTTTCACTTGCAACTTGCTTTAACATGTTTAACAGTGCATGAAATGTTGTCTAAAACAAAAAAGAATGATGCATTTTATAGCTGGATCTGGTTTTATTACATTCTAAATTGGACGTTGAAAATGAGCTTATCTCAGCCAGCAGAGAGGTCAAATCACAGTAATGCAAACTCAGTCAGAGACATAGATTTTCACTTGCAACTTGCTTTAACATGTTTAACATTGCATGACATGTTGTCTAAAACAAAAAAGAATGATGCATTTTATGTCTGGATCTGGTTTTATTACATTCTAAATTGGACGTTGAAAATGAGCTTATCTCAGCCAGCAGAGAGGTCAAATCACAGTAATGCAAACTCAGTCAGAGACATAGATTTTCACTTGCAACTTGCTTTAACATGTTTAACAGTGCATGAAATGTTGTCTAAAACAAAAAAGAATGATCCATGTTATGGCTGGATCTGTTTTTATCATTTTCTGAAATGGACGTTGAAAATGAGCTTATCTCAGCCAGCAGAGAGGTCAAATCACAGTAATGCAAACTCAGTCAGGGACATAGATTTTCTCTTGCAACTTGCTTTAACATGTTTAACAGTGCATGAAATGTTGTCTAAAACAAAAAAGAATGATGCGTTTTATGGCTGGATCTGGTTTTATTACATTCTGAATTGGACGTTGAAAATGAGCTTATCTCAGCCAGCAGAGAGGTCAAATCACAGTAATGCAAACTCAGTCAGGGACATATGTTTTCTCTTGCAACTTGCTTTAACATGTTTAACAGTGCATGAAATGTTGTCTAAAACAAAAAAGAATGATGCATTTTATAGCTGGATCTGGTTTTATTACATTCTGAATTGGACATTGAAAATGAGCTTATCTCAGCCAGCAGAGAGGTCAAATCACAGTAATGCAAACTCAGTCAGAGATATAGATTTTCACTTGCAACTTGCTTTAACATGTTTAACAGTGCATGAAATGTTGTCTAAAACAAAAAAGAATGATCCATGTTATGGCTGGATCTGGTTTTATTACATTCTGAATTGGACGTTGAAAATGAGCTTATCTCAGCCAGCAGAGAGGTCAAATCACAGTAATGCAAACTCAGTCAGAGACATAGATTTTCACTTGCAACTTGCTTTAACATGTTTAACAGTGCATGAAATGTTGTCTAAAACAAAAAAGAATGATGCATTTTATAGCTGGATCTGGTTTTATTACATTCTAAATTGGACGTTGAAAATGAGCTTATCTCAGCCAGCAGAGAGGTCAAATCACAGTAATGCAAACTCAGTCAGAGACATAGATTTTCATTTGCAACTTGCTTTAACATGTTTAACATTGCATGACATGTTGTCTAAAACAAAAAAGAATGATGCATTTTATGTCTGGATCTGGTTTTATTACATTCTAAATTGGACGTTGAAAATGAGCTTATCTCAGCCAGCAGAGAGGTCAAATCACAGTAATGCAAACTCAGTCAGAGACATAGATTTTCACTTGCAACTTGCTTTAACATGTTTAACAGTGCATGAAATGTTGTCTAAAACAAAAAAGAATGATGCATTTTATAGCTGGATCTGTTTTTATCACTTTCTGAAATGGACGTTGAAAATGAGCTTATCTCAGCCAGCAGAGAGGTCAAATCACAGTAATGCAAACTCAGTCAGAGACATATATTTTCACTTGCAACTTGCTTTAACATGTTTAACAGTGCATGAAATGTTGTCTAAAACAAAAAAGAATGATGCATTTTATGGCTGGATCTGGTTTTATTACATTCTGAAATGGACGTTGAAAATGAGCTTATCTCAGCCAGCAGAGAGGTCAAATCACAGTAATGCAAACTCAGTCAGAGACATAGATTTTCACTTGCAACTTGCTTTAACATGTTTAACAGTGCATGAAATGTTGTCTAAAACAAAAAAGAATGATGCATTTTATGGCTGGATCTGTTTTTATCACTTTCTGAAATGGACGTTGAAAATGAGCTTATCTCAGCCAGCAGAGAGGTCAAATCACAGTAATGCAAACTCAGTCAGAGACATAGATTTTCACTTGCAACTTGCTTTAACATGTTTAACAGTGCATGAAATGTTGTCTAAAACAAAAAAGAATGATGCATTTTATAGCTGGATCTGGTTTTATTACATTCTAAATTGGACGTTGAAAATGAGCTTATCTCAGCCAGCAGAGAGGTCAAATCACAGTAATGCAAACTCAGTCAGAGACATAGATTTTCACTTGCAACTTGCTTTAACATGTTTAACAGTGCATGAAATGTTGTCTAAAACAAAAAAGAATGATGCATTTTATGGCTGGATCTGGTTTTATTACATTCTAAATTGGACGTTGAAAATGAGCTTATCTCAGCCAGCAGAGAGGTCAAATCACAGTAATGCAAACTCAGTCAGAGACATAGATTTTCACTTGCAACTTGCTTTAACATGTTTAACAGTGCATGAAATGTTGTCTAAAACAAAAAAGAATGATCCATGTTATGGCTGGATCTGTTTTTATCATTTTCTGAAATGGACGTTGAAAATGAGCTTATCTCAGCCAGCAGAGAGGTCAAATCACAGTAATGCAAACTCAGTCAGGGACATAGATTTTCTCTTGCAACTTGCTTTAACATGTTTAACAGTGCATGAAATGTTGTCTAAAACAAAAAAGAATGATGCATTTTATAGCTGGATCTGGTTTTATTACATTCTGAATTGAACGTTGAAAATGAGCTTATCTCAGCCAGCAGAGAGGTCAAATCACAGTAATGCAAACTCAGTCAGAGACATAGATTTTCACTTGCAACTTGCTTTAACATGTTTAACATTGCATGACATGTTGTCTAAAACAAAAAAGAATGATGCATTTTATGTCTGGATCTGGTTTTATTACATTCTAAATTGGACGTTGAAAATGAGCTTATCTCAGCCAGCAGAGAGGTCAAATCACAGTAATGCAAACTCAGTCAGAGACATATATTTTCACTTGCAACTTGCTTTAACATGTTTAACAGTGCATGAAATGTTGTCTAAAACAAAAAAGAATGATGCATTTTATGTCTGGATCTGGTTTTATTACATTCTAAATTGGACGTTGAAAATGAGCTTATCTCAGCCAGCAGAGGTCAAAATAAGCAGTAATGCAAACTCAGTCAGAGACATAGATTTTCACTTGCAACTTGCTTTAACATGTTTAACAGTGCATGAAATGTTGTCTAAAACAAAAAAGAATGATGCATTTTATGTCTGGATCTGGTTTTATTACTTTTGAATTGGACGATGAAAATGAGCTTATCTCAGCCAGCAGAGAGGTCAAATCACAGTAATGCAAACTCAGTCAGAGACATAGATTTTCACTTGCAACTTGCTTTAACATGTTTAACTGTGCATGAAATGTTGTCTAAAACAAAAAAGAATGATGCATTTTATAGCTGGATCTGGTTTTATTACATTCTGAATTGGACGTTGAAAATGAGCTTATCTCAGCCAGCAGAGAGGTCAAATCACAGTAATGCAAACTCAGTCAGAGACATAGATTTTCACTTGCAACTTGCTTTAACATGTTTAACATTGCATGACATGTTGTCTAAAACAAAAAAGAATGATGCATTTTATGGCTGGATCTGGTTTTATTACATTCTAAATTGGACGTTGAAAATGAGCTTATCTCAGCCAGCAGAGAGGTCAAATCACAGTAATGCAAACTCAGTCAGAGACATAGATTTTCACTTGCAACTTGCTTTAACATGTTTAACAGTGCATGAAATGTTGTCTAAAACAAAAAAGAATGATCCATGTTATGGCTGGATCTGTTTTTATCATTTTCTGAAATGGACGTTGAAAATGAGCTTATCTCAGCCAGCAGAGAGGTCAAATCACAGTAATGCAAACTCAGTCAGGGACATAGATTTTCTCTTGCAACTTGCTTTAACATGTTTAACAGTGCATGAAATGTTGTCTAAAACAAAAAAGAATGATGCATTTTATGGCTGGATCTGGTTTTATTACATTCTGAATTGGACGTTGAAAATGAGCTTATCTCAGCCAGCAGAGAGGTCAAATCACAGTAATGCAAACTCAGTCAGGGACATATGTTTTCTCTTGCAACTTGCTTTAACATGTTTAACAGTGCATGAAATGTTGTCTAAAACAAAAAAGAATGATGCATTTTATAGCAGGATCTGGTTTTATTACATTCTGAATTGAACGTTGAAAATGAGCTTATCTCAGCCAGCAGAGAGGTCAAATCACAGTAATGCAAACTCAGTCAGAGACATAGATTTTCACTTGCAACTTGCTTTAACATGTTTAACAGTGCATGAAATGTTGTCTAAAACAAAAAAGAATGATGCATTTTATAGCTGGATCTGGTTTTATTACATTCTGAATTGGACATTGAAAATGAGCTTATCTCAGCCAGCAGAGAGGTCAAATCACAGTAATGCAAACTCAGTCAGAGACATAGATTTTCACTTGCAACTTGCTTTAACATGTTTAACAGTGCATGAAATGTTGTCTAAAACAAAAAAGAATGATGCATTTTATGTCTGGATCTGGTTTTATTACATTCTAAATTGGACGTTGAAAATGAGCTTATCTCAGCCAGCAGAGAGGTCAAATCACAGTAATGCAAACTCAGTCAGAGACATATATTTTCACTTGCAACTTGCTTTAACATGTTTAACAGTGCATGAAATGTTGTCTAAAACAAAAAAGAATGATGCATTTTATGTCTGGATCTGGTTTTATTACATTCTAAATTGGACGTTGAAAATGAGCTTATCTCAGCCAGCAGAGGTCAAAATAAGCAGTAATGCAAACTCAGTCAGAGACATAGATTTTCACTTGCAACTTGCTTTAACATGTTTAACAGTGCATGAAATGTTGTCTAAAACAAAAAAGAATGATGCATTTTATGTCTGGATCTGGTTTTATTACTTTTGAATTGGACGATGAAAATGAGCTTATCTCAGCCAGCAGAGAGGTCAAATCACAGTAATGCAAACTCAGTCAGAGACATAGATTTTCACTTGCAACTTGCTTTAACATGTTTAACAGTGCATGAAATGTTGTCTAAAACAAAAAAGAATGATGCATTTTATAGCTGGATCTGGTTTTATTACATTCTGAATTGGACATTGAAAATGAGCTTATCTCAGCCAGCAGAGAGGTCAAATCACAGTAATGCAAACTCAGTCAGAGACATAGATTTTCACTTGCAACTTGCTTTAACATGTTTAACAGTGCATGAAATGTTGTCTAAAACAAAAAAGAATGATGCATTTTATGTCTGGATCTGGTTTTATTACATTCTAAATTGGACGTTGAAAATGAGCTTATCTCAGCCAGCAGAGAGGTCAAATCACAGTAATGCAAACTCAGTCAGAGACATATATTTTCACTTGCAACTTGCTTTAACATGTTTAACAGTGCATGAAATGTTGTCTAAAACAAAAAAGAATGATGCATTTTATGGCTGGATCTGTTTTTATCACTTTCTGAAATGGACGTTGAAAATGAGCTTATCTCAGCCAGCAGAGAGGTCAAATCACAGTAATGCAAACTCAGTCAGAGACATAGATTTTCACTTGCAACTTGCTTTAACATGGTTAACAGTGCATGAAATGTTGTCTAAAACAAAAAAGAATGATGCATTTTATGGCTGGATCTGGTTTTATTACATTCTGAAATGGACGTTGAAAATGAGCTTATCTCAGCCAGCAGAGAGGTCAAATCACAGTAATGCAAACTCAGTCAGAGACATAGATTTTCACTTGCAACTTGCTTTAACATGTTTAACAGTGCATGAAATGTTGTCTAAAACAAAAAAGAATGATGCATTTTATGGCTGGATCTGTTTTTATCACTTTCTGAAATGGACGTTGAAAATGAGCTTATCTCAGCCAGCAGAGCGGTCAAATCACAGTAATGCAAACTCAGTCAGAGACATATATTTTCACTTGCAACTTGCTTTAACATGTTTAACAGTGCATGAAATGTTGTCTAAAACAAAAAAGAATGATGCATTTTATGGCTGGATCTGGTTTTATTACATTCTGAAATGGACGTTGAAAATGAGCTTATCTCAGCCAGCAGAGAGGTCAAATCACAGTAATGCAAACTCAGTCAGAGACATATATTTTCACTTGCAACTTGCTTTAACATGTTTAACAGTGCATGAAATGTTGTCTAAAACAAAAAAGAATGATGCATTTTATGGCTGGATCTGGTTTTATTACATTCTGAAATGGACGTTGAAAATGAGCTTATCTCAGCCAGCAGAGAGGTCAAATCACAGTAATGCAAACTCAGTCAGAGACATAGATTTTCACTTGCAACTTGCTTTAACATGTTTAACAGTGCATGAAATGTTGTCTAAAACAAAAAAGAATGATGCATTTTATAGCTGGATCTGGTTTTATTACATTCTGAATTGGACGTTGAAAATGAGCTTATCTCAGCCAGCAGAGAGGTCAAATCACAGTAATGCAAACTCAGTCAGAGACATAGATTTTCACTTGCAACTTGCTTTAACATGGTTAACAGTGCATGAAATGTTGTCTAAAACAAAAAAGAATGATGCATTTTATGGCTGGATCTGGTTTTATTACATTCTGAAATGGACGTTGAAAATGAGCTTATCTCAGCCAGCAGAGAGGTCAAATCACAGTAATGCAAACTCAGTCAGAGACATAGATTTTCACTTGCAACTTGCTTTAACATGTTTAACAGTGCATGAAATGTTGTCTAAAACAAAAAAGAATGATGCATTTTATGGCTGGATCTGTTTTTATCACTTTCTGAAATGGACGTTGAAAATGAGCTTATCTCAGCCAGCAGAGAGGTCAAATCACAGTAATGCAAACTCAGTCAGAGACATATATTTTCACTTGCAACTTGCTTTAACATGTTTAACAGTGCATGAAATGTTGTCTAAAACAAAAAAGAATGATGCATTTTATGGCTGGATCTGGTTTTATTACATTCTGAAATGGACGTTGAAAATGAGCTTATCTCAGCCAGCAGAGAGGTCAAATCACAGTAATGCAAACTCAGTCAGAGACATAGATTTTCACTTGCAACTTGCTTTAATATGTTTAACAGTGCATGAAATGTTGTCTAAAACAAAAAAGAATGATGCATTTTATAGCTGGATCTGGTTTTATTACATTCTGAATTGGACGTTGAAAATGAGCTTATCTCAGCCAGCAGAGAGGTCAAATCACAGTAATGCAAACTCAGTCAGAGACATATATTTTCACTTGCAACTTGCTTTAACATGTTTAACAGTGCATGAAATGTTGTCTAAAACAAAAAAGAATGATGCATTTTATAGCTGGATCTGGTTTTATTACATTCTGAATTGAACGTTGAAAATGAGCTTATCTCAGCCAGCAGAGAGGTCAAATCACAGTAATGCAAACTCAGTCAGAGACATAGATTTTCACTTGCAACTTCCTTTAACATGTTTAACAGTGCATGAAATGTTGTCTAAAACAAAAAAGAATGATGCATTTTATGTCTGGATCTGTTTTTATCACTTTTGAATTGGACGATGAAAATGAGCTTATCTCAGCCAGCAGAGAGGTCAAATCACAGTAATGCAAACTCAGTCAGAGACATAGATTTTCACTTGCAACTTGCTTTAACATGTTTAACAGTGCATGAAATGTTGTCTAAAACAAAAAAGAATGATCCATGTTATGTCTGGATCTGTTTTTATCACTTTTGAATTGGACGATGAAAATGAGCTTATCTCAGCCAGCAGAGAGGTCAAATCACAGTAATGCAAACTCAGTCAGAGACATAGATTTTCACTTGCAACTTGCTTTAACATGTTTAACAGTGCATGAAATGTTGTCTAAAACAAAAAAGAATGATGCATTTTATAGCTGGATCTGGTTTTATTACATTCTGAATTGGACATTGAAAATGAGCTTATCTCAGCTAGCAGAGAGGTCAAATCACAGTAATGCAAACTCAGTCAGAGACATAGATTTTCACTTGCAACTTGCTTTAACATGTTTAACAGTGCATGAAATGTTGTCTAAAACAAAAAAGAATGATCCATGTTATGGCTGGATCTGTTTTTATCATTTTCTGAAATGGATGTTGAAAATGAGCTTATCTCAGCCAGCAGAGAGGTCAAAATAAGCAGTAATGCAAACTCAGTCAGGGACATAGATTTTCTCTTGCAACTTGCTTTAACATGTTTAACAGTGCATGAAATGTTGTCTAAAACAAAAGAGAATGATGCATTTTATGGCTGGATCTGGTTTTATTACATTCTGAAATGGACGTTGAAAATGAGCTTATCTCAGCCAGCAGAGAGGTCAAATCACAGTAATGCAAACTCAGTCAGAGACATAGATTTTCACTTGCAACTTGCTTTAACATGTTTAACAGTGCATGAAATGTTGTCTAAAACAAAAAAGAATGATCCATGTTATAGCTGGATCTGTTTTTATCATTTTCTGAAATGGACGTTGAAAATGAGCTTATCTCAGCCAGCAGAGAGGTCAAATCACAGTAATACAAACTCAGTCAGGGACATAGATTTTCTCTTGCAACTTGCTTTAACATGTTTAACAGTGCATGAAATGTTGTCTAAAACAAAAAAGAATGATGCATTTTATAGCTGGATCTGGTTTTATTACATTCTGAATTGAACGTTGAAAATGAGCTTATCTCAGCCAGCAGAGAGGTCAAATCACAGTAATGCAAACTCAGTCAGAGACATAGATTTTCACTTGCAACTTGCTTTAACATGTTTAACATTGCATGACATGTTGTCTAAAACAAAAAAGAATGATGCATTTTATGTCTGGATCTGGTTTTATTACATTCTGAATTGGACGTTGAAAATGAGCTTATCTCAGCCAGCAGAGAGGTCAAATCACAGTAATGCAAACTCAGTCAGAGACATAGATTTTCACTTGCAACTTGCTTTAACATGTTTAACAGTGCATGAAATGTTGTCTAAAACAAAAAAGAATGATGCATTTTATAGCTGGATCTGGTTTTATTACATTCTAAATTGGACGTTGAAAATGAGCTTATCTCAGCCAGCAGAGAGGTCAAATCACAGTAATGCAAACTCAGTCAGAGACATATATTTTCACTTGCAACTTGCTTTAACATGTTTAACAGTGCATGAAATGTTGTCTAAAACAAAAAAGAATGATGCATTTTATGTCTGGATCTGGTTTTATTACATTCTAAATTGGACGTTGAAAATGAGCTTATCTCAGCCAGCAGAGGTCAAAATAAGCAGTAATGCAAACTCAGTCAGAGACATAGATTTTCACTTGCAACTTGCTTTAACATGTTTAACAGTGCATGAAATGTTGTCTAAAACAAAAAAGAATGATGCATTTTATGTCTGGATCTGGTTTTATTACTTTTGAATTGGACGATGAAAATGAGCTTATCTCAGCCAGCAGAGAGGTCAAATCACAGTAATGCAAACTCAGTCAGAGACATAGATTTTCACTTGCAACTTGCTTTAACATGTTTAACTGTGCATGAAATGTTGTCTAAAACAAAAAAGAATGATGCATTTTATAGCTGGATCTGGTTTTATTACATTCTGAATTGGACGTTGAAAATGAGCTTATCTCAGCCAGCAGAGAGGTCAAATCACAGTAATGCAAACTCAGTCAGAGACATAGATTTTCACTTGCAACTTGCTTTAACATGTTTAACATTGCATGACATGTTGTCTAAAACAAAAAAGAATGATGCATTTTATGGCTGGATCTGGTTTTATTACATTCTAAATTGGACGTTGAAAATGAGCTTATCTCAGCCAGCAGAGAGGTCAAATCACAGTAATGCAAACTCAGTCAGAGACATAGATTTTCACTTGCAACTTGCTTTAACATGTTTAACAGTGCATGAAATGTTGTCTAAAACAAAAAAGAATGATCCATGTTATGGCTGGATCTGTTTTTATCATTTTCTGAAATGGACGTTGAAAATGAGCTTATCTCAGCCAGCAGAGAGGTCAAATCACAGTAATGCAAACTCAGTCAGGGACATAGATTTTCTCTTGCAACTTGCTTTAACATGTTTAACAGTGCATGAAATGTTGTCTAAAACAAAAAAGAATGATGCATTTTATGGCTGGATCTGGTTTTATTACATTCTGAATTGGACGTTGAAAATGAGCTTATCTCAGCCAGCAGAGAGGTCAAATCACAGTAATGCAAACTCAGTCAGGGACATATGTTTTCTCTTGCAACTTGCTTTAACATGTTTAACAGTGCATGAAATGTTGTCTAAAACAAAAAAGAATGATGCATTTTATAGCAGGATCTGGTTTTATTACATTCTGAATTGAACGTTGAAAATGAGCTTATCTCAGCCAGCAGAGAGGTCAAATCACAGTAATGCAAACTCAGTCAGAGACATAGATTTTCACTTGCAACTTGCTTTAACATGTTTAACAGTGCATGAAATGTTGTCTAAAACAAAAAAGAATGATGCATTTTATAGCTGGATCTGGTTTTATTACATTCTGAATTGGACATTGAAAATGAGCTTATCTCAGCCAGCAGAGAGGTCAAATCACAGTAATGCAAACTCAGTCAGAGACATAGATTTTCACTTGCAACTTGCTTTAACATGTTTAACAGTGCATGAAATGTTGTCTAAAACAAAAAAGAATGATGCATTTTATGTCTGGATCTGGTTTTATTACATTCTAAATTGGACGTTGAAAATGAGCTTATCTCAGCCAGCAGAGAGGTCAAATCACAGTAATGCAAACTCAGTCAGAGACATATATTTTCACTTGCAACTTGCTTTAACATGTTTAACAGTGCATGAAATGTTGTCTAAAACAAAAAAGAATGATGCATTTTATGTCTGGATCTGGTTTTATTACATTCTAAATTGGACGTTGAAAATGAGCTTATCTCAGCCAGCAGAGGTCAAAATAAGCAGTAATGCAAACTCAGTCAGAGACATAGATTTTCACTTGCAACTTGCTTTAACATGTTTAACAGTGCATGAAATGTTGTCTAAAACAAAAAAGAATGATGCATTTTATGTCTGGATCTGGTTTTATTACTTTTGAATTGGACGATGAAAATGAGCTTATCTCAGCCAGCAGAGAGGTCAAATCACAGTAATGCAAACTCAGTCAGAGACATAGATTTTCACTTGCAACTTGCTTTAACATGTTTAACAGTGCATGAAATGTTGTCTAAAACAAAAAAGAATGATGCATTTTATAGCTGGATCTGGTTTTATTACATTCTGAATTGGACATTGAAAATGAGCTTATCTCAGCCAGCAGAGAGGTCAAATCACAGTAATGCAAACTCAGTCAGAGACATAGATTTTCACTTGCAACTTGCTTTAACATGTTTAACAGTGCATGAAATGTTGTCTAAAACAAAAAAGAATGATGCATTTTATGTCTGGATCTGGTTTTATTACATTCTAAATTGGACGTTGAAAATGAGCTTATCTCAGCCAGCAGAGAGGTCAAATCACAGTAATGCAAACTCAGTCAGAGACATATATTTTCACTTGCAACTTGCTTTAACATGTTTAACAGTGCATGAAATGTTGTCTAAAACAAAAAAGAATGATGCATTTTATGGCTGGATCTGTTTTTATCACTGTCTGAAATGGACGTTGAAAATGAGCTTATCTCAGCCAGCAGAGAGGTCAAATCACAGTAATGCAAACTCAGTCAGAGACATAGATTTTCACTTGCAACTTGCTTTAACATGGTTAACAGTGCATGAAATGTTGTCTAAAACAAAAAAGAATGATGCATTTTATGGCTGGATCTGGTTTTATTACATTCTGAAATGGACGTTGAAAATGAGCTTATCTCAGCCAGCAGAGAGGTCAAATCACAGTAATGCAAACTCAGTCAGAGACATAGATTTTCACTTGCAACTTGCTTTAACATGTTTAACAGTGCATGAAATGTTGTCTAAAACAAAAAAGAATGATGCATTTTATGGCTGGATCTGTTTTTATCACTTTCTGAAATGGACGTTGAAAATGAGCTTATCTCCGCCAGCAGAGCGGTCAAATCACAGTAATGCAAACTCAGTCAGAGACATATATTTTCACTTGCAACTTGCTTTAACATGTTTAACAGTGCATGAAATGTTGTCTAAAACAAAAAAGAATGATGCATTTTATGGCTGGATCTGGTTTTATTACATTCTGAAATGGACGTTGAAAATGAGCTTATCTCAGCCAGCAGAGAGGTCAAATCACAGTAATGCAAACTCAGTCAGAGACATATATTTTCACTTGCAACTTGCTTTAACATGTTTAACAGTGCATGAAATGTTGTCTAAAACAAAAAAGAATGATGCATTTTATGGCTGGATCTGGTTTTATTACATTCTGAAATGGACGTTGAAAATGAGCTTATCTCAGCCAGCAGAGAGGTCAAATCACAGTAATGCAAACTCAGTCAGAGACATAGATTTTCACTTGCAACTTGCTTTAACATGTTTAACAGTGCATGAAATGTTGTCTAAAACAAAAAAGAATGATGCATTTTATAGCTGGATCTGGTTTTATTACATTCTGAATTGGACGTTGAAAATGAGCTTATCTCAGCCAGCAGAGAGGTCAAATCACAGTAATGCAAACTCAGTCAGAGACATAGATTTTCACTTGCAACTTGCTTTAACATGGTTAACAGTGCATGAAATGTTGTTTAAAACAAAAAAGAATGATGCATTTTATGGCTGGATCTGGTTTTATTACATTCTGAAATGGACGTTGAAAATGAGCTTATCTCAGCCAGCAGAGAGGTCAAATCACAGTAATGCAAACTCAGTCAGAGACATAGATTTTCACTTGCAACTTGCTTTAACATGTTTAACAGTGCATGAAATGTTGTCTAAAACAAAAAAGAATGATGCATTTTATGGCTGGATCTGTTTTTATCACTTTCTGAAATGGACGTTGAAAATGAGCTTATCTCAGCCAGCAGAGAGGTCAAATCACAGTAATGCAAACTCAGTCAGAGACATATATTTTCACTTGCAACTTGCTTTAACATGTTTAACAGTGCATGAAATGTTGTCTAAAACAAAAAAGAATGATGCATTTTATGGCTGGATCTGGTTTTATTACATTCTGAAATGGACGTTGAAAATGAGCTTATCTCAGCCAGCAGAGAGGTCAAATCACAGTAATGCAAACTCAGTCAGAGACATAGATTTTCACTTGCAACTTGCTTTAATATGTTTAACAGTGCATGAAATGTTGTCTAAAACAAAAAAGAATGATGCATTTTATAGCTGGATCTGGTTTTATTACATTCTGAATTGGACGTTGAAAATGAGCTTATCTCAGCCAGCAGAGAGGTCAAATCACAGTAATGCAAACTCAGTCAGAGACATATATTTTCACTTGCAACTTGCTTTAACATGTTTAACAGTGCATGAAATGTTGTCTAAAACAAAAAAGAATGATGCATTTTATAGCTGGATCTGGTTTTATTACATTCTGAATTGAACGTTGAAAATGAGCTTATCTCAGCCAGCAGAGAGGTCAAATCACAGTAATGCAAACTCAGTCAGAGACATAGATTTTCACTTGCAACTTCCTTTAACATGTTTAACAGTGCATGAAATGTTGTCTAAAACAAAAAAGAATGATGCATTTTATGTCTGGATCTGTTTTTATCACTTTTGAATTGGACGATGAAAATGAGCTTATCTCAGCCAGCAGAGAGGTCAAATCACAGTAATGCAAACTCAGTCAGAGACATAGATTTTCACTTGCAACTTGCTTTAACATGTTTAACAGTGCATGAAATGTTGTCTAAAACAAAAAAGAATGATCCATGTTATGTCTGGATCTGTTTTTATCACTTTTGAATTGGACGATGAAAATGAGCTTATCTCAGCCAGCAGAGAGGTCAAATCACAGTAATGCAAACTCAGTCAGAGACATAGATTTTCACTTGCAACTTGCTTTAACATGTTTAACAGTGCATGAAATGTTGTCTAAAACAAAAAAGAATGATGCATTTTATAGCTGGATCTGGTTTTATTACATTCTGAATTGGACATTGAAAATGAGCTTATCTCAGCTAGCAGAGAGGTCAAATCACAGTAATGCAAACTCAGTCAGAGACATAGATTTTCACTTGCAACTTGCTTTAACATGTTTAACAGTGCATGAAATGTTGTCTAAAACAAAAAAGAATGATCCATGTTATGGCTGGATCTGTTTTTATCATTTTCTGAAATGGATGTTGAAAATGAGCTTATCTCAGCCAGCAGAGAGGTCAAAATAAGCAGTAATGCAAACTCAGTCAGGGACATAGATTTTCTCTTGCAACTTGCTTTAACATGTTTAACAGTGCATGAAATGTTGTCTAAAACAAAAGAGAATGATGCATTTTATGGCTGGATCTGGTTTTATTACATTCTGAATTGGACGTTGAAAATGAGCTTATCTCAGCCAGCAGAGAGGTCAAATCACAGTAATGCAAACTCAGTCAGAGACATAGATTTTCACTTGCAACTTGCTTTAACATGGTTAACAGTGCATGAAATGTTGTTTAAAACAAAAAAGAATGATGCATTTTATGGCTGGATCTGGTTTTATTACATTCTGAAATGGACGTTGAAAATGAGCTTATCTCAGCCAGCAGAGAGGTCAAATCACAGTAATGCAAACTCAGTCAGAGACATAGATTTTCACTTGCAACTTGCTTTAACATGTTTAACAGTGCATGAAATGTTGTCTAAAACAAAAAAGAATGATGCATTTTATGGCTGGATCTGTTTTTATCACTTTCTGAAATGGACGTTGAAAATGAGCTTATCTCAGCCAGCAGAGAGGTCAAATCACAGTAATGCAAACTCAGTCAGAGACATATATTTTCACTTGCAACTTGCTTTAACATGTTTAACAGTGCATGAAATGTTGTCTAAAACAAAAAAGAATGATGCATTTTATGGCTGGATCTGGTTTTATTACATTCTGAAATGGACGTTGAAAATGAGCTTATCTCAGCCAGCAGAGAGGTCAAATCACAGTAATGCAAACTCAGTCAGAGACATAGATTTTCACTTGCAACTTGCTTTAATATGTTTAACAGTGCATGAAATGTTGTCTAAAACAAAAAAGAATGATGCATTTTATAGCTGGATCTGGTTTTATTACATTCTGAATTGGACGTTGAAAATGAGCTTATCTCAGCCAGCAGAGAGGTCAAATCACAGTAATGCAAACTCAGTCAGAGACATATATTTTCACTTGCAACTTGCTTTAACATGTTTAACAGTGCATGAAATGTTGTCTAAAACAAAAAAGAATGATGCATTTTATAGCTGGATCTGGTTTTATTACATTCTGAATTGAACGTTGAAAATGAGCTTATCTCAGCCAGCAGAGAGGTCAAATCACAGTAATGCAAACTCAGTCAGAGACATAGATTTTCACTTGCAACTTCCTTTAACATGTTTAACAGTGCATGAAATGTTGTCTAAAACAAAAAAGAATGATGCATTTTATGTCTGGATCTGTTTTTATCACTTTTGAATTGGACGATGAAAATGAGCTTATCTCAGCCAGCAGAGAGGTCAAATCACAGTAATGCAAACTCAGTCAGAGACATAGATTTTCACTTGCAACTTGCTTTAACATGTTTAACAGTGCATGAAATGTTGTCTAAAACAAAAAAGAATGATCCATGTTATGTCTGGATCTGTTTTTATCACTTTTGAATTGGACGATGAAAATGAGCTTATCTCAGCCAGCAGAGAGGTCAAATCACAGTAATGCAAACTCAGTCAGAGACATAGATTTTCACTTGCAACTTGCTTTAACATGTTTAACAGTGCATGAAATGTTGTCTAAAACAAAAAAGAATGATGCATTTTATAGCTGGATCTGGTTTTATTACATTCTGAATTGGACATTGAAAATGAGCTTATCTCAGCTAGCAGAGAGGTCAAATCACAGTAATGCAAACTCAGTCAGAGACATAGATTTTCACTTGCAACTTGCTTTAACATGTTTAACAGTGCATGAAATGTTGTCTAAAACAAAAAAGAATGATCCATGTTATGGCTGGATCTGTTTTTATCATTTTCTGAAATGGATGTTGAAAATGAGCTTATCTCAGCCAGCAGAGAGGTCAAAATAAGCAGTAATGCAAACTCAGTCAGGGACATAGATTTTCTCTTGCAACTTGCTTTAACATGTTTAACAGTGCATGAAATGTTGTCTAAAACAAAAGAGAATGATGCATTTTATGGCTGGATCTGGTTTTATTACATTCTGAAATGGACGTTGAAAATGAGCTTATCTCAGCCAGCAGAGAGGTCAAATCACAGTAATGCAAACTCAGTCAGAGACATAGATTTTCACTTGCAACTTGCTTTAACATGTTTAACAGTGCATGAAATGTTGTCTAAAACAAAAAAGAATGATCCATGTTATGGCTGGATCTGTTTTTATCATTTTCTGAAATGGACGTTGAAAATGAGCTTATCTCAGCCAGCAGAGAGGTCAAATCACAGTAATACAAACTCAGTCAGGGACATAGATTTTCTCTTGCAACTTGCTTTAACATGTTTAACAGTGCATGAAATGTTGTCTAAAACAAAAAAGAATGATGCATTTTATAGCTGGATCTGGTTTTATTACATTCTGAATTGAACGTTGAAAATGAGCTTATCTCAGCCAGCAGAGAGGTCAAATCACAGTAATGCAAACTCAGTCAGAGACATAGATTTTCACTTGCAACTTGCTTTAACATGTTTAACATTGCATGACATGTTGTCTAAAACAAAAAAGAATGATGCATTTTATGTCTGGATCTGGTTTTATTACATTCTGAATTGGACGTTGAAAATGAGCTTATCTCAGCCAGCAGAGAGGTCAAATCACAGTAATGCAAACTCAGTCAGAGACATAGATTTTCACTTGCAACTTGCTTTAACATGTTTAACAGTGCATGAAATGTTGTCTAAAACAAAAAAGAATGATGCATTTTATGTCTGGATCTGGTTTTATTACATTCTAAATTGGACGTTAAAAATGAGTTTATCTCAGCCAGCAGAGAGGTCAAATCACAGTAATGCAAACTCAGTCAGAGACATAGATTTTCACTTGCAACTTGCTTTAACATGTTTAACAGTGCATGAAATGTTGTCTAAAACAAAAAAGAATGATGCATTTTATAGCTGGATCTGGTTTTATTACATTCTGAATTGGACGTTGAAAATGAGCTTATCTCAGCCAGCAGAGAGGTCAAATCACAGTAATGCAAACTCAGTCAGAGACATAGATTTTCACTTGCAACTTGCTTTAACATGTTTAACAGTGCATGAAATGTTGTCTAAAACAAAAAAAGAATGATCCATGTTATGGCTGGATCTGTTTTTATCATTTTCTGAAATGGACGTTGAAAATGAGCTTATCTCAGCCAGCAGAGAGGTCAAATCACAGTAATGCAAACTCAGTCAGGGACATAGATTTTCTCTTGCAACTTGCTTTAACATGTTTAACAGTGCATGAAATGTTGTCTAAAACAAAAAAGAATGATGCATTTTATAGCTGGATCTGGTTTTATTACATTCTGAATTGAACGTTGAAAATGAGCTTATCTCAGCCAGCAGAGAGGTCAAATCACAGTAATGCAAACTCAGTCAGAGACATAGATTTTCACTTGCAACTTGCTTTAACATGTTTAACATTGCATGACATGTTGTCTAAAACAAAAAAGAATGATGCATTTTATGTCTGGATCTGGTTTTATTACATTCTAAATTGGACGTTGAAAATGAGCTTATCTCAGCCAGCAGAGAGGTCAAATCACAGTAATGCAAACTCAGTCAGAGACATAGATTTTCACTTGCAACTTGCTTTAACATGTTTAACAGTGCATGAAATGTTGTCTAAAACAAAAAAGAATGATGCATTTTATGTCTGGATCTGGTTTTATTACATTCTAAATTGGACGTTGAAAATGAGCTTATCTCAGCCAGCAGAGAGGTCAAATCACAGTAATGCAAACTCAGTCAGAGACATATATTTTCACTTGCAACTTGCTTTAACATGTTTAACAGTGCATGAAATGTTGTCTAAAACAAAAAAGAATGATGCATTTTATGTCTGGATCTGGTTTTATTACATTCTAAATTGGACGTTGAAAATGAGCTTATCTCAGCCAGCAGAGAGGTCAAATCACAGTAATGCAAACTCAGTCAGAGACATATATTTTCACTTGCAACTTGCTTTAACATGTTTAACAGTGCATGAAATGTTGTCTAAAACAAAAAAGAATGATGCATTTTATAGCTGGATCTGGTTTTATTACATTCTGAATTGAACGTTGAAAATGAGCTTATCTCAGCCAGCAGAGAGGTCAAATCACAGTAATGCAAACTCAGTCAGAGACATAGATTTTCACTTGCAACTTCCTTTAACATGTTTAACAGTGCATGAAATGTTGTCTAAAACAAAAAAGAATGATGCATTTTATGTCTGGATCTGTTTTTATCACTTTTGAATTGGACGATGAAAATGAGCTTATCTCAGCCAGCAGAGAGGTCAAATCACAGTAATGCAAACTCAGTCAGAGACATAGATTTTCACTTGCAACTTGCTTTAACATGTTTAACAGTGCATGAAATGTTGTCTAAAACAAAAAAGAATGATGCATTTTATAGCTGGATCTGGTTTTATTACATTCTGAATTGGACATTGAAAATGAGCTTATCTCAGCCAGCAGAGAGGTCAAATCACAGTAATGCAAACTCAGTCAGAGACATAGATTTTCACTTGCAACTTGCTTTAACATGTTTAACAGTGCATGAAATGTTGTCTAAAACAAAAAAGAATGATGCATTTTATGTCTGGATCTGGTTTTATTACATTCTAAATTGGACGTTGAAAATGAGCTTATCTCAGCCAGCAGAGAGGTCAAATCACAGTAATGCAAACTCAGTCAGAGACATATATTTTCACTTGCAACTTGCTTTAACATGTTTAACAGTGCATGAAATGTTGTCTAAAACAAAAAAGAATGATGCATTTTATGGCTGGATCTGTTTTTATCACTTTCTGAAATGGACGTTGAAAATGAGCTTATCTCAGCCAGCAGAGAGGTCAAATCACAGTAATGCAAACTTAGTCAGAGACATAGATTTTCACTTGCAACTTGCTTTAACATGGTTAACAGTGCATGAAATGTTGTCTAAAACAAAAAAGAATGATGCATTTTATGGCTGGATCTGGTTTTATTACATTCTGAAATGGACGTTGAAAATGAGCTTATCTCAGCCAGCAGAGAGGTCAAATCACAGTAATGCAAACTCAGTCAGAGACATAGATTTTCACTTGCAACTTGCTTTAACATGTTTAACAGTGCATGAAATGTTGTCTAAAACAAAAAAGAATGATGCATTTTATGGCTGGATCTGTTTTTATCAATTTCTGAAATGGACGTTGAAAATGAGCTTATCTCAGCCAGCAGAGCGGTCAAATCACAGTAATGCAAACTCAGTCAGAGACATATATTTTCACTTGCAACTTGCTTTAACATGTTTAACAGTGCATGAAATGTTGTCTAAAACAAAAAAGAATGATGCATTTTATGGCTGGATCTGGTTTTATTACATTCTGAAATGGACGTTGAAAATGAGCTTATCTCAGCCAGCAGAGAGGTCAAATCACAGTAATGCAAACTCAGTCAGAGACATATATTTTCACTTGCAACTTGCTTTAACATGTTTAACAGTGCATGAAATGTTGTATAAAACAAAAAAGAATGATGCATTTTATGGCTGGATCTGGTTTTATTACATTCTGAAATGGACGTTGAAAATGAGCTTATCTCAGCCAGCAGAGAGGTCAAATCACAGTAATGC
The DNA here is from genome assembly GCF_052040795.2 of Danio rerio. Taxonomy (NCBI): domain Eukaryota; kingdom Metazoa; phylum Chordata; class Actinopteri; order Cypriniformes; family Danionidae; genus Danio; species Danio rerio. The sequence continues at coordinate 27,652,112 of NC_141024.2, read as the reverse complement.
AAACTCAGTCAGAGACATAGATTTTCACTTGCAACTTGCTTTAACATGTTTAACAGTGCATGAAATGTTGTCTAAAACAAAAAAGAATGATGCATTTTATAGCTGGATCTGGTTTTATTACATTCTGAATTGGACGTTGAAAATGAGCTTATCTCAGCCAGCAGAGAGGTCAAATCACAGTAATGCAAACTCAGTCAGAGACATAGATTTTCACTTGCAACTTGCTTTAACATGGTTAACAGTGCATGAAATGTTGTCTAAAACAAAAAAGAATGATGCATTTTATGGCTGGATCTGGTTTTATTACATTCTGAAATGGACGTTGAAAATGAGCTTATCTCAGCCAGCAGAGAGGTCAAATCACAGTAATGCAAACTCAGTCAGAGACATAGATTTTCACTTGCAACTTGCTTTAACATGTTTAACAGTGCATGAAATGTTGTCTAAAACAAAAAAGAATGATGCATTTTATGGCTGGATCTGTTTTTATCACTTTCTGAAATGGACGTTGAAAATGAGCTTATCTCAGCCAGCAGAGAGGTCAAATCACAGTAATGCAAACTCAGTCAGAGACATATATTTTCACTTGCAACTTGCTTTAACATGTTTAACAGTGCATGAAATGTTGTCTAAAACAAAAAAGAATGATGCATTTTATGGCTGGATCTGGTTTTATTACATTCTGAAATGGACGTTGAAAATGAGCTTATCTCAGCCAGCAGAGAGGTCAAATCACAGTAATGCAAACTCAGTCAGAGACATAGATTTTCACTTGCAACTTGCTTTAATATGTTTAACAGTGCATGAAATGTTGTCTAAAACAAAAAAGAATGATGCATTTTATAGCTGGATCTGGTTTTATTACATTCTGAATTGGACGTTGAAAATGAGCTTATCTCAGCCAGCAGAGAGGTCAAATCACAGTAATGCAAACTCAGTCAGAGACATATATTTTCACTTGCAACTTGCTTTAACATGTTTAACAGTGCATGAAATGTTGTCTAAAACAAAAAAGAATGATGCATTTTATAGCTGGATCTGGTTTTATTACATTCTGAATTGAACGTTGAAAATGAGCTTATCTCAGCCAGCAGAGAGGTCAAATCACAGTAATGCAAACTCAGTCAGAGACATAGATTTTCACTTGCAACTTCCTTTAACATGTTTAACAGTGCATGAAATGTTGTCTAAAACAAAAAAGAATGATGCATTTTATAGCTGGATCTGGTTTTATTACATTCTGAATTGGACATTGAAAATGAGCTTATCTCAGCCAGCAGAGAGGTCAAATCACAGTAATGCAAACTCAGTCAGAGACATAGATTTTCACTTGCAACTTGCTTTAACATGTTTAACAGTGCATGAAATGTTGTCTAAAACAAAAAAGAATGATGCATTTTATGTCTGGATCTGGTTTTATTACATTCTAAATTGGACGTTGAAAATGAGCTTATCTCAGCCAGCAGAGAGGTCAAATCACAGTAATGCAAACTCAGTCAGAGACATATATTTTCACTTGCAACTTGCTTTAACATGGTTAACAGTGCATGAAATGTTGTCTAAAACAAAAAAGAATGATGCATTTTATGGCTGGATCTGGTTTTATTACATTCTGAAATGGACGTTGAAAATGAGCTTATCTCAGCCAGCAGAGCGGTCAAATCACAGTAATGCAAACTCAGTCAGAGACATAGATTTTCACTTGCAACTTGCTTTAACATGTTTAACAGTGCATGAAATGTTGTCTAAAACAAAAAAGAATGATGCATTTTATGGCTGGATCTGTTTTTATCAATTTCTGAAATGGACGTTGAAAATGAGCTTATCTCAGCCAGCAGAGCGGTCAAATCACAGTAATGCAAACTCAGTCAGAGACATATATTTTCACTTGCAACTTGCTTTAACATGTTTAACAGTGCATGAAATGTTGTCTAAAACAAAAAAGAATGATGCATTTTATGGCTGGATCTGGTTTTATCACATTCTGAAATGGACGTTGAAAATGAGCTTATCTCAGCCAGCAGAGAGGTCAAATCACAGTAATGCAAACTCAGTCAGAGACATATATTTTCACTTGCAACTTGCTTTAACATGTTTAACAGTGCATGAAATGTTGTATAAAACAAAAAAGAATGATGCATTTTATGGCTGGATCTGGTTTTATTACATTCTGAAATGGACGTTGAAAATGAGCTTATCTCAGCCAGCAGAGAGGTCAAATCACAGTAATGCAAACTCAGTCAGAGACATAGATTTTCACTTGCAACTTGCTTTAACATGTTTAACAGTGCATGAAATGTTGTCTAAAACAAAAAAGAATGATGCATTTTATAGCTGGATCTGGTTTTATTACATTCTGAATTGGACGTTGAAAATGAGCTTATCTCAGCCAGCAGAGAGGTCAAATCACAGTAATGCAAACTCAGTCAGAGACATAGATTTTCACTTGCAACTTGCTTTAACATGGTTAACAGTGCATGAAATGTTGTCTAAAACAAAAAAGAATGATGCATTTTATGGCTGGATCTGGTTTTATTACATTCTGAAATGGACGTTGAAAATGAGCTTATCTCAGCCAGCAGAGAGGTCAAATCACAGTAATGCAAACTCAGTCAGAGACATAGATTTTCACTTGCAACTTGCTTTAACATGTTTAACAGTGCATGAAATGTTGTCTAAAACAAAAAAGAATGATGCATTTTATGGCTGGATCTGTTTTTATCACTTTCTGAAATGGACGTTGAAAATGAGCTTATCTCAGCCAGCAGAGAGGTCAAATCACAGTAATGCAAACTCAGTCAGAGACATATATTTTCACTTGCAACTTGCTTTAACATGTTTAACAGTGCATGAAATGTTGTCTAAAACAAAAAAGAATGATGCATTTTATAGCTGGATCTGGTTTTATTACATTCTGAATTGAACGTTGAAAATGAGCTTATCTCAGCCAGCAGAGAGGTCAAATCACAGTAATGCAAACTCAGTCAGAGACATAGATTTTCACTTGCAACTTCCTTTAACATGTTTAACAGTGCATGAAATGTTGTCTAAAACAAAAAAGAATGATGCATTTTATGTCTGGATCTGTTTTTATCACTTTTGAATTGGACGATGAAAATGAGCTTATCTCAGCCAGCAGAGAGGTCAAATCACAGTAATGCAAACTCAGTCAGAGACATAGATTTTCACTTGCAACTTGCTTTAACATGTTTAACAGTGCATGAAATGTTGTCTAAAACAAAAAAGAATGATCCATGTTATGTCTGGATCTGTTTTTATCACTTTTGAATTGGACGATGAAAATGAGCTTATCTCAGCCAGCAGAGAGGTCAAATCACAGTAATGCAAACTCAGTCAGAGACATAGATTTTCACTTGCAACTTGCTTTAACATGTTTAACAGTGCATGAAATGTTGTCTAAAACAAAAAAGAATGATGCATTTTATAGCTGGATCGGGTTTTATTACATTCTGAATTGGACATTGAAAATGAGCTTATCTCAGCTAGCAGAGAGGTCAAATCACAGTAATGCAAACTCAGTCAGAGACATAGATTTTCACTTGCAACTTGCTTTAACATGTTTAACAGTGCATGAAATGTTGTCTAAAACAAAAAAGAATGATCCATGTTATGGCTGGATCTGTTTTTATCATTTTCTGAAATGGACGTTGAAAATGAGCTTATCTCAGCCAGCAGAGAGGTCAAATCACAGTAATGCAAACTCAGTCAGAGACATATATTTTCACTTGCAACTTGCTTTAACATGTTTAACAGTGCATGAAATGTTGTCTAAAACAAAAAAGAATGATGCATTTTATGGCTGGATCTGTTTTTATCACTTTCTGAAATGGACGTTGAAAATGAGCTTATCTCAGCCAGCAGAGAGGTCAAATCACAGTAATGCAAACTCAGTCAGAGACATATATTTTCACTTGCAACTTGCTTTAACATGTTTAACAGTGCATGAAATGTTGTCTAAAACAAAAAAGAATGATGCATTTTATAGCTGGATCTGGTTTTATTACATTCTGAATTGGACGTTGAAAATGAGCTTATCTCAGCCAGCAGAGAGGTCAAATCACAGTAATGCAAACTCAGTCAGAGACATAGATTTTCACTTGCAACTTGCTTTAACATGTTTAACAGTGCATGAAATGTTGTCTAAAACAAAAAAGAATGATGCATTTTATAGCTGGATCTGGTTTTATTACATTCTAAATTGGACGTTGAAAATGAGCTTATCTCAGCCAGCAGAGAGGTCAAATCACAGTAATGCAAACTCAGTCAGAGACATAGATTTTCACTTGCAACTTGCTTTAACATGTTTAACATTGCATGACATGTTGTCTAAAACAAAAAAGAATGATGCATTTTATGGCTGGATCTGGTTTTATTACATTCTAAATTGGACGTTGAAAATGAGCTTATCTCAGCCAGCAGAGAGGTCAAATCACAGTAATGCAAACTCAGTCAGAGACATAGATTTTCACTTGCAACTTGCTTTAACATGTTTAACAGTGCATGAAATGTTGTCTAAAACAAAAAAGAATGATCCATGTTATGGCTGGATCTGTTTTTATCATTTTCTGAAATGGACGTTGAAAATGAGCTTATCTCAGCCAGCAGAGAGGTCAAATCACAGTAATGCAAACTCAGTCAGGGACATAGATTTTCTCTTGCAACTTGCTTTAACATGTTTAACAGTGCATGAAATGTTGTCTAAAACAAAAAAGAATGATGCATTTTATGGCTGGATCTGGTTTTATTACATTCTGAATTGGACGTTGAAAATGAGCTTATCTCAGCCAGCAGAGAGGTCAAATCACAGTAATGCAAACTCAGTCAGGGACATATGTTTTCTCTTGCAACTTGCTTTAACATGTTTAACAGTGCATGAAATGTTGTCTAAAACAAAAAAGAATGATGCATTTTATAGCTGGATCTGGTTTTATTACATTCTGAATTGGACATTGAAAATGAGCTTATCTCAGCCAGCAGAGAGGTCAAATCACAGTAATGCAAACTCAGTCAGAGACATAGATTTTCACTTGCAACTTGCTTTAACATGTTTAACAGTGCATGAAATGTTGTCTAAAACAAAAAAGAATGATCCATGTTATGGCTGGATCTGATTTTATTACATTCTGAATTGGACGTTGAAAATGAGCTTATCTCAGCCAGCAGAGAGGTCAAATCACAGTAATGCAAACTCAGTCAGAGACATAGATTTTCACTTGCAACTTGCTTTAACATGTTTAACAGTGCATGAAATGTTGTCTAAAACAAAAAAGAATGATGCATTTTATAGCTGGATCTGGTTTTATTACATTCTAAATTGGACGTTGAAAATGAGCTTATCTCAGCCAGCAGAGAGGTCAAATCACAGTAATGCAAACTCAGTCAGAGACATAGATTTTCATTTGCAACTTGCTTTAACATGTTTAACATTGCATGGCATGACATGTTGTCTAAAACAAAAAAGAATGATGCATTTTATGTCTGGATCTGGTTTTATTACATTCTAAATTGGACGTTGAAAATGAGCTTATCTCAGCCAGCAGAGAGGTCAAATCACAGTAATGCAAACTCAGTCAGAGACATAGATTTTCACTTGCAACTTGCTTTAACATGTTTAACAGTGCATGAAATGTTGTCTAAAACAAAAAAGAATGATGCATTTTATGTCTGGATCTGGTTTTATTACATTCTAAATTGGACGTTGAAAATGAGCTTATCTCAGCCAGCAGAGAGGTCAAATCACAGTAATGCAAACTCAGTCAGGGACATATGTTTTCTCTTGCAACTTGCTTTAACATGTTTAACAGTGCATGAAATGTTGTCTAAAACAAAAAAGAATGATGCATTTTATAGCTGGATCTGGTTTTATTACATTCTGAATTGAACGTTGAAAATGAGCTTATCTCAGCCAGCAGAGAGGTCAAATCACAGTAATGCAAACTCAGTCAGAGACATAGATTTTCACTTGCAACTTCCTTTAACATGTCTAACAGTGCATGAAATGTTGTCTAAAACAAAAAAGAATGATGCATTTTATGTCTGGATCTGTTTTTATCACTTTTGAATTGGACGATGAAAATGAGCTTATCTCAGCCAGCAGAGAGGTCAAATCACAGTAATGCAAACTCAGTCAGAGACATAGATTTTCACTTGCAACTTGCTTTAACATGTTTAACAGTGCATGAAATGTTGTCTAAAACAAAAAAGAATGATGCATTTTATAGCTGGATCTGGTTTTATTACATTCTAAATTGGACGTTGAAAATGAGCTTATCTCAGCCAGCAGAGAGGTCAAATCACAGTAATGCAAACTCAGTCAGAGACATAGATTTTCATTTGCAACTTGCTTTAACATGTTTAACATTGCATGACATGTTGTCTAAAACAAAAAAGAATGATGCATTTTATGTCTGGATCTGGTTTTATTACATTCTAAATTGGACGTTGAAAATGAGCTTATCTCAGCCAGCAGAGAGGTCAAATCACAGTAATGCAAACTCAGTCAGAGACATAGATTTTCACTTGCAACTTGCTTTAACATGTTTAACAGTGCATGAAATGTTGTCTAAAACAAAAAAGAATGATGCATTTTATGTCTGGATCTGGTTTTATTACATTCTAAATTGGACGTTGAAAATGAGCTTATCTCAGCCAGCAGAGAGGTCAAATCACAGTAATGCAAACTCAGTCAGGGACATATGTTTTCTCTTGCAACTTGCTTTAACATGTTTAACAGTGCATGAAATGTTGTCTAAAACAAAAAAGAATGATGCATTTTATAGCTGGATCTGGTTTTATTACATTCTGAATTGAACGTTGAAAATGAGCTTATCTCAGCCAGCAGAGAGGTCAAATCACAGTAATGCAAACTCAGTCAGAGACATAGATTTTCACTTGCAACTTCCTTTAACATGTCTAACAGTGCATGAAATGTTGTCTAAAACAAAAAAGAATGATGCATTTTATGTCTGGATCTGTTTTTATCACTTTTGAATTGGACGATGAAAATGAGCTTATCTCAGCCAGCAGAGAGGTCAAATCACAGTAATGCAAACTCAGTCAGAGACATAGATTTTCACTTGCAACTTGCTTTAACATGTTTAACAGTGCATGAAATGTTGTCTAAAACAAAAAAGAATGATGCATTTTATAGCTGGATCTGGTTTTATTACATTCTGAATTGGACATTGAAAATGAGCTTATCTCAGCCAGCAGAGAGGTCAAATCACAGTAATGCAAACTCAGTCAGAGACATAGATTTTCACTTGCAACTTGCTTTAACATGTTTAACAGTGCATGAAATGTTGTCTAAAACAAAAAAGAATGATGCATTTTATGTCTGGATCTGGTTTTATTACATTCTAAATTGGACGTTGAAAATGAGCTTATCTCAGCCAGCAGAGAGGTCAAATCACAGTAATGCAAACTCAGTCAGAGACATATATTTTCACTTGCAACTTGCTTTAACATGTTTAACAGTGCATGAAATGTTGTCTAAAACAAAAAAGAATGATGCATTTTATGGCTGGATCTGTTTTTATCACTTTCTGAAATGGACGTTGAAAATGAGCTTATCTCAGCCAGCAGAGAGGTCAAATCACAGTAATGCAAACTCAGTCAGAGACATATATTTTCACTTGCAACTTGCTTTAACATGTTTAACAGTGCATGAAATGTTGTCTAAAACAAAAAAGAATGATGCATTTTATGGCTGGATCTGGTTTTATTACATTCTGAAATGGACGTTGAAAATGAGCTTATCTCAGCCAGCAGAGAGGTCAAATCACAGTAATGCAAACTCAGTCAGAGACATATATTTTCACTTGCAACTTGCTTTAACATGTTTAACAGTGCATGAAATGTTGTATAAAACAAAAAAGAATGATGCATTTTATGGCTGGATCTGGTTTTATTACATTCTGAAATGGACGTTGAAAATGAGCTTATCTCAGCCAGCAGAGAGGTCAAATCACAGTAATGCAAACTCAGTCAGAGACATAGATTTTCACTTGCAACTTGCTTTAACATGTTTAACAGTGCATGAAATGTTGTCTAAAACAAAAAAGAATGATGCATTTTATAGCTGGATCTGGTTTTATTACATTCTGAATTGGACGTTGAAAATGAGCTTATCTCAGCCAGCAGAGAGGTCAAATCACAGTAATGCAAACTCAGTCAGAGACATAGATTTTCACTTGCAACTTGCTTTAACATGGTTAACAGTGCATGAAATGTTGTCTAAAACAAAAAAGAATGATGCATTTTATGGCTGGATCTGGTTTTATTACATTCTGAAATGGACGTTGAAAATGAGCTTATCTCAGCCAGCAGAGAGGTCAAATCACAGTAATGCAAACTCAGTCAGAGACATAGATTTTCACTTGCAACTTGCTTTAACATGTTTAACAGTGCATGAAATGTTGTCTAAAACAAAAAAGAATGATGCATTTTATGGCTGGATCTGTTTTTATCACTTTCTGAAATGGACGTTGAAAATGAGCTTATCTCAGCCAGCAGAGAGGTCAAATCACAGTAATGCAAACTCAGTCAGAGACATATATTTTCACTTGCAACTTGCTTTAACATGTTTAACAGTGCATGAAATGTTGTCTAAAACAAAAAAGAATGATGCATTTTATAGCTGGATCTGGTTTTATTACATTCTGAATTGAACGTTGAAAATGAGCTTATCTCAGCCAGCAGAGAGGTCAAATCACAGTAATGCAAACTCAGTCAGAGACATAGATTTTCACTTGCAACTTGCTTTAACATGTTTAACAGTGCATGAAATGTTGTCTAAAACAAAAAAGAATGATCCATGTTATGTCTGGATCTGTTTTTATCACTTTTGAATTGGACGATGAAAATGAGCTTATCTCAGCCAGCAGAGAGGTCAAATCACAGTAATGCAAACTCAGTCAGAGACATAGATTTTCACTTGCAACTTGCTTTAACATGTTTAACAGTGCATGAAATGTTGTTTAAAACAAAAAAGAATGATGCATTTTATAGCTGGATCGGGTTTTATTACATTCTGAATTGGACATTGAAAATGAGCTTATCTCAGCTAGCAGAGAGGTCAAATCACAGTAATGCAAACTCAGTCAGAGACATAGATTTTCACTTGCAACTTGCTTTAACATGTTTAACAGTGCATGAAATGTTGTCTAAAACAAAAAAGAATGATCCATGTTATGGCTGGATCTGTTTTTATCATTTTCTGAAATGGACGTTGAAAATGAGCTTATCTCAGCCAGCAGAGAGGTCAAATCACAGTAATGCAAACTCAGTCAGAGACATATATTTTCACTTGCAACTTGCTTTAACATGTTTAACAGTGCATGAAATGTTGTCTAAAACAAAAAAGAATGATGCATTTTATAGCTGGATCTGGTTTTATTACATTCTGAATTGGACGTTGAAAATGAGCTTATCTCAGCCAGCAGAGAGGTCAAATCACAGTAATGCAAACTCAGTCAGAGACATAGATTTTCACTTGCAACTTGCTTTAACATGTTTAACAGTGCATGAAATGTTGTCTAAAACAAAAAAGAATGATGCATTTTATAGCTGGATCTGGTTTTATTACATTCTAAATTGGACGTTGAAAATGAGCTTATCTCAGCCAGCAGAGAGGTCAAATCACAGTAATGCAAACTCAGTCAGAGACATAGATTTTCACTTGCAACTTGCTTTAACATGTTTAACATTGCATGACATGTTGTCTAAAACAAAAAAGAATGATGCATTTTATGGCTGGATCTGGTTTTATTACATTCTAAATTGGACGTTGAAAATGAGCTTATCTCAGCCAGCAGAGAGGTCAAATCACAGTAATGCAAACTCAGTCAGAGACATAGATTTTCACTTGCAACTTGCTTTAACATGTTTAACAGTGCATGAAATGTTGTCTAAAACAAAAAAGAATGATCCATGTTATGGCTGGATCTGTTTTTATCATTTTCTGAAATGGACGTTGAAAATGAGCTTATCTCAGCCAGCAGAGAGGTCAAATCACAGTAATGCAAACTCAGTCAGGGACATAGATTTTCTCTTGCAACTTGCTTTAACATGTTTAACAGTGCATGAAATGTTGTCTAAAACAAAAAAGAATGATGCATTTTATGGCTGGATCTGGTTTTATTACATTCTGAATTGGACGTTGAAAATGAGCTTATCTCAGCCAGCAGAGAGGTCAAATCACAGTAATGCAAACTCAGTCAGGGACATATGTTTTCTCTTGCAACTTGCTTTAACATGTTTAACAGTGCATGAAATGTTGTCTAAAACAAAAAAGAATGATGCATTTTATAGCTGGATCTGGTTTTATTACATTCTGAATTGGACATTGAAAATGAGCTTATCTCAGCCAGCAGAGAGGTCAAATCACAGTAATGCAAACTCAGTCAGAGACATAGATTTTCACTTGCAACTTGCTTTAACATGTTTAACAGTGCATGAAATGTTGTCTAAAACAAAAAAGAATGATCCATGTTATGGCTGGATCTGATTTTATTACATTCTGAATTGGACGTTGAAAATGAGCTTATCTCAGCCAGCAGAGAGGTCAAATCACAGTAATGCAAACTCAGTCAGAGACATAGATTTTCACTTGCAACTTGCTTTAACATGTTTAACAGTGCATGAAATGTTGTCTAAAACAAAAAAGAATGATGCATTTTATAGCTGGATCTGGTTTTATTACATTCTAAATTGGACGTTGAAAATGAGCTTATCTCAGCCAGCAGAGAGGTCAAATCACAGTAATGCAAACTCAGTCAGAGACATAGATTTTCATTTGCAACTTGCTTTAACATGTTTAACATTGCATGACATGTTGTCTAAAACAAAAAAGAATGATGCATTTTATGTCTGGATCTGGTTTTATTACATTCTAAATTGGACGTTGAAAATGAGCTTATCTCAGCCAGCAGAGAGGTCAAATCACAGTAATGCAAACTCAGTCAGAGACATAGATTTTCACTTGCAACTTGCTTTAACATGTTTAACAGTGCATGAAATGTTGTCTAAAACAAAAAAGAATGATGCATTTTATGTCTGGATCTGGTTTTATTACATTCTAAATTGGACGTTGAAAATGAGCTTATCTCAGCCAGCAGAGAGGTCAAATCACAGTAATGCAAACTCAGTCAGGGACATATGTTTTCTCTTGCAACTTGCTTTAACATGTTTAACAGTGCATGAAATGTTGTCTAAAACAAAAAAGAATGATGCATTTTATAGCTGGATCTGGTTTTATTACATTCTGAATTGAACGTTGAAAATGAGCTTATCTCAGCCAGCAGAGAGGTCAAATCACAGTAATGCAAACTCAGTCAGAGACATAGATTTTCACTTGCAACTTCCTTTAACATGTCTAACAGTGCATGAAATGTTGTCTAAAACAAAAAAGAATGATGCATTTTATGTCTGGATCTGTTTTTATCACTTTTGAATTGGACGATGAAAATGAGCTTATCTCAGCCAGCAGAGAGGTCAAATCACAGTAATGCAAACTCAGTCAGAGACATAGATTTTCACTTGCAACTTGCTTTAACATGTTTAACAGTGCATGAAATGTTGTCTAAAACAAAAAAGAATGATGCATTTTATAGCTGGATCTGGTTTTATTACATTCTAAATTGGACGTTGAAAATGAGCTTATCTCAGCCAGCAGAGAGGTCAAATCACAGTAATGCAAACTCAGTCAGAGACATAGATTTTCATTTGCAACTTGCTTTAACATGTTTAACATTGCATGACATGTTGTCTAAAACAAAAAAGAATGATGCATTTTATGTCTGGATCTGGTTTTATTACATTCTAAATTGGACGTTGAAAATGAGCTTATCTCAGCCAGCAGAGAGGTCAAATCACAGTAATGCAAACTCAGTCAGAGACATAGATTTTCACTTGCAACTTGCTTTAACATGTTTAACAGTGCATGAAATGTTGTCTAAAACAAAAAAGAATGATGCATTTTATGTCTGGATCTGGTTTTATTACATTCTAAATTGGACGTTGAAAATGAGCTTATCTCAGCCAGCAGAGAGGTCAAATCACAGTAATGCAAACTCAGTCAGGGACATATGTTTTCTCTTGCAACTTGCTTTAACATGTTTAACAGTGCATGAAATGTTGTCTAAAACAAAAAAGAATGATGCATTTTATAGCTGGATCTGGTTTTATTACATTCTGAATTGAACGTTGAAAATGAGCTTATCTCAGCCAGCAGAGAGGTCAAATCACAGTAATGCAAACTCAGTCAGAGACATAGATTTTCACTTGCAACTTCCTTTAACATGTCTAACAGTGCATGAAATGTTGTCTAAAACAAAAAAGAATGATGCATTTTATGTCTGGATCTGTTTTTATCACTTTTGAATTGGACGATGAAAATGAGCTTATCTCAGCCAGCAGAGAGGTCAAATCACAGTAATGCAAACTCAGTCAGAGACATAGATTTTCACTTGCAACTTGCTTTAACATGTTTAACAGTGCATGAAATGTTGTCTAAAACAAAAAAGAATGATGCATTTTATAGCTGGATCTGGTTTTATTACATTCTGAATTGGACATTGAAAATGAGCTTATCTCAGCCAGCAGAGAGGTCAAATCACAGTAATGCAAACTCAGTCAGAGACATAGATTTTCACTTGCAACTTGCTTTAACATGTTTAACAGTGCATGAAATGTTGTCTAAAACAAAAAAGAATGATGCATTTTATGTCTGGATCTGGTTTTATTACATTCTAAATTGGACGTTGAAAATGAGCTTATCTCAGCCAGCAGAGAGGTCAAATCACAGTAATGCAAACTCAGTCAGAGACATATATTTTCACTTGCAACTTGCTTTAACATGTTTAACAGTGCATGAAATGTTGTCTAAAACAAAAAAGAATGATGCATTTTATGGCTGGATCTGTTTTTATCACTTTCTGAAATGGACGTTGAAAATGAGCTTATCTCAGCCAGCAGAGAGGTCAAATCACAGTAATGCAAACTCAGTCAGAGACATATATTTTCACTTGCAACTTGCTTTAACATGTTTAACAGTGCATGAAATGTTGTCTAAAACAAAAAAGAATGATGCATTTTATGGCTGGATCTGGTTTTATTACATTCTGAAATGGACGTTGAAAATGAGCTTATCTCAGCCAGCAGAGAGGTCAAATCACAGTAATGCAAACTCAGTCAGAGACATAGATTTTCACTTGCAACTTGCTTTAACATGTTTAACAGTGCATGAAATGTTGTCTAAAACAAAAAAGAATGATGCATTTTATGGCTGGATCTGTTTTTATCACTTTCTGAAATGGACGTTGAAAATGAGCTTATCTCAGCCAGCAGAGAGGTCAAATCACAGTAATGCAAACTCAGTCAGAGACATAGATTTTCACTTGCAACTTGCTTTAACATGTTTAACAGTGCATGAAATGTTGTCTAAAACAAAAAAGAATGATGCATTTTATAGCTGGATCTGGTTTTATTACATTCTAAATTGGACGTTGAAAATGAGCTTATCTCAGCCAGCAGAGAGGTCAAATCACAGTAATGCAAACTCAGTCAGAGACATAGATTTTCACTTGCAACTTGCTTTAACATGTTTAACAGTGCATGAAATGTTGTCTAAAACAAAAAAGAATGATGCATTTTATGTCTGGATCTGGTTTTATTACATTCTAAATTGGACGTTGAAAATGAGCTTATCTCAGCCAGCAGAGAGGTCAAATCACAGTAATGCAAACTCAGTCAGAGACATAGATTTTCACTTGCAACTTGCTTTAACATGTTTAACAGTGCATGAAATGTTGTCTAAAACAAAAAAGAATGATCCATGTTATGGCTGGATCTGTTTTTATCATTTTCTGAAATGGACGTTGAAAATGAGCTTATCTCAGCCAGCAGAGAGGTCAAATCACAGTAATGCAAACTCAGTCAGAGACATAGATTTTCACTTGCAACTTGCTTTAACATGTTTAACAGTGCATGAAATGTTGTCTAAAACAAAAAAGAATGATGCATTTTATGGCTGGATCTGTTTTTATCAATTTCTGAAATGGACGTTGAAAATGAGCTTATCTCAGCCAGCAGAGCGGTCAAATCACAGTAATGCAAACTCAGTCAGAGACATATATTTTCACTTGCAACTTGCTTTAACATGTTTAACAGTGCATGAAATGTTGTCTAAAACAAAAAAGAATGATGCATTTTATGGCTGGATCTGGTTTTATTACATTCTGAAATGGACGTTGAAAATGAGCTTATCTCAGCCAGCAGAGAGGTCAAATCACAGTAATGCAAACTCAGTCAGAGACATATATTTTCACTTGCAACTTGCTTTAACATGTTTAACAGTGCATGAAATGTTGTATAAAACAAAAAAGAATGATGCATTTTATGGCTGGATCTGGTTTTATTACATTCTGAAATGGACGTTGAAAATGAGCTTATCTCAGCCAGCAGAGAGGTCAAATCACAGTAATGCAAACTCAGTCAGAGACATAGATTTTCACTTGCAACTTGCTTTAACATGTTTAACAGTGCATGAAATGTTGTCTAAAACAAAAAAGAATGATGCATTTTATAGCTGGATCTGGTTTTATTACATTCTGAATTGGACGTTGAAAATGAGCTTATCTCAGCCAGCAGAGAGGTCAAATCACAGTAATGCAAACTCAGTCAGAGACATATATTTTCACTTGCAACTTGCTTTAACATGTTTAACAGTGCATGAAATGTTGTCTAAAACAAAAAAGAATGATGCATTTTATGGCTGGATCTGTTTTTATCACTTTCTGAAATGGACGTTGAAAATGAGCTTATCTCAGCCAGCAGAGAGGTCAAATCACAGTAATGCAAACTCAGTCAGAGACATATATTTTCACTTGCAACTTGCTTTAACATGTTTAACAGTGCATGAAATGTTGTCTAAAACAAAAAAGAATGATGCATTTTATGGCTGGATCTGGTTTTATTACATTCTGAAATGGACGTTGAAAATGAGCTTATCTCAGCCAGCAGAGAGGTCAAATCACAGTAATGCAAACTCAGTCAGAGACATAGATTTTCACTTGCAACTTGCTTTAACATGTTTAACAGTGCATGAAATGTTGTCTAAAACAAAAAAGAATGATGCATTTTATAGCTGGATCTGGTTTTATTACATTCTGAATTGGACGTTGAAAATGAGCTTATCTCAGCCAGCAGAGAGGTCAAATCACAGTAATGCAAACTCAGTCAGAGACATAGATTTTCACTTGCAACTTGCTTTAACATGGTTAACAGTGCATGAAATGTTGTCTAAAACAAAAAAGAATGATGCATTTTATGGCTGGATCTGGTTTTATTACATTCTGAAATGGACGTTGAAAATGAGCTTATCTCAGCCAGCAGAGAGGTCAAATCACAGTAATGCAAACTCAGTCAGAGACATAGATTTTCACTTGCAACTTGCTTTAACATGTTTAACAGTGCATGAAATGTTGTCTAAAACAAAAAAGAATGATGCATTTTATAGCTGGATCTGGTTTTATTACATTCTGAATTGGACGTTGAAAATGAGCTTATCTCAGCCAGCAGAGAGGTCAAATCACAGTAATGCAAACTCAGTCAGAGACATATATTTTCACTTGCAACTTGCTTTAACATGTTTAACAGTGCATGAAATGTTGTCTAAAACAAAAAAGAATGATGCATTTTATAGCTGGATCTGGTTTTATTACATTCTGAATTGAACGTTGAAAATGAGCTTATCTCAGCCAGCAGAGAGGTCAAATCACAGTAATGCAAACTCAGTCAGAGACATAGATTTTCACTTGCAACTTCCTTTAACATGTTTAACAGTGCATGAAATGTTGTCTAAAACAAAAAGAATGATGCATTTTATAGCTGGATCTGGTTTTATTACATTCTGAATTGGACATTGAAAATGAGCTTATCTCAGCCAGCAGAGAGGTCAAATCACAGTAATGCAAACTCAGTCAGAGACATAGATTTTCACTTGCAACTTGCTTTAACATGTTTAACAGTGCATGAAATGTTGTCTAAAACAAAAAAGAATGATGCATTTTATGTCTGGATCTGGTTTTATTACATTCTAAATTGGACGTTGAAAATGAGCTTATCTCAGCCAGCAGAGAGGTCAAATCACAGTAATGCAAACTCAGTCAGAGACATATATTTTCACTTGCAACTTGCTTTAACATGGTTAACAGTGCATGAAATGTTGTCTAAAACAAAAAAGAATGATGCATTTTATGGCTGGATCTGGTTTTATTACATTCTGAAATGGACGTTGAAAATGAGCTTATCTCAGCCAGCAGAGAGGTCAAATCACAGTAATGCAAACTCAGTCAGAGACATAGATTTTCACTTGCAACTTGCTTTAACATGTTTAACAGTGCATGAAATGTTGTCTAAAACAAAAAAGAATGATGCATTTTATGGCTGGATCTGTTTTTATCAATTTCTGAAATGGACGTTAAAAATGAGCTTATCTGAGCCAGCAGAGCGGTCAAATCACAGTAATGCAAACTCAGTCAGAGACATATATTTTCACTTGCAACTTGCTTTAACATGTTTAACAGTGCATGAAATGTTGTCTAAAACAAAAAAGAATGATGCATTTTATGGCTGGATCTGGTTTTATCACATTCTGAAATGGACGTTGAAAATGAGCTTATCTCAGCCAGCAGAGAGGTCAAATCACAGTAATGCAAACTCAGTCAGAGACATATATTTTCACTTGCAACTTGCTTTAACATGTTTAACAGTGCATGAAATGTTGTATAAAACAAAAAAGAATGATGCATTTTATGGCTGGATCTGGTTTTATTACATTCTGAAATGGACGTTGAAAATGAGCTTATCTCAGCCAGCAGAGAGGTCAAATCACAGTAATGCAAACTCAGTCAGAGACATAGATTTTCACTTGCAACTTGCTTTAACATGTTTAACAGTGCATGAAATGTTGTCTAAAACAAAAAAGAATGATGCATTTTATAGCTGGATCTGGTTTTATTACATTCTGAATTGGACGTTGAAAATGAGCTTATCTCAGCCAGCAGAGAGGTCAAATCACAGTAATGCAAACTCAGTCAGAGACATAGATTTTCACTTGCAACTTGCTTTAACATGGTTAACAGTGCATGAAATGTTGTCTAAAACAAAAAAGAATGATGCATTTTATGGCTGGATCTGGTTTTATTACATTCTGAAATGGACGTTGAAAATGAGCTTATCTCAGCCAGCAGAGAGGTCAAATCACAGTAATGCAAACTCAGTCAGAGACATAGATTTTCACTTGCAACTTGCTTTAACATGTTTAACAGTGCATGAAATGTTGTCTAAAACAAAAAAGAATGATGCATTTTATGGCTGGATCTGTTTTTATCACTTTCTGAAATGGACGTTGAAAATGAGCTTATCTCAGCCAGCAGAGAGGTCAAATCACAGTAATGCAAACTCAGTCAGAGACATATATTTTCACTTGCAACTTGCTTTAACATGTTTAACAGTGCATGAAATGTTGTCTAAAACAAAAAAGAATGATGCATTTTATAGCTGGATCTGGTTTTATTACATTCTGAATTGAACGTTGAAAATGAGCTTATCTCAGCCAGCAGAGAGGTCAAATCACAGTAATGCAAACTCAGTCAGAGACATAGATTTTCACTTGCAACTTCCTTTAACATGTTTAACAGTGCATGAAATGTTGTCTAAAACAAAAAAGAATGATGCATTTTATGTCTGGATCTGTTTTTATCACTTTTGAATTGGACGATGAAAATGAGCTTATCTCAGCCAGCAGAGAGGTCAAATCACAGTAATGCAAACTCAGTCAGAGACATAGATTTTCACTTGCAACTTGCTTTAACATGTTTAACAGTGCATGAAATGTTGTCTAAAACAAAAAAGAATGATCCATGTTATGTCTGGATCTGTTTTTATCACTTTTGAATTGGACGATGAAAATGAGCTTATCTCAGCCAGCAGAGAGGTCAAATCACAGTAATGCAAACTCAGTCAGAGACATAGATTTTCACTTGCAACTTGCTTTAACATGTTTAACAGTGCATGAAATGTTGTCTAAAACAAAAAAGAATGATGCATTTTATAGCTGGATCTGGTTTTATTACATTCTGAATTGGACATTGAAAATGAGCTTATCTCAGCTAGCAGAGAGGTCAAATCACAGTAATGCAAACTCAGTCAGAGACATAGATTTTCACTTGCAACTTGCTTTAACATGTTTAACAGTGCATGAAATGTTGTCTAAAACAAAAAAGAATGATCCATGTTATGGCTTGATCTGTTTTTATCATTTTCTGAAATGGACGTTGAAAATGAGCTTATCTCAGCCAGCAGAGAGGTCAAATCACAGTAATGCAAACTCAGTCAGAGACATAGATTTTCACTTGCAACTTGCTTTAACATGTTTAACAGTGCATGAAATGTTGTCTAAAACAAAAGAGAATGATGCATTTTATAGCTGGATCTGGTTTTATTACATTCTGAATTGGACGTTGAAAATGAGCTTATCTCAGCCAGCAGAGAGGTCAAATCACAGTAATGCAAACTCAGTCAGAGACATAGATTTTCACTTGCAACTTGCTTTAACATGTTTAACAGTGCATGAAATGTTGTCTAAAACAAAAAAGAATGATGCATTTTATAGCTGGATCTGGTTTTATTACATTCTGAATTGGACATTGAAAATGAGCTTATCTCAGCCAGCAGAGAGGTCAAATCACAGTAATGCAAACTCAGTCAGAGACATAGATTTTCACTTGCAACTTGCTTTAACATGTTTAACAGTGCATGAAATGTTGTCTAAAACAAAAAAGAATGATCCATGTTATGGCTGGATCTGGTTTTATTACATTCTGAATTGGACGTTGAAAATGAGCTTATCTCAGCCAGCAGAGAGGTCAAATCACAGTAATGCAAACTCAGTCAGAGACATAGATTTTCACTTGCAACTTGCTTTAACATGTTTAACAGTGCATGAAATGTTGTCTAAAACAAAAAAGAATGATGCATTTTATGTCTGGATCTGGTTTTATTACATTCTAAATTGGACGTTGAAAATGAGCTTATCTCAGCCAGCAGAGAGGTCAAATCACAGTAATGCAAACTCAGTCAGGGACATATGTTTTCTCTTGCAACTTGCTTTAACATGTTTAACAGTGCATGAAATGTTGTCTAAAACAAAAAAGAATGATGCATTTTATAGCTGGATCTGGTTTTATTACATTCTGAATTGAACGTTGAAAATGAGCTTATCTCAGCCAGCAGAGAGGTCAAATCACAGTAATGCAAACTCAGTCAGAGACATAGATTTTCACTTGCAACTTCCTTTAACATGTTTAACAGTGCATGAAATGTTGTCTAAAACAAAAAAGAATGATGCATTTTATGTCTGGATCTGTTTTTATCACTTTTGAATTGGACGATGAAAATGAGCTTATCTCAGCCAGCAGAGAGGTCAAATCACAGTAATGCAAACTCAGTCAGAGACATAGATTTTCACTTGCAACTTGCTTTAACATGTTTAACAGTGCATGAAATGTTGTCTAAAACAAAAAAGAATGATGCATTTTATAGCTGGATCTGGTTTTATTACATTCTGAATTGGACATTGAAAATGAGCTTATCTCAGCCAGCAGAGAGGTCAAATCACAGTAATGCAAACTCAGTCAGAGACATAGATTTTCACTTGCAACTTGCTTTAACATGTTTAACAGTGCATGAAATGTTGTCTAAAACAAAAAAGAATGATGCATTTTATGTCTGGATCTGGTTTTATTACATTCTAAATTGGACGTTGAAAATGAGCTTATCTCAGCCAGCAGAGAGGTCAAATCACAGTAATGCAAACTCAGTCAGAGACATATATTTTCACTTGCAACTTGCTTTAACATGTTTAACAGTGCATGAAATGTTGTCTAAAACAAAAAAGAATGATCCATGTTATGGCTGGATCTGGTTTTATTACATTCTGAATTGGACGTTGAAAATGAGCTTATCTCAGCCAGCAGAGAGGTCAAATCACAGTAATGCAAACTCAGTCAGAGACATAGATTTTCACTTGCAACTTGCTTTAACATGTTTAACAGTGCATGAAATGTTGTCTAAAACAAAAAAGAATGATGCATTTTATGTCTGGATCTGGTTTTATTACATTCTAAATTGGACGTTGAAAATGAGCTTATCTCAGCCAGCAGAGAGGTCAAATCACAGTAATGCAAACTCAGTCAGGGACATATGTTTTCTCTTGCAACTTGCTTTAACATGTTTAACAGTGCATGAAATGTTGTCTAAAACAAAAAAGAATGATGCATTTTATAGCTGGATCTGGTTTTATTACATTCTGAATTGAACGTTGAAAATGAGCTTATCTCAGCCAGCAGAGAGGTCAAATCACAGTAATGCAAACTCAGTCAGAGACATAGATTTTCACTTGCAACTTCCTTTAACATGTTTAACAGTGCATGAAATGTTGTCTAAAACAAAAAAGAATGATGCATTTTATGTCTGGATCTGTTTTTATCACTTTTGAATTGGACGATGAAAATGAGCTTATCTCAGCCAGCAGAGAGGTCAAATCACAGTAATGCAAACTCAGTCAGAGACATAGATTTTCACTTGCAACTTGCTTTAACATGTTTAACAGTGCATGAAATGTTGTCTAAAACAAAAAAGAATGATGCATTTTATAGCTGGATCTGGTTTTATTACATTCTGAATTGGACATTGAAAATGAGCTTATCTCAGCCAGCAGAGAGGTCAAATCACAGTAATGCAAACTCAGTCAGAGACATAGATTTTCACTTGCAACTTGCTTTAACATGTTTAACAGTGCATGAAATGTTGTCTAAAACAAAAAAGAATGATCCATGTTATGGCTGGATCTGGTTTTATTACATTCTGAATTGGACGTTGAAAATGAGCTTATCTCAGCCAGCAGAGAGGTCAAATCACAGTAATGCAAACTCAGTCAGAGACATAGATTTTCACTTGCAACTTGCTTTAACATGTTTAACAGTGCATGAAATGTTGTCTAAAACAAAAAAGAATGATGCATTTTATGTCTGGATCTGGTTTTATTACATTCTAAATTGGACGTTGAAAATGAGCTTATCTCAGCCAGCAGAGAGGTCAAATCACAGTAATGCAAACTCAGTCAGGGACATATGTTTTCTCTTGCAACTTGCTTTAACATGTTTAACAGTGCATGAAATGTTGTCTAAAACAAAAAAGAATGATGCATTTTATAGCTGGATCTGGTTTTATTACATTCTGAATTGAACGTTGAAAATGAGCTTATCTCAGCCAGCAGAGAGGTCAAATCACAGTAATGCAAACTCAGTCAGAGACATAGATTTTCACTTGCAACTTCCTTTAACATGTTTAACAGTGCATGAAATGTTGTCTAAAACAAAAAAGAATGATGCATTTTATGTCTGGATCTGTTTTTATCACTTTTGAATTGGACGATGAAAATGAGCTTATCTCAGCCAGCAGAGAGGTCAAATCACAGTAATGCAAACTCAGTCAGAGACATAGATTTTCACTTGCAACTTGCTTTAACATGTTTAACAGTGCATGAAATGTTGTCTAAAACAAAAAAGAATGATGCATTTTATAGCTGGATCTGGTTTTATTACATTCTGAATTGGACATTGAAAATGAGCTTATCTCAGCCAGCAGAGAGGTCAAATCACAGTAATGCAAACTCAGTCAGAGACATAGATTTTCACTTGCAACTTGCTTTAACATGTTTAACAGTGCATGAAATGTTGTCTAAAACAAAAAAGAATGATGCATTTTATGTCTGGATCTGGTTTTATTACATTCTAAATTGGACGTTGAAAATGAGCTTATCTCAGCCAGCAGAGAGGTCAAATCACAGTAATGCAAACTCAGTCAGAGACATATATTTTCACTTGCAACTTGCTTTAACATGTTTAACAGTGCATGAAATGTTGTCTAAAACAAAAAAGAATGATCCATGTTATGGCTGGATCTGGTTTTATTACATTCTGAATTGGACGTTGAAAATGAGCTTATCTCAGCCAGCAGAGAGGTCAAATCACAGTAATGCAAACTCAGTCAGAGACATAGATTTTCACTTGCAACTTGCTTTAACATGTTTAACAGTGCATGAAATGTTGTCTAAAACAAAAAAGAATGATGCATTTTATGTCTGGATCTGGTTTTATTACATTCTAAATTGGACGTTGAAAATGAGCTTATCTCAGCCAGCAGAGAGGTCAAATCACAGTAATGCAAACTCAGTCAGGGACATATGTTTTCTCTTGCAACTTGCTTTAACATGTTTAACAGTGCATGAAATGTTGTCTAAAACAAAAAAGAATGATGCATTTTATAGCTGGATCTGGTTTTATTACATTCTGAATTGAACGTTGAAAATGAGCTTATCTCAGCCAGCAGAGAGGTCAAATCACAGTAATGCAAACTCAGTCAGAGACATAGATTTTCACTTGCAACTTCCTTTAACATGTTTAACAGTGCATGAAATGTTGTCTAAAACAAAAAAGAATGATGCATTTTATGTCTGGATCTGTTTTTATCACTTTTGAATTGGACGATGAAAATGAGCTTATCTCAGCCAGCAGAGAGGTCAAATCACAGTAATGCAAACTCAGTCAGAGACATAGATTTTCACTTGCAACTTGCTTTAACATGTTTAACAGTGCATGAAATGTTGTCTAAAACAAAAAAGAATGATGCATTTTATAGCTGGATCTGGTTTTATTACATTCTGAATTGGACATTGAAAATGAGCTTATCTCAGCCAGCAGAGAGGTCAAATCACAGTAATGCAAACTCAGTCAGAGACATAGATTTTCACTTGCAACTTGCTTTAACATGTTTAACAGTGCATGAAATGTTGTCTAAAACAAAAAAGAATGATGCATTTTATGTCTGGATCTGGTTTTATTACATTCTAAATTGGACGTTGAAAATGAGCTTATCTCAGCCAGCAGAGAGGTCAAATCACAGTAATGCAAACTCAGTCAGAGACATATATTTTCACTTGCAACTTGCTTTAACATGTTTAACAGTGCATGAAATGTTGTCTAAAACAAAAAAGAATGATGCATTTTATGGCTGGATCTGTTTTTATCACTTTCTGAAATGGACGTTGAAAATGAGCTTATCTCAGCCAGCAGAGAGGTCAAATCACAGTAATGCAAACTCAGTCAGAGACATGTATTTTCACTTGCAACTTGCTTTAACATGTTTAACAGTGCATGAAATGTTGTCTAAAACAAAAAAGAATGATGCATTTTATGGCTGGATCTGGTTTTATTACATTCTGAATTGGACGTTGAAAATGAGCTTATCTCAGCCAGCAGAGAGGTCAAATCACAGTAATGCAAACTCAGTCAGAGACATAGATTTTCACTTGCAACTTGCTTTAACATGTTTAACAGTGCATGAAATGTTGTCTAAAACAAAAAAGAATGATGCATTTTATGGCTGGATCTGTTTTTATCACTTTCTGAAATGGACGTTGAAAATGAGCTTATCTCAGCCAGCAGAGAGGTCAAATCACAGTAATGCAAACTCAGTCAGAGACATATATTTTCACTTGCATCTTGCTTTAACATGTTTAACAGTGCATGAAATGTTGTCTAAAACAAAAAAGAATGATGCATTTTATAGCTGGATCTGGTTTTATTACATTCTGAATTGGACGTTGAAAATGAGCTTATCTCAGCCAGCAGAGAGGTCAAATCACAGTAATGCAAACTCAGTCAGAGACATAGATTTTCACTTGCAACTTGCTTTAACATGTTTAACAGTGCATGAAATGTTGTCTAAAACAAAAAAGAATGATGCATTTTATAGCTGGATCTGGTTTTATTACATTCTAAATTGGACGTTGAAAATGAGCTTATCTCAGCCAGCAGAGAGGTCAAATCACAGTAATGCAAACTCAGTCAGAGACATAGATTTTCACTTGCAACTTGCTTTAACATGTTTAACAGTGCATGAAATGTTGTCTAAAACAAAAAAGAATGATGCATTTTATGTCTGGATCTGGTTTTATTACATTCTAAATTGGACGTTGAAAATGAGCTTATCTCAGCCAGCAGAGTGGTCAAATCACAGTAATGCAAACTCAGTCAGAGACATAGATTTTCACTTGCAACTTGCTTTAACATGTTTAACAGTGCATGAAATGTTGTCTAAAACAAAAAAGAATGATGCATTTTATAGCTGGATCTGGTTTTATTACATTCTGAATTGGACGTTGAAAATGAGCTTATCTCAGCCAGCAGAGAGGTCAAATCACAGTAATGCAAACTTAGTCAGAGACATAGATTTTCACTTGCAACTTGCTTTAACATGTTTAACAGTGCATGAAATGTTGTCTAAAACAAAAAAGAATGATCCATGTTATGGCTGGATCTGTTTTTATCATTTTCTGAAATGGACGTTGAAAATGAGCTTATCTCAGCCAGCAGAGAGGTCAAATCACAGTAATGCAAACTCAGTCAGGGACATAGATTTTCTCTTGCAACTTGCTTTAACATGTTTAACAGTGCATGAAATGTTGTCTAAAACAAAAAAGAATGATGCATTTTATAGCTGGATCTGGTTTTATTACATTCTGAATTGAACGTTGAAAATGAGCTTATCTCAGCCAGCAGAGAGGTCAAATCACAGTAATGCAAACTCAGTCAGAGACATAGATTTTCACTTGCAACTTGCTTTAACATGTTTAACATTGCATGACATGTTGTCTAAAACAAAAAAGAATGATGCATTTTATGTCTGGATCTGGTTTTATTACATTCTAAATTGGACGTTGAAAATGAGCTTATCTCAGCCAGCAGAGAGGTCAAATCACAGTAATGCAAACTCAGTCAGAGACATAGATTTTCACTTGCAACTTGCTTTAACATGTTTAACAGTGCATGAAATGTTGTCTAAAACAAAAAAGAATGATGCATTTTATGTCTGGATCTGGTTTTATTACATTCTAAATTGGACGTTGAAAATGAGCTTATCTCAGCCAGCAGAGAGGTCAAATCACAGTAATGCAAACTCAGTCAGAGACATAGATTTTCACTTGCAACTTGCTTTAACATGTTTAACAGTGCATGAAATGTTGTCTAAAACAAAAAAGAATGATGCATTTTATGTCTGGATCTGGTTTTATTACATTCTAAATTGGACGTTGAAAATGAGCTTATCTCAGCCAGCAGAGGTCAAAATAAGCAGTAATGCAAACTCAGTCAGAGACATATATTTTCACTTGCAACTTGCTTTAACATGTTTAACAGTGCATGAAATGTTGTCTAAAACAAAAAAGAATGATGCATTTTATGTCTGGATCTGGTTTTATTACATTCTAAATTGGACGTTGAAAATGAGCTTATCTCAGCCAGCAGAGAGGTCAAATCACAGTAATGCAAACTCAGTCAGAGACATATATTTTCACTTGCAACTTGCTTTAACATGTTTAACAGTGCATGAAATGTTGTCTAAAACAAAAAAGAATGATGCATTTTATAGCTGGATCTGGTTTTATTACATTCTGAATTGAACGTTGAAAATGAGCTTATCTCAGCCAGCAGAGAGGTCAAATCACAGTAATGCAAACTCAGTCAGAGACATAGATTTTCACTTGCAACTTCCTTTAACATGTTTAACAGTGCATGAAATGTTGTCTAAAACAAAAAAGAATGATGCATTTTATGTCTGGATCTGTTTTTATCACTTTTGAATTGGACGATGAAAATGAGCTTATCTCAGCCAGCAGAGAGGTCAAATCACAGTAATGCAAACTCAGTCAGAGACATAGATTTTCACTTGCAACTTGCTTTAACATGTTTAACAGTGCATGAAATGTTGTCTAAAACAAAAAAGAATGATGCATTTTATAGCTGGATCTGGTTTTATTACATTCTGAATTGGACATTGAAAATGAGCTTATCTCAGCCAGCAGAGAGGTCAAATCACAGTAATGCAAACTCAGTCAGAGACATAGATTTTCACTTGCAACTTGCTTTAACATGTTTAACAGTGCATGAAATGTTGTCTAAAACAAAAAAGAATGATGCATTTTATGTCTGGATCTGGTTTTATTACATTCTAAATTGGACGTTGAAAATGAGCTTATCTCAGCCAGCAGAGAGGTCAAATCACAGTAATGCAAACTCAGTCAGAGACATATATTTTCACTTGCAACTTGCTTTAACATGATTAACAGTGCATGAAATGTTGTCTAAAACAAAAAAGAATGATGCATTTTATGGCTGGATCTGTTTTTATCACTTTCTGAAATGGACGTTGAAAATGAGCTTATCTCAGCCAGCAGAGAGGTCAAATCACAGTAATGCAAACTCAGTCAGAGACATAGATTTTCACTTGCAACTTGCTTTAACATGGTTAACAGTGCATGAAATGTTGTCTAAAACAAAAAAGAATGATGCATTTTATAGCTGGATCTGGTTTTATCACATTCTGAAATGGACGTTGAAAATGAGCTTATCTCAGCCAGCAGAGAGGTCAAATCACAGTAATGCAAACTCAGTCAGAGACATAGATTTTCACTTGCAACTTGCTTTAACATGTTTAACAGTGCATGAAATGTTGTCTAAAACAAAAAAGAATGATGCATTTTATGGCTGGATCTGTTTTTATCACTTTCTGAAATGGACGTTGAAAATGAGCTTATCTCAGCCAGCAGAGAGGTCAAATCACAGTAATGCAAACTCAGTCAGAGACATATATTTTCACTTGCAACTTGCTTTAACATGTTTAACAGTGCATGAAATGTTGTCTAAAACAAAAAAGAATGATGCATTTTATGGCTGGATCTGGTTTTATTACATTCTGAAATGGACGTTGAAAATGAGCTTATCTCAGCCAGCAGAGAGGTCAAATCACAGTAATGCAAACTCAGTCAGAGACATAGATTTTCACTTGCAACTTGCTTTAACATGTTTAACAGTGCATGAAATGTTGTCTAAAACAAAAAAGAATGATGCATTTTATGGCTGGATCTGGTTTTATTACATTCTGAAATGGACGTTGAAAATGAGCTTATCTCAGCCAGCAGAGAGGTCAAATCACAGTAATGCAAACTCAGTCAGAGACATAGATTTTCACTTGCAACTTGCTTTAACATGTTTAACAGTGCATGAAATGTTGTCTAAAACAAAAAAGAATGATGCATTTTATGGCTGGATCTGTTTTTATCACTTTCTGAAATGGACGTTGAAAATGAGCTTATCTCAGCCAGCAGAGAGGTCAAATCACAGTAATGCAAACTCAGTCAGAGACATATATTTTCACTTGCATCTTGCTTTAACATGTTTAACAGTGCATGAAATGTTGTCTAAAACAAAAAAGAATGATGCATTTTATAGCTGGATCTGGTTTTATTACATTCTGAATTGGACGTTGAAAATGAGCTTATCTCAGCCAGCAGAGAGGTCAAATCACAGTAATGCAAACTCAGTCAGAGACATATATTTTCACTTGCAACTTGCTTTAACATGTTTAACAGTGCATGAAATGTTGTCTAAAACAAATAAGAATGATGCATTTTATAGCTGGATCTGGTTTTATTACATTCTGAATTGGACGTTGAAAATGAGCTTATCTCAGCCAGCAGAGAGGTCAAATCACAGTAATGCAAACTCAGTCAGAGACATAGATTTTCACTTGCAACTTGCTTTAACATGTTTAACAGTGCATGAAATGTTGTCTAAAACAAAAAAGAATGATGCATTTTATAGCTGGATCTGGTTTTATTACATTCTAAATTGGACGTTGAAAATGAGCTTATCTCAGCCAGCAGAGAGGTCAAATCACAGTAATGCAAACTCAGTCAGAGACATAGATTTTCACTTGCAACTTGCTTTAACATGTTTAACAGTGCATGAAATGTTGTCTAAAACAAAAAAGAATGATGCATTTTATGTCTGGATCTGGTTTTATTACATTCTAAATTGGACGTTGAAAATGAGCTTATCTCAGCCAGCAGAGTGGTCAAATCACAGTAATGCAAACTCAGTCAGAGACATAGATTTTCACTTGCAACTTGCTTTAACATGTTTAACAGTGCATGAAATGTTGTCTAAAACAAAAAAGAATGATGCATTTTATAGCTGGATCTGGTTTTATTACATTCTGAATTGGACGTTGAAAATGAGCTTATCTCAGCCAGCAGAGAGGTCAAATCACAGTAATGCAAACTTAGTCAGAGACATAGATTTTCACTTGCAACTTGCTTTAACATGTTTAACAGTGCATGAAATGTTGTCTAAAACAAAAAAGAATGATCCATGTTATGGCTGGATCTGTTTTTATCATTTTCTGAAATGGACGTTGAAAATGAGCTTATCTCAGCCAGCAGAGAGGTCAAATCACAGTAATGCAAACTCAGTCAGGGACATAGATTTTCTCTTGCAACTTGCTTTAACATGTTTAACAGTGCATGAAATGTTGTCTAAAACAAAAAAGAATGATGCATTTTATAGCTGGATCTGGTTTTATTACATTCTGAATTGAACGTTGAAAATGAGCTTATCTCAGCCAGCAGAGAGGTCAAATCACAGTAATGCAAACTCAGTCAGAGACATAGATTTTCACTTGCAACTTGCTTTAACATGTTTAACATTGCATGACATGTTGTCTAAAACAAAAAAGAATGATGCATTTTATGTCTGGATCTGGTTTTATTACATTATAAATTGGACGTTGAAAATGAGCTTATCTCAGCCAGCAGAGAGGTCAAATCACAGTAATGCAAACTCAGTCAGAGACATAGATTTTCACTTGCAACTTGCTTTAACATGTTTAACAGTGCATGAAATGTTGTCTAAAACAAAAAAGAATGATGCATTTTATGTCTGGATCTGGTTTTATTACATTCTAAATTGGACGTTGAAAATGAGCTTATCTCAGCCAGCAGAGAGGTCAAATCACAGTAATGCAAACTCAGTCAGAGACATAGATTTTCACTTGCAACTTGCTTTAACATGTTTAACAGTGCATGAAATGTTGTCTAAAACAAAAAAGAATGATGCATTTTATGTCTGGATCTGGTTTTATTACATTCTAAATTGGACGTTGAAAATGAGCTTATCTCAGCCAGCAGAGGTCAAAATAAGCAGTAATGCAAACTCAGTCAGAGACATATATTTTCACTTGCAACTTGCTTTAACATGTTTAACAGTGCATGAAATGTTGTCTAAAACAAAAAAGAATGATGCATTTTATGTCTGGATCTGGTTTTATTACATTCTAAATTGGACGTTGAAAATGAGCTTATCTCAGCCAGCAGAGAGGTCAAATCACAGTAATGCAAACTCAGTCAGAGACATATATTTTCACTTGCAACTTGCTTTAACATGTTTAACAGTGCATGAAATGTTGTCTAAAACAAAAAAGAATGATGCATTTTATAGCTGGATCTGGTTTTATTACATTCTGAATTGAACGTTGAAAATGAGCTTATCTCAGCCAGCAGAGAGGTCAAATCACAGTAATGCAAACTCAGTCAGAGACATAGATTTTCACTTGCAACTTCCTTTAACATGTTTAACAGTGCATGAAATGTTGTCTAAAACAAAAAAGAATGATGCATTTTATGTCTGGATCTGTTTTTATCACTTTTGAATTGGACGATGAAAATGAGCTTATCTCAGCCAGCAGAGAGGTCAAATCACAGTAATGCAAACTCAGTCAGAGACATAGATTTTCACTTGCAACTTGCTTTAACATGTTTAACAGTGCATGAAATGTTGTCTAAAACAAAAAAGAATGATGCATTTTATAGCTGGATCTGGTTTTATTACATTCTGAATTGGACATTGAAAATGAGCTTATCTCAGCCAGCAGAGAGGTCAAATCACAGTAATGCAAACTCAGTCAGAGACATAGATTTTCACTTGCAACTTGCTTTAACATGTTTAACAGTGCATGAAATGTTGTCTAAAACAAAAAAGAATGATGCATTTTATAGCTGGATCTGGTTTTATTACATTCTGAATTGGACATTGAAAATGAGCTTATCTCAGCCAGCAGAGAGGTCAAATCACAGTAATGCAAACTCAGTCAGAGACATAGATTTTCACTTGCAACTTGCTTTAACATGTTTAACAGTGCATGAAATGTTGTCTAAAACAAAAAAGAATGATGCATTTTATGTCTGGATCTGGTTTTATTACATTCTAAATTGGACGTTGAAAATGAGCTTATCTCAGCCAGCAGAGAGGTCAAATCACAGTAATGCAAACTCAGTCAGAGACATATATTTTCACTTGCAACTTGCTTTAACATGTTTAACAGTGCATGAAATGTTGTCTAAAACAAAAAAGAATGATCCATGTTATGGCTGGATCTGGTTTTATTACATTCTGAATTGGACGTTGAAAATGAGCTTATCTCAGCCAGCAGAGAGGTCAAATCACAGTAATGCAAACTCAGTCAGAGACATAGATTTTCACTTGCAACTTGCTTTAACATGTTTAACAGTGCATGAAATGTTGTCTAAAACAAAAAAGAATGATGCATTTTATGTCTGGATCTGGTTTTATTACATTCTAAATTGGACGTTGAAAATGAGCTTATCTCAGCCAGCAGAGAGGTCAAATCACAGTAATGCAAACTCAGTCAGGGACATATGTTTTCTCTTGCAACTTGCTTTAACATGTTTAACAGTGCATGAAATGTTGTCTAAAACAAAAAAGAATGATGCATTTTATAGCTGGATCTGGTTTTATTACATTCTGAATTGAACGTTGAAAATGAGCTTATCTCAGCCAGCAGAGAGGTCAAATCACAGTAATGCAAACTCAGTCAGAGACATAGATTTTCACTTGCAACTTCCTTTAACATGTTTAACAGTGCATGAAATGTTGTCTAAAACAAAAAAGAATGATGCATTTTATGTCTGGATCTGTTTTTATCACTTTTGAATTGGACGATGAAAATGAGCTTATCTCAGCCAGCAGAGAGGTCAAATCACAGTAATGCAAACTCAGTCAGAGACATAGATTTTCACTTGCAACTTGCTTTAACATGTTTAACAGTGCATGAAATGTTGTCTAAAACAAAAAAGAATGATGCATTTTATAGCTGGATCTGGTTTTATTACATTCTGAATTGGACATTGAAAATGAGCTTATCTCAGCCAGCAGAGAGGTCAAATCACAGTAATGCAAACTCAGTCAGAGACATAGATTTTCACTTGCAACTTGCTTTAACATGTTTAACAGTGCATGAAATGTTGTCTAAAACAAAAAAGAATGATCCATGTTATGGCTGGATCTGGTTTTATTACATTCTGAATTGGACGTTGAAAATGAGCTTATCTCAGCCAGCAGAGAGGTCAAATCACAGTAATGCAAACTCAGTCAGAGACATAGATTTTCACTTGCAACTTGCTTTAACATGTTTAACAGTGCATGAAATGTTGTCTAAAACAAAAAAGAATGATGCATTTTATGTCTGGATCTGGTTTTATTACATTCTAAATTGGACGTTGAAAATGAGCTTATCTCAGCCAGCAGAGAGGTCAAATCACAGTAATGCAAACTCAGTCAGGGACATATGTTTTCTCTTGCAACTTGCTTTAACATGTTTAACAGTGCATGAAATGTTGTCTAAAACAAAAAAGAATGATGCATTTTATAGCTGGATCTGGTTTTATTACATTCTGAATTGAACGTTGAAAATGAGCTTATCTCAGCCAGCAGAGAGGTCAAATCACAGTAATGCAAACTCAGTCAGAGACATAGATTTTCACTTGCAACTTCCTTTAACATGTTTAACAGTGCATGAAATGTTGTCTAAAACAAAAAAGAATGATGCATTTTATGTCTGGATCTGTTTTTATCACTTTTGAATTGGACGATGAAAATGAGCTTATCTCAGCCAGCAGAGAGGTCAAATCACAGTAATGCAAACTCAGTCAGAGACATAGATTTTCACTTGCAACTTGCTTTAACATGTTTAACAGTGCATGAAATGTTGTCTAAAACAAAAAAGAATGATGCATTTTATAGCTGGATCTGGTTTTATTACATTCTGAATTGGACATTGAAAATGAGCTTATCTCAGCCAGCAGAGAGGTCAAATCACAGTAATGCAAACTCAGTCAGAGACATAGATTTTCACTTGCAACTTGCTTTAACATGTTTAACAGTGCATGAAATGTTGTCTAAAACAAAAAAGAATGATGCATTTTATGTCTGGATCTGGTTTTATTACATTCTAAATTGGACGTTGAAAATGAGCTTATCTCAGCCAGCAGAGAGGTCAAATCACAGTAATGCAAACTCAGTCAGAGACATATATTTTCACTTGCAACTTGCTTTAACATGTTTAACAGTGCATGAAATGTTGTCTAAAACAAAAAAGAATGATCCATGTTATGGCTGGATCTGGTTTTATTACATTCTGAATTGGACGTTGAAAATGAGCTTATCTCAGCCAGCAGAGAGGTCAAATCACAGTAATGCAAACTCAGTCAGAGACATAGATTTTCACTTGCAACTTGCTTTAACATGTTTAACAGTGCATGAAATGTTGTCTAAAACAAAAAAGAATGATGCATTTTATGTCTGGATCTGGTTTTA
Organism: Danio rerio; assembly: GCF_052040795.2. Taxonomy (NCBI): domain Eukaryota; kingdom Metazoa; phylum Chordata; class Actinopteri; order Cypriniformes; family Danionidae; genus Danio; species Danio rerio. The sequence goes on along the minus strand of NC_141024.2, from coordinate 27,619,458 downwards.
TTACATTCTAAATTGGACGTTGAAAATGAGCTTATCTCAGCCAGCAGAGAGGTCAAATCACAGTAATGCAAACTCAGTCAGGGACATATGTTTTCTCTTGCAACTTGCTTTAACATGTTTAACAGTGCATGAAATGTTGTCTAAAACAAAAAAGAATGATGCATTTTATAGCTGGATCTGGTTTTATTACATTCTGAATTGAACGTTGAAAATGAGCTTATCTCAGCCAGCAGAGAGGTCAAATCACAGTAATGCAAACTCAGTCAGAGACATAGATTTTCACTTGCAACTTCCTTTAACATGTTTAACAGTGCATGAAATGTTGTCTAAAACAAAAAAGAATGATGCATTTTATGTCTGGATCTGTTTTTATCACTTTTGAATTGGACGATGAAAATGAGCTTATCTCAGCCAGCAGAGAGGTCAAATCACAGTAATGCAAACTCAGTCAGAGACATAGATTTTCACTTGCAACTTGCTTTAACATGTTTAACAGTGCATGAAATGTTGTCTAAAACAAAAAAGAATGATGCATTTTATAGCTGGATCTGGTTTTATTACATTCTGAATTGGACATTGAAAATGAGCTTATCTCAGCCAGCAGAGAGGTCAAATCACAGTAATGCAAACTCAGTCAGAGACATAGATTTTCACTTGCAACTTGCTTTAACATGTTTAACAGTGCATGAAATGTTGTCTAAAACAAAAAAGAATGATGCATTTTATGTCTGGATCTGGTTTTATTACATTCTAAATTGGACGTTGAAAATGAGCTTATCTCAGCCAGCAGAGAGGTCAAATCACAGTAATGCAAACTCAGTCAGAGACATATATTTTCACTTGCAACTTGCTTTAACATGTTTAACAGTGCATGAAATGTTGTCTAAAACAAAAAAGAATGATGCATTTTATGGCTGGATCTGTTTTTATCACTTTCTGAAATGGACGTTGAAAATGAGCTTATCTCAGCCAGCAGAGAGGTCAAATCACAGTAATGCAAACTCAGTCAGAGACATGTATTTTCACTTGCAACTTGCTTTAACATGTTTAACAGTGCATGAAATGTTGTCTAAAACAAAAAAGAATGATGCATTTTATGGCTGGATCTGGTTTTATTACATTCTGAATTGGACGTTGAAAATGAGCTTATCTCAGCCAGCAGAGAGGTCAAATCACAGTAATGCAAACTCAGTCAGAGACATAGATTTTCACTTGCAACTTGCTTTAACATGTTTAACAGTGCATGAAATGTTGTCTAAAACAAAAAAGAATGATGCATTTTATGGCTGGATCTGTTTTTATCACTTTCTGAAATGGACGTTGAAAATGAGCTTATCTCAGCCAGCAGAGAGGTCAAATCACAGTAATGCAAACTCAGTCAGAGACATATATTTTCACTTGCATCTTGCTTTAACATGTTTAACAGTGCATGAAATGTTGTCTAAAACAAAAAAGAATGATGCATTTTATAGCTGGATCTGGTTTTATTACATTCTGAATTGGACGTTGAAAATGAGCTTATCTCAGCCAGCAGAGAGGTCAAATCACAGTAATGCAAACTCAGTCAGAGACATAGATTTTCACTTGCAACTTGCTTTAACATGTTTAACAGTGCATGAAATGTTGTCTAAAACAAAAAAGAATGATGCATTTTATAGCTGGATCTGGTTTTATTACATTCTAAATTGGACGTTGAAAATGAGCTTATCTCAGCCAGCAGAGAGGTCAAATCACAGTAATGCAAACTCAGTCAGAGACATAGATTTTCACTTGCAACTTGCTTTAACATGTTTAACAGTGCATGAAATGTTGTCTAAAACAAAAAAGAATGATGCATTTTATGTCTGGATCTGGTTTTATTACATTCTAAATTGGACGTTGAAAATGAGCTTATCTCAGCCAGCAGAGTGGTCAAATCACAGTAATGCAAACTCAGTCAGAGACATAGATTTTCACTTGCAACTTGCTTTAACATGTTTAACAGTGCATGAAATGTTGTCTAAAACAAAAAAGAATGATGCATTTTATAGCTGGATCTGGTTTTATTACATTCTGAATTGGACGTTGAAAATGAGCTTATCTCAGCCAGCAGAGAGGTCAAATCACAGTAATGCAAACTTAGTCAGAGACATAGATTTTCACTTGCAACTTGCTTTAACATGTTTAACAGTGCATGAAATGTTGTCTAAAACAAAAAAGAATGATCCATGTTATGGCTGGATCTGTTTTTATCATTTTCTGAAATGGACGTTGAAAATGAGCTTATCTCAGCCAGCAGAGAGGTCAAATCACAGTAATGCAAACTCAGTCAGGGACATAGATTTTCTCTTGCAACTTGCTTTAACATGTTTAACAGTGCATGAAATGTTGTCTAAAACAAAAAAGAATGATGCATTTTATAGCTGGATCTGGTTTTATTACATTCTGAATTGAACGTTGAAAATGAGCTTATCTCAGCCAGCAGAGAGGTCAAATCACAGTAATGCAAACTCAGTCAGAGACATAGATTTTCACTTGCAACTTGCTTTAACATGTTTAACATTGCATGACATGTTGTCTAAAACAAAAAAGAATGATGCATTTTATGTCTGGATCTGGTTTTATTACATTCTAAATTGGACGTTGAAAATGAGCTTATCTCAGCCAGCAGAGAGGTCAAATCACAGTAATGCAAACTCAGTCAGAGACATAGATTTTCACTTGCAACTTGCTTTAACATGTTTAACAGTGCATGAAATGTTGTCTAAAACAAAAAAGAATGATGCATTTTATGTCTGGATCTGGTTTTATTACATTCTAAATTGGACGTTGAAAATGAGCTTATCTCAGCCAGCAGAGAGGTCAAATCACAGTAATGCAAACTCAGTCAGAGACATAGATTTTCACTTGCAACTTGCTTTAACATGTTTAACAGTGCATGAAATGTTGTCTAAAACAAAAAAGAATGATGCATTTTATGTCTGGATCTGGTTTTATTACATTCTAAATTGGACGTTGAAAATGAGCTTATCTCAGCCAGCAGAGGTCAAAATAAGCAGTAATGCAAACTCAGTCAGAGACATATATTTTCACTTGCAACTTGCTTTAACATGTTTAACAGTGCATGAAATGTTGTCTAAAACAAAAAAGAATGATGCATTTTATGTCTGGATCTGGTTTTATTACATTCTAAATTGGACGTTGAAAATGAGCTTATCTCAGCCAGCAGAGAGGTCAAATCACAGTAATGCAAACTCAGTCAGAGACATATATTTTCACTTGCAACTTGCTTTAACATGTTTAACAGTGCATGAAATGTTGTCTAAAACAAAAAAGAATGATGCATTTTATAGCTGGATCTGGTTTTATTACATTCTGAATTGAACGTTGAAAATGAGCTTATCTCAGCCAGCAGAGAGGTCAAATCACAGTAATGCAAACTCAGTCAGAGACATAGATTTTCACTTGCAACTTCCTTTAACATGTTTAACAGTGCATGAAATGTTGTCTAAAACAAAAAAGAATGATGCATTTTATGTCTGGATCTGTTTTTATCACTTTTGAATTGGACGATGAAAATGAGCTTATCTCAGCCAGCAGAGAGGTCAAATCACAGTAATGCAAACTCAGTCAGAGACATAGATTTTCACTTGCAACTTGCTTTAACATGTTTAACAGTGCATGAAATGTTGTCTAAAACAAAAAAGAATGATGCATTTTATAGCTGGATCTGGTTTTATTACATTCTGAATTGGACATTGAAAATGAGCTTATCTCAGCCAGCAGAGAGGTCAAATCACAGTAATGCAAACTCAGTCAGAGACATAGATTTTCACTTGCAACTTGCTTTAACATGTTTAACAGTGCATGAAATGTTGTCTAAAACAAAAAAGAATGATGCATTTTATGTCTGGATCTGGTTTTATTACATTCTAAATTGGACGTTGAAAATGAGCTTATCTCAGCCAGCAGAGAGGTCAAATCACAGTAATGCAAACTCAGTCAGAGACATATATTTTCACTTGCAACTTGCTTTAACATGATTAACAGTGCATGAAATGTTGTCTAAAACAAAAAAGAATGATGCATTTTATGGCTGGATCTGTTTTTATCACTTTCTGAAATGGACGTTGAAAATGAGCTTATCTCAGCCAGCAGAGAGGTCAAATCACAGTAATGCAAACTCAGTCAGAGACATAGATTTTCACTTGCAACTTGCTTTAACATGGTTAACAGTGCATGAAATGTTGTCTAAAACAAAAAAGAATGATGCATTTTATAGCTGGATCTGGTTTTATCACATTCTGAAATGGACGTTGAAAATGAGCTTATCTCAGCCAGCAGAGAGGTCAAATCACAGTAATGCAAACTCAGTCAGAGACATAGATTTTCACTTGCAACTTGCTTTAACATGTTTAACAGTGCATGAAATGTTGTCTAAAACAAAAAAGAATGATGCATTTTATGGCTGGATCTGTTTTTATCACTTTCTGAAATGGACGTTGAAAATGAGCTTATCTCAGCCAGCAGAGAGGTCAAATCACAGTAATGCAAACTCAGTCAGAGACATATATTTTCACTTGCAACTTGCTTTAACATGTTTAACAGTGCATGAAATGTTGTCTAAAACAAAAAAGAATGATGCATTTTATGGCTGGATCTGGTTTTATTACATTCTGAAATGGACGTTGAAAATGAGCTTATCTCAGCCAGCAGAGAGGTCAAATCACAGTAATGCAAACTCAGTCAGAGACATAGATTTTCACTTGCAACTTGCTTTAACATGTTTAACAGTGCATGAAATGTTGTCTAAAACAAAAAAGAATGATGCATTTTATGGCTGGATCTGGTTTTATTACATTCTGAAATGGACGTTGAAAATGAGCTTATCTCAGCCAGCAGAGAGGTCAAATCACAGTAATGCAAACTCAGTCAGAGACATAGATTTTCACTTGCAACTTGCTTTAACATGTTTAACAGTGCATGAAATGTTGTCTAAAACAAAAAAGAATGATGCATTTTATGGCTGGATCTGTTTTTATCACTTTCTGAAATGGACGTTGAAAATGAGCTTATCTCAGCCAGCAGAGAGGTCAAATCACAGTAATGCAAACTCAGTCAGAGACATATATTTTCACTTGCATCTTGCTTTAACATGTTTAACAGTGCATGAAATGTTGTCTAAAACAAAAAAGAATGATGCATTTTATAGCTGGATCTGGTTTTATTACATTCTGAATTGGACGTTGAAAATGAGCTTATCTCAGCCAGCAGAGAGGTCAAATCACAGTAATGCAAACTCAGTCAGAGACATATATTTTCACTTGCAACTTGCTTTAACATGTTTAACAGTGCATGAAATGTTGTCTAAAACAAATAAGAATGATGCATTTTATAGCTGGATCTGGTTTTATTACATTCTGAATTGGACGTTGAAAATGAGCTTATCTCAGCCAGCAGAGAGGTCAAATCACAGTAATGCAAACTCAGTCAGAGACATAGATTTTCACTTGCAACTTGCTTTAACATGTTTAACAGTGCATGAAATGTTGTCTAAAACAAAAAAGAATGATGCATTTTATAGCTGGATCTGGTTTTATTACATTCTAAATTGGACGTTGAAAATGAGCTTATCTCAGCCAGCAGAGAGGTCAAATCACAGTAATGCAAACTCAGTCAGAGACATAGATTTTCACTTGCAACTTGCTTTAACATGTTTAACAGTGCATGAAATGTTGTCTAAAACAAAAAAGAATGATGCATTTTATGTCTGGATCTGGTTTTATTACATTCTAAATTGGACGTTGAAAATGAGCTTATCTCAGCCAGCAGAGTGGTCAAATCACAGTAATGCAAACTCAGTCAGAGACATAGATTTTCACTTGCAACTTGCTTTAACATGTTTAACAGTGCATGAAATGTTGTCTAAAACAAAAAAGAATGATGCATTTTATAGCTGGATCTGGTTTTATTACATTCTGAATTGGACGTTGAAAATGAGCTTATCTCAGCCAGCAGAGAGGTCAAATCACAGTAATGCAAACTTAGTCAGAGACATAGATTTTCACTTGCAACTTGCTTTAACATGTTTAACAGTGCATGAAATGTTGTCTAAAACAAAAAAGAATGATCCATGTTATGGCTGGATCTGTTTTTATCATTTTCTGAAATGGACGTTGAAAATGAGCTTATCTCAGCCAGCAGAGAGGTCAAATCACAGTAATGCAAACTCAGTCAGGGACATAGATTTTCTCTTGCAACTTGCTTTAACATGTTTAACAGTGCATGAAATGTTGTCTAAAACAAAAAAGAATGATGCATTTTATAGCTGGATCTGGTTTTATTACATTCTGAATTGAACGTTGAAAATGAGCTTATCTCAGCCAGCAGAGAGGTCAAATCACAGTAATGCAAACTCAGTCAGAGACATAGATTTTCACTTGCAACTTGCTTTAACATGTTTAACATTGCATGACATGTTGTCTAAAACAAAAAAGAATGATGCATTTTATGTCTGGATCTGGTTTTATTACATTATAAATTGGACGTTGAAAATGAGCTTATCTCAGCCAGCAGAGAGGTCAAATCACAGTAATGCAAACTCAGTCAGAGACATAGATTTTCACTTGCAACTTGCTTTAACATGTTTAACAGTGCATGAAATGTTGTCTAAAACAAAAAAGAATGATGCATTTTATGTCTGGATCTGGTTTTATTACATTCTAAATTGGACGTTGAAAATGAGCTTATCTCAGCCAGCAGAGAGGTCAAATCACAGTAATGCAAACTCAGTCAGAGACATAGATTTTCACTTGCAACTTGCTTTAACATGTTTAACAGTGCATGAAATGTTGTCTAAAACAAAAAAGAATGATGCATTTTATGTCTGGATCTGGTTTTATTACATTCTAAATTGGACGTTGAAAATGAGCTTATCTCAGCCAGCAGAGGTCAAAATAAGCAGTAATGCAAACTCAGTCAGAGACATATATTTTCACTTGCAACTTGCTTTAACATGTTTAACAGTGCATGAAATGTTGTCTAAAACAAAAAAGAATGATGCATTTTATGTCTGGATCTGGTTTTATTACATTCTAAATTGGACGTTGAAAATGAGCTTATCTCAGCCAGCAGAGAGGTCAAATCACAGTAATGCAAACTCAGTCAGAGACATATATTTTCACTTGCAACTTGCTTTAACATGTTTAACAGTGCATGAAATGTTGTCTAAAACAAAAAAGAATGATGCATTTTATAGCTGGATCTGGTTTTATTACATTCTGAATTGAACGTTGAAAATGAGCTTATCTCAGCCAGCAGAGAGGTCAAATCACAGTAATGCAAACTCAGTCAGAGACATAGATTTTCACTTGCAACTTCCTTTAACATGTTTAACAGTGCATGAAATGTTGTCTAAAACAAAAAAGAATGATGCATTTTATGTCTGGATCTGTTTTTATCACTTTTGAATTGGACGATGAAAATGAGCTTATCTCAGCCAGCAGAGAGGTCAAATCACAGTAATGCAAACTCAGTCAGAGACATAGATTTTCACTTGCAACTTGCTTTAACATGTTTAACAGTGCATGAAATGTTGTCTAAAACAAAAAAGAATGATGCATTTTATAGCTGGATCTGGTTTTATTACATTCTGAATTGGACATTGAAAATGAGCTTATCTCAGCCAGCAGAGAGGTCAAATCACAGTAATGCAAACTCAGTCAGAGACATAGATTTTCACTTGCAACTTGCTTTAACATGTTTAACAGTGCATGAAATGTTGTCTAAAACAAAAAAGAATGATGCATTTTATGTCTGGATCTGGTTTTATTACATTCTAAATTGGACGTTGAAAATGAGCTTATCTCAGCCAGCAGAGAGGTCAAATCACAGTAATGCAAACTCAGTCAGAGACATATATTTTCACTTGCAACTTGCTTTAACATGATTAACAGTGCATGAAATGTTGTCTAAAACAAAAAAGAATGATGCATTTTATGGCTGGATCTGTTTTTATCACTTTCTGAAATGGACGTTGAAAATGAGCTTATCTCAGCCAGCAGAGAGGTCAAATCACAGTAATGCAAACTCAGTCAGAGACATAGATTTTCACTTGCAACTTGCTTTAACATGGTTAACAGTGCATGAAATGTTGTCTAAAACAAAAAAGAATGATGCATTTTATAGCTGGATCTGGTTTTATCACATTCTGAAATGGACGTTGAAAATGAGCTTATCTCAGCCAGCAGAGAGGTCAAATCACAGTAATGCAAACTCAGTCAGAGACATAGATTTTCACTTGCAACTTGCTTTAACATGTTTAACAGTGCATGAAATGTTGTCTAAAACAAAAAAGAATGATGCATTTTATGGCTGGATCTGTTTTTATCACTTTCTGAAATGGACGTTGAAAATGAGCTTATCTCAGCCAGCAGAGAGGTCAAATCACAGTAATGCAAACTCAGTCAGAGACATATATTTTCACTTGCAACTTGCTTTAACATGTTTAACAGTGCATGAAATGTTGTCTAAAACAAAAAAGAATGATGCATTTTATGGCTGGATCTGGTTTTATTACATTCTGAAATGGACGTTGAAAATGAGCTTATCTCAGCCAGCAGAGAGGTCAAATCACAGTAATGCAAACTCAGTCAGAGACATATATTTTCACTTGCAACTTACTTTAACATGTTTAACAGTGCATGAAATGTTGTCTAAAACAAAAAAGAATGATGCATTTTATGGCTGGATCTGGTTTTATTACATTCTGAAATGGACGTTGAAAATGAGCTTATCTCAGCCAGCAGAGAGGTCAAATCACAGTAATGCAAACTCAGTCAGAGACATAGATTTTCACTTGCAACTTGCTTTAACATGTTTAACAGTGCATGAAATGTTGTCTAAAACAAAAAAGAATGATGCATTTTATAGCTGGATCTGGTTTTATTACATTCTGAATTGGACGTTGAAAATGAGCTTATCTCAGCCAGCAGAGAGGTCAAATCACAGTAATGCAAACTCAGTCAGAGACATAGATTTTCACTTGCAACTTGCTTTAACATGGTTAACAGTGCATGAAATGTTGTCTAAAACAAAAAAGAATGATGCATTTTATGGCTGGATCTGGTTTTATTACATTCTGAAATGGACGTTGAAAATGAGCTTATCTCAGCCAGCAGAGAGGTCAAATCACAGTAATGCAAACTCAGTCAGAGACATAGATTTTCACTTGCAACTTGCTTTAACATGTTTAACAGTGCATGAAATGTTGTCTAAAACAAAAAAGAATGATGCATTTTATGGCTGGATCTGTTTTTATCACTTTCTGAATTGGACGTTGAAAATGAGCTTATCTCAGCCAGCAGAGAGGTCAAATCACAGTAATGCAAACTCAGTCAGAGACATATATTTTCACTTGCAACTTGCTTTAACATGTTTAACAGTGCATGAAATGTTGTCTAAAACAAAAAAGAATGATGCATTTTATAGCTGGATCTGGTTTTATTACATTCTGAATTGGACGTTGAAAATGAGCTCATCTCAGCCAGCAGAGAGGTCAAATCACAGTAATGCAAACTCAGTCAGAGACATAGATTTTCACTTGCAACTTGCTTTAACATGTTTAACAGTGCATGAAATGTTGTCTAAAACAAAAAAGAATGATGCATTTTATAGCTGGATCTGGTTTTATTACATTCTAAATTGGACGTTGAAAATGAGCTTATCTCAGCCAGCAGAGAGGTCAAATCACAGTAATGCAAACTCAGTCAGAGACATAGATTTTCACTTGCAACTTGCTTTAACATGGTTAACAGTGCATGAAATGTTGTCTAAAACAAAAAAGAATGATGCATTTTATGTCTGGATCTGGTTTTATTACATTCTAAATTGGACGTTGAAAATGAGCTTATCTCAGCCAGCAGAGAGGTCAAATCACAGTAATGCAAACTCAGTCAGAGACATAGATTTTCACTTGCAACTTGCTTTAACATGTTTAACAGTGCATGAAATGTTGTCTAAAACAAAAAAGAATGATGCATTTTATAGCTGGATCTGGTTTTATTACATTCTGAATTGGACGTTGAAAATGAGCTTATCTCAGCCAGCAGAGAGGTCAAATCACAGTAATGCAAACTCAGTCAGAGACATAGATTTTCACTTGCAACTTGCTTTAACATGTTTAACAGTGCATGAAATGTTGTCTAAAACAAAAAAGAATGATCCATGTTATGGCTGGATCTGTTTTTATCATTTTCTGAAATGGACGTTGAAAATGAGCTTATCTCAGCCAGCAGAGAGGTCAAATCAAAGTAATGCAAACTCAGTCAGGGACATAGATTTTCTCTTGCAACTTGCTTTAACATGTTTAACAGTGCATGAAATGTTGTCTAAAACAAAAAAGAATGATGCATTTTATAGCTGGATCTGGTTTTATTACATTCTGAATTGGACGTTGAAAATGAGCTTATCTCAGCCAGCAGAGAGGTCAAATCACAGTAATGCAAACTCAGTCAGAGACATAGATTTTCACTTGCAACTTGCTTTAATATGTTTAACAGTGCATGAAATGTTGTCTAAAACAAAAAAGAATGATGCATTTTATAGCTGGATCTGGTTTTATTACATTCTGAATTGGACGTTGAAAATGAGCTTATCTCAGCCAGCAGAGAGGTCAAATCACAGTAATGCAAACTCAGTCAGAGACATATATTTTCACTTGCAACTTGCTTTAACATGTTTAACAGTGCATGAAATGTTGTCTAAAACAAAAAAGAATGATGCATTTTATAGCTGGATCTGGTTTTATTACATTCTGAATTGGACGTTGAAAATGAGCTTATCTCAGCCAGCAGAGAGGTCAAATCACAGTAATGCAAACTCAGTCAGAGACATAGATTTTCACTTGCAACTTCCTTTAACATGTTTAACAGTGCATGAAATGTTGTCTAAAACAAAAAAGAATGATGCATTTTATGTCTGGATCTGTTTTTATCACTTTTGAATTGGACGATGAAAATGAGCTTATCTCAGCCAGCAGAGAGGTCAAATCACAGTAATGCAAACTCAGTCAGAGACATAGATTTTCACTTGCAACTTGCTTTAACATGTTTAACAGTGCATGAAATGTTGTCTAAAACAAAAAAGAATGATCCATGTTATGTCTGGATCTGTTTTTATCACTTTTGAATTGGACGATGAAAATGAGCTTATCTCAGCCAGCAGAGAGGTCAAATCACAGTAATGCAAACTCAGTCAGAGACATAGATTTTCACTTGCAACTTGCTTTAACATGTTTAACAGTGCATGAAATGTTGTCTAAAACAAAAAAGAATGATGCATTTTATAGCTGGATCTGGTTTTATTACATTCTGAATTGGACGTTGAAAATGAGCTTATCTCAGCCAGCAGAGAGGTCAAATCACAGTAATGCAAACTCAGTCAGAGACATAGATTTTCACTTGCAACTTGCTTTAACATGTTTAACAGTGCATGAAATGTTGTCTAAAACAAAAAAGAATGATCCATGTTATGGCTGGATCTGTTTTTATCATTTTCTGAAATGGACGTTGAAAATGAGCTTATCTCAGCCAGCAGAGAGGTCAAATCACAGTAATGCAAACTCAGTCAGGGACATAGATTTTCTCTTGCAACTTGCTTTAACATGTTTAACAGTGCATGAAATGTTGTCTAAAACAAAAAAGAATGATGCATTTTATAGCTGGATCTGGTTTTATTACATTCTGAATTGGACGTTGAAAATGAGCTTATCTCAGCCAGCAGAGAGGTCAAATCACAGTAATGCAAACTTAGTCAGAGACATAGATTTTCACTTGCAACTTGCTTTAATATGTTTAACAGTGCATGAAATGTTGTCTAAAACAAAAAAGAATGATGCATTTTATAGCTGGATCTGGTTTTATTACATTCTGAATTGGACGTTGAAAATGAGCTTATCTCAGCCAGCAGAGAGGTCAAATCACAGTAATGCAAACTCAGTCAGAGACATATATTTTCACTTGCAACTTGCTTTAACATGTTTAACAGTGCATGAAATGTTGTCTAAAACAAAAAAGAATGATGCATTTTATAGCTGGATCTGGTTTTATTACATTCTGAATTGAACGTTGAAAATGAGCTTATCTCAGCCAGCAGAGAGGTCAAATCACAGTAATGCAAACTCAGTCAGAGACATAGATTTTCACTTGCAACTTCCTTTAACATGTTTAACAGTGCATGAAATGTTGTCTAAAACAAAAAAGAATGATGCATTTTATGTCTGGATCTGTTTTTATCACTTTTGAATTGGACGATGAAAATGAGCTTATCTCAGCCAGCAGAGAGGTCAAATCACAGTAATGCAAACTCAGTCAGAGACATAGATTTTCACTTGCAACTTGCTTTAACATGTTTAACAGTGCATGAAATGTTGTCTAAAACAAAAAAGAATGATCCATGTTATGTCTGGATCTGTTTTTATCACTTTTGAATTGGACGATGAAAATGAGCTTATCTCAGCCAGCAGAGAGGTCAAATCACAGTAATGCAAACTCAGTCAGAGACATAGATTTTCACTTGCAACTTGCTTTAACATGTTTAACAGTGCATGAAATGTTGTCTAAAACAAAAAAGAATGATGCATTTTATAGCTGGATCTGGTTTTATTACATTCTGAATTGGACATTGAAAATGAGCTTATCTCAGCTAGCAGAGAGGTCAAATCACAGTAATGCAAACTCAGTCAGAGACATAGATTTTCACTTGCAACTTGCTTTAACATGTTTAACAGTGCATGAAATGTTGTCTAAAACAAAAAAGAATGATCCATGTTATGGCTGGATCTGTTTTTATCATTTTCTGAAATGGATGTTGAAAATGAGCTTATCTCAGCCAGCAGAGAGGTCAAAATAAGCAGTAATGCAAACTCAGTCAGGGACATAGATTTTCTCTTGCAACTTGCTTTAACATGTTTAACAGTGCATGAAATGTTGTCTAAAACAAAAGAGAATGATGCATTTTATAGCTGGATCTGGTTTTATTACATTCTGAATTGGACGTTGAAAATGAGCTTATCTCAGCCAGCAGAGAGGTCAAATCACAGTAATGCAAACTCAGTCAGAGACATAGATTTTCACTTGCAACTTGCTTTAACATGTTTAACAGTGCATGAAATGTTGTCTAAAACAAATAAGAATGATGCATTTTATAGCTGGATCTGGTTTTATTACATTCTGAATTGGACGTTGAAAATGAGCTTATCTCAGCCAGCAGAGAGGTCAAATCACAGTAATGCAAACTCAGTCAGAGACATAGATTTTCACTTGCAACTTGCTTTAACATGTTTAACAGTGCATGAAATGTTGTCTAAAACAAAAAAGAATGATGCATTTTATGTCTGGATCTGATTTTATTACATTCTAAAGTGGACGTTGAAAATGAGCTTATCTCAGCCAGCAGAGAGGTCAAATCACAGTAATGCAAACTCAGTCAGAGACATAGATTTTCACTTGCAACTTGCTTTAACATGTTTAACAGTGCATGAAATGTTGTCTAAAACAAAATAGAATGATGCATTTTATAGCTGGATCTGGTTTTATTACATTCTGAATTGGACGTTGAAAATGAGCTTATCTCAGCCAGCAGAGAGGTCAAATCACAGTAATGCAAACTCAGTCAGAGACATAGATTTTCACTTGCAACTTGCTTTAACATGTTTAACAGTGCATGAAATGTTGTCTAAAACAAAAAAGAATGATCCATGTTATGGCTGGATCTGTTTTTATCATTTTCTGAAATGGACGTTGAAAATGAGCTTATCTCAGCCAGCAGAGAGGTCAAATCACAGTAATGCAAACTCAGTCAGGGACATAGATTTTCTCTTGCAACTTGCTTTAACATGTTTAACAGTGCATGAAATGTTGTCTAAAACAAAAAAGAATGATGCATTTTATAGCTGGATCTGGTTTTATTACATTCTGAATTGGACGTTGAAAATGAGCTTATCTCAGCCAGCAGAGAGGTCAAATCACAGTAATGCAAACTCAGTCAGAGACATAGATTTTCACTTGCAACTTGCTTTAACATGTTTAACAGTGCATGAAATGTTGTCTAAAACAAAAAAGAATGATCCATGTTATGGCTGGATCTGTTTTTATCATTTTCTGAAATGGACGTTGAAAATGAGCTTATCTCAGCCAGCAGAGAGGTCAAATCACAGTAATGCAAACTCAGTCAGGGACATAGATTTTCTCTTGCAACTTGCTTTAACATGTTTAACAGTGCATGAAATGTTGTCTAAAACAAAAAAGAATGATGCATTTTATAGCTGGATCTGGTTTTATTACATTCTGAATTGGACGTTGAAAATGAGCTTATCTCAGCCAGCAGAGAGGTCAAATCACAGTAATGCAAACTCAGTCAGAGACATAGATTTTCACTTGCAACTTGCTTTAACATGTTTAACAGTGCATGAAATGTTGTCTAAAACAAAAAAGAATGATCCATGTTATGGCTGGATCTGTTTTTATCATTTTCTGAAATGGACGTTGAAAATGAGCTTATCTCAGCCAGCAGAGAGGTCAAATCACAGTAATACAAACTCAGTCAGGGACATAGATTTTCTCTTGCAACTTGCTTTAACATGTTTAACAGTGCATGAAATGTTGTCTAAAACAAAAAAGAATGATGCATTTTATAGCTGGATCTGGTTTTATTACATTCTGAATTGAACGTTGAAAATGAGCTTATCTCAGCCAGCAGAGAGGTCAAATCACAGTAATGCAAACTCAGTCAGAGACATAGATTTTCACTTGCAACTTGCTTTAACATGTTTAACAGTGCATGAAATGTTGTCTAAAACAAAAAAGAATGATGCATTTTATGTCTGGATCTGGTTTTAATACATTCTAAATTGGACGTTAAAAATGAGTTTATCTCAGCCAGCAGAGAGGTCAAATCACAGTAATGCAAACTCAGTCAGAGACATAGATTTTCACTTGCAACTTGCTTTAACATGTTTAACAGTGCATGAAATGTTGTCTAAAACAAAAAAAGAATGATGCATTTTATAGCTGGATCTGGTTTTATTACATTCTGAATTGGACGTTGAAAATGAGCTTATCTCAGCCAGCAGAGAGGTCAAATCACAGTAATGCAAACTCAGTCAGAGACATAGATTTTCACTTGCAACTTGCTTTAACATGTTTAACAGTGCATGAAATGTTGTCTAAAACAAAAAAGAATGATCCATGTTATGGCTGGATCTGTTTTTATCATTTTCTGAAATGGACGTTGAAAATGAGCTTATCTCAGCCAGCAGAGAGGTCAAATCACAGTAATGCAAACTCAGTCAGGGACATAGATTTTCTCTTGCAACTTGCTTTAACATGTTTAACAGTGCATGAAATGTTGTCTAAAACAAAAAAGAATGATGCATTTTATAGCTGGATCTGGTTTTATTACATTCTGAATTGAACGTTGAAAATGAGCTTATCTCAGCCAGCAGAGAGGTCAAATCACAGTAATGCAAACTCAGTCAGAGACATAGATTTTCACTTGCAACTTGCTTTAACATGTTTAACATTGCATGACATGTTGTCTAAAACAAAAAAGAATGATGCATTTTATAGCTGGATCTGGTTTTATTACATTCTGAATTGGACGTTGAAAATGAGCTTATCTCAGCCAGCAGAGAGGTCAAATCACAGTAATGCAAACTCAGTCAGAGACATATATTTTCACTTGCAACTTGCTTTAACATGTTTAACAGTGCATGAAATGTTGTCTAAAACAAAAAAGAATGATGCATTTTATAGCTGGATCTGGTTTTATTACATTCTGAATTGAACGTTGAAAATGAGCTTATCTCAGCCAGCAGAGAGGTCAAATCACAGTAATGCAAACTCAGTCAGAGACATAGATTTTCACTTGCAACTTCCTTTAACATGTTTAACAGTGCATGAAATGTTGTCTAAAACAAAAAAGAATGATGCATTTTATGTCTGGATCTGTTTTTATCACTTTTGAATTGGACGATGAAAATGAGCTTATCTCAGCCAGCAGAGAGGTCAAA
Source organism: Danio rerio (assembly GCF_052040795.2). NCBI lineage: Eukaryota > Metazoa > Chordata > Actinopteri > Cypriniformes > Danionidae > Danio > Danio rerio. Next base: position 27,603,410 of record NC_141024.2, on the reverse strand, counting down.
TCACAGTAATGCAAACTCAGTCAGAGACATAGATTTTCACTTGCAACTTGCTTTAACATGTTTAACAGTGCATGAAATGTTGTTTAAAACAAAAAAGAATGATCCATGTTATGTCTGGATCTGTTTTTATCACTTTTGAATTGGACGATGAAAATGAGCTTATCTCAGCCAGCAGAGAGGTCAAATCACAGTAATGCAAACTCAGTCAGAGACATAGATTTTCACTTGCAACTTGCTTTAACATGTTTAACAGTGCATGAAATGTTGTCTAAAACAAAAAAGAATGATGCATTTTATAGCTGGATCTGGTTTTATTACATTCTGAATTGGACATTGAAAATGAGCTTATCTCAGCTAGCAGAGAGGTCAAATCACAGTAATGCAAACTCAGTCAGAGACATAGATTTTCACTTGCAACTTGCTTTAACATGTTTAACAGTGCATGAAATGTTGTCTAAAACAAAAAAGAATGATCCATGTTATGGCTGGATCTGTTTTTATCATTTTCTGAAATGGATGTTGAAAATGAGCTTATCTCAGCCAGCAGAGAGGTCAAAATAAGCAGTAATGCAAACTCAGTCAGGGACATAGATTTTCTCTTGCAACTTGCTTTAACATGTTTAACAGTGCATGAAATGTTGTCTAAAACAAAAGAGAATGATGCATTTTATAGCTGGATCTGGTTTTATTACATTCTGAATTGGACGTTGAAAATGAGCTTATCTCAGCCAGCAGAGAGGTCAAATCACAGTAATGCAAACTCAGTCAGAGACATAGATTTTCACTTGCAACTTGCTTTAACATGTTTAACAGTGCATGAAATGTTGTCTAAAACAAATAAGAATGATGCATTTTATAGCTGGATCTGGTTTTATTACATTCTGAATTGGACGTTGAAAATGAGCTTATCTCAGCCAGCAGAGAGGTCAAATCACAGTAATGCAAACTCAGTCAGAGACATAGATTTTCACTTGCAACTTGCTTTAACATGTTTAACAGTGCATGAAATGTTGTCTAAAACAAAAGAGAATGATGCATTTTATAGCTGGATCTGGTTTTATTACATTCTGAATTGGACGTTGAAAATGAGCTTATCTCAGCCAGCAGAGAGGTCAAATCACAGTAATGCAAACTCAGTCAGAGACATAGATTTTCACTTGCAACTTGCTTTAACATGTTTAACAGTGCATGAAATGTTGTCTAAAACAAATAAGAATGATGCATTTTATAGCTGGATCTGGTTTTATTACATTCTGAATTGGACGTTGAAAATGAGCTTATCTCAGCCAGCAGAGAGGTCAAATCACAGTAATGCAAACTCAGTCAGAGACATAGATTTTCACTTGCAACTTGCTTTAACATGTTTAACAGTGCATGAAATGTTGTCTAAAACAAAAAAGAATGATGCATTTTATAGCTGGATCTGGTTTTATTACATTCTGAATTGGACGTTGAAAATGAGCTTATCTCAGCCAGCAGAGAGGTCAAATCACAGTAATGCAAACTCAGTCAGAGACATAGATTTTCAATTGCAACTTGCTTTAACATGTTTAACAGTGCATGAAATGTTGTCTAAAACAAAAAAGAATGATGCATTTTATAGCTGGATCTGGTTTTATTACATTCTAAATTGGACGTTGAAAATGAGCTTATCTCAGCCAGCAGAGAGGTCAAATCACAGTAATGCAAACTCAGTCAGAGACATAGATTTTCACTTGCAACTTGCTTTAACATGGTTAACAGTGCATGAAATGTTGTCTAAAACAAAAAAGAATGATGCATTTTATGTCTGGATCTGATTTTATTACATTCTAAAGTGGACGTTGAAAATGAGCTTATCTCAGCCAGCAGAGAGGTCAAATCACAGTAATGCAAACTCAGTCAGAGACATAGATTTTCACTTGCAACTTGCTTTAACATGTTTAACAGTGCATGAAATGTTGTCTAAAACAAAATAGAATGATGCATTTTATAGCTGGATCTGGTTTTATTACATTCTGAATTGGACGTTGAAAATGAGCTTATCTCAGCCAGCAGAGAGGTCAAATCACAGTAATGCAAACTCAGTCAGAGACATAGATTTTCACTTGCAACTTGCTTTAACATGTTTAACAGTGCATGAAATGTTGTCTAAAACAAAAAAGAATGATCCATGTTATGGCTGGATCTGTTTTTATCATTTTCTGAAATGGACGTTGAAAATGAGCTTATCTCAGCCAGCAGAGAGGTCAAATCACAGTAATGCAAACTCAGTCAGGGACATAGATTTTCTCTTGCAACTTGCTTTAACATGTTTAACAGTGCATGAAATGTTGTCTAAAACAAAAAAGAATGATGCATTTTATAGCTGGATCTGGTTTTATTACATTCTGAATTGGACGTTGAAAATGAGCTTATCTCAGCCAGCAGAGAGGTCAAATCACAGTAATGCAAACTCAGTCAGAGACATAGATTTTCACTTGCAACTTGCTTTAACATGTTTAACAGTGCATGAAATGTTGTCTAAAACAAAAAAGAATGATCCATGTTATGGCTGGATCTGTTTTTATCATTTTCTGAAATGGACGTTGAAAATGAGCTTATCTCAGCCAGCAGAGAGGTCAAATCACAGTAATGCAAACTCAGTCAGGGACATAGATTTTCTCTTGCAACTTGCTTTAACATGTTTAACAGTGCATGAAATGTTGTCTAAAACAAAAAAGAATGATGCATTTTATAGCTGGATCTGGTTTTATTACATTCTGAATTGGACGTTGAAAATGAGCTTATCTCAGCCAGCAGAGAGGTCAAATCACAGTAATGCAAACTCAGTCAGAGACATAGATTTTCACTTGCAACTTGCTTTAACATGTTTAACAGTGCATGAAATGTTGTCTAAAACAAAAAAGAATGATCCATGTTATGGCTGGATCTGTTTTTATCATTTTCTGAAATGGACGTTGAAAATGAGCTTATCTCAGCCAGCAGAGAGGTCAAATCACAGTAATACAAACTCAGTCAGGGACATAGATTTTCTCTTGCAACTTGCTTTAACATGTTTAACAGTGCATGAAATGTTGTCTAAAACAAAAAAGAATGATGCATTTTATAGCTGGATCTGGTTTTATTACATTCTGAATTGAACGTTGAAAATGAGCTTATCTCAGCCAGCAGAGAGGTCAAATCACAGTAATGCAAACTCAGTCAGAGACATAGATTTTCACTTGCAACTTGCTTTAACATGTTTAACATTGCATGACATGTTGTCTAAAACAAAAAAGAATGATGCATTTTATGTCTGGATCTGGTTTTATTACATTCTAAATTGGACGTTGAAAATGAGCTTATCTCAGCCAGCAGAGAGGTCAAATCACAGTAATGCAAACTCAGTCAGAGACATAGATTTTCACTTGCAACTTGCTTTAACATGTTTAACAGTGCATGAAATGTTGTCTAAAACAAAAAAGAATGATGCATTTTATGTCTGGATCTGGTTTTATTACATTCTAAATTGGACGTTAAAAATGAGTTTATCTCAGCCAGCAGAGAGGTCAAATCACAGTAATGCAAACTCAGTCAGAGACATAGATTTTCACTTGCAACTTGCTTTAACATGTTTAACAGTGCATGAAATGTTGTCTAAAACAAAAAAGAATGATGCATTTTATAGCTGGATCTGGTTTTATTACATTCTGAATTGGACGTTGAAAATGAGCTTATCTCAGCCAGCAGAGAGGTCAAATCACAGTAATGCAAACTCAGTCAGAGACATAGATTTTCACTTGCAACTTGCTTTAACATGTTTAACAGTGCATGAAATGTTGTCTAAAACAAAAAAGAATGATCCATGTTATGGCTGGATCTGTTTTTATCATTTTCTGAAATGGACGTTGAAAATGAGCTTATCTCAGCCAGCAGAGAGGTCAAATCACAGTAATGCAAACTCAGTCAGGGACATAGATTTTCTCTTGCAACTTGCTTTAACATGTTTAACAGTGCATGAAATGTTGTCTAAAACAAAAAAGAATGATGCATTTTATAGCTGGATCTGGTTTTATTACATTCTGAATTGAACGTTGAAAATGAGCTTATCTCAGCCAGCAGAGAGGTCAAATCACAGTAATGCAAACTCAGTCAGAGACATAGATTTTCACTTGCAACTTGCTTTAACATGTTTAACATTGCATGACATGTTGTCTAAAACAAAAAAGAATGATGCATTTTATGTCTGGATCTGGTTTTATTACATTCTAAATTGGACGTTGAAAATGAGCTTATCTCAGCCAGCAGAGAGGTCAAATCACAGTAATGCAAACTCAGTCAGAGACATAGATTTTCACTTGCAACTTGCTTTAACATGTTTAACAGTGCATGAAATGTTGTCTAAAACAAAAAAGAATGATGCATTTTATGTCTGGATCTGGTTTTATTACATTCTAAATTGGACGTTGAAAATGAGCTTATCTCAGCCAGCAGAGAGGTCAAATCACAGTAATGCAAACTCAGTCAGAGACATAGATTTTCACTTGCAACTTGCTTTAACATGTTTAACAGTGCATGAAATGTTGTCTAAAACAAAAAAGAATGATGCATTTTATGTCTGGATCTGGTTTTATTACATTCTAAATTGGACGTTGAAAATGAGCTTATCTCAGCCAGCAGAGGTCAAAATAAGCAGTAATGCAAACTCAGTCAGAGACATATATTTTCACTTGCAACTTGCTTTAACATGTTTAACAGTGCATGAAATGTTGTCTAAAACAAAAAAGAATGATGCATTTTATGTCTGGATCTGGTTTTATTACATTCTAAATTGGACGTTGAAAATGAGCTTATCTCAGCCAGCAGAGAGGTCAAATCACAGTAATGCAAACTCAGTCAGAGACATATATTTTCACTTGCAACTTGCTTTAACATGTTTAACAGTGCATGAAATGTTGTCTAAAACAAAAAAGAATGATGCATTTTATAGCTGGATCTGGTTTTATTACATTCTGAATTGAACGTTGAAAATGAGCTTATCTCAGCCAGCAGAGAGGTCAAATCACAGTAATGCAAACTCAGTCAGAGACATAGATTTTCACTTGCAACTTCCTTTAACATGTTTAACAGTGCATGAAATGTTGTCTAAAACAAAAAAGAATGATGCATTTTATGGCTGGATCTGTTTTTATCACTTTCTGAAATGGACGTTGAAAATGAGCTTATCTCAGCCAGCAGAGAGGTCAAATCACAGTAATGCAAACTCAGTCAGAGACATAGATTTTCACTTGCAACTTGCTTTAACATGGTTAACAGTGCATGAAATGTTGTCTAAAACAAAAAAGAATGATGCATTTTATGGCTGGATCTGGTTTTATTACATTCTGAAATGGACGTTGAAAATGAGCTTATCTCAGCCAGCAGAGAGGTCAAATCACAGTAATGCAAACTCAGTCAGAGACATAGATTTTCACTTGCAACTTGCTTTAACATGTTTAACAGTGCATGAAATGTTGTCTAAAACAAAAAAGAATGATGCATTTTATGGCTGGATCTGTTTTTATCAATTTCTGAAATGGACGTTGAAAATGAGCTTATCTCAGCCAGCAGAGCGGTCAAATCACAGTAATGCAAACTCAGTCAGAGACATATATTTTCACTTGCAACTTGCTTTAACATGTTTAACAGTGCATGAAATGTTGTCTAAAACAAAAAAGAATGATGCATTTTATGGCTGGATCTGGTTTTATTACATTCTGAAATGGACATTGAAAATGAGCTTATCTCAGCCAGCAGAGAGGTCAAATCACAGTAATGCAAACTCAGTCAGAGACATAGATTTTCACTTGCAACTTGCTTTAACATGTTTAACAGTGCATGAAATGTTGTCTAAAACAAAAAAGAATGATGCATTTTATAGCTGGATCTGGTTTTATTACATTCTGAATTGGACGTTGAAAATGAGCTTATCTCAGCCAGCAGAGAGGTCAAATCACAGTAATGCAAACTCAGTCAGAGACATAGATTTTCACTTGCAACTTGCTTTAACATGGTTAACAGTGCATGAAATGTTGTCTAAAACAAAAAAGAATGATGCATTTTATGGCTGGATCTGGTTTTATTACATTCTGAAATGGACGTTGAAAATGAGCTTATCTCAGCCAGCAGAGAGGTCAAATCACAGTAATGCAAACTCAGTCAGAGACATAGATTTTCACTTGCAACTTGCTTTAACATGTTTAACAGTGCATGAAATGTTGTCTAAAACAAAAAAGAATGATGCATTTTATGGCTGGATCTGTTTTTATCACTTTCTGAAATGGACGTTGAAAATGAGCTTATCTCAGCCAGCAGAGAGGTCAAATCACAGTAATGCAAACTCAGTCAGAGACATATATTTTCACTTGCAACTTGCTTTAACATGTTTAACAGTGCATGAAATGTTGTCTAAAACAAAAAAGAATGATGCATTTTATGGCTGGATCTGGTTTTATTACATTCTGAAATGGACGTTGAAAATGAGCTTATCTCAGCCAGCAGAGAGGTCAAATCACAGTAATGCAAACTCAGTCAGAGACATAGATTTTCACTTGCAACTTGCTTTAATATGTTTAACAGTGCATGAAATGTTGTCTAAAACAAAAAAGAATGATGCATTTTATAGCTGGATCTGGTTTTATTACATTCTGAATTGGACGTTGAAAATGAACTTATCTCAGCCAGCAGAGAGGTCAAATCACAGTAATGCAAACTCAGTCAGAGACATATATTTTCACTTGCAACTTGCTTTAACATGTTTAACAGTGCATGAAATGTTGTCTAAAACAAAAAAGAATGATGCATTTTATAGCTGGATCTGGTTTTATTACATTCTGAATTGAACGTTGAAAATGAGCTTATCTCAGCCAGCAGAGAGGTCAAATCACAGTAATGCAAACTCAGTCAGAGACATAGATTTTCACTTGCAACTTCCTTTAACATGTTTAACAGTGCATGAAATGTTGTCTAAAACAAAAAAGAATGATGCATTTTATAGCTGGATCTGGTTTTATTACATTCTGAATTGGACATTGAAAATGAGCTTATCTCAGCCAGCAGAGAGGTCAAATCACAGTAATGCAAACTCAGTCAGAGACATAGATTTTCACTTGCAACTTGCTTTAACATGTTTAACAGTGCATGAAATGTTGTCTAAAACAAAAAAGAATGATGCATTTTATGTCTGGATCTGGTTTTATTACATTCTAAATTGGACGTTGAAAATGAGCTTATCTCAGCCAGCAGAGAGGTCAAATCACAGTAATGCAAACTCAGTCAGAGACATATATTTTCACTTGCAACTTGCTTTAACATGGTTAACAGTGCATGAAATGTTGTCTAAAACAAAAAAGAATGATGCATTTTATGGCTGGATCTGGTTTTATTACATTCTGAAATGGACGTTGAAAATGAGCTTATCTCAGCCAGCAGAGAGGTCAAATCACAGTAATGCAAACTCAGTCAGAGACATAGATTTTCACTTGCAACTTGCTTTAACATGTTTAACAGTGCATGAAATGTTGTCTAAAACAAAAAAGAATGATGCATTTTATGGCTGGATCTGTTTTTATCAATTTCTGAAATGGACGTTGAAAATGAGCTTATCTCAGCCAGCAGAGCGGTCAAATCACAGTAATGCAAACTCAGTCAGAGACATATATTTTCACTTGCAACTTGCTTTAACATGTTTAACAGTGCATGAAATGTTGTCTAAAACAAAAAAGAATGATGCATTTTATGGCTGGATCTGGTTTTATCACATTCTGAAATGGACGTTGAAAATGAGCTTATCTCAGCCAGCAGAGAGGTCAAATCACAGTAATGCAAACTCAGTCAGAGACATATATTTTCACTTGCAACTTGCTTTAACATGTTTAACAGTGCATGAAATGTTGTATAAAACAAAAAAGAATGATGCATTTTATGGCTGGATCTGGTTTTATTACATTCTGAAATGGACGTTGAAAATGAGCTTATCTCAGCCAGCAGAGAGGTCAAATCACAGTAATGCAAACTCAGTCAGAGACATAGATTTTCACTTGCAACTTGCTTTAACATGTTTAACAGTGGATGAAATGTTGTCTAAAACAAAAAAGAATGATGCATTTTATAGCTGGATCTGGTTTTATTACATTCTGAATTGGACGTTGAAAATGAGCTTATCTCAGCCAGCAGAGAGGTCAAATCACAGTAATGCAAACTCAGTCAGAGACATAGATTTTCACTTGCAACTTGCTTTAACATGGTTAACAGTGCATGAAATGTTGTCTAAAACAAAAAAGAATGATGCATTTTATGGCTGGATCTGGTTTTATTACATTCTGAAATGGACGTTGAAAATGAGCTTATCTCAGCCAGCAGAGAGGTCAAATCACAGTAATGCAAACTCAGTCAGAGACATAGATTTTCACTTGCAACTTGCTTTAACATGTTTAACAGTGCATGAAATGTTGTCTAAAACAAAAAAAGAATGATGCATTTTATGGCTGGATCTGTTTTTATCACTTTCTGAAATGGACGTTGAAAATGAGCTTATCTCAGCCAGCAGAGAGGTCAAATCACAGTAATGCAAACTCAGTCAGAGACATATATTTTCACTTGCAACTTGCTTTAACATGTTTAACAGTGCATGAAATGTTGTCTAAAACAAAAAAGAATGATGCATTTTATGGCTGGATCTGGTTTTATTACATTCTGAAATGGACGTTGAAAATGAGCTTATCTCAGCCAGCAGAGAGGTCAAATCACAGTAATGCAAACTCAGTCAGAGACATAGATTTTCACTTGCAACTTGCTTTAATATGTTTAACAGTGCATGAAATGTTGTCTAAAACAAAAAAGAATGATGCATTTTATAGCTGGATCTGGTTTTATTACATTCTGAATTGGACGTTGAAAATGAGCTTATCTCAGCCAGCAGAGAGGTCAAATCACAGTAATGCAAACTCAGTCAGAGACATATATTTTCACTTGCAACTTGCTTTAACATGTTTAACAGTGCATGAAATGTTGTCTAAAACAAAAAAGAATGATGCATTTTATAGCTGGATCTGGTTTTATTACATTCTGAATTGAACGTTGAAAATGAGCTTATCTCAGCCAGCAGAGAGGTCAAATCACAGTAATGCAAACTCAGTCAGAGACATAGATTTTCACTTGCAACTTCCTTTAACATGTTTAACAGTGCATGAAATGTTGTCTAAAACAAAAAAGAATGATGCATTTTATGTCTGGATCTGTTTTTATCACTTTTGAATTGGACGATGAAAATGAGCTTATCTCAGCCAGCAGAGAGGTCAAATCACAGTAATGCAAACTCAGTCAGAGACATAGATTTTCACTTGCAACTTGCTTTAACATGTTTAACAGTGCATGAAATGTTGTCTAAAACAAAAAAGAATGATCCATGTTATGTCTGGATCTGTTTTTATCACTTTTGAATTGGACGATGAAAATGAGCTTATCTCAGCCAGCAGAGAGGTCAAATCACAGTAATGCAAACTCAGTCAGAGACATAGATTTTCACTTGCAACTTGCTTTAACATGTTTAACAGTGCATGAAATGTTGTCTAAAACAAAAAAGAATGATGCATTTTATAGCTGGATCTGGTTTTATTACATTCTGAATTGGACATTGAAAATGAGCTTATCTCAGCTAGCAGAGAGGTCAAATCACAGTAATGCAAACTCAGTCAGAGACATAGATTTTCACTTGCAACTTGCTTTAACATGTTTAACAGTGCATGAAATGTTGTCTAAAACAAAAAAGAATGATCCATGTTATGGCTGGATCTGTTTTTATCATTTTCTGAAATGGACGTTGAAAATGAGCTTATCTCAGCCAGCAGAGAGGTCAAAATAAGCAGTAATGCAAACTCAGTCAGGGACATAGATTTTCTCTTGCAACTTGCTTTAACATGTTTAACAGTGCATGAAATGTTGTCTAAAACAAAAGAGAATGATGCATTTTATAGCTGGATCTGGTTTTATTACATTCTGAATTGGACGTTGAAAATGAGCTTATCTCAGCCAGCAGAGAGGTCAAATCACAGTAATGCAAACTCAGTCAGAGACATAGATTTTCACTTGCAACTTGCTTTAACATGTTTAACAGTGCATGAAATGTTGTCTAAAACAAATAAGAATGATGCATTTTATAGCTGGATCTGGTTTTATTACATTCTGAATTGGACGTTGAAAATGAGCTTATCTCAGCCAGCAGAGAGGTCAAATCACAGTAATGCAAACTCAGTCAGAGACATAGATTTTCACTTGCAACTTGCTTTAACATGTTTAACAGTGCATGAAATGTTGTCTAAAACAAAAGAGAATGATGCATTTTATAGCTGGATCTGGTTTTATTACATTCTGAATTGGACGTTGAAAATGAGCTTATCTCAGCCAGCAGAGAGGTCAAATCACAGTAATGCAAACTCAGTCAGAGACATAGATTTTCACTTGCAACTTGCTTTAACATGTTTAACAGTGCATGAAATGTTGTCTAAAACAAATAAGAATGATGCATTTTATAGCTGGATCTGGTTTTATTACATTCTGAATTGGACGTTGAAAATGAGCTTATCTCAGCCAGCAGAGAGGTCAAATCACAGTAATGCAAACTCAGTCAGAGACATAGATTTTCACTTGCAACTTGCTTTAACATGTTTAACAGTGCATGAAATGTTGTCTAAAACAAAAAAAGAATGATGCATTTTATAGCTGGATCTGGTTTTATTACATTCCAAATTGGACGTTGAAAATGAGCTTATCTCAGCCAGCAGAGAGGTCAAATCACAGTAATGCAAACTCAGTCAGAGACATAGATTTTCACTTGCAACTTGCTTTAACATGGTTAACAGTGCATGAAATGTTGTCTAAAACAAAAAAGAATGATGCATTTTATGTCTGGATCTGATTTTATTACATTCTAAAGTGGACGTTGAAAATGAGCTTATCTCAGCCAGCAGAGAGGTCAAATCACAGTAATGCAAACTCAGTCAGAGACATAGATTTTCACTTGCAACTTGCTTTAACATGTTTAACAGTGCATGAAATGTTGTCTAAAACAAAAAAGAATGATGCATTTTATAGCTGGATCTGGTTTTATTACATTCTGAATTGGACGTTGAAAATGAGCTTATCTCAGCCAGCAGAGAGGTCAAATCACAGTAATGCAAACTCAGTCAGAGACATAGATTTTCACTTGCAACTTGCTTTAACATGTTTAACAGTGCATGAAATGTTGTCTAAAACAAAAAAGAATGATCCATGTTATGGCTGGATCTGTTTTTATCATTTTCTGAAATGGACGTTGAAAATGAGCTTATCTCAGCCAGCAGAGAGGTCAAATCACAGTAATGCAAACTCAGTCAGGGACATAGATTTTCTCTTGCAACTTGCTTTAACATGTTTAACAGTGCATGAAATGTTGTCTAAAACAAAAAAGAATGATGCATTTTATAGCTGGATCTGGTTTTATTACATTCTGAATTGGACGTTGAAAATGAGCTTATCTCAGCCAGCAGAGAGGTCAAATCACAGTAATGCAAACTCAGTCAGAGACATAGATTTTCACTTGCAACTTGCTTTAACATGTTTAACAGTGCATGAAATGTTGTCTAAAACAAAAAAGAATGATGCATTTTATAGCTGGATCTGGTTTTATTACTTTCTGAATTGGACGTTGAAAATGAGCTTATCTCAGCCAGCAGAGAGGTCAAATCACAGTAATGCAAACTCAGTCAGAGACATAGATTTTCACTTGCAACTTGCTTTAACATGTTTAACAGTGCATGAAATGTTGTCTAAAACAAAAAAGAATGATGCATTTTATAGCTGGATCTGGTTTTATTACATTCTGAATTGGACGTTGAAAATGAGCTTATCTCAGCCAGCAGAGAGGTCAAATCACAGTAATGCAAACTCAGTCAGGGACATATGTTTTCTCTTGCAACTTGCTTTAACATGTTTAACAGTGCATGAAATGTTGTCTAAAACAAAAAAGAATGATGCATTTTATAGCTGGATCTGGTTTTATTACATTCTGAATTGGACATTGAAAATGAGCTTATCTCAGCCAGCAGAGAGGTCAAATCACAGTAATGCAAACTCAGTCAGAGACATAGATTTTCACTTGCAACTTGCTTTAACATGTTTAACAGTGCATGAAATGTTGTCTAAAACAAAAAAGAATGATGCATTTTATAGCTGGATCTGGTTTTATTACATTCTAAATTGGACGTTGAAAATGAGCTTATCTCAGCCAGCAGAGAGGTCAAATCACAGTAATGCAAACTCAGTCAGAGACATAGATTTTCATTTGCAACTTGCTTTAACATGTTTAACATTGCATGACATGTTGTCTAAAACAAAAAAGAATGATGCATTTTATGTCTGAATCTGGTTTTATTACATTCTAAATTGGACGTTGAAAATGAGCTTATCTCAGCCAGCAGAGAGGTCAAATCACAGTAATGCAAACTCAGTCAGAGACATAGATTTTCACTTGCAACTTGCTTTAACATGTTTAACAGTGCATGAAATGTTGTCTAAAACAAAAAAGAATGATGCATTTTATGTCTGGATCTGGTTTTATTACATTCTAAATTGGACGTTGAAAATGAGCTTATCTCAGCCAGCAGAGAGGTCAAATCACAGTAATGCAAACTCAGTCAGGGACATATGTTTTCTCTTGCAACTTGCTTTAACATGTTTAACAGTGCATGAAATGTTGTCTAAAACAAAAAAGAATGATGCATTTTATAGCTGGATCTGGTTTTATTACATTCTGAATTGAACGTTGAAAATGAGCTTATCTCAGCCAGCAGAGAGGTCAAATCACAGTAATGCAAACTCAGTCAGAGACATAGATTTTCACTTGCAACTTCCTTTAACATGTTTAACAGTGCATGAAATGTTGTCTAAAACAAAAAAGAATGATGCATTTTATGTCTGGATCTGTTTTTATCACTTTTGAATTGGACGATGAAAATGAGCTTATCTCAGCCAGCAGAGAGGTCAAATCACAGTAATGCAAACTCAGTCAGAGACATAGATTTTCACTTGCAACTTGCTTTAACATGTTTAACAGTGCATGAAATGTTGTCTAAAACAAAAAAGAATGATGCATTTTATAGCTGGATCTGGTTTTATTACATTCTGAATTGGACATTGAAAATGAGCTTATCTCAGCCAGCAGAGAGGTCAAATCACAGTAATGCAAACTCAGTCAGAGACATAGATTTTCACTTGCAACTTGCTTTAACATGTTTAACAGTGCATGAAATGTTGTCTAAAACAAAAAAGAATGATGCATTTTATGTCTGGATCTGGTTTTATTACATTCTAAATTGGACGTTGAAAATGAGCTTATCTCAGCCAGCAGAGAGGTCAAATCACAGTAATGCAAACTCAGTCAGAGACATATATTTTCACTTGCAACTTGCTTTAACATGTTTAACAGTGCATGAAATGTTGTCTAAAACAAAAAAGAATGATGCATTTTATGGCTGGATCTGTTTTTATCACTTTCTGAAATGGACGTTGAAAATGAGCTTATCTCAGCCAGCAGAGAGGTCAAATCACAGTAATGCAAACTCAGTCAGAGACATGTATTTTCACTTGCAACTTGCTTTAAGATGTTTAACAGTGCATGAAATGTTGTCTAAAACAAAAAAGAATGATGCATTTTATGGCTGGATCTGGTTTTATTACATTCTGAAATGGACGTTGAAAATGAGCTTATCTCAGCCAGCAGAGAGGTCAAATCACAGTAATGCAAACTCAGTCAGAGACATAGATTTTCACTTGCAACTTGCTTTAACATGTTTAACAGTGCATGAAATGTTGTCTAAAACAAAAAAGAATGATGCATTTTATGGCTGGATCTGTTTTTATCACTTTCTGAAATGGACGTTGAAAATGAGCTTATCTCAGCCAGCAGAGAGGTCAAATCACAGTAATGCAAACTCAGTCAGAGACATATATTTTCACTTGCATCTTGCTTTAACATGTTTAACAGTGCATGAAATGTTGTCTAAAACAAAAAAGAATGATGCATTTTATAGCTGGATCTGGTTTTATTACATTCTGAATTGGACGTTGAAAATGAGCTTATCTCAGCCAGCAGAGAGGTCAAATCACAGTAATGCAAACTCAGTCAGAGACATAGATTTTCACTTGCAACTTGCTTTAACATGTTTAACAGTGCATGAAATGTTGTCTAAAACAAAAAAGAATGATGCATTTTATAGCTGGATCTGGTTTTATTACATTCTAAATTGGACGTTGAAAATGAGCTTATCTCAGCCAGCAGAGAGGTCAAATCACAGTAATGCAAACTCAGTCAGAGACATAGATTTTCACTTGCAACTTGCTTTAACATGTTTAACAGTGCATGAAATGTTGTCTAAAACAAAAAAGAATGATGCATTTTATGTCTGGATCTGGTTTTATTACATTCTAAATTGGACGTTGAAAATGAGCTTATCTCAGCCAGCAGAGAGGTCAAATCACAGTAATGCAAACTCAGTCAGAGACATAGATTTTCACTTGCAACTTGCTTTAACATGTTTAACAGTGCATGAAATGTTGTCTAAAACAAAAAAGAATGATGCATTTTATAGCTGGATCTGGTTTTATTACATTCTGAATTGGACGTTGAAAATGAGCTTATCTCAGCCAGCAGAGAGGTCAAATCACAGTAATGCAAACTCAGTCAGAGACATAGATTTTCACTTGCAACTTGCTTTAACATGTTTAACAGTGCATGAAATGTTGTCTAAAACAAAAAAGAATGATCCATGTTATGGCTGGATCTGTTTTTATCATTTTCTGAAATGGACGTTGAAAATGAGCTTATCTCAGCCAGCAGAGAGGTCAAATCACAGTAATGCAAACTCAGTCAGGGACATAGATTTTCTCTTGCAACTTGCTTTAACATGTTTAACAGTGCATGAAATGTTGTCTAAAACAAAAAAGAATGATGCATTTTATAGCTGGATCTGGTTTTATTACATTCTGAATTGAACGTTGAAAATGAGCTTATCTCAGCCAGCAGAGAGGTCAAATCACAGTAATGCAAACTCAGTCAGAGACATAGATTTTCACTTGCAACTTGCTTTAACATGTTTAACATTGCATGACATGTTGTCTAAAACAAAAAAGAATGATGCATTTTATGTCTGGATCTGGTTTTATTACATTCTAAATTGGACGTTGAAAATGAGCTTATCTCAGCCAGCAGAGAGGTCAAATCACAGTAATGCAAACTCAGTCAGAGACATAGATTTTCACTTGCAACTTGCTTTAACATGTTTAACAGTGCATGAAATGTTGTCTAAAACAAAAAAGAATGATGCATTTTATGTCTGGATCTGGTTTTATTACATTCTAAATTGGACGTTGAAAATGAGCTTATCTCAGCCAGCAGAGAGGTCAAATCACAGTAATGCAAACTCAGTCAGAGACATAGATTTTCACTTGCAACTTGCTTTAACATGTTTAACAGTGCATGAAATGTTGTCTAAAACAAAAAAGAATGATGCATTTTATGTCTGGATCTGGTTTTATTACATTCTAAATTGGACGTTGAAAATGAGCTTATCTCAGCCAGCAGAGGTCAAAATAAGCAGTAATGCAAACTCAGTCAGAGACATATATTTTCACTTGCAACTTGCTTTAACATGTTTAACAGTGCATGAAATGTTGTCTAAAACAAAAAAGAATGATGCATTTTATGTCTGGATCTGGTTTTATTACATTCTAAATTGGACGTTGAAAATGAGCTTATCTCAGCCAGCAGAGAGGTCAAATCACAGTAATGCAAACTCAGTCAGAGACATATATTTTCACTTGCAACTTGCTTTAACATGTTTAACAGTGCATGAAATGTTGTCTAAAACAAAAAAGAATGATGCATTTTATGTCTGGATCTGATTTTATTACATTCTAAAGTGGACGTTGAAAATGAGCTTATCTCAGCCAGCAGAGAGGTCAAATCACAGTAATGCAAACTCAGTCAGAGACATAGATTTTCACTTGCAACTTGCTTTAACATGTTTAACAGTGCATGAAATGTTGTCTAAAACAAAAAAGAATGATGCATTTTATAGCTGGATCTGGTTTTATTACATTCTGAATTGGACGTTGAAAATGAGCTTATCTCAGCCAGCAGAGAGGTCAAATCACAGTAATGCAAACTCAGTCAGAGACATAGATTTTCACTTGCAACTTGCTTTAACATGTTTAACAGTGCATGAAATGTTGTCTAAAACAAAAAAGAATGATCCATGTTATGGCTGGATCTGTTTTTATCATTTTCTGAAATGGACGTTGAAAATGAGCTTATCTCAGCCAGCAGAGAGGTCAAATCACAGTAATGCAAACTCAGTCAGGGACATAGATTTTCTCTTGCAACTTGCTTTAACATGTTTAACAGTGCATGAAATGTTGTCTAAAACAAAAAAGAATGATGCATTTTATAGCTGGATCTGGTTTTATTACATTCTGAATTGGACGTTGAAAATGAGCTTATCTCAGCCAGCAGAGAGGTCAAATCACAGTAATGCAAACTCAGTCAGAGACATAGATTTTCACTTGCAACTTGCTTTAACATGTTTAACAGTGCATGAAATGTTGTCTAAAACAAAAAAGAATGATGCATTTTATAGCTGGATCTGGTTTTATTACTTTCTGAATTGGACGTTGAAAATGAGCTTATCTCAGCCAGCAGAGAGGTCAAATCACAGTAATGCAAACTCAGTCAGAGACATAGATTTTCACTTGCAACTTGCTTTAACATGTTTAACAGTGCATGAAATGTTGTCTAAAACAAAAAAGAATGATGCATTTTATAGCTGGATCTGGTTTTATTACATTCTGAATTGGACGTTGAAAATGAGCTTATCTCAGCCAGCAGAGAGGTCAAATCACAGTAATGCAAACTCAGTCAGGGACATATGTTTTCTCTTGCAACTTGCTTTAACATGTTTAACAGTGCATGAAATGTTGTCTAAAACAAAAAAGAATGATGCATTTTATAGCTGGATCTGGTTTTATTACATTCTGAATTGGACATTGAAAATGAGCTTATCTCAGCCAGCAGAGAGGTCAAATCACAGTAATGCAAACTCAGTCAGAGACATAGATTTTCACTTGCAACTTGCTTTAACATGTTTAACAGTGCATGAAATGTTGTCTAAAACAAAAAAGAATGATGCATTTTATAGCTGGATCTGGTTTTATTACATTCTAAATTGGACGTTGAAAATGAGCTTATCTCAGCCAGCAGAGAGGTCAAATCACAGTAATGCAAACTCAGTCAGAGACATAGATTTTCATTTGCAACTTGCTTTAACATGTTTAACATTGCATGACATGTTGTCTAAAACAAAAAAGAATGATGCATTTTATGTCTGAATCTGGTTTTATTACATTCTAAATTGGACGTTGAAAATGAGCTTATCTCAGCCAGCAGAGAGGTCAAATCACAGTAATGCAAACTCAGTCAGAGACATAGATTTTCACTTGCAACTTGCTTTAACATGTTTAACAGTGCATGAAATGTTGTCTAAAACAAAAAAGAATGATGCATTTTATGTCTGGATCTGGTTTTATTACATTCTAAATTGGACGTTGAAAATGAGCTTATCTCAGCCAGCAGAGAGGTCAAATCACAGTAATGCAAACTCAGTCAGGGACATATGTTTTCTCTTGCAACTTGCTTTAACATGTTTAACAGTGCATGAAATGTTGTCTAAAACAAAAAAGAATGATGCATTTTATAGCTGGATCTGGTTTTATTACATTCTGAATTGAACGTTGAAAATGAGCTTATCTCAGCCAGCAGAGAGGTCAAATCACAGTAATGCAAACTCAGTCAGAGACATAGATTTTCACTTGCAACTTCCTTTAACATGTTTAACAGTGCATGAAATGTTGTCTAAAACAAAAAAGAATGATGCATTTTATGTCTGGATCTGTTTTTATCACTTTTGAATTGGACGATGAAAATGAGCTTATCTCAGCCAGCAGAGAGGTCAAATCACAGTAATGCAAACTCAGTCAGAGACATAGATTTTCACTTGCAACTTGCTTTAACATGTTTAACAGTGCATGAAATGTTGTCTAAAACAAAAAAGAATGATGCATTTTATAGCTGGATCTGGTTTTATTACATTCTGAATTGGACATTGAAAATGAGCTTATCTCAGCCAGCAGAGAGGTCAAATCACAGTAATGCAAACTCAGTCAGAGACATAGATTTTCACTTGCAACTTGCTTTAACATGTTTAACAGTGCATGAAATGTTGTCTAAAACAAAAAAGAATGATGCATTTTATGTCTGGATCTGGTTTTATTACATTCTAAATTGGACGTTGAAAATGAGCTTATCTCAGCCAGCAGAGAGGTCAAATCACAGTAATGCAAACTCAGTCAGAGACATATATTTTCACTTGCAACTTGCTTTAACATGTTTAACAGTGCATGAAATGTTGTCTAAAACAAAAAAGAATGATGCATTTTATGGCTGGATCTGTTTTTATCACTTTCTGAAATGGACGTTGAAAATGAGCTTATCTCAGCCAGCAGAGAGGTCAAATCACAGTAATGCAAACTCAGTCAGAGACATGTATTTTCACTTGCAACTTGCTTTAACATGTTTAACAGTGCATGAAATGTTGTCTAAAACAAAAAAGAATGATGCATTTTATGGCTGGATCTGGTTTTATTACATTCTGAAATGGACGTTGAAAATGAGCTTATCTCAGCCAGCAGAGAGGTCAAATCACAGTAATGCAAACTCAGTCAGAGACATAGATTTTCACTTGCAACTTGCTTTAACATGTTTAACAGTGCATGAAATGTTGTCTAAAACAAAAAAGAATGATGCATTTTATGGCTGGATCTGTTTTTATCACTTTCTGAAATGGACGTTGAAAATGAGCTTATCTCAGCCAGCAGAGAGGTCAAATCACAGTAATGCAAACTCAGTCAGAGACATATATTTTCACTTGCATCTTGCTTTAACATGTTTAACAGTGCATGAAATGTTGTCTAAAACAAAAAAGAATGATGCATTTTATAGCTGGATCTGGTTTTATTACATTCTGAATTGGACGTTGAAAATGAGCTTATCTCAGCCAGCAGAGAGGTCAAATCACAGTAATGCAAACTCAGTCAGAGACATAGATTTTCACTTGCAACTTGCTTTAACATGTTTAACAGTGCATGAAATGTTGTCTAAAACAAAAAAGAATGATGCATTTTATAGCTGGATCTGGTTTTATTACATTCTAAATTGGACGTTGAAAATGAGCTTATCTCAGCCAGCAGAGAGGTCAAATCACAGTAATGCAAACTCAGTCAGAGACATAGATTTTCACTTGCAACTTGCTTTAACATGTTTAACAGTGCATGAAATGTTGTCTAAAACAAAAAAGAATGATGCATTTTATGTCTGGATCTGGTTTTATTACATTCTAAATTGGACGTTGAAAATGAGCTTATCTCAGCCAGCAGAGAGGTCAAATCACAGTAATGCAAACTCAGTCAGAGACATAGATTTTCACTTGCAACTTGCTTTAACATGTTTAACAGTGCATGAAATGTTGTCTAAAACAAAAAAGAATGATGCATTTTATAGCTGGATCTGGTTTTATTACATTCTGAATTGGACGTTGAAAATGAGCTTATCTCAGCCAGCAGAGAGGTCAAATCACAGTAATGCAAACTCAGTCAGAGACATAGATTTTCACTTGCAACTTGCTTTAACATGTTTAACAGTGCATGAAATGTTGTCTAAAACAAAAAAGAATGATCCATGTTATGGCTGGATCTGTTTTTATCATTTTCTGAAATGGACGTTGAAAATGAGCTTATCTCAGCCAGCAGAGAGGTCAAATCACAGTAATGCAAACTCAGTCAGGGACATAGATTTTCTCTTGCAACTTGCTTTAACATGTTTAACAGTGCATGAAATGTTGTCTAAAACAAAAAAGAATGATGCATTTTATAGCTGGATCTGGTTTTATTACATTCTGAATTGAACGTTGAAAATGAGCTTATCTCAGCCAGCAGAGAGGTCAAATCACAGTAATGCAAACTCAGTCAGAGACATAGATTTTCACTTGCAACTTGCTTTAACATGTTTAACATTGCATGACATGTTGTCTAAAACAAAAAAGAATGATGCATTTTATGTCTGGATCTGGTTTTATTACATTCTAAATTGGACGTTGAAAATGAGCTTATCTCAGCCAGCAGAGAGGTCAAATCACAGTAATGCAAACTCAGTCAGAGACATAGATTTTCACTTGCAACTTGCTTTAACATGTTTAACAGTGCATGAAATGTTGTCTAAAACAAAAAAGAATGATGCATTTTATGTCTGGATCTGGTTTTATTACATTCTAAATTGGACGTTGAAAATGAGCTTATCTCAGCCAGCAGAGAGGTCAAATCACAGTAATGCAAACTCAGTCAGAGACATAGATTTTCACTTGCAACTTGCTTTAACATGTTTAACAGTGCATGAAATGTTGTCTAAAACAAAAAAGAATGATGCATTTTATGTCTGGATCTGGTTTTATTACATTCTAAATTGGACGTTGAAAATGAGCTTATCTCAGCCAGCAGAGGTCAAAATAAGCAGTAATGCAAACTCAGTCAGAGACATATATTTTCACTTGCAACTTGCTTTAACATGTTTAACAGTGCATGAAATGTTGTCTAAAACAAAAAAGAATGATGCATTTTATGTCTGGATCTGGTTTTATTACATTCTAAATTGGACGTTGAAAATGAGCTTATCTCAGCCAGCAGAGAGGTCAAATCACAGTAATGCAAACTCAGTCAGAGACATATATTTTCACTTGCAACTTGCTTTAACATGTTTAACAGTGCATGAAATGTTGTCTAAAACAAAAAAGAATGATGCATTTTATAGCTGGATCTGGTTTTATTACATTCTGAATTGAACGTTGAAAATGAGCTTATCTCAGCCAGCAGAGAGGTCAAATCACAGTAATGCAAACTCAGTCAGAGACATAGATTTTCACTTGCAACTTGCTTTAACATGTTTAACAGTGCATGAAATGTTGTCTAAAACAAAAAAGAATGATGCATTTTATGTCTGGATCTGGTTTTATTACATTCTAAATTGGACGTTGAAAATGAGCTTATCTCAGCCAGCAGAGAGGTCAAATCACAGTAATGCAAACTCAGTCAGAGACATATATTTTCACTTGCAACTTGCTTTAACATGATTAACAGTGCATGAAATGTTGTCTAAAACAAAAAAGAATGATGCATTTTATAGCTGGATCTGGTTTTATCACATTCTGAAATGGACGTTGAAAATGAGCTTATCTCAGCCAGCAGAGAGGTCAAATCACAGTAATGCAAACTCAGTCAGAGACATAGATTTTCACTTGCAACTTGCTTTAACATGTTTAACAGTGCATGAAATGTTGTCTAAAACAAAAAAGAATGATGCATTTTATGGCTGGATCTGTTTTTATCACTTTCTGAAATGGACGTTGAAAATGAGCTTATCTCAGCCAGCAGAGAGGTCAAATCACAGTAATGCAAACTCAGTCAGAGACATATATTTTCACTTGCAACTTGCTTTAACATGTTTAACAGTGCATGAAATGTTGTCTAAAACAAAAAAGAATGATGCATTTTATGGCTGGATCTGGTTTTATTACATTCTGAAATGGACGTTGAAAATGAGCTTATCTCAGCCAGCAGAGAGGTCAAATCACAGTAATGCAAACTCAGTCAGAGACATATATTTTCACTTGCAACTTGCTTTAACATGTTTAACAGTGCATGAAATGTTGTCTAAAACAAAAAAGAATGATGCATTTTATGGCTGGATCTGGTTTTATTACATTCTGAAATGGACGTTGAAAATGAGCTTATCTCAGCCAGCAGAGAGGTCAAATCACAGTAATGCAAACTCAGTCAGAGACATAGATTTTCACTTGCAACTTGCTTTAACATGTTTAACAGTGCATGAAATGTTGTCTAAAACAAAAAAGAATGATGCATTTTATAGCTGGATCTGGTTTTATTACATTCTGAATTGGACGTTGAAAATGAGCTTATCTCAGCCAGCAGAGAGGTCAAATCACAGTAATGCAAACTCAGTCAGAGACATAGATTTTCACTTGCAACTTGCTTTAACATGGTTAACAGTGCATGAAATGTTGTCTAAAACAAAAAAGAATGATGCATTTTATGGCTGGATCTGGTTTTATTACATTCTGAAATGGACGTTGAAAATGAGCTTATCTCAGCCAGCAGAGAGGTCAAATCACAGTAATGCAAACTCAGTCAGAGACATAGATTTTCACTTGCAACTTGCTTTAACATGTTTAACAGTGCATGAAATGTTGTCTAAAACAAAAAAGAATGATGCATTTTATAGCTGGATCTGGTTTTATTACATTCTGAATTGGACGTTGAAAATGAGCTTATCTCAGCCAGCAGAGAGGTCAAATCACAGTAATGCAAACTCAGTCAGAGACATAGATTTTCACTTGCAACTTGCTTTAACATGTTTAACAGTGCATGAAATGTTGTCTAAAACAAAAAAGAATGATGCATTTTATAGCTGGATCTGGTTTTATTACATTCTAAATTGGACGTTGAAAATGAGCTTATCTCAGCCAGCAGAGAGGTCAAATCACAGTAATGCAAACTCAGTCAGAGACATAGATTTTCACTTGCAACTTGCTTTAACATGGTTAACAGTGCATGAAATGTTGTCTAAAACAAAAAAGAATGATGCATTTTATGTCTGGATCTGGTTTTATTACATTCTAAATTGGACGTTGAAAATGAGCTTATCTCAGCCAGCAGAGAGGTCAAATCACAGTAATGCAAACTCAGTCAGAGACATAGATTTTCACTTGCAACTTGCTTTAACATGTTTAACAGTGCATGAAATGTTGTCTAAAACAAAAAAGAATGATGCATTTTATAGCTGGATCTGGTTTTATTACATTCTGAATTGGACGTTGAAAATGAGCTTATCTCAGCCAGCAGAGAGGTCAAATCACAGTAATGCAAACTCAGTCAGAGACATAGATTTTCACTTGCAACTTGCTTTAACATGTTTAACAGTGCATGAAATGTTGTCTAAAACAAAAAAGAATGATCCATGTTATGGCTGGATCTGTTTTTATCATTTTCTGAAATGGACGTTGAAAATGAGCTTATCTCAGCCAGCAGAGAGGTCAAATCACAGTAATGCAAACTCAGTCAGGGACATAGATTTTCTCTTGCAACTTGCTTTAACATGTTTAACAGTGCATGAAATGTTGTCTAAAACAAAAAAGAATGATGCATTTTATAGCTGGATCTGGTTTTATTACATTCTGAATTGGACGTTGAAAATGAGCTTATCTCAGCCAGCAGAGAGGTCAAATCACAGTAATGCAAACTCAGTCAGAGACATAGATTTTCACTTGCAACTTGCTTTAATATGTTTAACAGTGCATGAAATGTTGTCTAAAACAAAAAAGAATGATGCATTTTATAGCTGGATCTGGTTTTATTACATTCTGAATTGGACGTTGAAAATGAGCTTATCTCAGCCAGCAGAGAGGTCAAATCACAGTAATGCAAACTCAGTCAGAGACATATATTTTCACTTGCAACTTGCTTTAACATGTTTAACAGTGCATGAAATGTTGTCTAAAACAAAAAAGAATGATGCATTTTATAGCTGGATCTGGTTTTATTACATTCTGAATTGGACGTTGAAAATGAGCTTATCTCAGCCAGCAGAGAGGTCAAATCACAGTAATGCAAACTCAGTCAGAGACATAGATTTTCACTTGCAACTTCCTTTAACATGTTTAACAGTGCATGAAATGTTGTCTAAAACAAAAAAGAATGATGCATTTTATGTCTGGATCTGTTTTTATCACTTTTGAATTGGACGATGAAAATGAGCTTATCTCAGCCAGCAGAGAGGTCAAATCACAGTAATGCAAACTCAGTCAGAGACATAGATTTTCACTTGCAACTTGCTTTAACATGTTTAACAGTGCATGAAATGTTGTCTAAAACAAAAAAGAATGATCCATGTTATGTCTGGATCTGTTTTTATCACTTTTGAATTGGACGATGAAAATGAGCTTATCTCAGCCAGCAGAGAGGTCAAATCACAGTAATGCAAACTCAGTCAGAGACATAGATTTTCACTTGCAACTTGCTTTAACATGTTTAACAGTGCATGAAATGTTGTCTAAAACAAAAAAGAATGATGCATTTTATAGCTGGATCTGGTTTTATTACATTCTGAATTGGACGTTGAAAATGAGCTTATCTCAGCCAGCAGAGAGGTCAAATCACAGTAATGCAAACTCAGTCAGAGACATAGATTTTCACTTGCAACTTGCTTTAACATGTTTAACAGTGCATGAAATGTTGTCTAAAACAAAAAAGAATGATCCATGTTATGGCTGGATCTGTTTTTATCATTTTCTGAAATGGACGTTGAAAATGAGCTTATCTCAGCCAGCAGAGAGGTCAAATCACAGTAATGCAAACTCAGTCAGGGACATAGATTTTCTCTTGCAACTTGCTTTAACATGTTTAACAGTGCATGAAATGTTGTCTAAAACAAAAAAGAATGATGCATTTTATAGCTGGATCTGGTTTTATTACATTCTGAATTGGACGTTGAAAATGAGCTTATCTCAGCCAGCAGAGAGGTCAAATCACAGTAATGCAAACTCAGTCAGAGACATAGATTTTCACTTGCAACTTGCTTTAATATGTTTAACAGTGCATGAAATGTTGTCTAAAACAAAAAAGAATGATGCATTTTATAGCTGGATCTGGTTTTATTACATTCTGAATTGGACGTTGAAAATGAGCTTATCTCAGCCAGCAGAGAGGTCAAATCACAGTAATGCAAACTCAGTCAGAGACATATATTTTCACTTGCAACTTGCTTTAACATGTTTAACAGTGCATGAAATGTTGTCTAAAACAAAAAAGAATGATGCATTTTATAGCTGGATCTGGTTTTATTACATTCTGAATTGAACGTTGAAAATGAGCTTATCTCAGCCAGCAGAGAGGTCAAATCACAGTAATGCAAACTCAGTCAGAGACATAGATTTTCACTTGCAACTTCCTTTAACATGTTTAACAGTGCATGAAATGTTGTCCAAAACAAAAAAGAATGATGCATTTTATGTCTGGATCTGTTTTTATCACTTTTGAATTGGACGATGAAAATGAGCTTATCTCAGCCAGCAGAGAGGTCAAATCACAGTAATGCAAACTCAGTCAGAGACATAGATTTTCACTTGCAACTTGCTTTAACATGTTTAACAGTGCATGAAATGTTGTCTAAAACAAAAAAGAATGATCCATGTTATGTCTGGATCTGTTTTTATCACTTTTGAATTGGACGATGAAAATGAGCTTATCTCAGCCAGCAGAGAGGTCAAATCACAGTAATGCAAACTCAGTCAGAGACATAGATTTTCACTTGCAACTTGCTTTAACATGTTTAACGGTGCATGAAATGTTGTCTAAAACAAAAAAGAATGATGCATTTTATAGCTGGATCTGGTTTTATTACATTCTGAATTGGACATTGAAAATGAGCTTATCTCAGCTAGCAGAGAGGTCAAATCACAGTAATGCAAACTCAGTCAGAGACATAGATTTTCACTTGCAACTTGCTTTAACATGTTTAACAGTGCATGAAATGTTGTCTAAAACAAAAAAGAATGATCCATGTTATGGCTGGATCTGTTTTTATCATTTTCTGAAATGGACGTTGAAAATGAGCTTATCTCAGCCAGCAGAGAGGTCAAAATAAGCAGTAATGCAAACTCAGTCAGGGACATAGATTTTCTCTTGCAACTTGCTTTAACATGTTTAACAGTGCATGAAATGTTGTCTAAAACAAAAAAGAATGATGCATTTTATGTCTGGATCTGGTTTTATTACATTCTAAATTGGACGTTGAAAATGAGCTTATCTCAGCCAGCAGAGAGGTCAAATCACAGTAATGCAAACTCAGTCAGAGACATATATTTTCACTTGCAACTTGCTTTAACATGTTTAACAGTGCATGAAATGTTGTCTAAAACAAAAAAGAATGATCCATGTTATGGCTGGATCTGTTTTTATCATTTTCTGAAATGGACGTTGAAAATGAGCTTATCTCAGCCAGCAGAGAGGTCAAATCACAGTAATGCAAACTCAGTCAGGGACATAGATTTTCTCTTGCAACTTGCTTTAACATGTTTAACAGTGCATGAAATGTTGTCTAAAACAAAAAAGAATGATGCATTTTATAGCTGGATCTGGTTTTATTACATTCTGAATTGAACGTTGAAAATGAGCTTATCTCAGCCAGCAGAGAGGTCAAATCACAGTAATGCAAACTCAGTCAGAGACATAGATTTTCACTTGCAACTTGCTTTAACATGTTTAACATTGCATGACATGTTGTCTAAAACAAAAAAGAATGATGCATTTTATGTCTGGATCTGGTTTTATTACATTCTAAATTGGACGTTGAAAATGAGCTTATCTCAGCCAGCAGAGAGGTCAAATCACAGTAATGCAAACTCAGTCAGAGACATAGATTTTCACTTGCAACTTGCTTTAACATGTTTAACAGTGCATGAAATGTTGTCTAAAACAAAAAAGAATGATGCATTTTATGTCTGGATCTGGTTTTATTACATTCTAAATTGGACGTTGAAAATGAGCTTATCTCAGCCAGCAGAGAGGTCAAATCACAGTAATGCAAACTCAGTCAGAGACATAGATTTTCACTTGCAACTTGCTTTAACATGTTTAACAGTGCATGAAATGTTGTCTAAAACAAAAAAGAATGATGCATTTTATGTCTGGATCTGGTTTTATTACATTCTAAATTGGACGTTGAAAATGAGCTTATCTCAGCCAGCAGAGGTCAAAATAAGCAGTAATGCAAACTCAGTCAGAGACATATATTTTCACTTGCAACTTGCTTTAACATGTTTAACAGTGCATGAAATGTTGTCTAAAACAAAAAAGAATGATGCATTTTATGTCTGGATCTGGTTTTATTACATTCTAAATTGGACGTTGAAAATGAGCTTATCTCAGCCAGCAGAGAGGTCAAATCACAGTAATGCAAACTCAGTCAGAGACATATATTTTCACTTGCAACTTGCTTTAACATGTTTAACAGTGCATGAAATGTTGTCTAAAACAAAAAAGAATGATGCATTTTATAGCTGGATCTGGTTTTATTACATTCTGAATTGAACGTTGAAAATGAGCTTATCTCAGCCAGCAGAGAGGTCAAATCACAGTAATGCAAACTCAGTCAGAGACATAGATTTTCACTTGCAACTTCCTTTAACATGTTTAACAGTGCATGAAATGTTGTCTAAAACAAAAAAGAATGATGCATTTTATGTCTGGATCTGTTTTTATCACTTTTGAATTGGACGATGAAAATGAGCTTATCTCAGCCAGCAGAGAGGTCAAATCACAGTAATGCAAACTCAGTCAGAGACATAGATTTTCACTTGCAACTTGCTTTAACATGTTTAACAGTGCATGAAATGTTGTCTAAAACAAAAAAGAATGATGCATTTTATAGCTGGATCTGGTTTTATTACATTCTAAATTGGACGTTGAAAATGAGCTTATCTCAGCCAGCAGAGAGGTCAAATCACAGTAATGCAAACTCAGTCAGAGACATAGATTTTCATTTGCAACTTGCTTTAACATGTTTAACATTGCATGACATGTTGTCTAAAACAAAAAAGAATGATGCATTTTATGTCTGAATCTGGTTTTATTACATTCTAAATTGGACGTTGAAAATGAGCTTATCTCAGCCAGCAGAGAGGTCAAATCACAGTAATGCAAACTCAGTCAGAGACATAGATTTTCACTTGCAACTTGCTTTAACATGTTTAACAGTGCATGAAATGTTGTCTAAAACAAAAAAGAATGATGCATTTTATGTCTGGATCTGGTTTTATTACATTCTAAATTGGACGTTGAAAATGAGCTTATCTCAGCCAGCAGAGAGGTCAAATCACAGTAATGCAAACTCAGTCAGGGACATATGTTTTCTCTTGCAACTTGCTTTAACATGTTTAACAGTGCATGAAATGTTGTCTAAAACAAAAAAGAATGATGCATTTTATAGCTGGATCTGGTTTTATTACATTCTGAATTGAACGTTGAAAATGAGCTTATCTCAGCCAGCAGAGAGGTCAAATCACAGTAATGCAAACTCAGTCAGAGACATAGATTTTCACTTGCAACTTCCTTTAACATGTTTAACAGTGCATGAAATGTTGTCTAAAACAAAAAAGAATGATGCATTTTATGTCTGGATCTGTTTTTATCACTTTTGAATTGGACGATGAAAATGAGCTTATCTCAGCCAGCAGAGAGGTCAAATCACAGTAATGCAAACTCAGTCAGAGACATAGATTTTCACTTGCAACTTGCTTTAACATGTTTAACAGTGCATGAAATGTTGTCTAAAACAAAAAAGAATGATGCATTTTATAGCTGGATCTGGTTTTATTACATTCTGAATTGGACGTTGAAAATGAGCTTATCTCAGCCAGCAGAGAGGTCAAATCACAGTAATGCAAACTCAGTCAGAGACATAGATTTTCACTTGCAACTTGCTTTAACATGTTTAACAGTGCATGAAATGTTGTCTAAAACAAAAAAGAATGATCCATGTTATGGCTGGATCTGTTTTTATCATTTTCTGAAATGGACGTTGAAAATGAGCTTATCTCAGCCAGCAGAGAGGTCAAATCACAGTAATGCAAACTCAGTCAGGGACATAGATTTTCTCTTGCAACTTGCTTTAACATGTTTAACAGTGCATGAAATGTTGTCTAAAACAAAAAAGAATGATGCATTTTATAGCTGGATCTGGTTTTATTACATTCTGAATTGGACGTTGAAAATGAGCTTATCTCAGCCAGCAGAGAGGTCAAATCACAGTAATGCAAACTCAGTCAGAGACATAGATTTTCACTTGCAACTTGCTTTAATATGTTTAACAGTGCATGAAATGTTGTCTAAAACAAAAAAGAATGATGCATTTTATAGCTGGATCTGGTTTTATTACATTCTGAATTGGACGTTGAAAATGAGCTTATCTCAGCCAGCAGAGAGGTCAAATCACAGTAATGCAAACTCAGTCAGAGACATATATTTTCACTTGCAACTTGCTTTAACATGTTTAACAGTGCATGAAATGTTGTCTAAAACAAAAAGGAATGATGCATTTTATAGCTGGATCTGGTTTTATTACATTCTGAATTGAACGTTGAAAATGAGCTTATCTCAGCCAGCAGAGAGGTCAAATCACAGTAATGCAAACTCAGTCAGAGACATAGATTTTCACTTGCAACTTCCTTTAACATGTTTAACAGTGCATGAAATGTTGTCCAAAACAAAAAAGAATGATGCATTTTATGTCTGGATCTGTTTTTATCACTTTTGAATTGGACGATGAAAATGAGCTTATCTCAGCCAGCAGAGAGGTCAAATCACAGTAATGCAAACTCAGTCAGAGACATAGATTTTCACTTGCAACTTGCTTTAACATGTTTAACAGTGCATGAAATGTTGTCTAAAACAAAAAAGAATGATCCATGTTATGTCTGGATCTGTTTTTATCACTTTTGAATTGGACGATGAAAATGAGCTTATCTCAGCCAGCAGAGAGGTCAAATCACAGTAATGCAAACTCAGTCAGAGACATAGATTTTCACTTGCAACTTGCTTTAACATGTTTAACAGTGCATGAAATGTTGTCTAAAACAAAAAAGAATGATGCATTTTATAGCTGGATCTGGTTTTATTACATTCTGAATTGGACATTGAAAATGAGCTTATCTCAGCTAGCAGAGAGGTCAAATCACAGTAATGCAAACTCAGTCAGAGACATAGATTTTCACTTGCAACTTGCTTTAACATGTTTAACAGTGCATGAAATGTTGTCTAAAACAAAAAAGAATGATCCATGTTATGGCTGGATCTGTTTTTATCATTTTCTGAAATGGACGTTGAAAATGAGCTTATCTCAGCCAGCAGAGAGGTCAAAATAAGCAGTAATGCAAACTCAGTCAGGGACATAGATTTTCTCTTGCAACTTGCTTTAACATGTTTAACAGTGCATGAAATGTTGTCTAAAACAAAAAAGAATGATGCATTTTATGTCTGGATCTGGTTTTATTACATTCTAAATTGGACGTTGAAAATGAGCTTATCTCAGCCAGCAGAGAGGTCAAATCACAGTAATGCAAACTCAGTCAGAGACATATATTTTCACTTGCAACTTGCTTTAACATGTTTAACAGTGCATGAAATGTTGTCTAAAACAAAAAAGAATGATCCATGTTATGGCTGGATCTGTTTTTATCATTTTCTGAAATGGACGTTGAAAATGAGCTTATCTCAGCCAGCAGAGAGGTCAAATCACAGTAATGCAAACTCAGTCAGGGACATAGATTTTCTCTTGCAACTTGCTTTAACATGTTTAACAGTGCATGAAATGTTGTCTAAAACAAAAAAGAATGATGCATTTTATAGCTGGATCTGGTTTTATTACATTCTGAATTGAACGTTGAAAATGAGCTTATCTCAGCCAGCAGAGAGGTCAAATCACAGTAATGCAAACTCAGTCAGAGACATAGATTTTCACTTGCAACTTGCTTTAACATGTTTAACATTGCATGACATGTTGTCTAAAACAAAAAAGAATGATGCATTTTATGTCTGGATCTGGTTTTATTACATTCTAAATTGGACGTTGAAAATGAGCTTATCTCAGCCAGCAGAGAGGTCAAATCACAGTAATGCAAACTCAGTCAGAGACATAGATTTTCACTTGCAACTTGCTTTAACATGTTTAACAGTGCATGAAATGTTGTCTAAAACAAAAAAGAATGATGCATTTTATGTCTGGATCTGGTTTTATTACATTCTAAATTGGACGTTGAAAATGAGCTTATCTCAGCCAGCAGAGAGGTCAAATCACAGTAATGCAAACTCAGTCAGAGACATAGATTTTCACTTGCAACTTGCTTTAACATGTTTAACAGTGCATGAAATGTTGTCTAAAACAAAAAAGAATGATGCATTTTATGTCTGGATCTGGTTTTATTACATTCTAAATTGGACGTTGAAAATGAGCTTATCTCAGCCAGCAGAGGTCAAAATAAGCAGTAATGCAAACTCAGTCAGAGACATATATTTTCACTTGCAACTTGCTTTAACATGTTTAACAGTGCATGAAATGTTGTCTAAAACAAAAAAGAATGATGCATTTTATGTCTGGATCTGGTTTTATTACATTCTAAATTGGACGTTGAAAATGAGCTTATCTCAGCCAGCAGAGAGGTCAAATCACAGTAATGCAAACTCAGTCAGAGACATATATTTTCACTTGCAACTTGCTTTAACATGTTTAACAGTGCATGAAATGTTGTCTAAAACAAAAAAGAATGATGCATTTTATAGCTGGATCTGGTTTTATTACATTCTGAATTGAACGTTGAAAATGAGCTTATCTCAGCCAGCAGAGAGGTCAAATCACAGTAATGCAAACTCAGTCAGAGACATAGATTTTCACTTGCAACTTCCTTTAACATGTTTAACAGTGCATGAAATGTTGTCTAAAACAAAAAAGAATGATGCATTTTATGTCTGGATCTGTTTTTATCACTTTTGAATTGGACGATGAAAATGAGCTTATCTCAGCCAGCAGAGAGGTCAAATCACAGTAATGCAAACTCAGTCAGAGACATAGATTTTCACTTGCAACTTGCTTTAACATGTTTAACAGTGCATGAAATGTTGTCTAAAACAAAAAAGAATGATGCATTTTATAGCTGGATCTGGTTTTATTACATTCTAAATTGGACGTTGAAAATGAGCTTATCTCAGCCAGCAGAGAGGTCAAATCACAGTAATGCAAACTCAGTCAGAGACATAGATTTTCATTTGCAACTTGCTTTAACATGTTTAACATTGCATGACATGTTGTCTAAAACAAAAAAGAATGATGCATTTTATGTCTGAATCTGGTTTTATTACATTCTAAATTGGACGTTGAAAATGAGCTTATCTCAGCCAGCAGAGAGGTCAAATCACAGTAATGCAAACTCAGTCAGAGACATAGATTTTCACTTGCAACTTGCTTTAACATGTTTAACAGTGCATGAAATGTTGTCTAAAACAAAAAAGAATGATGCATTTTATGTCTGGATCTGGTTTTATTACATTCTAAATTGGACGTTGAAAATGAGCTTATCTCAGCCAGCAGAGAGGTCAAATCACAGTAATGCAAACTCAGTCAGGGACATATGTTTTCTCTTGCAACTTGCTTTAACATGTTTAACAGTGCATGAAATGTTGTCTAAAACAAAAAAGAATGATGCATTTTATAGCTGGATCTGGTTTTATTACATTCTGAATTGAACGTTGAAAATGAGCTTATCTCAGCCAGCAGAGAGGTCAAATCACAGTAATGCAAACTCAGTCAGAGACATAGATTTTCACTTGCAACTTCCTTTAACATGTTTAACAGTGCATGAAATGTTGTCTAAAACAAAAAAGAATGATGCATTTTATGTCTGGATCTGTTTTTATCACTTTTGAATTGGACGATGAAAATGAGCTTATCTCAGCCAGCAGAGAGGTCAAATCACAGTAATGCAAACTCAGTCAGAGACATAGATTTTCACTTGCAACTTGCTTTAACATGTTTAACAGTGCATGAAATGTTGTCTAAAACAAAAAAGAATGATGCATTTTATAGCTGGATCTGGTTTTATTACATTCTGAATTGGACATTGAAAATGAGCTTATCTCAGCCAGCAGAGAGGTCAAATCACAGTAATGCAAACTCAGTCAGAGACATAGATTTTCACTTGCAACTTGCTTTAACATGTTTAACAGTGCATGAAATGTTGTCTAAAACAAAAAAGAATGATGCATTTTATGTCTGGATCTGGTTTTATTACATTCTAAATTGGACGTTGAAAATGAGCTTATCTCAGCCAGCAGAGAGGTCAAATCACAGTAATGCAAACTCAGTCAGAGACATATATTTTCACTTGCAACTTGCTTTAACATGTTTAACAGTGCATGAAATGTTGTCTAAAACAAAAAAGAATGATGCATTTTATGGCTGGATCTGTTTTTATCACTTTCTGAAATGGACGTTGAAAATGAGCTTATCTCAGCCAGCAGAGAGGTCAAATCACAGTAATGCAAACTCAGTCAGAGACATGTATTTTCACTTGCAACTTGCTTTAACATGTTTAACAGTGCATGAAATGTTGTCTAAAACAAAAAAGAATGATGCATTTTATGGCTGGATCTGGTTTTATTACATTCTGAAATGGACGTTGAAAATGAGCTTATCTCAGCCAGCAGAGAGGTCAAATCACAGTAATGCAAACTCAGTCAGAGACATAGATTTTCACTTGCAACTTGCTTTAACATGTTTAACAGTGCATGAAATGTTGTCTAAAACAAAAAAGAATGATGCATTTTATGGCTGGATCTGTTTTTATCACTTTCTGAAATGGACGTTGAAAATGAGCTTATCTCAGCCAGCAGAGAGGTCAAATCACAGTAATGCAAACTCAGTCAGAGACATATATTTTCACTTGCATCTTGCTTTAACATGTTTAACAGTGCATGAAATGTTGTCTAAAACAAAAAAGAATGATGCATTTTATAGCTGGATCTGGTTTTATTACATTCTGAATTGGACGTTGAAAATGAGCTTATCTCAGCCAGCAGAGAGGTCAAATCACAGTAATGCAAACTCAGTCAGAGACATAGATTTTCACTTGCAACTTGCTTTAACATGTTTAACAGTGCATGAAATGTTGTCTAAAACAAAAAAGAATGATGCATTTTATAGCTGGATCTGGTTTTATTACATTCTAAATTGGACGTTGAAAATGAGCTTATCTCAGCCAGCAGAGAGGTCAAATCACAGTAATGCAAACTCAGTCAGAGACATAGATTTTCACTTGCAACTTGCTTTAACATGTTTAACAGTGCATGAAATGTTGTCTAAAAAAAAAAAGAATGATGCATTTTATGTCTGGATCTGGTTTTATTACATTCTAAATTGGACGTTGAAAATGAGCTTATCTCAGCCAGCAGAGAGGTCAAATCACAGTAATGCAAACTCAGTCAGAGACATAGATTTTCACTTGCAACTTGCTTTAACATGTTTAACAGTGCATGAAATGTTGTCTAAAACAAAAAAGAATGATGCATTTTATAGCTGGATCTGGTTTTATTACATTCTGAATTGGACGTTGAAAATGAGCTTATCTCAGCCAGCAGAGAGGTCAAATCACAGTAATGCAAACTCAGTCAGAGACATAGATTTTCACTTGCAACTTGCTTTAACATGTTTAACAGTGCATGAAATGTTGTCTAAAACAAAAAAGAATGATCCATGTTATGGCTGGATCTGTTTTTATCATTTTCTGAAATGGACGTTGAAAATGAGCTTATCTCAGCCAGCAGAGAGGTCAAATCACAGTAATGCAAACTCAGTCAGGGACATAGATTTTCTCTTGCAACTTGCTTTAACATGTTTAACAGTGCATGAAATGTTGTCTAAAACAAAAAAGAATGATGCATTTTATAGCTGGATCTGGTTTTATTACATTCTGAATTGAACATTGAAAATGAGCTTATCTCAGCCAGCAGAGAGGTCAAATCACAGTAATGCAAACTCAGTCAGAGACATAGATTTTCACTTGCAACTTGCTTTAACATGTTTAACATTGCATGACATGTTGTCTAAAACAAAAAAGAATGATGCATTTTATGTCTGGATCTGGTTTTATTACATTCTAAATTGGACGTTGAAAATGAGCTTATCTCAGCCAGCAGAGAGGTCAAATCACAGTAATGCAAACTCAGTCAGAGACATAGATTTTCACTTGCAACTTGCTTTAACATGTTTAACAGTGCATGAAATGTTGTCTAAAACAAAAAAGAATGATGCATTTTATGTCTGGATCTGGTTTTATTACATTCTAAATTGGACGTTGAAAATGAGCTTATCTCAGCCAGCAGAGAGGTCAAATCACAGTAATGCAAACTCAGTCAGAGACATAGATTTTCACTTGCAACTTGCTTTAACATGTTTAACAGTGCATGAAATGTTGTCTAAAACAAAAAAGAATGATGCATTTTATGTCTGGATCTGGTTTTATTACATTCTAAATTGGACGTTGAAAATGAGCTTATCTCAGCCAGCAGAGGTCAAAATAAGCAGTAATGCAAACTCAGTCAGAGACATATATTTTCACTTGCAACTTGCTTTAACATGTTTAACAGTGCATGAAATGTTGTCTAAAACAAAAAAGAATGATGCATTTTATGTCTGGATCTGGTTTTATTACATTCTTAATTGGACGTTGAAAATGAGCTTATCTCAGCCAGCAGAGAGGTCAAATCACAGTAATGCAAACTCAGTCAGAGACATATATTTTCACTTGCAACTTGCTTTAACATGTTTAACAGTGCATGAAATGTTGTCTAAAACAAAAAAGAATGATGCATTTTATAGCTGGATCTGGTTTTATTACATTCTGAATTGAACGTTGAAAATGAGCTTATCTCAGCCAGCAGAGAGGTCAAATCACAGTAATGCAAACTCAGTCAGAGACATAGATTTTCACTTGCAACTTGCTTTAACATGATTAACAGTGCATGAAATGTTGTCTAAAACAAAAAAGAATGATGCATTTTATGGCTGGATCTGTTTTTATCACTTTCTGAAATGGACGTTGAAAATGAGCTTATCTCAGCCAGCAGAGAGGTCAAATCACAGTAATGCAAACTCAGTCAGAGACATAGATTTTCACTTGCAACTTGCTTTAACATGGTTAACAGTGCATGAAATGTTGTCTAAAACAAAAAAGAATGATGCATTTTATGTCTGGATCTGTTTTTATCACTTTTGAATTGGACGATGAAAATGAGCTTATCTCAGCCAGCAGAGAGGTCAAATCACAGTAATGCAAACTCAGTCAGAGACATAGATTTTCACTTGCAACTTGCTTTAACATGTTTAACAGTGCATGAAATGTTGTCTAAAACAAAAAAGAATGATGCATTTTATAGCTGGATCTGGTTTTATTACATTCTGAATTGGACATTGAAAATGAGCTTATCTCAGCCAGCAGAGAGGTCAAATCACAGTAATGCAAACTCAGTCAGAGACATAGATTTTCACTTGCAACTTGCTTTAACATGTTTAACAGTGCATGAAATGTTGTCTAAAACAAAAAAGAATGATGCATTTTATAGCTGGATCTGGTTTTATTACATTCTGAATTGGACGTTGAAAATGAGCTTATCTCAGCCAGCAGAGAGGTCAAATCACAGTAATGCAAACTCAGTCAGAGACATAGATTTTCACTTGCAACTTGCTTTAACATGTTTAACAGTGCATGAAATGTTGTCTAAAACAAAAAAGAATGATCCATGTTATGGCTGGATCTGTTTTTATCATTTTCTGAAATGGACGTTGAAAATGAGCTTATCTCAGCCAGCAGAGAGGTCAAATCACAGTAATGCAAACTCAGTCAGGGACATAGATTTTCTCTTGCAACTTGCTTTAACATGTTTAACAGTGCATGAAATGTTGTCTAAAACAAAAAAGAATGATGCATTTTATAGCTGGATCTGGTTTTATTACATTCTGAATTGAACATTGAAAATGAGCTTATCTCAGCCAGCAGAGAGGTCAAATCACAGTAATGCAAACTCAGTCAGAGACATAGATTTTCACTTGCAACTTGCTTTAACATGTTTAACATTGCATGACATGTTGTCTAAAACAAAAAAGAATGATGCATTTTATGTCTGGATCTGGTTTTATTACATTCTAAATTGGACGTTGAAAATGAGCTTATCTCAGCCAGCAGAGAGGTCAAATCACAGTAATGCAAACTCAGTCAGAGACATAGATTTTCACTTGCAACTTGCTTTAACATGTTTAACAGTGCATGAAATGTTGTCTAAAACAAAAAAGAATGATGCATTTTATGTCTGGATCTGGTTTTATTACATTCTAAATTGGACGTTGAAAATGAGCTTATCTCAGCCAGCAGAGAGGTCAAATCACAGTAATGCAAACTCAGTCAGAGACATAGATTTTCACTTGCAACTTGCTTTAACATGTTTAACAGTGCATGAAATGTTGTCTAAAACAAAAAAGAATGATGCATTTTATGTCTGGATCTGGTTTTATTACATTCTAAATTGGACGTTGAAAATGAGCTTATCTCAGCCAGCAGAGGTCAAAATAAGCAGTAATGCAAACTCAGTCAGAGACATATATTTTCACTTGCAACTTGCTTTAACATGTTTAACAGTGCATGAAATGTTGTCTAAAACAAAAAAGAATGATGCATTTTATGTCTGGATCTGGTTTTATTACATTCTAAATTGGACGTTGAAAATGAGCTTATCTCAGCCAGCAGAGAGGTCAAATCACAGTAATGCAAACTCAGTCAGAGACATATATTTTCACTTGCAACTTGCTTTAACATGTTTAACAGTGCATGAAATGTTGTCTAAAACAAAAAAGAATGATGCATTTTATAGCTGGATCTGGTTTTATTACATTCTGAATTGAACGTTGAAAATGAGCTTATCTCAGCCAGCAGAGAGGTCAAATCACAGTAATGCAAACTCAGTCAGAGACATAGATTTTCACTTGCAACTTGCTTTAACATGTTTAACAGTGCATGAAATGTTGTCTAAAACAAAAAAGAATGATGCATTTTATGTCTGGATCTGGTTTTATTACATTCTAAATTGGACGTTGAAAATGAGCTTATCTCAGCCAGCAGAGAGGTCAAATCACAGTAATGCAAACTCAGTCAGAGACATATATTTTCACTTGCAACTTGCTTTAACATGATTAACAGTGCATGAAATGTTGTCTAAAACAAAAAAGAATGATGCATTTTATGGCTGGATCTGTTTTTATCACTTTCTGAAATGGACGTTGAAAATGAGCTTATCTCAGCCAGCAGAGAGGTCAAATCACAGTAATGCAAACTCAGTCAGAGACATAGATTTTCACTTGCAACTTGCTTTAACATGGTTAACAGTGCATGAAATGTTGTCTAAAACAAAAAAGAATGATGCATTTTATAGCTGGATCTGGTTTTATCACATTCTGAAATGGACGTTGAAAATGAGCTTATCTCAGCCAGCAGAGAGGTCAAATCACAGTAATGCAAACTCAGTCAGAGACATAGATTTTCACTTGCAACTTGCTTTAACATGTTTAACAGTGCATGAAATGTTGTCTAAAACAAAAAAGAATGATGCATTTTATGGCTGGATCTGTTTTTATCACTTTCTGAAATGGACGTTGAAAATGAGCTTATCTCAGCCAGCAGAGAGGTCAAATCACAGTAATGCAAACTCAGTCAGAGACATATATTTTCACTTGCAACTTGCTTTAACATGTTTAACAGTGCATGAAATGTTGTCTAAAACAAAAAAGAATGATGCATTTTATGGCTGGATCTGGTTTTATTACATTCTGAAATGGACGTTGAAAATGAGCTTATCTCAGCCAGCAGAGAGGTCAAATCACAGTAATGCAAACTCAGTCAGAGACATATATTTTCACTTGCAACTTGCTTTAACATGTTTAACAGTGCATGAAATGTTGTCTAAAACAAAAAAGAATGATGCATTTTATGGCTGGATCTGGTTTTATTACATTCTGAAATGGACGTTGAAAATGAGCTTATCTCAGCCAGCAGAGAGGTCAAATCACAGTAATGCAAACTCAGTCAGAGACATAGATTTTCACTTGCAACTTGCTTTAACATGTTTAACAGTGCATGAAATGTTGTCTAAAACAAAAAAGAATGATGCATTTTATAGCTGGATCTGGTTTTATTACATTCTGAATTGGACGTTGAAAATGAGCTTATCTCAGCCAGCAGAGAGGTCAAATCACAGTAATGCAAACTCAGTCAGAGACATAGATTTTCACTTGCAACTTGCTTTAACATGGTTAACAGTGCATGAAATGTTGTCTAAAACAAAAAAGAATGATGCATTTTATGGCTGGATCTGGTTTTATTACATTCTGAAATGGACGTTGAAAATGAGCTTATCTCAGCCAGCAGAGAGGTCAAATCACAGTAATGCAAACTCAGTCAGAGACATAGATTTTCACTTGCAACTTGCTTTAACATGTTTAACAGTGCATGAAATGTTGTCTAAAACAAAAAAGAATGATGCATTTTATAGCTGGATCTGGTTTTATTACATTCTGAATTGGACGTTGAAAATGAGCTTATCTCAGCCAGCAGAGAGGTCAAATCACAGTAATGCAAACTCAGTCAGAGACATAGATTTTCACTTGCAACTTGCTTTAACATGTTTAACAGTGCATGAAATGTTGTCTAAAACAAAAAAGAATGATGCATTTTATAGCTGGATCTGGTTTTATTACATTCTAAATTGGACGTTGAAAATGAGCTTATCTCAGCCAGCAGAGAGGTCAAATCACAGTAATGCAAACTCAGTCAGAGACATAGATTTTCACTTGCAACTTGCTTTAACATGGTTAACAGTGCATGAAATGTTGTCTAAAACAAAAAAGAATGATGCATTTTATGTCTGGATCTGGTTTTATTACATTCTAAATTGGACGTTGAAAATGAGCTTATCTCAGCCAGCAGAGAGGTCAAATCACAGTAATGCAAACTCAGTCAGAGACATAGATTTTCACTTGCAACTTGCTTTAACATGTTTAACAGTGCATGAAATGTTGTCTAAAACAAAAAAGAATGATGCATTTTATAGCTGGATCTGGTTTTATTACATTCTGAATTGGACGTTGAAAATGAGCTTATCTCAGCCAGCAGAGAGGTCAAATCACAGTAATGCAAACTCAGTCAGAGACATAGATTTTCACTTGCAACTTGCTTTAACATGTTTAACAGTGCATGAAATGTTGTCTAAAACAAAAAAGAATGATCCATGTTATGGCTGGATCTGTTTTTATCATTTTCTGAAATGGACGTTGAAAATGAGCTTATCTCAGCCAGCAGAGAGGTCAAATCACAGTAATGCAAACTCAGTCAGGGACATAGATTTTCTCTTGCAACTTGCTTTAACATGTTTAACAGTGCATGAAATGTTGTCTAAAACAAAAAAGAATGATGCATTTTATAGCTGGATCTGGTTTTATT
Organism: Danio rerio; assembly: GCF_052040795.2. Taxonomy (NCBI): domain Eukaryota; kingdom Metazoa; phylum Chordata; class Actinopteri; order Cypriniformes; family Danionidae; genus Danio; species Danio rerio. The sequence continues at coordinate 27,563,109 of NC_141024.2, read as the reverse complement.
ACATTCTGAATTGGACGTTGAAAATGAGCTTATCTCAGCCAGCAGAGAGGTCAAATCACAGTAATGCAAACTCAGTCAGAGACATAGATTTTCACTTGCAACTTGCTTTAATATGTTTAACAGTGCATGAAATGTTGTCTAAAACAAAAAAGAATGATGCATTTTATAGCTGGATCTGGTTTTATTACATTCTGAATTGGACGTTGAAAATGAGCTTATCTCAGCCAGCAGAGAGGTCAAATCACAGTAATGCAAACTCAGTCAGAGACATATATTTTCACTTGCAACTTGCTTTAACATGTTTAACAGTGCATGAAATGTTGTCTAAAACAAAAAAGAATGATGCATTTTATAGCTGGATCTGGTTTTATTACATTCTGAATTGGACGTTGAAAATGAGCTTATCTCAGCCAGCAGAGAGGTCAAATCACAGTAATGCAAACTCAGTCAGAGACATAGATTTTCACTTGCAACTTCCTTTAACATGTTTAACAGTGCATGAAATGTTGTCTAAAACAAAAAAGAATGATGCATTTTATGTCTGGATCTGTTTTTATCACTTTTGAATTGGACGATGAAAATGAGCTTATCTCAGCCAGCAGAGAGGTCAAATCACAGTAATGCAAACTCAGTCAGAGACATAGATTTTCACTTGCAACTTGCTTTAACATGTTTAACAGTGCATGAAATGTTGTCTAAAACAAAAAAGAATGATCCATGTTATGTCTGGATCTGTTTTTATCACTTTTGAATTGGACGATGAAAATGAGCTTATCTCAGCCAGCAGAGAGGTCAAATCACAGTAATGCAAACTCAGTCAGAGACATAGATTTTCACTTGCAACTTGCTTTAACATGTTTAACAGTGCATGAAATGTTGTCTAAAACAAAAAAGAATGATGCATTTTATAGCTGGATCTGGTTTTATTACATTCTGAATTGGACGTTGAAAATGAGCTTATCTCAGCCAGCAGAGAGGTCAAATCACAGTAATGCAAACTCAGTCAGAGACATAGATTTTCACTTGCAACTTGCTTTAACATGTTTAACAGTGCATGAAATGTTGTCTAAAACAAAAAAGAATGATCCATGTTATGGCTGGATCTGTTTTTATCATTTTCTGAAATGGACGTTGAAAATGAGCTTATCTCAGCCAGCAGAGAGGTCAAATCACAGTAATGCAAACTCAGTCAGGGACATAGATTTTCTCTTGCAACTTGCTTTAACATGTTTAACAGTGCATGAAATGTTGTCTAAAACAAAAAAGAATGATGCATTTTATAGCTGGATCTGGTTTTATTACATTCTGAATTGGACGTTGAAAATGAGCTTATCTCAGCCAGCAGAGAGGTCAAATCACAGTAATGCAAACTCAGTCAGAGACATAGATTTTCACTTGCAACTTGCTTTAATATGTTTAACAGTGCATGAAATGTTGTCTAAAACAAAAAAGAATGATGCATTTTATAGCTGGATCTGGTTTTATTACATTCTGAATTGGACGTTGAAAATGAGCTTATCTCAGCCAGCAGAGAGGTCAAATCACAGTAATGCAAACTCAGTCAGAGACATATATTTTCACTTGCAACTTGCTTTAACATGTTTAACAGTGCATGAAATGTTGTCTAAAACAAAAAAGAATGATGCATTTTATAGCTGGATCTGGTTTTATTACATTCTGAATTGAACGTTGAAAATGAGCTTATCTCAGCCAGCAGAGAGGTCAAATCACAGTAATGCAAACTCAGTCAGAGACATAGATTTTCACTTGCAACTTCCTTTAACATGTTTAACAGTGCATGAAATGTTGTCCAAAACAAAAAAGAATGATGCATTTTATGTCTGGATCTGTTTTTATCACTTTTTAATTGGACGATGAAAATGAGCTTATCTCAGCCAGCAGAGAGGTCAAATCACAGTAATGCAAACTCAGTCAGAGACATAGATTTTCACTTGCAACTTGCTTTAACATGTTTAACAGTGCATGAAATGTTGTCTAAAACAAAAAAGAATGATCCATGTTATGTCTGGATCTGTTTTTATCACTTTTGAATTGGACGATGAAAATGAGCTTATCTCAGCCAGCAGAGAGGTCAAATCACAGTAATGCAAACTCAGTCAGAGACATAGATTTTCACTTGCAACTTGCTTTAACATGTTTAACAGTGCATGAAATGTTGTCTAAAACAAAAAAGAATGATGCATTTTATAGCTGGATCTGGTTTTATTACATTCTGAATTGGACATTGAAAATGAGCTTATCTCAGCTAGCAGAGAGGTCAAATCACAGTAATGCAAACTCAGTCAGAGACATAGATTTTCACTTGCAACTTGCTTTAACATGTTTAACAGTGCATGAAATGTTGTCTAAAACAAAAAAGAATGATCCATGTTATGGCTGGATCTGTTTTTATCATTTTCTGAAATGGACGTTGAAAATGAGCTTATCTCAGCCAGCAGAGAGGTCAAAATAAGCAGTAATGCAAACTCAGTCAGGGACATAGATTTTCTCTTGCAACTTGCTTTAACATGTTTAACAGTGCATGAAATGTTGTCTAAAACAAAAAAGAATGATGCATTTTATGTCTGGATCTGGTTTTATTACATTCTAAATTGGACGTTGAAAATGAGCTTATCTCAGCCAGCAGAGAGGTCAAATCACAGTAATGCAAACTCAGTCAGAGACATATATTTTCACTTGCAACTTGCTTTAACATGTTTAACAGTGCATGAAATGTTGTCTAAAACAAAAAAGAATGATCCATGTTATGGCTGGATCTGTTTTTATCATTTTCTGAAATGGACGTTGAAAATGAGCTTATCTCAGCCAGCAGAGAGGTCAAATCACAGTAATGCAAACTCAGTCAGGGACATAGATTTTCTCTTGCAACTTGCTTTAACATGTTTAACAGTGCATGAAATGTTGTCTAAAACAAAAAAGAATGATGCATTTTATAGCTGGATCTGGTTTTATTACATTCTGAATTGAACGTTGAAAATGAGCTTATCTCAGCCAGCAGAGAGGTCAAATCACAGTAATGCAAACTCAGTCAGAGACATAGATTTTCACTTGCAACTTGCTTTAACATGTTTAACATTGCATGACATGTTGTCTAAAACAAAAAAGAATGATGCATTTTATGTCTGGATCTGGTTTTATTACATTCTAAATTGGACGTTGAAAATGAGCTTATCTCAGCCAGCAGAGAGGTCAAATCACAGTAATGCAAACTCAGTCAGAGACATAGATTTTCACTTGCAACTTGCTTTAACATGTTTAACAGTGCATGAAATGTTGTCTAAAACAAAAAAGAATGATGCATTTTATGTCTGGATCTGGTTTTATTACATTCTAAATTGGACGTTGAAAATGAGCTTATCTCAGCCAGCAGAGAGGTCAAATCACAGTAATGCAAACTCAGTCAGAGACATAGATTTTCACTTGCAACTTGCTTTAACATGTTTAACAGTGCATGAAATGTTGTCTAAAACAAAAAAGAATGATGCATTTTATGTCTGGATCTGGTTTTATTACATTCTAAATTGGACGTTGAAAATGAGCTTATCTCAGCCAGCAGAGGTCAAAATAAGCAGTAATGCAAACTCAGTCAGAGACATATATTTTCACTTGCAACTTGCTTTAACATGTTTAACAGTGCATGAAATGTTGTCTAAAACAAAAAAGAATGATGCATTTTATGTCTGGATCTGGTTTTATTACATTCTAAATTGGACGTTGAAAATGAGCTTATCTCAGCCAGCAGAGAGGTCAAATCACAGTAATGCAAACTCAGTCAGAGACATATATTTTCACTTGCAACTTGCTTTAACATGTTTAACAGTGCATGAAATGTTGTCTAAAACAAAAAAGAATGATGCATTTTATAGCTGGATCTGGTTTTATTACATTCTGAATTGAACGTTGAAAATGAGCTTATCTCAGCCAGCAGAGAGGTCAAATCACAGTAATGCAAACTCAGTCAGAGACATAGATTTTCACTTGCAACTTCCTTTAACATGTTTAACAGTGCATGAAATGTTGTCTAAAACAAAAAAGAATGATGCATTTTATGTCTGGATCTGTTTTTATCACTTTTGAATTGGACGATGAAAATGAGCTTATCTCAGCCAGCAGAGAGGTCAAATCACAGTAATGCAAACTCAGTCAGAGACATAGATTTTCACTTGCAACTTGCTTTAACATGTTTAACAGTGCATGAAATGTTGTCTAAAACAAAAAAGAATGATGCATTTTATAGCTGGATCTGGTTTTATTACATTCTAAATTGGACGTTGAAAATGAGCTTATCTCAGCCAGCAGAGAGGTCAAATCACAGTAATGCAAACTCAGTCAGAGACATAGATTTTCACTTGCAACTTGCTTTAACATGTTTAACAGTGCATGAAATGTTGTCTAAAACAAAAAAGAATGATGCATTTTATGTCTGGATCTGGTTTTATTACATTCTAAATTGGACGTTGAAAATGAGCTTATCTCAGCCAGCAGAGAGGTCAAATCACAGTAATGCAAACTCAGTCAGAGACATATATTTTCACTTGCAACTTGCTTTAACATGTTTAACAGTGCATGAAATGTTGTCTAAAACAAAAAAGAATGATGCATTTTATAGCTGGATCTGGTTTTATTACATTCTAAATTGGACGTTGAAAATGAGCTTATCTCAGCCAGCAGAGAGGTCAAATCACAGTAATGCAAACTCAGTCAGAGACATATATTTTCACTTGCAACTTGCTTTAACATGTTTAACAGTGCATGAAATGTTGTCTAAAACAAAAAAGAATGATGCATTTTATGGCTGGATCTGGTTTTATTACATTCTGAATAGGACGTTGAAAATGAGCTTATCTCAGCCAGCAGAGAGGTCAAATCACAGTAATGCAAACTCAGTCAGAGACATAGATTTTCACTTGCAACTTGCTTTAACATGTTTAACAGTGCATGAAATGTTGTCTAAAACAAAAAAGAATGATGCATTTTATAGCTGGGTCTGGTTTTATTACATTCTAAATTGGACGTTGAAAATGAGCTTATCTCAGCCAGCAGAGAGGTCAAATCACAGTAATGCAAACTCAGTCAGAGACATAGATTTTCACTTGCAACTTGCTTTAACATGTTTAACAGTGCATGAAATGTTGTCTAAAACAAAAAAGAATGATCCATGTTATGGCTGGATCTGGTTTTATCATTTTCTGAAATGGACGTTGAAAATGAGCTTATCTCAGCCAGCAGAGAGGTCAAATCACAGTAATGCAAACTCAGTCAGAGACATAGATTTTCACTTGCAACTTGCTTTAACATGTTTAACAGTGCATGAAATGTTGTCTAAAACAAAAAAGAATGATGCATTTTATAGCTGGATCTGGTTTTATTACATTCTAAGTTGGACGTTGAAAATGAGCTTATCTCAGCCAGCAGAGAGGTCAAATCACAGTAATGCAAACTCAGTCAGAGACATAGATTTTCACTTGCAACTTGCTTTAACATGTTTAACAGTGCATGAAATGTTGTCTAAAACAAAAAAGAATGATGCATTTTATGTCTGGATCTGTTTTTATCACTTTTGAATTGGACGATGAAAATGAGCTTATCTCAGCCAGCAGAGAGGTCAAATCACAGTAATGCAAACTCAGTCAGAGACATAGATTTTCACTTGCAACTTGCTTTAACATGTTTAACAGTGCATGAAATGTTGTCTAAAACAAAAAAGAATGATGCATTTTATAGCTGGATCTGGTTTTATTACATTCTGAATTGGACATTGAAAATGAGCTTATCTCAGCCAGCAGAGAGGTCAAATCACAGTAATGCAAACTCAGTCAGAGACATAGATTTTCACTTGCAACTTGCTTTAACATGTTTAACAGTGCATGAAATGTTGTCTAAAACAAAAAAGAATGATGCATTTTATGGCTGGATCTGGTTTTATTACATTCTGAACTGGACGTTTAAAATGAGCTTATCTCAGCCAGCAGAGAGGTCAAATCACAGTAATGCAAACTCAGTCAGAGACATAGATTTTCACTTGCAACTTGCTTTAACATGTTTAACAGTGCATGAAATGTTGTCTAAAACAAAAAAGAATGATGCATTTTATAGCTGGGTCTGGTTTTATTACATTCTAAATTGGACGTTGAAAATGAGCTTATCTCAGCCAGCAGAGAGGTCAAATCACAGTAATGCAAACTCAGTCAGAGATATAGATTTTCACTTGCAACTTGCTTTAACAGTGCATGAAATGTTGTCTAAAACAAAAAAGAATGATGCATTTTATAGCTGGATCTGGTTTTATTACATTCTGAATTGGACGTTGAAAATGAGCTTATCTCAGCCAGCAGAGAGGTCAAATCACAGTAATGCAAACTCAGTCAGAGACATAGATTTTCACTTGCAACTTGCTTTAACATGTTTAACAGTGCATGAAATGTTGTCTAAAACATAAAAGAATGATGCATTTTATAGCTGGATCTGGTTTTATTACATTCTAAATTGGACGTTGAAAATGAGCTTATCTCAGCCAGCAGAGAGGTCAAATCACAGTAATGCAAACTCAGTCAGAGACATAGATTTTCACTTGCAACTTGCTTTAACATGTTTAACATTGCATGAAATTTTGTCTAAAACAAAAAAGAATGATGCATTTTATAGCTGGATCTGGTTTTATTACATTCTAAATTGGACGTTGAAAATAAGCTTATCTCAGCCAGCAGAGAGGTCAAATCACAGTAATGCAAACTCAGTCAGAGACATAGATTTTCACTTGCAACTTGCTTTAACATGTTTAACATTGCATGAAATGTTGTCTAAAACAAAAAAGAATGATGCATTTTATGTCTGAATCTGGTTTTATTACATTCTAAATTGGACGTTGAAAATGAGCTTATCTCAGCCAGCAGAGAGGTCAAATCACAGTAATGCAAACTCAGTCAGAGACATAGATTTTCACTTGCAACTTGCTTTAACATGGTTAACAGTGCATGAAATGTTGTCTAAAACAAAAAAGAATGATGCATTTTATGTCTGGATCTGTTTTTATCACTTTTGAATTGGACGATGAAAATGAGCTTATCTCAGCCAGCAGAGAGGTCAAATCACAGTAATGCAAACTCAGTCAGAGACATAGATTTTCACTTGCAACTTGCTTTAACATGTTTAACAGTGCATGAAATGTTGTCTAAAACAAAAAAGAATGATGCATTTTATAGCTGGATCTGGTTTTATTACATTCTGAATTGGACATTGAAAATGAGCTTATCTCAGCCAGCAGAGAGGTCAAATCACAGTAATGCAAACTCAGTCAGAGACATAGATTTTCACTTGCAACTTGCTTTAACATGTTTAACAGTGCATGAAATGTTGTCTAAAACAAAAAAGAATGATGCATTTTATGGCTGGATCTGGTTTTATTACATTCTGAACTGGACGTTGAAAATGAGCTTATCTCAGCCAGCAGAGAGGTCAAATCACAGTAATGCAAACTCAGTCAGAGACATAGATTTTCACTTGCAACTTGCTTTAACATGTTTAACAGTGCATGAAATGTTGTCTAAAACAAAAAAGAATGATGCATTTTATAGCTGGGTCTGGTTTTATTACATTCTAAATTGGACGTTGAAAATGAGCTTATCTCAGCCAGCAGAGAGGTCAAATCACAGTAATGCAAACTCAGTCAGAGATATAGATTTTCACTTGCAACTTGCTTTAACAGTGCATGAAATGTTGTCTAAAACAAAAAAGAATGATGCATTTTATAGCTGGATCTGGTTTTATTACATTCTGAATTGGACGTTGAAAATGAGCTTATCTCAGCCAGCAGAGAGGTCAAATCACAGTAATGCAAACTCAGTCAGAGACATAGATTTTCACTTGCAACTTGCTTTAACATGTTTAACAGTGCATGAAATGTTGTCTAAAACATAAAAGAATGATGCATTTTATAGCTGGATCTGGTTTTATTACATTCTAAATTGGACGTTGAAAATGAGCTTATCTCAGCCAGCAGAGAGGTCAAATCACAGTAATGCAAACTCAGTCAGAGACATAGATTTTCACTTGCAACTTGCTTTAACATGTTTAACATTGCATGAAATTTTGTCTAAAACAAAAAAGAATGATGCATTTTATAGCTGGATCTGGTTTTATTACATTCTAAATTGGACGTTGAAAATAAGCTTATCTCAGCCAGCAGAGAGGTCAAATCACAGTAATGCAAACTCAGTCAGAGACATAGATTTTCACTTGCAACTTGCTTTAACATGTTTAACATTGCATGAAATGTTGTCTAAAACAAAAAAGAATGATGCATTTTATGTCTGAATCTGGTTTTATTACATTCTAAATTGGACGTTGAAAATGAGCTTATCTCAGCCAGCAGAGAGGTCAAATCACAGTAATGCAAACTCAGTCAGAGACATAGATTTTCACTTGCAACTTGCTTTAACATGGTTAACAGTGCATGAAATGTTGTCTAAAACAAAAAAGAATGATGCATTTTATGGCTGGATCTGGTTTTATTACATTCTGAAATGGACGTTGAAAATGAGCTTATCTCAGCCAGCAGAGAGGTCAAATCACAGTAATGCAAACTCAGTCAGAGACATAGATTTTCACTTGCAACTTGCTTTAACATGTTTAACAGTGCATGAAATGTTGTCTAAAACAAAAAAGAATGATGCATTTTATGGCTGGATCTGTTTTTATCAATTTCTGAAATGGACGTTGAAAATGAGCTTATCTCAGCCAGCAGAGCGGTCAAATCACAGTAATGCAAACTCAGTCAGAGACATATATTTTCACTTGCAACTTGCTTTAACATGTTTAACAGTGCATGAAATGTTGTCTAAAACAAAAAAGAATGATGCATTTTATGGCTGGATCTGGTTTTATTACATTCTGAAATGGACGTTGAAAATGAGCTTATCTCAGCCAGCAGAGAGGTCAAATCACAGTAATGCAAACTCAGTCAGAGACATAGATTTTCACTTGCAACTTGCTTTAACATGTTTAACAGTGCATGAAATGTTGTCTAAAACAAAAAAGAATGATGCATTTTATAGCTGGATCTGGTTTTATTACATTCTGAATTGGACGTTGAAAATGAGCTTATCTCAGCCAGCAGAGAGGTCAAATCACAGTAATGCAAACTCAGTCAGAGACATAGATTTTCACTTGCAACTTGCTTTAACATGGTTAACAGTGCATGAAATGTTGTCTAAAACAAAAAAGAATGATGCATTTTTTGGCTGGATCTGGTTTTATTACATTCTGAAATGGACGTTGAAAATGAGCTTATCTCAGCCAGCAGAGAGGTCAAATCACAGTAATGCAAACTCAGTCAGAGACATAGATTTTCACTTGCAACTTGCTTTAACATGTTTAACAGTGCATGAAATGTTGTCTAAAACAAAAAAGAATGATGCATTTTATGGCTGGATCTGTTTTTATCACTTTCTGAAATGGACGTTGAAAATGAGCTTATCTCAGCCAGCAGAGAGGTCAAATCACAGTAATGCAAACTCAGTCAGAGACATATATTTTCACTTGCAACTTGCTTTAACATGTTTAACAGTGCATGAAATGTTGTCTAAAACAAAAAAGAATGATGCATTTTATGGCTGGATCTGGTTTTATTACATTCTGAAATGGACGTTGAAAATGAGCTTATCTCAGCCAGCAGAGAGGTCAAATCACAGTAATGCAAACTCAGTCAGAGACATAGATTTTCACTTGCAACTTGCTTTAATATGTTTAACAGTGCATGAAATGTTGTCTAAAACAAAAAAGAATGATGCATTTTATAGCTGGATCTGGTTTTATTACATTCTGAATTGGACGTTGAAAATGAGCTTATCTCAGCCAGCAGAGAGGTCAAATCACAGTAATGCAAACTCAGTCAGAGACATATATTTTCACTTGCAACTTGCTTTAACATGTTTAACAGTGCATGAAATGTTGTCTAAAACAAAAAAGAATGATGCATTTTATAGCTGGATCTGGTTTTATTACATTCTGAATTGAACGTTGAAAATGAGCTTATCTCAGCCAGCAGAGAGGTCAAATCACAGTAATGCAAACTCAGTCAGAGACATAGATTTTCACTTGCAACTTCCTTTAACATGTTTAACAGTGCATGAAATGTTGTCTAAAACAAAAAAGAATGATGCATTTTATAGCTGGATCTGGTTTTATTACATTCTGAATTGGACATTGAAAATGAGCTTATCTCAGCCAGCAGAGAGGTCAAATCACAGTAATGCAAACTCAGTCAGAGACATAGATTTTCACTTGCAACTTGCTTTAACATGTTTAACAGTGCATGAAATGTTGTCTAAAACAAAAAAGAATGATGCATTTTATGTCTGGATCTGGTTTTATTACATTCTAAATTGGACGTTGAAAATGAGCTTATCTCAGCCAGCAGAGAGGTCAAATCACAGTAATGCAAACTCAGTCAGAGACATATATTTTCACTTGCAACTTGCTTTAACATGGTTAACAGTGCATGAAATGTTGTCTAAAACAAAAAAGAATGATGCATTTTATGGCTGGATCTGGTTTTATTACATTCTGAAATGGACGTTGAAAATGAGCTTATCTCAGCCAGCAGAGAGGTCAAATCACAGTAATGCAAACTCAGTCAGAGACATAGATTTTCACTTGCAACTTGCTTTAACATGTTTAACAGTGCATGAAATGTTGTCTAAAACAAAAAAGAATGATGCATTTTATGGCTGGATCTGTTTTTATCAATTTCTGAAATGGACGTTGAAAATGAGCTTATCTCAGCCAGCAGAGCGGTCAAATCACAGTAATGCAAACTCAGTCAGAGACATATATTTTCACTTGCAACTTGCTTTAACATGTTTAACAGTGCATGAAATGTTGTCTAAAACAAAAAAGAATGATGCATTTTATGGCTGGATCTGGTTTTATCACATTCTGAAATGGACGTTGAAAATGAGCTTATCTCAGCCAGCAGAGAGGTCAAATCACAGTAATGCAAACTCAGTCAGAGACATATATTTTCACTTGCAACTTGCTTTAACATGTTTAACAGTGCATGAAATGTTGTATAAAACAAAAAAGAATGATGCATTTTATGGCTGGATCTGGTTTTATTACATTCTGAAATGGACGTTGAAAATGAGCTTATCTCAGCCAGCAGAGAGGTCAAATCACAGTAATGCAAACTCAGTCAGAGACATAGATTTTCACTTGCAACTTGCTTTAACATGTTTAACAGTGCATGAAATGTTGTCTAAAACAAAAAAGAATGATGCATTTTATAGCTGGATCTGGTTTTATTACATTCTGAATTGGACGTTGAAAATGAGCTTATCTCAGCCAGCAGAGAGGTCAAATCACAGTAATGCAAACTCAGTCAGAGACATAGATTTTCACTTGCAACTTGCTTTAACATGGTTAACAGTGCATGAAATGTTGTCTAAAACAAAAAAGAATGATGCATTTTATGGCTGGATCTGGTTTTATTACATTCTGAAATGGACGTTGAAAATGAGCTTATCTCAGCCAGCAGAGAGGTCAAATCACAGTAATGCAAACTCAGTCAGAGACATAGATTTTCACTTGCAACTTGCTTTAACATGTTTAACAGTGCATGAAATGTTGTCTAAAACAAAAAAGAATGATGCATTTTATGGCTGGATCTGTTTTTATCACTTTCTGAAATGGACGTTGAAAATGAGCTTATCTCAGCCAGCAGAGAGGTCAAATCACAGTAATGCAAACTCAGTCAGAGACATATATTTTCACTTGCAACTTGCTTTAACATGTTTAACAGTGCATGAAATGTTGTCTAAAACAAAAAAGAATGATGCATTTTATGGCTGGATCTGGTTTTATTACATTCTGAAATGGACGTTGAAAATGAGCTTATCTCAGCCAGCAGAGAGGTCAAATCACAGTAATGCAAACTCAGTCAGAGACATAGATTTTCACTTGCAACTTGCTTTAATATGTTTAACAGTGCATGAAATGTTGTCTAAAACAAAAAAGAATGATGCATTTTATAGCTGGATCTGGTTTTATTACATTCTGAATTGGACGTTGAAAATGAGCTTATCTCAGCCAGCAGAGAGGTCAAATCACAGTAATGCAAACTCAGTCAGAGACATATATTTTCACTTGCAACTTGCTTTAACATGTTTAACAGTGCATGAAATGTTGTCTAAAACAAAAAAGAATGATGCATTTTATAGCTGGATCTGGTTTTATTACATTCTGAATTGAACGTTGAAAATGAGCTTATCTCAGCCAGCAGAGAGGTCAAATCACAGTAATGCAAACTCAGTCAGAGACATAGATTTTCACTTGCAACTTCCTTTAACATGTTTAACAGTGCATGAAATGTTGTCTAAAACAAAAAAGAATGATGCATTTTATGTCTGGATCTGTTTTTATCACTTTTGAATTGGACGATGAAAATGAGCTTATCTCAGCCAGCAGAGAGGTCAAATCACAGTAATGCAAACTCAGTCAGAGACATATATTTTCACTTGCAACTTGCTTTAACATGTTTAACAGTGCATGAAATGTTGTCTAAAACAAAAAAGAATGATCCATGTTATGTCTGGATCTGTTTTTATCACTTTTGAATTGGACGATGAAAATGAGCTTATCTCAGCCAGCAGAGAGGTCAAATCACAGTAATGCAAACTCAGTCAGAGACATAGATTTTCACTTGCAACTTGCTTTAACATGTTTAACAGTGCATGAAATGTTGTCTAAAACAAAAAAGAATGATGCATTTTATAGCTGGATCTGGTTTTATTACATTCTGAATTGGACATTGAAAATGAGCTTATCTCAGCTAGCAGAGAGGTCAAATCACAGTAATGCAAACTCAGTCAGAGACATAGATTTTCACTTGCAACTTGCTTTAACATGTTTAACAGTGCATGAAATGTTGTCTAAAACAAAAAAGAATGATCCATGTTATGGCTGGATCTGTTTTTATCATTTTCTGAAATGGACGTTGAAAATGAGCTTATCTCAGCCAGCAGAGAGGTCAAAATAAGCAGTAATGCAAACTCAGTCAGGGACATAGATTTTCTCTTGCAACTTGCTTTAACATGTTTAACAGTGCATGAAATGTTGTCTAAAACAAAAGAGAATGATGCATTTTATAGCTGGATCTGGTTTTATTACATTCTGAATTGGACGTTGAAAATGAGCTTATCTCAGCCAGCAGAGAGGTCAAATCACAGTAATGCAAACTCAGTCAGAGACATAGATTTTCACTTGCAACTTGCTTTAACATGTTTAACAGTGCATGAAATGTTGTCTAAAACAAATAAGAATGATGCATTTTATAGCTGGATCTGGTTTTATTACATTCTGAATTGGACGTTGAAAATGAGCTTATCTCAGCCAGCAGAGAGGTCAAATCACAGTAATGCAAACTCAGTCAGAGACATAGATTTTCACTTGCAACTTGCTTTAACATGTTTAACAGTGCATGAAATGTTGTCTAAAACAAAAGAGAATGATGCATTTTATAGCTGGATCTGGTTTTATTACATTCTGAATTGGACGTTGAAAATGAGCTTATCTCAGCCAGCAGAGAGGTCAAATCACAGTAATGCAAACTCAGTCAGAGACATAGATTTTCACTTGCAACTTGCTTTAACATGTTTAACAGTGCATGAAATGTTGTCTAAAACAAATAAGAATGATGCATTTTATAGCTGGATCTGGTTTTATTACATTCTGAATTGGACGTTGAAAATGAGCTTATCTCAGCCAGCAGAGAGGTCAAATCACAGTAATGCAAACTCAGTCAGAGACATAGATTTTCACTTGCAACTTGCTTTAACATGTTTAACAGTGCATGAAATGTTGTCTAAAACAAAAAAGAATGATGCATTTTATAGCTGGATCTGGTTTTATTACATTCTAAATTGGACGTTGAAAATGAGCTTATCTCAGCCAGCAGAGAGGTCAAATCACAGTAATGCAAACTCAGTCAGAGACATAGATTTTCACTTGCAACTTGCTTTAACATGGTTAACAGTGCATGAAATGTTGTCTAAAACAAAAAAGAATGATGCATTTTATGTCTGGATCTGATTTTATTACATTCTAAAGTGGACGTTGAAAATGAGCTTATCTCAGCCAGCAGAGAGGTCAAATCACAGTAATGCAAACTCAGTCAGAGACATAGATTTTCACTTGCAACTTGCTTTAACATGTTTAACAGTGCATGAAATGTTGTCTAAAACAAAAAAGAATGATGCATTTTATAGCTGGATCTGGTTTTATTACATTCTGAATTGGACGTTGAAAATGAGCTTATCTCAGCCAGCAGAGAGGTCAAATCACAGTAATGCAAACTCAGTCAGAGACATAGATTTTCACTTGCAACTTGCTTTAACATGTTTAACAGTGCATGAAATGTTGTCTAAAACAAAAAAGAATGATCCATGTTATGGCTGGATCTGTTTTTATCATTTTCTGAAATGGACGTTGAAAATGAGCTTATCTCAGCCAGCAGAGAGGTCAAATCACAGTAATGCAAACTCAGTCAGGGACATAGATTTTCTCTTGCAACTTGCTTTAACATGTTTAACAGTGCATGAAATGTTGTCTAAAACAAAAAAGAATGATGCATTTTATAGCTGGATCTGGTTTTATTACATTCTGAATTGGACGTTGAAAATGAGCTTATCTCAGCCAGCAGAGAGGTCAAATCACAGTAATGCAAACTCAGTCAGAGACATAGATTTTCACTTGCAACTTGCTTTAACATGTTTAACAGTGCATGAAATGTTGTCTAAAACAAAAAAGAATGATGCATTTTATAGCTGGATCTGGTTTTATTACTTTCTGAATTGGACGTTGAAAATGAGCTTATCTCAGCCAGCAGAGAGGTCAAATCACAGTAATGCAAACTCAGTCAGAGACATATATTTTCACTTGCAACTTGCTTTAACATGTTTAACAGTGCATGAAATGTTGTCTAAAACAAAAAAGAATGATGCATTTTATAGCTGGATCTGGTTTTATTACATTCTGAATTGGACGTTGAAAATGAGCTTATCTCAGCCAGCAGAGAGGTCAAATCACAGTAATGCAAACTCAGTCAGGGACATATGTTTTCTCTTGCAACTTGCTTTAACATGTTTAACAGTGCATGAAATGTTGTCTAAAACAAAAAAGAATGATGCATTTTATAGCTGGATCTGGTTTTATTACATTCTGAATTGGACATTGAAAATGAGCTTATCTCAGCCAGCAGAGAGGTCAAATCACAGTAATGCAAACTCAGTCAGAGACATAGATTTTCACTTGCAACTTGCTTTAACATGTTTAACAGTGCATGAAATGTTGTCTAAAACAAAAAAGAATGATGCATTTTATAGCTGGATCTGGTTTTATTACATTCTAAATTGGACGTTGAAAATGAGCTTATCTCAGCCAGCAGAGAGGTCAAATCACAGTAATGCAAACTCAGTCAGAGACATAGATTTTCATTTGCAACTTGCTTTAACATGTTTAACATTGCATGACATGTTGTCTAAAACAAAAAAGAATGATGCATTTTATGTCTGAATCTGGTTTTATTACATTCTAAATTGGACGTTGAAAATGAGCTTATCTCAGCCAGCAGAGAGGTCAAATCACAGTAATGCAAACTCAGTCAGAGACATAGATTTTCACTTGCAACTTGCTTTAACATGTTTAACAGTGCATGAAATGTTGTCTAAAACAAAAAAGAATGATGCATTTTATGTCTGGATCTGGTTTTATTACATTCTAAATTGGACGTTGAAAATGAGCTTATCTCAGCCAGCAGAGAGGTCAAATCACAGTAATGCAAACTCAGTCAGGGACATATGTTTTCTCTTGCAACTTGCTTTAACATGTTTAACAGTGCATGAAATGTTGTCTAAAACAAAAAAGAATGATGCATTTTATAGCTGGATCTGGTTTTATTACATTCTGAATTGAACGTTGAAAATGAGCTTATCTCAGCCAGCAGAGAGGTCAAATCACAGTAATGCAAACTCAGTCAGAGACATAGATTTTCACTTGCAACTTGCTTTAACATGTTTAACAGTGCATGAAATGTTGTCTAAAACAAAAAAGAATGATGCATTTTATAGCTGGATCTGGTTTTATTACATTCTGAATTGGACGTTGAAAATGAGCTTATCTCAGCCAGCAGAGAGGTCAAATCACAGTAATGCAAACTCAGTCAGAGACATAGATTTTCACTTGCAACTTGCTTTAACATGTTTAACAGTGCATGAAATGTTGTCTAAAACAAAAAAGAATGATCCATGTTATGGCTGGATCTGTTTTTATCATTTTCTGAAATGGACGTTGAAAATGAGCTTATCTCAGCCAGCAGAGAGGTCAAATCACAGTAATGCAAACTCAGTCAGGGACATAGATTTTCTCTTGCAACTTGCTTTAACATGTTTAACAGTGCATGAAATGTTGTCTAAAACAAAAAAGAATGATGCATTTTATAGCTGGATCTGGTTTTATTACATTCTGAATTGGACGTTGAAAATGAGCTTATCTCAGCCAGCAGAGAGGTCAAATCACAGTAATGCAAACTCAGTCAGAGACATAGATTTTCACTTGCAACTTGCTTTAACATGTTTAACAGTGCATGAAATGTTGTCTAAAACAAAAAAGAATGATGCATTTTATAGCTGGATCTGGTTTTATTACTTTCTGAATTGGACGTTGAAAATGAGCTTATCTCAGCCAGCAGAGAGGTCAAATCACAGTAATGCAAACTCAGTCAGAGACATATATTTTCACTTGCAACTTGCTTTAACATGTTTAACAGTGCATGAAATGTTGTCTAAAACAAAAAAGAATGATGCATTTTATAGCTGGATCTGGTTTTATTACATTCTAAATTGGACGTTGAAAATGAGCTTATCTCAGCCAGCAGAGAGGTCAAATCACAGTAATGCAAACTCAGTCAGGGACATATGTTTTCTCTTGCAACTTGCTTTAACATGTTTAACAGTGCATGAAATGTTGTCTAAAACAAAAAAGAATGATGCATTTTATAGCTGGATCTGGTTTTATTACATTCTGAATTGGACATTGAAAATGAGCTTATCTCAGCCAGCAGAGAGGTCAAATCACAGTAATGCAAACTCAGTCAGAGACATAGATTTTCACTTGCAACTTGCTTTAACATGTTTAACAGTGCATGAAATGTTGTCTAAAACAAAAAAGAATGATGCATTTTATAGCTGGATCTGGTTTTATTACATTCTAAATTGGACGTTGAAAATGAGCTTATCTCAG
Organism: Danio rerio; assembly: GCF_052040795.2. Classification (NCBI taxonomy): domain Eukaryota; kingdom Metazoa; phylum Chordata; class Actinopteri; order Cypriniformes; family Danionidae; genus Danio; species Danio rerio. Next base: position 27,545,796 of record NC_141024.2, on the reverse strand, counting down.
CCAGCAGAGAGGTCAAATCACAGTAATGCAAACTCAGTCAGAGACATAGATTTTCATTTGCAACTTGCTTTAACATGTTTAACATTGCATGACATGTTGTCTAAAACAAAAAAGAATGATGCATTTTATGTCTGAATCTGGTTTTATTACATTCTAAATTGGACGTTGAAAATGAGCTTATCTCAGCCAGCAGAGAGGTCAAATCACAGTAATGCAAACTCAGTCAGAGACATAGATTTTCACTTGCAACTTGCTTTAACATGTTTAACAGTGCATGAAATGTTGTCTAAAACAAAAAAGAATGATGCATTTTATGTCTGGATCTGGTTTTATTACATTCTAAATTGGACGTTGAAAATGAGCTTATCTCAGCCAGCAGAGAGGTCAAATCACAGTAATGCAAACTCAGTCAGGGACATATGTTTTCTCTTGCAACTTGCTTTAACATGTTTAACAGTGCATGAAATGTTGTCTAAAACAAAAAAGAATGATGCATTTTATAGCTGGATCTGGTTTTATTACATTCTGAATTGAACGTTGAAAATGAGCTTATCTCAGCCAGCAGAGAGGTCAAATCACAGTAATGCAAACTCAGTCAGAGACATAGATTTTCACTTGCAACTTCCTTTAACATGTTTAACAGTGCATGAAATGTTGTCTAAAACAAAAAAGAATGATGCATTTTATGTCTGGATCTGTTTTTATCACTTTTGAATTGGACGATGAAAATGAGCTTATCTCAGCCAGCAGAGAGGTCAAATCACAGTAATGCAAACTCAGTCAGAGACATAGATTTTCACTTGCAACTTGCTTTAACATGTTTAACAGTGCATGAAATGTTGTCTAAAACAAAAAAGAATGATGCATTTTATAGCTGGATCTGGTTTTATTACATTCTGAATTGGACATTGAAAATGAGCTTATCTCAGCCAGCAGAGAGGTCAAATCACAGTAATGCAAACTCAGTCAGAGACATAGATTTTCACTTGCAACTTGCTTTAACATGTTTAACAGTGCATGAAATGTTGTCTAAAACAAAAAAGAATGATGCATTTTATGTCTGGATCTGGTTTTATTACATTCTAAATTGGACGTTGAAAATGAGCTTATCTCAGCCAGCAGAGAGGTCAAATCACAGTAATGCAAACTCAGTCAGAGACATATATTTTCACTTGCAACTTGCTTTAACATGTTTAACAGTGCATGAAATGTTGTCTAAAACAAAAAAGAATGATGCATTTTATAGCTGGATCTGGTTTTATTACATTCTGAATTGGACATTGAAAATGAGCTTATCTCAGCTAGCAGAGAGGTCAAATCACAGTAATGCAAACTCAGTCAGAGACATAGATTTTCACTTGCAACTTGCTTTAACATGTTTAACAGTGCATGAAATGTTGTCTAAAACAAAAAAGAATGATCCATGTTATGGCTGGATCTGTTTTTATCATTTTCTGAAATGGACGTTGAAAATGAGCTTATCTCAGCCAGCAGAGAGGTCAAAATAAGCAGTAATGCAAACTCAGTCAGGGACATAGATTTTCTCTTGCAACTTGCTTTAACATGTTTAACAGTGCATGAAATGTTGTCTAAAACAAAAGAGAATGATGCATTTTATAGCTGGATCTGGTTTTATTACATTCTGAATTGGACGTTGAAAATGAGCTTATCTCAGCCAGCAGAGAGGTCAAATCACAGTAATGCAAACTCAGTCAGAGACATAGATTTTCACTTGCAACTTGCTTTAACATGTTTAACAGTGCATGAAATGTTGTCTAAAACAAATAAGAATGATGCATTTTATAGCTGGATCTGGTTTTATTACATTCTGAATTGGACGTTGAAAATGAGCTTATCTCAGCCAGCAGAGAGGTCAAATCACAGTAATGCAAACTCAGTCAGAGACATAGATTTTCACTTGCAACTTGCTTTAACATGTTTAACAGTGCATGAAATGTTGTCTAAAACAAAAGAGAATGATGCATTTTATAGCTGGATCTGGTTTTATTACATTCTGAATTGGACGTTGAAAATGAGCTTATCTCAGCCAGCAGAGAGGTCAAATCACAGTAATGCAAACTCAGTCAGAGACATAGATTTTCACTTGCAACTTGCTTTAACATGTTTAACAGTGCATGAAATGTTGTCTAAAACAAATAAGAATGATGCATTTTATAGCTGGATCTGGTTTTATTACATTCTGAATTGGACGTTGAAAATGAGCTTATCTCAGCCAGCAGAGAGGTCAAATCACAGTAATGCAAACTCAGTCAGAGACATAGATTTTCACTTGCAACTTGCTTTAACATGTTTAACAGTGCATGAAATGTTGTCTAAAACAAAAAAGAATGATGCATTTTATAGCTGGATCTGGTTTTATTACATTCTAAATTGGACGTTGAAAATGAGCTTATCTCAGCCAGCAGAGAGGTCAAATCACAGTAATGCAAACTCAGTCAGAGACATAGATTTTCACTTGCAACTTGCTTTAACATGGTTAACAGTGCATGAAATGTTGTCTAAAACAAAAAAGAATGATGCATTTTATGTCTGGATCTGATTTTATTACATTCTAAAGTGGACGTTGAAAATGAGCTTATCTCAGCCAGCAGAGAGGTCAAATCACAGTAATGCAAACTCAGTCAGAGACATAGATTTTCACTTGCAACTTGCTTTAACATGTTTAACAGTGCATGAAATGTTGTCTAAAACAAAAAAGAATGATGCATTTTATAGCTGGATCTGGTTTTATTACATTCTGAATTGGACGTTGAAAATGAGCTTATCTCAGCCAGCAGAGAGGTCAAATCACAGTAATGCAAACTCAGTCAGAGACATAGATTTTCACTTGCAACTTGCTTTAACATGTTTAACAGTGCATGAAATGTTGTCTAAAACAAAAAAGAATGATCCATGTTATGGCTGGATCTGTTTATATCATTTTCTGAAATGGACGTTGAAAATGAGCTTATCTCAGCCAGCAGAGAGGTCAAATCACAGTAATGCAAACTCAGTCAGGGACATAGATTTTCTCTTGCAACTTGCTTTAACATGTTTAACAGTGCATGAAATGTTGTCTAAAACAAAAAAGAATGATGCATTTTATAGCTGGATCTGGTTTTATTACATTCTGAATTGGACGTTGAAAATGAGCTTATCTCAGCCAGCAGAGAGGTCAAATCACAGTAATGCAAACTCAGTCAGAGACATAGATTTTCACTTGCAACTTGCTTTAACATGTTTAACAGTGCATGAAATGTTGTCTAAAACAAAAAAGAATGATGCATTTTATAGCTGGATCTGGTTTTATTACTTTCTGAATTGGACGTTGAAAATGAGCTTATCTCAGCCAGCAGAGAGGTCAAATCACAGTAATGCAAACTCAGTCAGAGACATAGATTTTCACTTGCAACTTGCTTTAACATGTTTAACAGTGCATGAAATGTTGTCTAAAACAAAAAAGAATGATGCATTTTATAGCTGGATCTGGTTTTATTACATTCTGAATTGGACGTTGAAAATGAGCTTATCTCAGCCAGCAGAGAGGTCAAATCACAGTAATGCAAACTCAGTCAGGGACATATGTTTTCTCTTGCAACTTGCTTTAACATGTTTAACAGTGCATGAAATGTTGTCTAAAACAAAAAAGAATGATGCATTTTATAGCTGGATCTGGTTTTATTACATTCTGAATTGGACATTGAAAATGAGCTTATCTCAGCCAGCAGAGAGGTCAAATCACAGTAATGCAAACTCAGTCAGAGACATAGATTTTCACTTGCAACTTGCTTTAACATGTTTAACAGTGCATGAAATGTTGTCTAAAACAAAAAAGAATGATGCATTTTATAGCTGGATCTGGTTTTATTACATTCTAAATTGGACGTTGAAAATGAGCTTATCTCAGCCAGCAGAGAGGTCAAATCACAGTAATGCAAACTCAGTCAGAGACATAGATTTTCATTTGCAACTTGCTTTAACATGTTTAACATTGCATGACATGTTGTCTAAAACAAAAAAGAATGATGCATTTTATGTCTGAATCTGGTTTTATTACATTCTAAATTGGACGTTGAAAATGAGCTTATCTCAGCCAGCAGAGAGGTCAAATCACAGTAATGCAAACTCAGTCAGAGACATAGATTTTCACTTGCAACTTGCTTTAACATGTTTAACAGTGCATGAAATGTTGTCTAAAACAAAAAAGAATGATGCATTTTATGTCTGGATCTGGTTTTATTACATTCTAAATTGGACGTTGAAAATGAGCTTATCTCAGCCAGCAGAGAGGTCAAATCACAGTAATGCAAACTCAGTCAGGGACATATGTTTTCTCTTGCAACTTGCTTTAACATGTTTAACAGTGCATGAAATGTTGTCTAAAACAAAAAAGAATGATGCATTTTATAGCTGGATCTGGTTTTATTACATTCTGAATTGAACGTTGAAAATGAGCTTATCTCAGCCAGCAGAGAGGTCAAATCACAGTAATGCAAACTCAGTCAGAGACATAGATTTTCACTTGCAACTTCCTTTAACATGTTTAACAGTGCATGAAATGTTGTCTAAAACAAAAAAGAATGATGCATTTTATGTCTGGATCTGTTTTTATCACTTTTGAATTGGACGATGAAAATGAGCTTATCTCAGCCAGCAGAGAGGTCAAATCACAGTAATGCAAACTCAGTCAGAGACATAGATTTTCACTTGCAACTTGCTTTAACATGTTTAACAGTGCATGAAATGTTGTCTAAAACAAAAAAGAATGATGCATTTTATAGCTGGATCTGGTTTTATTACATTCTGAATTGGACATTGAAAATGAGCTTATCTCAGCCAGCAGAGAGGTCAAATCACAGTAATGCAAACTCAGTCAGAGACATAGATTTTCACTTGCAACTTGCTTTAACATGTTTAACAGTGCATGAAATGTTGTCTAAAACAAAAAAGAATGATGCATTTTATGTCTGGATCTGGTTTTATTACATTCTAAATTGGACGTTGAAAATGAGCTTATCTCAGCCAGCAGAGAGGTCAAATCACAGTAATGCAAACTCAGTCAGAGACATATATTTTCACTTGCAACTTGCTTTAACATGTTTAACAGTGCATGAAATGTTGTCTAAAACAAAAAAGAATGATGCATTTTATGGCTGGATCTGTTTTTATCACTTTCTGAAATGGACGTTGAAAATGAGCTTATCTCAGCCAGCAGAGAGGTCAAATCACAGTAATGCAAACTCAGTCAGAGACATGTATTTTCACTTGCAACTTGCTTTAACATGTTTAACAGTGCATGAAATGTTGTCTAAAACAAAAAAGAATGATGCATTTTATGGCTGGATCTGGTTTTATTACATTCTGAAATGGACGTTGAAAATGAGCTTATCTCAGCCAGCAGAGAGGTCAAATCACAGTAATGCAAACTCAGTCAGAGACATAGATTTTCACTTGCAACTTGCTTTAACATGTTTAACAGTGCATGAAATGTTGTCTAAAACAAAAAAGAATGATGCATTTTATGGCTGGATCTGTTTTTATCACTTTCTGAAATGGACGTTGAAAATGAGCTTATCTCAGCCAGCAGAGAGGTCAAATCACAGTAATGCAAACTCAGTCAGAGACATATATTTTCACTTGCATCTTGCTTTAACATGTTTAACAGTGCATGAAATGTTGTCTAAAACAAAAAAGAATGATGCATTTTATAGCTGGATCTGGTTTTATTACATTCTGAATTGGACGTTGAAAATGAGCTTATCTCAGCCAGCAGAGAGGTCAAATCACAGTAATGCAAACTCAGTCAGAGACATAGATTTTCACTTGCAACTTGCTTTAACATGTTTAACAGTGCATGAAATGTTGTCTAAAACAAAAAAGAATGATGCATTTTATAGCTGGATCTGGTTTTATTACATTCTAAATTGGACGTTGAAAATGAGCTTATCTCAGCCAGCAGAGAGGTCAAATCACAGTAATGCAAACTCAGTCAGAGACATAGATTTTCACTTGCAACTTGCTTTAACATGTTTAACAGTGCATGAAATGTTGTCTAAAACAAAAAAGAATGATGCATTTTATGTCTGGATCTGGTTTTATTACATTCTAAATTGGACGTTGAAAATGAGCTTATCTCAGCCAGCAGAGAGGTCAAATCACAGTAATGCAAACTCAGTCAGAGACATAGATTTTCACTTGCAACTTGCTTTAACATGTTTAACAGTGCATGAAATGTTGTCTAAAACAAAAAAGAATGATGCATTTTATAGCTGGATCTGGTTTTATTACATTCTGAATTGGACGTTGAAAATGAGCTTATCTCAGCCAGCAGAGAGGTCAAATCACAGTAATGCAAACTCAGTCAGAGACATAGATTTTCACTTGCAACTTGCTTTAACATGTTTAACAGTGCATGAAATGTTGTCTAAAACAAAAAAGAATGATGCATTTTATGGCTGGATCTGTTTTTATCACTTTCTGAAATGGACGTTGAAAATGAGCTTATCTCAGCCAGCAGAGAGGTCAAATCACAGTAATGCAAACTCAGTCAGAGACATATATTTTCACTTGCATCTTGCTTTAACATGTTTAACAGTGCATGAAATGTTGTCTAAAACAAAAAAGAATGATGCATTTTATAGCTGGATCTGGTTTTATTACATTCTGAATTGGACGTTGAAAATGAGCTTATCTCAGCCAGCAGAGAGGTCAAATCACAGTAATGCAAACTCAGTCAGAGACATAGATTTTCACTTGCAACTTGCTTTAACATGTTTAACAGTGCATGAAATGTTGTCTAAAACAAAAAAGAATGATGCATTTTATAGCTGGATCTGGTTTTATTACATTCTAAATTGGACGTTGAAAATGAGCTTATCTCAGCCAGCAGAGAGGTCAAATCACAGTAATGCAAACTCAGTCAGAGACATAGATTTTCACTTGCAACTTGCTTTAACATGTTTAACAGTGCATGAAATGTTGTCTAAAACAAAAAAGAATGATGCATTTTATGTCTGGATCTGGTTTTATTACATTCTAAATTGGACGTTGAAAATGAGCTTATCTCAGCCAGCAGAGAGGTCAAATCACAGTAATGCAAACTCAGTCAGAGACATAGATTTTCACTTGCAACTTGCTTTAACATGTTTAACAGTGCATGAAATGTTGTCTAAAACAAAAAAGAATGATGCATTTTATAGCTGGATCTGGTTTTATTACATTCTGAATTGGACGTTGAAAATGAGCTTATCTCAGCCAGCAGAGAGGTCAAATCACAGTAATGCAAACTCAGTCAGAGACATAGATTTTCACTTGCAACTTGCTTTAACATGTTTAACAGTGCATGAAATGTTGTCTAAAACAAAAAAGAATGATCCATGTTATGGCTGGATCTGTTTTTATCATTTTCTGAAATGGACGTTGAAAATGAGCTTATCTCAGCCAGCAGAGAGGTCAAATCACAGTAATGCAAACTCAGTCAGGGACATAGATTTTCTCTTGCAACTTGCTTTAACATGTTTAACAGTGCATGAAATGTTGTCTAAAACAAAAAAGAATGATGCATTTTATAGCTGGATCTGGTTTTATTACATTCTGAATTGAACGTTGAAAATGAGCTTATCTCAGCCAGCAGAGAGGTCAAATCACAGTAATGCAAACTCAGTCAGAGACATAGATTTTCACTTGCAACTTGCTTTAACATGTTTAACATTGCATGACATGTTGTCTAAAACAAAAAAGAATGATGCATTTTATGTCTGGATCTGGTTTTATTACATTCTAAATTGGACGTTGAAAATGAGCTTATCTCAGCCAGCAGAGAGGTCAAATCACAGTAATGCAAACTCAGTCAGAGACATAGATTTTCACTTGCAACTTGCTTTAACATGTTTAACAGTGCATGAAATGTTGTCTAAAACAAAAAAGAATGATGCATTTTATGTCTGGATCTGGTTTTATTACATTCTAAATTGGACGTTGAAAATGAGCTTATCTCAGCCAGCAGAGAGGTCAAATCACAGTAATGCAAACTCAGTCAGAGACATAGATTTTCACTTGCAACTTGCTTTAACATGTTTAACAGTGCATGAAATGTTGTCTAAAACAAAAAAGAATGATGCATTTTATGTCTGGATCTGGTTTTATTACATTCTAAATTGGACGTTGAAAATGAGCTTATCTCAGCCAGCAGAGGTCAAAATAAGCAGTAATGCAAACTCAGTCAGAGACATATATTTTCACTTGCAACTTGCTTTAACATGTTTAACAGTGCATGAAATGTTGTCTAAAACAAAAAAGAATGATGCATTTTATGTCTGGATCTGGTTTTATTACATTCTAAATTGGACGTTGAAAATGAGCTTATCTCAGCCAGCAGAGAGGTCAAATCACAGTAATGCAAACTCAGTCAGAGACATATATTTTCACTTGCAACTTGCTTTAACATGTTTAACAGTGCATGAAATGTTGTCTAAAACAAAAAAGAATGATGCATTTTATGTCTGGATCTGATTTTATTACATTCTAAAGTGGACGTTGAAAATGAGCTTATCTCAGCCAGCAGAGAGGTCAAATCACAGTAATGCAAACTCAGTCAGAGACATAGATTTTCACTTGCAACTTGCTTTAACATGTTTAACAGTGCATGAAATGTTGTCTAAAACAAAAAAGAATGATGCATTTTATAGCTGGATCTGGTTTTATTACATTCTGAATTGGACGTTGAAAATGAGCTTATCTCAGCCAGCAGAGAGGTCAAATCACAGTAATGCAAACTCAGTCAGAGACATAGATTTTCACTTGCAACTTGCTTTAACATGTTTAACAGTGCATGAAATGTTGTCTAAAACAAAAAAGAATGATCCATGTTATGGCTGGATCTGTTTTTATCATTTTCTGAAATGGACGTTGAAAATGAGCTTATCTCAGCCAGCAGAGAGGTCAAATCACAGTAATGCAAACTCAGTCAGGGACATAGATTTTCTCTTGCAACTTGCTTTAACATGTTTAACAGTGCATGAAATGTTGTCTAAAACAAAAAAGAATGATGCATTTTATAGCTGGATCTGGTTTTATTACATTCTGAATTGGACGTTGAAAATGAGCTTATCTCAGCCAGCAGAGAGGTCAAATCACAGTAATGCAAACTCAGTCAGAGACATAGATTTTCACTTGCAACTTGCTTTAACATGTTTAACAGTGCATGAAATGTTGTCTAAAACAAAAAAGAATGATGCATTTTATAGCTGGATCTGGTTTTATTACTTTCTGAATTGGACGTTGAAAATGAGCTTATCTCAGCCAGCAGAGAGGTCAAATCACAGTAATGCAAACTCAGTCAGAGACATAGATTTTCACTTGCAACTTGCTTTAACATGTTTAACAGTGCATGAAATGTTGTCTAAAACAAAAAAGAATGATGCATTTTATAGCTGGATCTGGTTTTATTACATTCTGAATTGGACGTTGAAAATGAGCTTATCTCAGCCAGCAGAGAGGTCAAATCACAGTAATGCAAACTCAGTCAGGGACATATGTTTTCTCTTGCAACTTGCTTTAACATGTTTAACAGTGCATGAAATGTTGTCTAAAACAAAAAAGAATGATGCATTTTATAGCTGGATCTGGTTTTATTACATTCTGAATTGGACATTGAAAATGAGCTTATCTCAGCCAGCAGAGAGGTCAAATCACAGTAATGCAAACTCAGTCAGAGACATAGATTTTCACTTGCAACTTGCTTTAACATGTTTAACAGTGCATGAAATGTTGTCTAAAACAAAAAAGAATGATGCATTTTATAGCTGGATCTGGTTTTATTACATTCTAAATTGGACGTTGAAAATGAGCTTATCTCAGCCAGCAGAGAGGTCAAATCACAGTAATGCAAACTCAGTCAGAGACATAGATTTTCATTTGCAACTTGCTTTAACATGTTTAACATTGCATGACATGTTGTCTAAAACAAAAAAGAATGATGCATTTTATGTCTGAATCTGGTTTTATTACATTCTAAATTGGACGTTGAAAATGAGCTTATCTCAGCCAGCAGAGAGGTCAAATCACAGTAATGCAAACTCAGTCAGAGACATAGATTTTCACTTGCAACTTGCTTTAACATGTTTAACAGTGCATGAAATGTTGTCTAAAACAAAAAAGAATGATGCATTTTATGTCTGGATCTGGTTTTATTACATTCTAAATTGGACGTTGAAAATGAGCTTATCTCAGCCAGCAGAGAGGTCAAATCACAGTAATGCAAACTCAGTCAGGGACATATGTTTTCTCTTGCAACTTGCTTTAACATGTTTAACAGTGCATGAAATGTTGTCTAAAACAAAAAAGAATGATGCATTTTATAGCTGGATCTGGTTTTATTACATTCTGAATTGAACGTTGAAAATGAGCTTATCTCAGCCAGCAGAGAGGTCAAATCACAGTAATGCAAACTCAGTCAGAGACATAGATTTTCACTTGCAACTTCCTTTAACATGTTTAACAGTGCATGAAATGTTGTCTAAAACAAAAAAGAATGATGCATTTTATGTCTGGATCTGTTTTTATCACTTTTGAATTGGACGATGAAAATGAGCTTATCTCAGCCAGCAGAGAGGTCAAATCACAGTAATGCAAACTCAGTCAGAGACATAGATTTTCACTTGCAACTTGCTTTAACATGTTTAACAGTGCATGAAATGTTGTCTAAAACAAAAAAGAATGATGCATTTTATAGCTGGATCTGGTTTTATTACATTCTGAATTGGACATTGAAAATGAGCTTATCTCAGCCAGCAGAGAGGTCAAATCACAGTAATGCAAACTCAGTCAGAGACATAGATTTTCACTTGCAACTTGCTTTAACATGTTTAACAGTGCATGAAATGTTGTCTAAAACAAAAAAGAATGATGCATTTTATGTCTGGATCTGGTTTTATTACATTCTAAATTGGACGTTGAAAATGAGCTTATCTCAGCCAGCAGAGAGGTCAAATCACAGTAATGCAAACTCAGTCAGAGACATAGATTTTCACTTGCAACTTGCTTTAACATGTTTAACAGTGCATGAAATGTTGTCTAAAACAAAAAAGAATGATGCATTTTATGGCTGGATCTGTTTTTATCACTTTCTGAAATGGACGTTGAAAATGAGCTTATCTCAGCCAGCAGAGAGGTCAAATCACAGTAATGCAAACTCAGTCAGAGACATGTATTTTCACTTGCAACTTGCTTTAACATGTTTAACAGTGCATGAAATGTTGTCTAAAACAAAAAAGAATGATGCATTTTATGGCTGGATCTGGTTTTATTACATTCTGAAATGGACGTTGAAAATGAGCTTATCTCAGCCAGCAGAGAGGTCAAATCACAGTAATGCAAACTCAGTCAGAGACATAGATTTTCACTTGCAACTTGCTTTAACATGTTTAACAGTGCATGAAATGTTGTCTAAAACAAAAAAGAATGATGCATTTTATGGCTGGATCTGTTTTTATCACTTTCTGAAATGGACGTTGAAAATGAGCTTATCTCAGCCAGCAGAGAGGTCAAATCACAGTAATGCAAACTCAGTCAGAGACATATATTTTCACTTGCATCTTGCTTTAACATGTTTAACAGTGCATGAAATGTTGTCTAAAACAAAAAAGAATGATGCATTTTATAGCTGGATCTGGTTTTATTACATTCTGAATTGGACGTTGAAAATGAGCTTATCTCAGCCAGCAGAGAGGTCAAATCACAGTAATGCAAACTCAGTCAGAGACATAGATTTTCACTTGCAACTTGCTTTAACATGTTTAACAGTGCATGAAATGTTGTCTAAAACAAAAAAGAATGATGCATTTTATAGCTGGATCTGGTTTTATTACATTCTAAATTGGACGTTGAAAATGAGCTTATCTCAGCCAGCAGAGAGGTCAAATCACAGTAATGCAAACTCAGTCAGAGACATAGATTTTCACTTGCAACTTGCTTTAACATGTTTAACAGTGCATGAAATGTTGTCTAAAACAAAAAAGAATGATGCATTTTATGTCTGGATCTGGTTTTATTACATTCTAAATTGGACGTTGAAAATGAGCTTATCTCAGCCAGCAGAGAGGTCAAATCACAGTAATGCAAACTCAGTCAGAGACATAGATTTTCACTTGCAACTTGCTTTAACATGTTTAACAGTGCATGAAATGTTGTCTAAAACAAAAAAGAATGATGCATTTTATAGCTGGATCTGGTTTTATTACATTCTGAATTGGACGTTGAAAATGAGCTTATCTCAGCCAGCAGAGAGGTCAAATCACAGTAATGCAAACTCAGTCAGAGACATAGATTTTCACTTGCAACTTGCTTTAACATGTTTAACAGTGCATGAAATGTTGTCTAAAACAAAAAAGAATGATCCATGTTATGGCTGGATCTGTTTTTATCATTTTCTGAAATGGACGTTGAAAATGAGCTTATCTCAGCCAGCAGAGAGGTCAAATCACAGTAATGCAAACTCAGTCAGGGACATAGATTTTCTCTTGCAACTTGCTTTAACATGTTTAACAGTGCATGAAATGTTGTCTAAAACAAAAAAGAATGATGCATTTTATAGCTGGATCTGGTTTTATTACATTCTGAATTGAACGTTGAAAATGAGCTTATCTCAGCCAGCAGAGAGGTCAAATCACAGTAATGCAAACTCAGTCAGAGACATAGATTTTCACTTGCAACTTGCTTTAACATGTTTAACATTGCATGACATGTTGTCTAAAACAAAAAAGAATGATGCATTTTATGTCTGGATCTGGTTTTATTACATTCTAAATTGGACGTTGAAAATGAGCTTATCTCAGCCAGCAGAGAGGTCAAATCACAGTAATGCAAACTCAGTCAGAGACATAGATTTTCACTTGCAACTTGCTTTAACATGTTTAACAGTGCATGAAATGTTGTCTAAAACAAAAAAGAATGATGCATTTTATGTCTGGATCTGGTTTTATTACATTCTAAATTGGACGTTGAAAATGAGCTTATCTCAGCCAGCAGAGAGGTCAAATCACAGTAATGCAAACTCAGTCAGAGACATAGATTTTCACTTGCAACTTGCTTTAACATGTTTAACAGTGCATGAAATGTTGTCTAAAACAAAAAAGAATGATGCATTTTATGTCTGGATCTGGTTTTATTACATTCTAAATTGGACGTTGAAAATGAGCTTATCTCAGCCAGCAGAGGTCAAAATAAGCAGTAATGCAAACTCAGTCAGAGACATATATTTTCACTTGCAACTTGCTTTAACATGTTTAACAGTGCATGAAATGTTGTCTAAAACAAAAAAGAATGATGCATTTTATGTCTGGATCTGGTTTTATTACATTCTAAATTGGACGTTGAAAATGAGCTTATCTCAGCCAGCAGAGAGGTCAAATCACAGTAATGCAAACTCAGTCAGAGACATATATTTTCACTTGCAACTTGCTTTAACATGTTTAACAGTGCATGAAATGTTGTCTAAAACAAAAAAGAATGATGCATTTTATAGCTGGATCTGGTTTTATTACATTCTGAATTGAACGTTGAAAATGAGCTTATCTCAGCCAGCAGAGAGGTCAAATCACAGTAATGCAAACTCAGTCAGAGACATAGATTTTCACTTGCAACTTCCTTTAACATGTTTAACAGTGCATGAAATGTTGTCTAAAACAAAAAAGAATGATGCATTTTATGTCTGGATCTGTTTTTATCACTTTTGAATTGGACGATGAAAATGAGCTTATCTCAGCCAGCAGAGAGGTCAAATCACAGTAATGCAAACTCAGTCAGAGACATAGATTTTCACTTGCAACTTGCTTTAACATGTTTAACAGTGCATGAAATGTTGTCTAAAACAAAAAAGAATGATGCATTTTATAGCTGGATCTGGTTTTATTACATTCTGAATTGGACATTGAAAATGAGCTTATCTCAGCCAGCAGAGAGGTCAAATCACAGTAATGCAAACTCAGTCAGAGACATAGATTTTCACTTGCAACTTGCTTTAACATGTTTAACAGTGCATGAAATGTTGTCTAAAACAAAAAAGAATGATGCATTTTATGTCTGGATCTGGTTTTATTACATTCTAAATTGGACGTTGAAAATGAGCTTATCTCAGCCAGCAGAGAGGTCAAATCACAGTAATGCAAACTCAGTCAGAGACATATATTTTCACTTGCAACTTGCTTTAACATGATTAACAGTGCATGAAATGTTGTCTAAAACAAAAAAGAATGATGCATTTTATGGCTGGATCTGTTTTTATCACTTTCTGAAATGGACGTTGAAAATGAGCTTATCTCAGCCAGCAGAGAGGTCAAATCACAGTAATGCAAACTCAGTCAGAGACATAGATTTTCACTTGCAACTTGCTTTAACATGGTTAACAGTGCATGAAATGTTGTCTAAAACAAAAAAGAATGATGCATTTTACAGCTGGATCTGGTTTTATCACATTCTGAAATGGACGTTGAAAATGAGCTTATCTCAGCCAGCAGAGAGGTCAAATCAAAGTAATGCAAACTCAGTCAGAGACATAGATTTTCACTTGCAACTTGCTTTAACATGTTTAACAGTGCATGAAATGTTGTCTAAAACAAAAAAGAATGATGCATTTTATGGCTGGATCTGTTTTTATCACTTTCTGAAATGGACGTTGAAAATGAGCTTATCTCAGCCAGCAGAGAGGTCAAATCACAGTAATGCAAACTCAGTCAGAGACATATATTTTCACTTGCAACTTGCTTTAACATGTTTAACAGTGCATGAAATGTTGTCTAAAACAAAAAAGAATGATGCATTTTATGGCTGGATCTGGTTTTATTACATTCTGAAATGGACGTTGAAAATGAGCTTATCTCAGCCAGCAGAGAGGTCAAATCACAGTAATGCAAAATCAGTCAGAGACATATATTTTCACTTGCAACTTGCTTTAACAAGTTTAACAGTGCATGAAATGTTGTCTAAAACAAAAAAGAATGATGCATTTTATGGCTGGATCTGGTTTTATTACATTCTGAAATGGACGTTGAAAATGAGCTTATCTCAGCCAGCAGAGAGGTCAAATCACAGTAATGCAAACTCAGTCAGAGACATAGATTTTCACTTGCAACTTGCTTTAACATGTTTAACAGTGCATGAAATGTTGTCTAAAACAAAAAAGAATGATGCATTTTATAGCTGGATCTGGTTTTATTACATTCTGAATTGGACGTTGAAAATGAGCTTATCTCAGCCAGCAGAGAGGTCAAATCACAGTAATGCAAACTCAGTCAGAGACATAGATTTTCACTTGCAACTTGCTTTAACATGGTTAACAGTGCATGAAATGTTGTCTAAAACAAAAAAGAATGATGCATTTTATGGCTGGATCTGGTTTTATTACATTCTGAAATGGACGTTGAAAATGAGCTTATCTCAGCCAGCAGAGAGGTCAAATCACAGTAATGCAAACTCAGTCAGAGACATAGATTTTCACTTGCAACTTGCTTTAACATGTTTAACAGTGCATGAAATGTTGTCTAAAACAAAAAAGAATGATGCATTTTATAGCTGGATCTGGTTTTATTACATTCTGAATTGGACGTTGAAAATGAGCTTATCTCAGCCAGCAGAGAGGTCAAATCACAGTAATGCAAACTCAGTCAGAGACATAGATTTTCACTTGCAACTTGCTTTAACATGTTTAACAGTGCATGAAATGTTGTCTAAAACAAAAAAGAATGATGCATTTTATAGCTGGATCTGGTTTTATTACATTCTAAATTGGACGTTGAAAATGAGCTTATCTCAGCCAGCAGAGAGGTCAAATCACAGTAATGCAAACTCAGTCAGAGACATAGATTTTCACTTGCAACTTGCTTTAACATGGTTAACAGTGCATGAAATGTTGTCTAAAACAAAAAAGAATGATGCATTTTATGTCTGGATCTGGTTTTATTACATTCTAAATTGGACGTTGAAAATGAGCTTATCTCAGCCAGCAGAGAGGTCAAATCACAGTAATGCAAACTCAGTCAGAGACATAGATTTTCACTTGCAACTTGCTTTAACATGTTTAACAGTGCATGAAATGTTGTCTAAAACAAAAAAGAATGATGCATTTTATAGCTGGATCTGGTTTTATTACATTCTGAATTGGACGTTGAAAATGAGCTTATCTCAGCCAGCAGAGAGGTCAAATCACAGTAATGCAAACTCAGTCAGAGACATAGATTTTCACTTGCAACTTGCTTTAACATGTTTAACAGTGCATGAAATGTTGTCTAAAACAAAAAAGAATGATCCATGTTATGGCTGGATCTGTTTTTATCATTTTCTGAAATGGACGTTGAAAATGAGCTTATCTCAGCCAGCAGAGAGGTCAAATCACAGTAATGCAAACTCAGTCAGGGACATAGATTTTCTCTTGCAACTTGCTTTAACATGTTTAACAGTGCATGAAATGTTGTCTAAAACAAAAAAGAATGATGCATTTTATAGCTGGATCTGGTTTTATTACATTCTGAATTGGACGTTGAAAATGAGCTTATCTCAGCCAGCAGAGAGGTCAAATCACAGTAATGCAAACTCAGTCAGAGACATAGATTTTCACTTGCAACTTGCTTTAATATGTTTAACAGTGCATGAAATGTTGTCTAAAACAAAAAAGAATGATGCATTTTATAGCTGGATCTGGTTTTATTACATTCTGAATTGGACGTTGAAAATGAGCTTATCTCAGCCAGCAGAGAGGTCAAATCACAGTAATGCAAACTCAGTCAGAGACATATATTTTCACTTGCAACTTGCTTTAACATGTTTAACAGTGCATGAAATGTTGTCTAAAACAAAAAAGAATGATGCATTTTATAGCTGGATCTGGTTTTATTACATTCTGAATTGGACGTTGAAAATGAGCTTATCTCAGCCAGCAGAGAGGTCAAATCACAGTAATGCAAACTCAGTCAGAGACATAGATTTTCACTTGCAACTTCCTTTAACATGTTTAACAGTGCATGAAATGTTGTCTAAAACAAAAAAGAATGATGCATTTTATGTCTGGATCTGTTTTTATCACTTTTGAATTGGACGATGAAAATGAGCTTATCTCAGCCAGCAGAGAGGTCAAATCACAGTAATGCAAACTCAGTCAGAGACATAGATTTTCACTTGCAACTTGCTTTAACATGTTTAACAGTGCATGAAATGTTGTCTAAAACAAAAAAGAATGATCCATGTTATGTCTGGATCTGTTTTTATCACTTTTGAATTGGACGATGAAAATGAGCTTATCTCAGCCAGCAGAGAGGTCAAATCACAGTAATGCAAACTCAGTCAGAGACATAGATTTTCACTTGCAACTTGCTTTAACATGTTTAACAGTGCATGAAATGTTGTCTAAAACAAAAAAGAATGATGCATTTTATAGCTGGATCTGGTTTTATTACATTCTGAATTGGACGTTGAAAATGAGCTTATCTCAGCCAGCAGAGAGGTCAAATCACAGTAATGCAAACTCAGTCAGAGACATAGATTTTCACTTGCAACTTGCTTTAACATGTTTAACAGTGCATGAAATGTTGTCTAAAACAAAAAAGAATGATCCATGTTATGGCTGGATCTGTTTTTATCATTTTCTGAAATGGACGTTGAAAATGAGCTTATCTCAGCCAGCAGAGAGGTCAAATCACAGTAATGCAAACTCAGTCAGGGACATAGATTTTCTCTTGCAACTTGCTTTAACATGTTTAACAGTGCATGAAATGTTGTCTAAAACAAAAAAGAATGATGCATTTTATAGCTGGATCTGGTTTTATTACATTCTGAATTGGACGTTGAAAATGAGCTTATCTCAGCCAGCAGAGAGGTCAAATCACAGTAATGCAAACTCAGTCAGAGACATAGATTTTCACTTGCAACTTGCTTTAATATGTTTAACAGTGCATGAAATGTTGTCTAAAACAAAAAAGAATGATGCATTTTATAGCTGGATCTGGTTTTATTACATTCTGAATTGGACGTTGAAAATGAGCTTATCTCAGCCAGCAGAGAGGTCAAATCACAGTAATGCAAACTCAGTCAGAGACATATATTTTCACTTGCAACTTGCTTTAACATGTTTAACAGTGCATGAAATGTTGTCTAAAACAAAAAAGAATGATGCATTTTATAGCTGGATCTGGTTTTATTACATTCTGAATTGAACGTTGAAAATGAGCTTATCTCAGCCAGCAGAGAGGTCAAATCACAGTAATGCAAACTCAGTCAGAGACATAGATTTTCACTTGCAACTTCCTTTAACATGTTTAACAGTGCATGAAATGTTGTCTAAAACAAAAAAGAATGATGCATTTTATGTCTGGATCTGTTTTTATCACTTTTGAATTGGACGATGAAAATGAGCTTATCTCAGCCAGCAGAGAGGTCAAATCACAGTAATGCAAACTCAGTCAGAGACATAGATTTTCACTTGCAACTTGCTTTAACATGTTTAACAGTGCATGAAATGTTGTCTAAAACAAAAAAGAATGATCCATGTTATGTCTGGATCTGTTTTTATCACTTTTGAATTGGACGATGAAAATGAGCTTATCTCAGCCAGCAGAGAGGTCAAATCACAGTAATGCAAACTCAGTCAGAGACATAGATTTTTACTTGCAACTTGCTTTAACATGTTTAACAGTGCATGAAATGTTGTCTAAAACAAAAAAGAATGATGCATTTTATAGCTGGATCTGGTTTTATTACATTCTGAATTGGACATTGAAAATGAGCTTATCTCAGCTAGCAGAGAGGTCAAATCACAGTAATGCAAACTCAGTCAGAGACATAGATTTTCACTTGCAACTTGCTTTAACATGTTTAACAGTGCATGAAATGTTGTCTAAAACAAAAAAGAATGATCCATGTTATGGCTGGATCTGTTTTTATCATTTTCTGAAATGGACGTTGAAAATGAGCTTATCTCAGCCAGCAGAGAGGTCAAAATAAGCAGTAATGCAAACTCAGTCAGGGACATAGATTTTCTCTTGCAACTTGCTTTAACATGTTTAACAGTGCATGAAATGTTGTCTAAAACAAAAAAGAATGATGCATTTTATGTCTGGATCTGGTTTTATTACATTCTAAATTGGACGTTGAAAATGAGCTTATCTCAGCCAGCAGAGAGGTCAAATCACAGTAATGCAAACTCAGTCAGAGACATATATTTTCACTTGCAACTTGCTTTAACATGTTTAACAGTGCATGAAATGTTGTCTAAAACAAAAAAGAATGATCCATGTTATGGCTGGATCTGTTTTTATCATTTTCTGAAATGGACGTTGAAAATGAGCTTATCTCAGCCAGCAGAGAGGTCAAATCACAGTAATGCAAACTCAGTCAGGGACATAGATTTTCTCTTGCAACTTGCTTTAACATGTTTAACAGTGCATGAAATGTTGTCTAAAACAAAAAAGAATGATGCATTTTATAGCTGGATCTGGTTTTATTACATTCTGAATTGAACGTTGAAAATGAGCTTATCTCAGCCAGCAGAGAGGTCAAATCACAGTAATGCAAACTCAGTCAGAGACATAGATTTTCACTTGCAACTTGCTTTAACATGTTTAACATTGCATGACATGTTGTCTAAAACAAAAAAGAATGATGCATTTTATGTCTGGATCTGGTTTTATTACATTCTAAATTGGACGTTGAAAATGAGCTTATCTCAGCCAGCAGAGAGGTCAAATCACAGTAATGCAAACTCAGTCAGAGACATAGATTTTCACTTGCAACTTGCTTTAACATGTTTAACAGTGCATGAAATGTTGTCTAAAACAAAAAAGAATGATGCATTTTATGTCTGGATCTGGTTTTATTACATTCTAAATTGGACGTTGAAAATGAGCTTATCTCAGCCAGCAGAGAGGTCAAATCACAGTAATGCAAACTCAGTCAGAGACATAGATTTTCACTTGCAACTTGCTTTAACATGTTTAACAGTGCATGAAATGTTGTCTAAAACAAAAAAGAATGATGCATTTTATGTCTGGATCTGGTTTTATTACATTCTAAATTGGACGTTGAAAATGAGCTTATCTCAGCCAGCAGAGGTCAAAATAAGCAGTAATGCAAACTCAGTCAGAGACATATATTTTCACTTGCAACTTGCTTTAACATGTTTAACAGTGCATGAAATGTTGTCTAAAACAAAAAAGAATGATGCATTTTATGTCTGGATCTGGTTTTATTACATTCTAAATTGGACGTTGAAAATGAGCTTATCTCAGCCAGCAGAGAGGTCAAATCACAGTAATGCAAACTCAGTCAGAGACATATATTTTCACTTGCAACTTGCTTTAACATGTTTAACAGTGCATGAAATGTTGTCTAAAACAAAAAAGAATGATGCATTTTATAGCTGGATCTGGTTTTATTACATTCTGAATTGAACGTTGAAAATGAGCTTATCTCAGCCAGCAGAGAGGTCAAATCACAGTAATGCAAACTCAGTCAGAGACATAGATTTTCACTTGCAACGTCCTTTAACATGTTTAACAGTGCATGAAATGTTGTCTAAAACAAAAAAGAATGATGCATTTTATGTCTGGATCTGTTTTTATCACTTTTGAATTGGACGATGAAAATGAGCTTATCTCAGCCAGCAGAGAGGTCAAATCACAGTAATGCAAACTCAGTCAGAGACATAGATTTTCACTTGCAACTTGCTTTAACATGTTTAACAGTGCATGAAATGTTGTCTAAAACAAAAAAGAATGATGCATTTTATAGCTGGATCTGGTTTTATTACATTCTAAATTGGACGTTGAAAATGAGCTTATCTCAGCCAGCAGAGAGGTCAAATCACAGTAATGCAAACTCAGTCAGAGACATAGATTTTTACTTGCAACTTGCTTTAACATGTTTAACAGTGCATGAAATGTTGTCTAAAACAAAAAAGAATGATGCATTTTATGTCTGGATCTGGTTTTATTACATTCTAAATTGGACGTTGAAAATGAGCTTATCTCAGCCAGCAGAGAGGTCAAATCACAGTAATGCAAACTCAGTCAGAGACATATATTTTCACTTGCAACTTGCTTTAACATGTTTAACAGTGCATGAAATGTTGTCTAAAACAAAAAAGAATGATGCATTTTATAGCTGGATCTGGTTTTATTACATTCTAAATTGGACGTTGAAAATGAGCTTATCTCAGCCAGCAGAGAGGTCAAATCACAGTAATGCAAACTCAGTCAGAGACATATATTTTCACTTGCAACTTGCTTTAACATGTTTAACAGTGCATGAAATGTTGTCTAAAACAAAAAAGAATGATGCATTTTATGGCTGGATCTGGTTTTATTACATTCTGAATAGGACGTTGAAAATGAGCTTATCTCAGCCAGCAGAGAGGTCAAATCACAGTAATGCAAACTCAGTCAGAGACATAGATTTTCACTTGCAACTTGCTTTAACATGTTTAACAGTGCATGAAATGTTGTCTAAAACAAAAAAGAATGATGCATTTTATAGCTGGGTCTGGTTTTATTACATTCTAAATTGGACGTTGAAAATGAGCTTATCTCAGCCAGCAGAGAGGTCAAATCACAGTAATGCAAACTCAGTCAGAGACATAGATTTTCACTTGCAACTTGCTTTAACATGTTTAACAGTGCATGAAATGTTGTCTAAAACAAAAAAGAATGATCCATGTTATGGCTGGATCTGGTTTTATCATTTTCTGAAATGGACGTTGAAAATGAGCTTATCTCAGCCAGCAGAGAGGTCAAATCACAGTAATGCAAACTCAGTCAGAGACATAGATTTTCACTTGCAACTTGCTTTAACATGTTTAACAGTGCATGAAATGTTGTCTAAAACAAAAAAGAATGATGCATTTTATAGCTGGATCTGGTTTTATTACATTCTAAGTTGGACGTTGAAAATGAGCTTATCTCAGCCAGCAGAGAGGTCAAATCACAGTAATGCAAACTCAGTCAGAGACATAGATTTTCACTTGCAACTTCCTTTAACATGTTTAACAGTGCATGAAATGTTGTCTAAAACAAAAAAGAATGATGCATTTTATGTCTGGATCTGTTTTTATCACTTTTGAATTGGACGATGAAAATGAGCTTATCTCAGCCAGCAGAGAGGTCAAATCACAGTAATGCAAACTCAGTCAGAGACATAGATTTTCACTTGCAACTTGCTTTAACATGTTTAACAGTGCATGAAATGTTGTCTAAAACAAAAAAGAATGATGCATTTTATAGCTGGATCTGGTTTTATTACATTCTGAATTGGACATTGAAAATGAGCTTATCTCAGCCAGCAGAGAGGTCAAATCACAGTAATGCAAACTCAGTCAGAGACATAGATTTTCACTTGCAACTTGCTTTAACATGTTTAACAGTGCATGAAATGTTGTCTAAAACAAAAAAGAATGATGCATTTTATGGCTGGATCTGGTTTTATTACATTCTGAACTGGACGTTGAAAATGAGCTTATCTCAGCCAGCAGAGAGGTCAAATCACAGTAATGCAAACTCAGTCAGAGACATAGATTTTCACTTGCAACTTGCTTTAACATGTTTAACAGTGCATGAAATGTTGTCTAAAACAAAAAAGAATGATGCATTTTATAGCTGGGTCTGGTTTTATTACATTCTAAATTGGACGTTGAAAATGAGCTTATCTCAGCCAGCAGAGAGGTCAAATCACAGTAATGCAAACTCAGTCAGAGATATAGATTTTCACTTGCAACTTGCTTTAACAGTGCATGAAATGTTGTCTAAAACAAAAAAGAATGATGCATTTTATAGCTGGATCTGGTTTTATTACATTCTGAATTGGACGTTGAAAATGAGCTTATCTCAGCCAGCAGAGAGGTCAAATCACAGTAATGCAAACTCAGTCAGAGACATAGATTTTCACTTGCAACTTGCTTTAACATGTTTAACAGTGCATGAAATGTTGTCTAAAACAAAAAAGAATGATCCATGTTATGGCTGGATCTGTTTTTATCATTTTCTGAAATGGACGTTGAAAATGAGCTTATCTCAGCCAGCAGAGAGGTCAAATCACAGTAATGCAAACTCAGTCAGGGACATAGATTTTCTCTTGCAACTTGCTTTATCATGTTTAACAGTGCATGAAATGTTGTCTAAAACAAAAAAGAATGATGCATTTTATAGCTGGATCTGGTTTTATTGCATTCTGAATTGGACGTTGAAAATGAGCTTATCTCAGCCAGCAGAGAGGTCAAATCACAGTAATGCAAACTCAGTCAGAGACATAGATTTTCACTTGCAACTTGCTTTAACATGTTTAACAGTGCATGAAATGTTGTCTAAAACATAAAAGAATGATGCATTTTATAGCTGGATCTGGTTTTATTACATTCTAAATTGGACGTTGAAAATGAGCTTATCTCAGCCAGCAGAGAGGTCAAATCACAGTAATGCAAACTCAGTCAGAGACATAGATTTTCACTTGCAACTTGCTTTAACATGTTTAACATTGCATGAAATTTTGTCTAAAACAAAAAAGAATGATGCATTTTATAGCTGGATCTGGTTTTATTACATTCTAAATTGGACGTTGAAAATAAGCTTATCTCAGCCAGCAGAGAGGTCAAATCACAGTAATGCAAACTCAGTCAGAGACATAGATTTTCACTTGCAACTTGCTTTAACATGTTTAACAGTGCATGAAATGTTGTCTAAAACAAAAAAGAATGATGCATTTTATGTCTGAATCTGGTTTTATTACATTCTAAATTGGACGTTGAAAATGAGCTTATCTCAGCCAGCAGAGAGGTCAAATCACAGTAATGCAAACTCAGTCAGAGACATAGATTTTCACTTGCAACTTGCTTTAACATGTTTAACAGTGCATGAAATGTTGTCTAAAACAAAAAAGAATGATCCATGTTATGGCTGGATCTGTTTTTATCATTTTCTGAAATGGACGTTGAAAATGAGCTTATCTCAGCCAGCAGAGAGGTCAAATCACAGTAATGCAAACTCAGTCAGGGACATAGATTTTCTCTTGCAACTTGCTTTAACATGTTTAACAGTGCATGAAATGTTGTCTAAAACAAAAAAGAATGATGCATTTTATAGCTGGATCTGGTTTTATTACATTCTGAATTGGACGTTGAAAATGAGCTTATCTCAGCCAGCAGAGAGGTCAAATCACAGTAATGCAAACTCAGTCAGAGACATAGATTTTCACTTGCAACTTGCTTTAACATGTTTAACAGTGCATGAAATGTTGTCTAAAACAAAAAAGAATGATGCATTTTATAGCTGGATCTGGTTTTATTACTTTCTGAATTGGACGTTGAAAATGAGCTTATCTCAGCCAGCAGAGAGGTCAAATCACAGTAATGCAAACTCAGTCAGAGACATAGATTTTCACTTGCAACTTGCTTTAACATGTTTAACAGTGCATGAAATGTTGTCTAAAACAAAAAAGAATGATGCAATTTATAGCTGGATCTGGTTTTATTACATTCTGAGTTGGACGTTGAAAATGAGCTTATCTCAGCCAGCAGAGAGGTCAAATCACAGTAATGCAAACTCAGTCAGAGACATAGATTTTCACTTGCAACTTGCTTTAACATGTTTAACAGTGCATGAAATGTTGTCTAAAACAAAAAAGAATGATGCATTTTATAGCTGGGTCTGGTTTTATTACATTCTAAATTGGACGTTGAAAATGAGCTTATCTCAGCCAGCAGAGAGGTCAAATCACAGTAATGCAAACTCAGTCAGAGATATAGATTTTCACTTGCAACTTGCTTTAACAGTGCATGAAATGTTGTCTAAAACAAAAAAGAATGATGCATTTTATAGCTGGATCTGGTTTTATTACATTCTGAATTGGACGTTGAAAATGAGCTTATCTCAGCCAGCAGAGAGGTCAAATCACAGTAATGCAAACTCAGTCAGAGACATAGATTTTCACTTGCAACTTGCTTTAACATGTTTAACAGTGCATGAAATGTTGTCTAAAACAAAAAAGAATGATCCATGTTATGGCTGGATCTGTTTTTATCATTTTCTGAAATGGACGTTGAAAATGAGCTTATCTCAGCCAGCAGAGAGGTCAAATCACAGTAATGCAAACTCAGTCAGGGACATAGATTTTCTCTTGCAACTTGCTTTATCATGTTTAACAGTGCATGAAATGTTGTCTAAAACAAAAAAGAATGATGCATTTTATAGCTGGATCTGGTTTTATTGCATTCTGAATTGGACGTTGAAAATGAGCTTATCTCAGCCAGCAGAGAGGTCAAATCACAGTAATGCAAACTCAGTCAGAGACATAGATTTTCACTTGCAACTTGCTTTAACATGTTTAACAGTGCATGAAATGTTGTCTAAAACATAAAAGAATGATGCATTTTATAGCTGGATCTGGTTTTATTACATTCTAAATTGGACGTTGAAAATGAGCTTATCTCAGCCAGCAGAGAGGTCAAATCACAGTAATGCAAACTCAGTCAGAGACATAGATTTTCACTTGCAACTTGCTTTAACATGTTTAACATTGCATGAAATTTTGTCTAAAACAAAAAAGAATGATGCATTTTATAGCTGGATCTGGTTTTATTACATTCTAAATTGGACGTTGAAAATAAGCTTATCTCAGCCAGCAGAGAGGTCAAATCACAGTAATGCAAACTCAGTCAGAGACATAGATTTTCACTTGCAACTTGCTTTAACATGTTTAACAGTGCATGAAATGTTGTCTAAAACAAAAAAGAATGATGCATTTTATGTCTGAATCTGGTTTTATTACATTCTAAATTGGACGTTGAAAATGAGCTTATCTCAGCCAGCAGAGAGGTCAAATCACAGTAATGCAAACTCAGTCAGAGACATAGATTTTCACTTGCAACTTGCTTTAACATGTTTAACAGTGCATGAAATGTTGTCTAAAACAAAAAAGAATGATCCATGTTATGGCTGGATCTGTTTTTATCATTTTCTGAAATGGACGTTGAAAATGAGCTTATCTCAGCCAGCAGAGAGGTCAAATCACAGTAATGCAAACTCAGTCAGGGACATAGATTTTCTCTTGCAACTTGCTTTAACATGTTTAACAGTGCATGAAATGTTGTCTAAAACAAAAAAGAATGATGCATTTTATAGCTGGATCTGGTTTTATTACATTCTGAATTGGACGTTGAAAATGAGCTTATCTCAGCCAGCAGAGAGGTCAAATCACAGTAATGCAAACTCAGTCAGAGACATAGATTTTCACTTGCAACTTGCTTTAACATGTTTAACAGTGCATGAAATGTTGTCTAAAACAAAAAAGAATGATGCATTTTATAGCTGGATCTGGTTTTATTACTTTCTGAATTGGACGTTGAAAATGAGCTTATCTCAGCCAGCAGAGAGGTCAAATCACAGTAATGCAAACTCAGTCAGAGACATAGATTTTCACTTGCAACTTGCTTTAACATGTTTAACAGTGCATGAAATGTTGTCTAAAACAAAAAAGAATGATGCAATTTATAGCTGGATCTGGTTTTATTACATTCTGAGTTGGACGTTGAAAATGAGCTTATCTCAGCCAGCAGAGAGGTCAAATCACAGTAATGCAAACTCAGTCAGAGACATAGATTTTCACTTGCAACTTGCTTTAACATGTTTAACAGTGCATGAAATGTTGTCTAAAACGAAAAAGAATGATGCATTTTATAGCTGGATCTGGTTTTATTACATTCTGAATTGGACGTTGAAAATGAGCTTATCTCAGCCAGCAGAGAGGTCAAATCACAGTAATGCAAACTCAGTCAGAGACATAGATTTTCACTTGCAACTTGCTTTAACATGTTTAACAGTGCATGAAATGTTGTCTAAAACAAAAAAGAATGATCCATGTTATGGCTGGATCTGTTTTTATCATTTTCTGAAATGGACGTTGAAAATGAGCTTATCTCAGCCAGCAGAGAGGTCAAATCACAGTAATGCAAACTCAGTCAGGGACATAGATTTTCTCTTGCAACTTGCTTTAACATGTTTAACAGTGCATGAAATGTTGTCTAAAACAAAAAAGAATGATGCAGTTTATAGCTGGATCTGGTTTTATTACATTCTGAATTGGACGTTGAAAATGAGCTTATCTCAGCCAGCAGAAAGGTCAAATCACAGTAATGCAAACTCAGTCAGAGACATAGATTTTCACTTGCAACTTGCTTTAACATGTTTAACAGTGCATGAAATGTTGTCTAAAACAAAAAAGAATGATGCATTTTATAGCTGGATCTGGTTTTATTACTTTCTGTATTGGACGTTGAAAATGAGCTTATCTCAGCCAGCAGAGAGGTCAAATCACAGTAATGCAAACTCAGTCAGAGACATAGATTTTCACTTGCAACTTGCTTTAACATGTTTAACAGTGCATGAAATGTTGTCTAAAACAAAAAAGAATGATGCAATTTATAGCTGGATCTGGTTTTATTACATTCTGAATTGGACGTTGAAAATGAGCTTATCTCAGCCAGCAGAGAGGTCAAATCACAGTAATGCAAACTCAGTCAGAGACATAGATTTTCACTTGCAACTTGCTTTAACATGTTTAACAGTGCATGAAATGTTGTCTAAAACGAAAAAGAATGATGCATTTTATAGCTGGATCTGGTTTTATTACATTCTGAATTGGACGTTGAAAATGAGCTTATCTCAGCCAGCAGAGAGGTCAAATCACAGTAATGCAAACTCAGTCAGAGACATAGATTTTCACTTGCAACTTGCTTTAACATGTTTAACAGTGCATGAAATGTTGTCTAAAACAAAAAAGAATGATCCATGTTATGGCTGGATCTGTTTTTATCATTTTCTGAAATGGACGTTGAAAATGAGCTTATCTCAGCCAGCAGAGAGGTCAAATCACAGTAATGCAAACTCAGTCAGGGACATAGATTTTCTCTTGCAACTTGCTTTAACATGTTTAACAGTGCATGAAATGTTGTCTAAAACAAAAAAGAATGATGCATTTTATAGCTGGATCTGGTTTTATTACATTCTGAATTGGACGTTGAAAATGAGCTTATCTCAGCCAGCAGAGAGGTCAAATCACAGTAATGCAAACTCAGTCAGAGACATAGATTTTCACTTGCAACTTGCTTTAACATGTTTAACAGTGCATGAAATGTTGTCTAAAACAAAAAAGAATGATGCATTTTATAGCTGGATCTGGTTTTATTACTTTCTAAATTGGACGTTGAAAATGAGCTTATCTCAGCCAGCAGAGAGGTCAAATCACAGTAATGCAAACTCAGTCAGAGACATAGATTTTCACTTGCAACTTGCTTTAACATGTTTAACAGTGCATGAAATGTTGTCTAAAACAAAAAAGAATGATGCAATTTATAGCTGGATCTGGTTTTATTACATTCTGAATTGGACGTTGAAAATGAGCTTATCTCAGCCAGCAGAGAGGTCAAATCACAGTAATGCAAACTCAGTCAGAGATATAGATTTTCACTTGCAACTTGCTTTAACAGTGCATGAAATGTTGTCTAAAACAAAAAAGAATGATGCATTTTATAGCTGGATCTGGTTTTATTACATTCTGAATTGGACGTTGAAAATGAGCTTATCTCAGCCAGCAGAGAGGTCAAATCACAGTAATGCAAACTCAGTCAGAGACATAGATTTTCACTTGCAACTTGCTTTAACATGTTTAACAGTGCATGAAATGTTGTCTAAAACAAAAAAGAATGATCCATGTTATGGCTGGATCTGTTTTTATCATTTTCTGAAATGGACGTTGAAAATGAGCTTATCTCAGCCAGCAGAGAGGTCAAATCACAGTAATGCAAACTCAGTCAGGGACATAGATTTTCTCTTGCAACTTGCTTTATCATGTTTAACAGTGCATGAAATGTTGTCTAAAACAAAAAAGAATGATGCATTTTATAGCTGGATCTGGTTTTATTGCATTCTGAATTGGACGTTGAAAATGAGCTTATCTCAGCCAGCAGAGAGGTCAAATCACAGTAATGCAAACTCAGTCAGAGACATAGATTTTCACTTGCAACTTGCTTTAACATGTTTAACAGTGCATGAAATGTTGTCTAAAACATAAAAGAATGATGCATTTTATAGCTGGATCTGGTTTTATTACATTCTAAATTGGACGTTGAAAATGAGCTTATCTCAGCCAGCAGAGAGGTCAAATCACAGTAATGCAAACTCAGTCAGAGACATAGATTTTCACTTGCAACTTGCTTTAACATGTTTAACATTGCATGAAATTTTGTCTAAAACAAAAAAGAATGATGCATTTTATAGCTGGATCTGGTTTTATTACATTCTAAATTGGACGTTGAAAATAAGCTTATCTCAGCCAGCAGAGAGGTCAAATCACAGTAATGCAAACTCAGTCAGAGACATAGATTTTCACTTGCAACTTGCTTTAACATGTTTAACAGTGCATGAAATGTTGTCTAAAACAAAAAAGAATGATGCATTTTATGTCTGAATCTGGTTTTATTACATTCTAAATTGGACGTTGAAAATGAGCTTATCTCAGCCAGCAGAGAGGTCAAATCACAGTAATGCAAACTCAGTCAGAGACATAGATTTTCACTTGCAACTTGCTTTAACATGTTTAACAGTGCATGAAATGTTGTCTAAAACAAAAAAGAATGATCCATGTTATGGCTGGATCTGTTTTTATCATTTTCTGAAATGGACGTTGAAAATGAGCTTATCTCAGCCAGCAGAGAGGTCAAATCACAGTAATGCAAACTCAGTCAGGGACATAGATTTTCTCTTGCAACTTGCTTTAACATGTTTAACAGTGCATGAAATGTTGTCTAAAACAAAAAAGAATGATGCATTTTATAGCTGGATCTGGTTTTATTACATTCTGAATTGGACGTTGAAAATGAGCTTATCTCAGCCAGCAGAGAGGTCAAATCACAGTAATGCAAACTCAGTCAGAGACATAGATTTTCACTTGCAACTTGCTTTAACATGTTTAACAGTGCATGAAATGTTGTCTAAAACAAAAAAGAATGATGCATTTTATAGCTGGATCTGGTTTTATTACTTTCTGAATTGGACGTTGAAAATGAGCTTATCTCAGCCAGCAGAGAGGTCAAATCACAGTAATGCAAACTCAGTCAGAGACATAGATTTTCACTTGCAACTTGCTTTAACATGTTTAACAGTGCATGAAATGTTGTCTAAAACAAAAAAGAATGATGCAATTTATAGCTGGATCTGGTTTTATTACATTCTGAGTTGGACGTTGAAAATGAGCTTATCTCAGCCAGCAGAGAGGTCAAATCACAGTAATGCAAACTCAGTCAGAGACATAGATTTTCACTTGCAACTTGCTTTAACATGTTTAACAGTGCATGAAATGTTGTCTAAAACGAAAAAGAATGATGCATTTTATAGCTGGATCTGGTTTTATTACATTCTGAATTGGACGTTGAAAATGAGCTTATCTCAGCCAGCAGAGAGGTCAAATCACAGTAATGCAAACTCAGTCAGAGACATAGATTTTCACTTGCAACTTGCTTTAACATGTTTAACAGTGCATGAAATGTTGTCTAAAACAAAAAAGAATGATCCATGTTATGGCTGGATCTGTTTTTATCATTTTCTGAAATGGACGTTGAAAATGAGCTTATCTCAGCCAGCAGAGAGGTCAAATCACAGTAATGCAAACTCAGTCAGGGACATAGATTTTCTCTTGCAACTTGCTTTAACATGTTTAACAGTGCATGAAATGTTGTCTAAAACAAAAAAGAATGATGCATTTTATAGCTGGATCTGGTTTTATTACATTCTGAATTGGACGTTGAAAATGAGCTTATCTCAGCCAGCAGAAAGGTCAAATCACAGTAATGCAAACTCAGTCAGAGACATAGATTTTCACTTGCAACTTGCTTTAACATGTTTAACAGTGCATGAAATGTTGTCTAAAACAAAAAAGAATGATGCATTTTATAGCTGGATCTGGTTTTATTACTTTCTGAATTGGACGTTGAAAATGAGCTTATCTCAGCCAGCAGAGAGGTCAAATCACAGTAATGCAAACTCAGTCAGAGACATAGATTTTCACTTGCAACTTGCTTTAACATGTTTAACAGTGCATGAAATGTTGTCTAAAACAAAAAAGAATGATGCAATTTATAGCTGGATCTGGTTTTATTACATTCTGAATTGGACGTTGAAAATGAGCTTATCTCAGCCAGCAGAGAGGTCAAATCACAGTAATGCAAACTCAGTCAGAGACATAGATTTTCACTTGCAACTTGCTTTAACATGTTTAACAGTGCATGAAATGTTGTCTAAAACGAAAAAGAATGATGCATTTTATAGCTGGATCTGGTTTTATTACATTCTGAATTGGACGTTGAAAATGAGCTTATCTCAGCCAGCAGAGATGTCAAATCACAGTAATGCAAACTCAGTCAGAGACATAGATTTTCACTTGCAACTTGCTTTAACATGTTTGGTAACGCTTTCTTTTACAACCCGCAAAGTACCGCGTAAGTACAGTGAAATTACAGTGTACTTTTCTGTACGTACTGTGTAAGTATAATGAACGTATGTGTAGGTATGAGGGAACAAACCGTAATGCTTGGGTAAAAAGGGGGTAACAACCAGATGTTCATCACGAAAATGACCGCGTAAGTACAGTGAAATAACGGTGTACTTTTCTGTACCTATAGTGTAAGTATAAATAACGTTTACGTAAGTATAAGGGAACAAACTGTAATGCTCGGGTAATAAGGGGATAACAACCAGATATTTAGCATAAAAGGTACCGCGTAAGTACAGTGAAATAACGTTGTACTTTTCTTTAAATTGCAAAAGAACAAACCATAATGTTTGTGTAAAAGGGGAGTAACAATAAGATATCCATCACGCAAAGAAGTATATCAAGTTTACGATGTACATTTCTTCAAGTATTGTATACATATAAAGAATTATGCAAGGATGGTGACAACCTATTGCTATCTGCAAATGTACTGTATATGCACCTGCGTGAGTACATTAGTTCTCTTATTCAGTGCTTGGGTTTTATATGGGGTGTTTAATGAATAAAAGGTTTACAACCTGTGAAATTATGAACCCTTATTGTATACTGTATGTATTTTAAATCTGCAATTCAATATAAAATATATTTCCATACACTACTTACCTTATGTTTACTCGTTGATCTCACCAAAGCCATCAATGTCTCCATAACTCACTATCAACAAATAACTTTGCATGACATAGGCCTACCGTCAGGGTTCAATGCAGATTAAAACAGGCTCGCATCTTTACTGCTGTTGCACAGGGGGGCTAACTGTTGCATTTCAGTAAATGTATAGCTGATGCTTTATAGAAAAATCTAGTAATTTGGTCTTCAATCAATAAAAACTGCTGCTGTAGTTTACTCTGTTCTTAGTGTTCAAGTATACACTAGTATGTTAAAGTTCAGCTTCTTCCCTCTTTGTTCCCTGTAGTTAAAGGGTAAATACAGTATTTGTTCCCTCCTTGTTCCCTGTACTTACAGGGTAAATACCACATTTGAGGGTTGTAAATTAAAGTGAAGCTTTGTTCCTCTCTTGTTACCTCCTTGTTCCCTGTACTTACAGGGTAAATACCACATTTGAGGGTTGTAAATTAAAGTGAAGCTTTGTTCCTCTCTTGTTACCTCCTTGTTCCCTGTACTTACAGGGTAAATACCACATTTGAGGGTTGTAAATTAAAGTGAAGCTTTGTTCCTCTCTTGTTACCTCCTTGTTACCTGTACTTACAGGGTAAATACCACATTTGAGGGTTGTAAATTAAAGTAAAGCTTTGTTCCTCTCTTGTTACCTGTAGTTAAAGGGTAAATACAACATTTGTTCCCCCCTTGTTCCCTTTAGTTTACAATGTAAAATCTTAAAGGCAGTGAAATAAATATACAAACACACAATATATTTCTTCTTTACTTTGTAACCTTTATTTTAATAAATAAGCATTTTAAAAGACTTCATATTAATCAAACATTGTCTTGTCTATCATTGCCTATACTCATTCATTTTCTCTTTGGCTTTGTTAATCTGGGGTCGCCACAGTGGAATAAACCACCATCTTATCCAGCATATGTTTTACGCAGTGGATGCCCTTCCAGCTGCAACCCATCTCTGGGAAACATCCATACACACTCACTCACACGCATTCACTACGGACAATTTAGTCTACCCAATTCACCTGTACCGCATGTCTTTGGACTGTGAGGGAAACCGGAGCACCCGGAGGAAACCCACGCGAACGCAGGGAGAACTCCATGCAGAAACCTTCTTGATGTGAGGAAACAGCACTACCTACTGTGCCACCGTGTTGCCACCCAGCTGCAACCCATCACTGGGAAACATCCATACATACTCATTCACACACATACACTACGGACAATTTTACCTTACCCAATGTCACCACATATTTTTGGACTTGTGGGAGCACCCGGAGGAAACCCACGCTAACATGGGGAGAACATGCAAACTCCACACAGAAATGCCAACTGACCCAGCCTAGGCTCGAACCAGCGACCTTCTTGCTGTGAGGCGATTGTGCTACCCACTGCGCCTGCCTATACTCAAACAGCAAAATAACACATTATTTCCTTCCCCCTTTTTTTCTGGCATCTCTTGCTTGGCTTCCTCTTCTGCTCTTCTCAGCTTCCACTGAGGACTCTGATGGTGAGTGGCTGATGAAATCCCATGGGTCTTGCTGCTCTGCATTTATATAAAATATATAAACAGACAGAAAGGCTTTTAGTAAGCTATAGACATGTTTATTTTCCTGTTTAATGTGTGTGTAGTGGTTGTCCAACAATTTCACACACTAAACATTTACAGATACCATACAGACACTATACATTACTATCAAACAAAAGTACTATCATCAGATCATATGGGAGATTGTGATCATTTATAGTGATAATAATTAAAGCGCAGAGGGGAAAAGGCTTAAATAGTAGGCTACTGTGCTAAAGTCCTAGGCAAACGTTATTAGTAATTAGGTGGGGGGGGGGGGGGGGGCTATTGATATATCAAACTGGCATGCTACAGAAAATATCAATTAACATTTCCAAACATTAATTTGTCATTAACTTTGCTGTAATTAACGTATAAAGGGAGAAAATCGTCTGCACAGTCAGTATGACAACAGCCACAGAGATCTGACCTGCTCATCATCCAGTCTTTCTGGAATGACATGAAGAAACTAAATCCATAGGAACTTTGGCAACATTTCTAAGATGTGCAAAGTAAACGACAGTAAACATTGGTAAATATTCGCTGCTGGCAGTTTAGATTCGGCCATGAACTAACGTTAATGTTACGCTAAAAACAAATGAAACAAAATAAATATAATCTGGTTAATGCACAATTTCTAATCGTAACAATAGCCTTATTTACTGACAACGATTTACTCACATGTGTTACATGGTGACAAGACGGAGCAATTCCAAACGTCCCAAAAGTCTGAGCAAAACCTCGTGGCGTGCTGCTGCAGTTTGATTCGGATCTTTAGAGGCTTCTTGATTCACAACTCGTTTGAATCAACGAATCAGTAGGCGCGTACCTGAAGTGATACAATATCGCGAGATGGATTCAAATGCACACGGAGCTGTCTGTTGTTCTCGCGATGTTTTGATGTCACACTGATCGGTTTGTTGAAGACGAATCGATTCAACTCTCCGTCCTCCATTCCCAGAATTTCCTGTTCACGGCAGTACAAGGACGGCAGCGCGAGGTAAATAAAACAAGTATTTTTATGACGTTATGTACATAGAAGTGTTTGTTTAGGTTTTTGTTTATATCTGATGTTTGTACCTATTTTTAACAATTACACCCTTTTCACAACACTGTTATGACGCGTTTAACGATCATCAGGATCTAAAATCCTTGAGTTTTTTTATATGATTTTTTTTATAAAATAACATTTATTTGTATCTACGTATGCATTATATAATATGATTACATGTGCGAGGTGTTTCAAACAGTGTCTATGGTCATGAGTAAATTAGAAGTTATTCTCTCTTCTTGCTGGCGTTATCAGTTTCACACTATATTTTTATTTTTCTAATTGTCGAGACAACACCATCGTAAAGTTTTCATTTTATTTGAGCAAAGAAGATTGTAAAAAAAAATGTGTTGTACTTTCCCATTCACTGTGCTGAAATGTAAAAAGGGTCCATAACAGTACATCAACCATATTATGTTATCTTTCACTTTATTTAGGACTAATGATGGGTTAAGACATGTACTTTAATCAAAAACTAACCTTAGGGGTAGTTAACCCAAACGTTACATTTACTTACCATTTAATGAGTGACACAGAATTTAAATATGTACACTGAACTGCAAATAATCTTTACTTCAAAGTCTATACTGCCTGCACATATACTTAAGCCTTTTCCCTCTGCGCTTTAATTATTATCACTATAAATGATCACAATCTCCCATATGATCTAATGATAGTACTTTTGTTTGATAGTAATGTATAGTGTCTGTATGGTATCTGTAAATGTTTAGTGTGTGAAATTGTTGGACAACCACTACACACACATTAAACAGGAAAATAAACATGTCTATAGCTTACTAAAAGCCTTTCTGTCTGTTTATATATTTTATATAAATGCAGAGCAGCAAGACCCATGGGATTTCATCAGCCACTCACCATCAGAGTCCTCAGTGGAAGCTGAGAAGAGCAGAAGAGGAAGCCAAGCAAGAGATGCCAGAAAAAAAGGGGGAAGGAAATAATGTGTTATTTTGCTGTTTGAGTATAGGCAGGCGCAGTGGGTAGCACAATCGCCTCACAGCAAGAAGGTCGCTGGTTCGAGCCTAGGCTGGGTCAGTTGGCATTTCTGTGTGGAGTTTGCATGTTCTCCCCATGTTAGCATGGGTTTCCTCCGGGTGCTCCCACAAGTCCAAAAATATGTGGTGACATTGGGTAAGGTAAAATTGTCCGTAGTGTATGTGTGTGAATGAGTATGTATGGATGGATGTTTCCCAGTGATGGGTTGCAGCTGGGTGGCAACACGGTGGCACAGTAGGTAGTGCTGTTTCCTCACATCAAGAAGGTTTCTGCATGGAGTTCTCCCTGCGTTCGCGTGGGTTTCCTCCGGGTGCTCCGGTTTCCCTCACAGTCCAAAGACATGCGGTACAGGTGAATTGGGTAGACTAAATTGTCCGTAGTGAATGCGTGTGAGTGAGTGTGTATGGATGTTTCCCAGAGATGGGTTGCAGCTGGAAGGGCATCCACTGCGTAAAACATATGCTGGATAAGATGGGGGTTTATTCCACTGTGGCGACCCCAGATTAACAAAGCCAAAGAGAAAATGAATGAGTATAGGCAATGATAGACAAGACAATGTTTGATTAATATGAAGTCTTTTAAAATGCTTATTTATTAAAATAAAGGTTACAAAGTAAAGAAGAAATATATTGTGTGTTTGTATATTTATTTCACTGCCTTTAAGATTTTACATTGTAAACTAAAGGGAACAAGGGGGGAACAAATGTTGTATTTACCCTTTAACTACAGGTAACAAGAGAGGAACAAAGCTTCACTTTAATTTACAACCCTCAAATGTGGTATTTACCCTGTAAGTACAGGTAACAAGGAGGTAACAAGAGAGGAACAAAGCTTCACTTTAATTTACAACCCTCAAATGTGGTATTTACCCTGTAAGTACAGGGAACAAGGAGGTAACAAGAGAGGAACAAAGCTTCACTTTAATTTACAACCCTCAAATGTGGTATTTACCCTGTAAGTACAGGGAACAAGGAGGTAACAAGAGAGGAACAAAGCTTCACTTTAATTTACAACCCTCAAATGTGGTATTTACCCTGTAAGTACAGGGAACAAGGAGGGAACAAATACTGTATTTACCCTTTAACTACAGGGAACAAAGAGGGAAGAAGCTGAACTTTAACATACTAGTGTATACTTGAACACTAAGAACAGAGTAAACTACAGCAGCAGTTTTTATTGATTGAAGACCAAATTACTAGATTTTTCTATAAAGCATCAGCTATACATTTACTGAAATGCAACAGTTAGCCCCCCTGTGCAACAGCAGTAAAGATGCGAGCCTGTTTTAATCTGCATTGAACCCTGACGGTAGGCCTATGTCATGCAAAGTTATTTGTTGATAGTGAGTTATGGAGACATTGATGGCTTTGGTGAGATCGACGAGTAAACATAAGGTAAGTAGTGTATGGAAATATATTTTATATTGAATTGCAGATTTAAAATGCATACAGTATACAATAAGGGTTCATAATTTCACAGGTTGTAAACCTTTTATTCATTAAACACCCCATATAAAACCCAAGCACTGAATAAGAGAACTAATGTACTCACGCAGGTGCATATACAGTACATTTGCAGATAGCAATAGGTTGTCACCATCCTTGCATAATTCTTTATATGTATACAATACTTGAAGAAATGTACATCGTAAACTTAATATACTTCTTTGCGTGATGGATATCTTGTTACTCCCCTTTTACACAAACATTATGGTTTGTTCTTTTGCAATTTAAAGAAAAGTACAACGTTATTTCACTGTACTTACGCGGTACCTTTTATGCTAAATATCTGGTTGTTATCCCCTTATTACCCGAGCATTACATTTTGTTCCCTTATACTTACGTAAACGTTATTTATACTTACACTATAGGTACAGAAAAGTACACCGTTATTTCACTGTACTTACGCGGTCATTTTCGTGATGAACATCTGGTTGTTACCCCCTTTTTACCTAAGCATTACGGTTTGTTCCCTCATACCTACACATACGTTCATTATACTTACACAGTACGTACAGAAAAGTACACTGTAATTTCACTGTACTTACGCGGTACTTTGCGGGTTGTAAAAGAAAGCGTTACCACATGTTTAACAGTGCATGAAATGTTGTCTAAAACAAAAAAGAATGATGCATTTTATAGCTGGATCTGGTTTTATTACATTCTAAATTGGACGTTGAAAATGAGCTTATCTCAGCCAGCAGAGAGGTCAAATCACAGTAATGCAAACTAAGTCAGAGACATAGATTTTCACTTGCAACTTGCTTTAACATGTTTAACAGTGCATGAAATGTTGTCTAAAACAAAAAAGAATGATGCATTTTATGTCTGGATCTGTTTTTATTACATTCTGAATTGGACGTTGAAAATGAGCTTATCTCAGCCAGCAGAGAGGTCAAATCACAGTAATGCAAACTCAGTCAGAGACATAGATTTTCACTTGCAACTTGCTTTAACATGTTTAACAGTGCATGAAATGTTGTCTAAAACAAAAAAGAATGATGCATTTTATAGCTGGGTCTGGTTTTATTACATTCTAAATTGGACGTTGAAAATGAGCTTATCTCAGCCAGCAGAGAGGTCAAATCACAGTAATGCAAACTCAGTCAGAGACATAGATTTTCACTTGCAACTTGCTTTAACATGTTTAACAGTGCATGAAATGTTGTCTAAAACAAAAAAGAATGATGCATTTTATAGCTGGATCTGGTTTTATTACATTCTGAATTGGACGTTGAAAATGAGCTTATCTCAGCCAGCAGAGAGGTCAAATCACAGTAATGCAAACTCAGTCAGAGACATAGATTTTCACTTGCAACTTGCTTTAACATGTTTAACAGTGCATGAAATGTTGTCTAAAACAAAAAAGAATGATCCATGTTATGGCTGGATCTGTTTTTATCATTTTCTGAAATGGACGTTGAAAATGAGCTTATCTCAGCCAGCAGAGAGGTCAAATCACAGTAATGCAAACTCAGTCAGAGACATATATTTTCACTTGCAACTTGCTTTAACATGTTTAACAGTGCATGAAATGTTGTCTAAAACAAAAAAGAATGATGCATTTTATGTTTGGATCTGTTTTTATTACATTCTGAAATGGACGTTGAAAATGAGCTTATCTCAGCCAGCAGAGAGGTCAAATCACAGTAATGCAAACTCAGTCAGAGACATAGATTTTCACTTGCAACTTGCTTTAACATGTTTAACAGTGCATGAAATGTTGTCTTAAACAAAAAAGAATGATGCATTTTATAGCTGGGTCTGGTTTTATTACATTCTAAATTGGACGTTGAAAATGAGCTTATCTCAGCCAGCAGAGAGGTCAAATCACAGTAATGCAAACTCAGTCAGAGACATAGATTTTCACTTGCCACTTGCTTTAACATGTTTAACAGTGCATGAAATGTTGTCTAAAACAAAAAAGAATGATGCATTTTATAGCTGGATCTGGTTTTATTACATTCTGAATTGGACGTTGAAAATGAGCTTATCTCAGCCAGCAGAGAGGTCAAATCACAGTAATGCAAACTCAGTCAGAGACATAGATTTTCACTTGCAACTTGCTTTAACATGTTTAACAGTGCATGAAATGTTGTCTAAAACAAAAAAGAATGATCCATGTTATGGCTGGATCTGTTTTTATCATTTTCTGAAATGGACGTTGAAAATGAGCTTATCTTAGCCAGCAGAGAGGTCAAATCACAGTAATGCAAACTCAGTCAGAGACATAGATTTTCACTTGCAACTTGCTTTAACATGTTTAACAGTGCATGAAATGTTGTCTAAAACAAAAAAGAATGATGCATTTTATAGCTGGATCTGGTTTTATTACATTCTAAATTGGACGTTGAAAATGACCTAGCTTATCTCAGCCAGCAGAGAGGTCAAATCACAGTAATGCAAACTCAGTCAGAGACATAGATTTTCACTTGCAACTTGCTTTAACATGTTTAACAGTGCATGAAATGTTGTCTAAAACAAAAAAGAATGATGCATTTTATAGCTGGATCTGGTTTTATTACATTCTAAATTGGACGTTGAAAATGAGCTTATCTCAGCCAGCAGAGAGGTCAAATCACAGTAATGCAAACTCAGTCAGAGACATAGATTTTCACTTGCAACTTGCTTTAACATGTTTAACAGTGCATGAAATGTTGTCTAAAACAAAAAAGAATGATGCATTTTATGTCTGGATCTGGTTTTATTACATTCTAAATTGGACGTTGAAAATGAGCTTATCTCAGCCAGCAGAGAGGTCAAATCACAGTAATGCAAACTCAGTCAGAGACATAGATTTTCACTTGCAACTTGCTTTAACATGTTTAACAGTGCATGAAATGTTGTCTAAAACAAAAAAGAATGATGCATTTTATGGCTGGATCTGGTTTTATTACATTCTGAACTGGACGTTGAAAATGAGCTTATCTCAGCCAGCAGAGAGGTCAAATCACAGTAATGCAAACTCAGTCAGAGACATAGATTTTCACTTGCAACTTGCTTTAACATGTTTAACAGTGCATGAAATGTTGTCTAAAACAAAAAAGAATGATGCATTTTATAGCTGGGTCTGGTTTTATTACATTCTAAATTGGACGTTGAAAATGAGCTTATCTCAGCCAGCAGAGAGGTCAAATCACAGTAATGCAAACTCAATCAGAGATATAGATTTTCACTTGCAACTTGCTTTAACAGTGCATGAAATGTTGTCTAAAACAAAAAAGAATGATGCATTTTATAGCTGGATCTGGTTTTATTACATTCTGAATTGGACGTTGAAAATGAGCTTATCTCAGCCAGCAGAGAGGTCAAATCACAGTAATGCAAACTCAGTCAGAGACATAGATTTTCACTTGCAACTTGCTTTAACATGTTTAACAGTGCATGAAATGTTGTCTAAAACAAAAAAGAATGATCCATGTTATGGCTGGATCTGTTTTTATCATTTTCTGAAATGGACGTTGAAAATGAGCTTATCTCAGCCAGCAGAGAGGTCAAATCACAGTAATGCAAACTCAGTCAGAGACATAGATTTTCACTTGCAACTTGCTTTAACATGTTTAACATTGCATGAAATTTTGTCTAAAACAAAAAAGAATGATGCATTTTATAGCTAGATCTGGTTTTATTACATTCTAAATTGGACGTTGAAAATAAGCTTATCTCAGCCAGCAGAGAGGTCAAATCACAGTAATGCAAACTCAGTCAGAGACATAGATTTTCACTTGCAACTTGCTTTAACATGTTTAACATTGCATGAAATGTTGTCTAAAACAAAAAAGAATGATGCATTTTATGTCTGAATCTGGTTTTATTACATTCTAAATTGGACGTTGAAAATGAGCTTATCTCAGCCAGCAGAGAGGTCAAATCACAGTAATGCAAACTCAGTCAGAGACATAGATTTTCACTTGCAACTTGCTTTAACATGTTTAACAGTGCATGAAATGTTGTCTAAAACAAAAAAGAATGATCCATGTTATGGCTGGATCTGTTTTTATCATTTTCTGAAATGGACGTTGAAAATGAGCTTATCTCAGCCAGCAGAGAGGTCAAATCACAGTAATGCAAACTCAGTCAGGGACATAGATTTTCTCTTGCAACTTGCTTTAACATGTTTAACAGTGCATGAAATGTTGTCTAAAACAAAAAAGAATGATGCATTTTATAGCTGGATCTGGTTTTATTACATTCTGAATTGGACGTTGAAAATGAGCTTATCTCAGCCAGCAGAGAGGTCAAATCACAGTAATGCAAACTCAGTCAGAGACATAGATTTTCACTTGCAACTTGCTTTAACATGTTTAACAGTGCATGAAATGTTGTCTAAAACAAAAAAGAATGATGCAATTTATAGCTGGATCTGGTTTTATTACATTCTGAGTTGGACGTTGAAAATGAGCTTATCTCAGCCAGCAGAGAGGTCAAATCACAGTAATGCAAACTCAGTCAGAGACATAGATTTTCACTTGCAACTTGCTTTAACATGTTTAACAGTGCATGAAATGTTGTCTAAAACGAAAAAGAATGATGCATTTTATAGCTGGATCTGGTTTTATTACATTCTGAATTGGACGTTGAAAATGAGCTTATCTCAGCCAG
Source organism: Danio rerio (assembly GCF_052040795.2). Taxonomy (NCBI): domain Eukaryota; kingdom Metazoa; phylum Chordata; class Actinopteri; order Cypriniformes; family Danionidae; genus Danio; species Danio rerio. The sequence goes on along the minus strand of NC_141024.2, from coordinate 27,503,873 downwards.
CAGAGAGGTCAAATCACAGTAATGCAAACTCAGTCAGAGACATAGATTTTCACTTGCAACTTGCTTTAACATGTTTAACAGTGCATGAAATGTTGTCTAAAACAAAAAAGAATGATCCATGTTATGGCTGGATCTGTTTTTATCATTTTCTGAAATGGACGTTGAAAATGAGCTTATCTCAGCCAGCAGAGAGGTCAAATCACAGTAATGCAAACTCAGTCAGGGACATAGATTTTCTCTTGCAACTTGCTTTAACATGTTTAACAGTGCATGAAATGTTGTCTAAAACAAAAAAGAATGATGCATTTTATAGCTGGATCTGGTTTTATTACTTTCTGAATTGGACGTTGAAAATGAGCTTATCTCAGCCAGCAGAGAGGTCAAATCACAGTAATGCAAACTCAGTCAGAGACATAGATTTTCACTTGCAACTTGCTTTAACATGTTTAACAGTGCATGAAATGTTGTCTAAAACAAAAAAGAATGATGCAATTTATAGCTGGATCTGGTTTTATTACATTCTGAATTGGACGTTGAAAATGAGCTTATCTCAGCCAGCAGAGAGGTCAAATCACAGTAATGCAAACTCAGTCAGAGACATAGATTTTCACTTGCAACTTGCTTTAACATGTTTAACAGTGCATGAAATGTTGTCTAAAACGAAAAAGAATGATGCATTTTATAGCTGGATCTGGTTTTATTACATTCTGAATTGGACGTTGAAAATGAGCTTATCTCAGCCAGCAGAGAGGTCAAATCACAGTAATGCAAACTCAGTCAGAGACATAGATTTTCACTTGCAACTTGCTTTAACATGTTTAACAGTGCATGAAATGTTGTCTAAAACAAAAAAGAATGATGCATTTTAAAGCTGGGTCTGGTTTTATTACATTCTAAATTGGACGTTGAAAATGAGCTTATCTCAGCCAGCAGAGAGGTCAAATCACAGTAATGCAAACTCAGTCAGAGACATAGATTTTCACTTGCAACTTGCTTTAACATGTTTAACAGTGCATGAAATGTTGTCTAAAACAAAAAAGAATGATGCATTTTATAGCTGGATCTGGTTTTATTACATTCTGAATTGGACGTTGAAAATGAGCTTATCTCAGCCAGCAGAGAGGTCAAATCACAGTAATGCAAACTCAGTCAGAGACATAGATTTTCACTTGCAACTTGCTTTAACATGTTTAACAGTGCATGAAATGTTGTCTAAAACAAAAAAGAATGATCCATGTTATGGCTGGATCTGTTTTTATCATTTTCTGAAATGGACGTTGAAAATGAGCTTATCTCAGCCAGCAGAGAGGTCAAATCACAGTAATGCAAACTCAGTCAGAGACATAGATTTTCACTTGCAACTTGCTTTAACATGTTTAACAGTGCATGAAATGTTGTCTAAAACAAAAAAGAATGATGCATTTTATGTCTGGATCTGTTTTTATTACATTCTGAAATGGACGTTGAAAATGAGCTTATCTCAGCCAGCAGAGAGGTCAAATCACAGTAATGCAAACTCAGTCAGAGACATAGATTTTCACTTGCAACTTGCTTTAACATGTTTAACAGTGCATGAAATGTTGTCTAAAACAAAAAAGAATGATGCATTTTATAGCTGGGTCTGGTTTTATTACATTCTAAATTGGACGTTGAAAATGAGCTTATCTCAGCCAGCAGAGAGGTCAAATCACAGTAATGCAAACTCAGTCAGAGACATAGATTTTCACTTGCAACTTGCTTTAACATGTTTAACAGTGCATGAAATGTTGTCTAAAACAAAAAACAATGATGCATTTTATAGCTGGATCTGGTTTTATTACATTCTGAATTGGACGTTGAAAATGAGCTTATCTCAGCCAACAGAGAGGTCAAATCACAGTAATGCAAACTCAGTCAGAGACATAGATTTTTACTTGCAACTTGCTTTAACATGTTTAACAGTGCATGAAATGTTGTCTAAAACAAAAAAGAATGATCCATGTTATGGCTGGATCTGTTTTTATCATTTTCTGAAATGGACGTTGAAAATGAGCTTATCTCAGCCAGCAGAGAGGTCAAATCACAGTAATGCAAACTAAGTCAGAGACATAGATTTTCACTTGCAACTTGCTTTAACATGTTTAACAGTGCATGAAATGTTGTCTAAAACAAAAAAAAATGATGCATTTCATAGCTGGATCTGGTTTTATTACATTCTAAATTGGACGTTGAAAATGAGCTTATCTCAGCCAGCAGAGAGGTCAAATCACAGTAATGCAAACTCAGTCAGAGACATAGATTTTCACTTGCAACTTGCTTTAACATGTTTAACAGTGCATGAAATGTTGTCTAAAACAAAAAAGAATGATGCATTTTATAGCTGGATCTGGTTTTATTACATTCTAAATTGGACGTTGAAAATGAGCTTATCTCAGCCAGCAGAGAGGTCAAATCACAGTAATGCAAACTCAGTCAGAGACATAGATTTTCACTTGCAACTTGCTTTAACATGTTTAACATTGCATGAAATGTTGTCTAAAACAAAAAAGAATGATGCATTTTATGTCTGGATCTGGTTTTATTACATTCTAAATTGGACGTTGAAAATGAGCTTATCTCAGCCAGCAGAGAGGTCAAATCACAGTAATGCAAACTCAGTCAGAGACATAGATTTTCACTTGCAACTTGCTTTAACATGTTTAACAGTTCATGAAATGTTGTCTAAAACAAAAAAGAATGATGCATTTTATGGCTGGATCTGGTTTTATTACATTCTGAATTGGACGTTGAAAATGAGCTTATCTCAGCCAGCAGAGAGGTCAAATCACAGTAATGCAAACTCAGTCAGAGACATAGATTTTCACTTGCAACTTGCTTTAACATGTTTAACAGTGCATGAAATGTTGTCTAAAACAAAAAAGAATGATGCATTTTATAGCTGGGTCTGGTTTTATTACATTCTAAATTGGACGTTGAAAATGAGCTTATCTCAGCCAGCAGAGAGGTCAAATCACAGTAATGCAAACTCAGTCAGAGACATAGATTTTCACTTGCAACTTGCTTTAACATGTTTAACAGTGCATGAAATGTTGTCTAAAACAAAAAAGAATGATGCATTTTATAGCTGGATCTGGTTTTATTACATTCTGAATTGGACGTTGAAAATGAGCTTATCTCAGCCAGCAGAGAGGTCAAATCACAGTAATGCAAACTCAGTCAGAGACATAGATTTTCACTTGCAACTTGCTTTAACATGTTTAACAGTGCATGAAATGTTGTCTAAAACAAAAAAGAATGATCCATGTTATGGCTGGATCTGTTTTTATCATTTTCTGAAATGGACGTTGAAAATGAGCTTATCTCAGCCAGCAGAGAGGTCAAATCACAGTAATGCAAACTCAGTCAGGGACATAGATTTTCTCTTGCAACTTGCTTTAACATGTTTAACAGTGCATGAAATGTTGTCTAAAACAAAAAAGAATGATGCATTTTATAGCTGGATCTGGTTTTATTGCATTCTGAATTGGACGTTGAAAATGAGCTTATCTCAGCCAGCAGAGAGGTCAAATCACAGTAATGCAAACTCAGTCAGAGACATAGATTTTCACTTGCAACTTGCTTTAACATGTTTAACAGTGCATGAAATGTTGTCTAAAACAAAAAAGAATGATGCATTTTATGTCTGGATCTGGTTTTATTACATTCTAAATTGGACGTTGAAAATGAGCTTATCTCAGCCAGCAGAGAGGTCAAATCACAGTAATGCAAACTCAGTCAGAGACATAGATTTTCACTTGCAACTTGCTTTAACATGTTTAACAGTGCATGAAATGTTGTCTAAAACAAAAAAGAATGATGCATTTTATGTCTGGATCTGGTTTTATTACATTCTAAATTGGACGTTGAAAATGAGCTTATCTCAGCCAGCAGAGAGGTCAAATCACAGTAATGCAAACTCAGTCAGAGACATAGATTTTCACTTGCAACTTGCTTTAACATGTTTAACAGTGCATGAAATGTTGTCTAAAACAAAAAAGAATGATGCATTTTATAGCTGGATCTGGTTTTATTACATTCTGAATTGGACGTTGAAAATGAGCTTATCTCAGCCAGCAGAGAGGTCAAATCACAGTAATGCAAACTCAGTCAGAGACATATATTTTCACTTGCAACTTGCTTTAACATGTTTAACAGTGCATGAAATGTTGTCTAAAACAAAAAAGAATGATGCATTTTATGGCTGGATCTGGTTTTATTACATTCTGAAATGGACGTTGAAAATGAGCTTATCTCAGCCAGCAGAGAGGTCAAATCACAGTAATGCAAACTCAGTCAGAGACATAGATTTTCACTTGCAACTTGCTTTAACATGTTTAACAGTGCATGAAATGTTGTCTAAAACAAAAAAGAATGATGCATTTTATAGCTGGATCTGGTTTTATTACATTCTGAATTGGACGTTGAAAATGAGCTTATCTCAGCCAGCAGAGAGGTCAAATCACAGTAATGCAAACTCAGTCAGAGACATAGATTTTCACTTGCAACTTGCTTTAACATGTTTAACAGTGCATGAAATGTTGTCTAAAACAAAAAAGAATGATGCATTTTATAGCTGGATCTGGTTTTATTGCATTCTGAATTGGACGTTGAAAATGAGCTTATCTCAGCCAGCAGAGAGGTCAAATCACAGTAATGCAAACTCAGTCAGAGACATAGATTTTCACTTGCAACTTGCTTTAACATGTTTAACAGTGCATGAAATGTTGTCTAAAACAAAAAAGAATGATGCATTTTATAGCTGGATCTGGTTTTATTACATTCTAAATTGGACGTTGAAAATGAGCTTATCTCAGCCAGCAGAGAGGTCAAATCACAGTAATGCAAACTCAGTCAGAGACATAGATTTTCACTTGCAACTTGCTTTAACATGTTTAACAGTGCATGAAATGTTGTCTAAAACAAAAAAGAATGATCCATGTTATGGCTGGATCTGTTTTTATCATTTTCTGAAATGGACGTTGAAAATGAGCTTATCTCAGCCAGCAGAGAGGTCAAATCACAGTAATGCAAACTCAGTCAGGGACATAGATTTTCTCTTGCAACTTGCTTTAACATGTTTAACAGTGCATGAAATGTTGTCTAAAACAAAAAAGAATGATGCATTTTATAGCTGGATCTGGTTTTATTACATTCTGAATTGGACGTTGAAAATGAGCTTATCTCAGCCAGCAGAGAGGTCAAATCACAGTAATGCAAACTCAGTCAGAGACATAGATTTTCACTTGCAACTTGCTTTAACATGTTTAACAGTGCATGAAATGTTGTCTAAAACAAAAAAGAATGATGCATTTTATAGCTGGATCTGGTTTTATTACTTTCTGAATTGGACGTTGAAAATGAGCTTATCTCAGCCAGCAGAGAGGTCAAATCACAGTAATGCAAACTCAGTCAGAGACATAGATTTTCACTTGCAACTTGCTTTAACATGTTTAACAGTGCATGAAAGGTTGTCTAAAACAAAAAAGAATGATGCAATTTATAGCTGGATCTGGTTTTATTACATTCTGAATTGGACGTTGAAAATGAGCTTATCTCAGCCAGCAGAGAGGTCAAATCACAGTAATGCAAACTCAGTCAGAGACATAGATTTTCACTTGCAACTTGCTTTAACATGTTTAACAGTGCATGAAATGTTGTCTAAAACGAAAAAGAATGATGCATTTTATAGCTGGATCTGGTTTTATTACATTCTGAATTGGACGTTGAAAATGAGCTTATCTCAGCCAGCAGAGAGGTCAAATCACAGTAATGCAAACTCAGTCAGAGACATAGATTTTCACTTGCAACTTGCTTTAACATGTTTAACAGTGCATGAAATGTTGTCTAAAACAAAAAAGAATGATGCATTTTATAGCTGGATCTGGTTTTATTACATTCTAAATTGGACGTTGAAAATAAGCTTATCTCAGCCAGCAGAGAGGTCAAATCACAGTAATGCAAACTCAGTCAGAGACATAGATTTTCACTTGCAACTTGCTTTAACATGTTTAACAGTGCATGAAATGTTGTCTAAAACAAAAAAGAATGATGCATTTTATGTCTGGATCTGTTTTTATTACATTCTGAATTGGACGTTGAAAATGAGCTTATCTCAGCCAGCAGAGAGGTCAAATCACAGTAATGCAAACTCAGTCAGAGACATAGATTTTCACTTGCAACTTGCTTTAACATGTTTAACAGTGCATGAAATGTTGTCTAAAACAAAAAAGAATGATGCAGTTTATAGCTGGGTCTGGTTTTATTACATTCTAAATTGGACGTTGAAAATGAGCTTATCTCAGCCAGCAGAGAGGTCAAATCACAGTAATGCAAACTCAGTCAGAGACATAGATTTTCACTTGCAACTTGCTTTAACATGTTTAACAGTGCATGAAATGTTGTCTAAAACAAAAAAGAATGATGCATTTTATAGCTGGATCTGGTTTTATTACATTCTGAATTGGACGTTGAAAATGAGCTTATCTCAGCCAGCAGAGAGGTCAAATCACAGTAATGCAAACTCAGTCAGAGACATAGATTTTCACTTGCAACTTGCTTTAACATGTTTAACAGTGCATGAAATGTTGTCTAAAACAAAAAAGAATGATCCATGTTATGGCTGGATCTGTTTTTATCATTTTCTGAAATGGACGTTGAAAATGAGCTTATCTCAGCCAGCAGAGAGGTCAAATCACAGTAATGCAAACTCAGTCAGGGACATAGATTTTCTCTTGCAACTTGCTTTAACATGTTTAACAGTGCATGAAATGTTGTCTAAAACAAAAAAGAATGATGCATTTTATAGCTGGATCTGGTTTTATTGCATTCTGAATTGGACGTTGAAAATGAGCTTATCTCAGCCAGCAGAGAGGTCAAATCACAGTAATGCAAACTCAGTCAGAGACATAGATTTTCACTTGCAACTTGCTTTAACATGTTTAACAGTGCATGAAATGTTGTCTAAAACAAAAAAGAATGATGCATTTTATAGCTGGATCTGGTTTTATTACATTCTAAATTGGACGTTGAAAATGAGCTTATCTCAGCCAGCAGAGAGGTCAAATCACAGTAATGCAAACTCAGTCAGAGACATAGATTTTCACTTGCAACTTGCTTTAACATGTTTAACAGTGCATGAAATGTTGTCTAAAACAAAAAAGAATGATGCATTTTATAGCTGGATCTGGTTTTATTACATTCTAAATTGGACGTTGAAAATGAGCTTATCTCAGCCAGCAGAGAGGTCAAATCACAGTAATGCAAACTCAGTCAGAGACATAGATTTTCACTTGCAACTTGCTTTAACATGTTTAACATTGCATGAAATGTTGTCTAAAACAAAAAAGAATGATGCATTTTATGTCTGGATCTGGTTTTATTACATTCTAAATTGGACGTTGAAAATGAGCTTATCTCAGCCAGCAGAGAGGTCAAATCACAGTAATGCAAACTCAGTCAGAGACATAGATTTTCACTTGCAACTTGCTTTAACATGTTTAACAGTGCATGAAATGTTGTCTAAAACAAAAAAGAATGATGCATTTTATAGCTGGATCTGGTTTTATTACATTCTGAATTGGACGTTGAAAATGATCTTATCTCAGCCAGCAGAGAGGTCAAATCACAGTAATGCAAACTCAGTCAGAGACATAGATTTTCACTTGCAACTTCCTTTAACATGTTTAACAGTGCATGAAATGTTGTCTAAAACAAAAAAGAATGATGCATTTTATGTCTGGATCTGTTTTTATCACTTTTGAATTGGACGATGAAAATGAGCTTATCTCAGCCAGCAGAGAGGTCAAATCACAGTAATGCAAACTCAGTCAGAGACATAGATTTTCACTTGCAACTTGCTTTAACATGTTTAACAGTGCATGAAATTGTTGTCTAAAACAAAAAGAAAATGCTTTTTAGTAGCTGGATCTGGTTTTATCACATTCTGAATTGAACGTTGAAAATGAGCTTTTCAGAGCCAGCAGAGGTCAAAATAAGCAGTAATGCAAACTCAGTCAGAGACATAGATTTTCACTTGCAACTTTCTTAAACGTATTTAACAGTGCATGAAATGTTGTCTAAAACAAAAAGAAAATGCTTTTGAGTGGCTGGATCTGGTTTTATCACATTCTGAATTGAACGTTGAAAATGAGCTTTTCAGAGCCAGCAGAGGTCAAAATAAGCAGTAATGCAAACTCAGTCATAGACATAGACTTTCACTTGCAACTTGCTTTAACATGTTTAACAGTGCATGAAATGTTGTCTAAAACAAAAAGAATGATGCATTTTAGTGGCTGGATCTGGTTTTATCACTTTCTGAATTCAACGTTGAAAATGAGCTGTTCTCAGCCAGCAGAGGTCAAAATAAGCAGTAATGCAAACTCAGTCAGATACATAGATTTTCACTTGCAACTTGCTTTAACATGTTTAACAGTGCATGAATTGTTGTCTAAAACAAAAAGAATGATGCATTTTAGTGGCTGGATCTGGTTTTATCACAATCTGAATTGAACGTTGTAAATGAGCTTTTCAGAGCCAGCAGAGGTCAAAATAAGCAGTAATGCAAACTCAGTCATAGACATAGATTTTCACTTGCAACTTGCTTTAACATGTTTAACAGTGCATGAAATGTTGTCTAAAACAAAAAGAATGATGCATTTTAGTGGCTGGATCTGGTTTTATCACATTCTGAATTGAACGTTGAAATAGAGCTGTTCTCAGCCAGCAGAGGTCAAAACAAGCAGTAATGCAAACTCAGTCAGAGACATAGATTTTCACTTGCAACTTGCTTTAACATGTTTAACAGTGCATGAAATATTGTCTAAAACAAAAAGAATGATGCAATTTAGTGGCTGGATCTGGTTTTATCACATTCTGAATTGAACGGTGAAAATGAGCTTTTCAGAGCCAGCAGAGGTCAAAATAAGCAGTAATGCAAACTCAGTCATAGATAGACATAGATTTTCACTTGCAACTTGCTTTAACATGTTTAACAGTGCATGAAATTTTGTCTAAAACAAAAAGAATGATGCATTTTAGTGGCTGGATCTGGTTTTATCACATTCTGAATTGAACGTTAAAAATAAGCTGTTCTCAGCCAGCAGAGGTCAAAATAAGCAGTAATGCAAACTCAGTCAGAGACATAGATTTTCACTTGCAACGTTCCTAAACATATTTAACAGTGCATAAAATGTTGTCTAAAACAAAAAAAAAAAGCTTTTTAGTGGCTGGATCTGGTTTTATCACATTCTGAATTGAATGTTGTAAATGAGCTTTTCAGAGCCAGCAGAGGTCAAAATAAGCAGTAATGCAAACTCAGTCATAGACATAGATTTTCACTTGCAACTTGCTTTAACATGTTTAACAGTGCATGAAATGTTGTCTAAAACAAAAAGAATGATGCATTTTAGTGGCTGGATCTGGTTTTATCACATTCTGAATTGAACGTTGAAATAGAGCTGTTCTCAGCCAGCAGAGGTCAAAACAAGCAGTAATGCAAACTCTGTCAGAGACATAGATTTTCACTTGCAACTTGCTTTAACATGTTTAACAGTGCATGAAATATTGTCTAAAACAAAAAGAATGATGCAATTTAGTGGCTGGATCTGGTTTTATCACATTCTGAATTGAACGGTGAAAATGAGCTTTTCAGAGCCAGCAGAGGTCAAAATAAGCAGTAATGCAAACTCACTCATAGATAGACATAGATTTTCACTTGCAACTTGCTTTAACATGTTTAACAGTGCATGAAATGTTGTCTAAAACAAAAAGAATGATGCATTTTAGTGGCTGGATCTGGTTTTATCACATTCTGAATTGAACGTTAAAAATGAGCTGTTCTCAGCCAGCAGAGGTCAAAATAAGCAGTAATGCAAACTCAGTCAGAGACATAGATTTTCACTTGCAACGTTCCTAAACATATTTAACAGTGCATAAAATGTTGTCTAAAACAAAAAGAAAATGCTTTTTAGTGGCTGGATCTGGTTTTATCACATTCTGAAATGAACATTGAAAATGAGCTTTTCAGAGCCAGCAGAGGTCAAAATTAGCAGTAATGCAAACTCAGTCATAGACATAGATTTTCACTTGCAACTTGCTTTAACATGTTTAACAGTGCATGAAATGTTGTCTAAAACAAAAAGAATGTTGAATTTTAGTGGCTGGGTCTGGTTTTTTCACATTCTGAATTGAACGTTTAAAATGAGCTGTTCTCAGCCAGCAGAGGTCAAAATAAGCAGTAATGCAAACTCAGTCAGAGACATAGATTTTCACTTGCAACTTGCTTTAACATGTTTACCAGTGCATGAAATTGTTGTCTAAAACAAAAAGAAAATGCTTTTTAGTGGGTGGATCTGGTTTTATCACATTCTGAATTGAACGTTGAAAATGAGCTTTTCAGAGCCAGCAGAGGTCAAAATAAGCAATAATGCAAACTCAGTCAGAGACATAGATTTTCACTTGCAACTTTCTTAAACATATTTAACAGTGCATGAAATGTTGTCTAAAACAAAAAGAAAATGCTTTTTAGTGGCTGGATCTGGTATTATCACATTCTGAATTGAACGTTGAAAATGAGCTTTTCAGAGCCAGCAGAGGTCAAAATAAGCAGTAATGCAAACTCAGTCATAGACATAGACTTTCACTTGCAACTTGCTTTAACATGTTTAACAGTGCATGAAATGTTGTCTAAAACAAAAAGAATGATGCATTTTAGTGGCTGGATCTGGTTTTATCACATTCTGAATTGAACGTTGAAAATGAGCTGTTCTCAGCCAGCAGAGGTCAAAATAAGCAGTAATGCAAACTCAGTCAGAGACATAGATTTTCACTTGCAACTTGCTTTAACATGTTTAACAGTGCATGAAATTGTTGTTTAAAACAAAAAGAAAATGCTTTTTAGTAGCTGGATCTGGTTTTATCACATTCTGAATTGAACGTTGAAAATGAGCTTTTCAGAGCCAGCAGAGGTCAAAATAAGCAGTAATGCAAACTCAGTCAGAGACAGATTTTCACTTGCAACTTTCTTAAACATATTTAACAGTGCATGAAATGTTGTCTAAAACAAAAAGAAAATGCTTTTTAGTGGCTGGATCTGGTTTTATCTCATTCTGAATTGAACGTTGAAAATGAGCTTTTCAGAGCCAGCAGAGGTCAAAATAAGCAGTAATGCAAACTCAGTCATAGACATAGATTTTCACTTGCAACTTGCTTTAACATGTTTAACAGTGCATGAATGTTGTCTAAAACAAAAAGAATGATGCATTTTAGTGGCTGGATCTGGTTTTATCACATTCTGAATTGAACGTTGAAAATGAGCTGTTCTCATTCAGCAGAGGTCAAAATAAGCAGTATTGCAAACTCAGTCAGAGACATAGATTTTCACTTGCAACTTGCTTTAACATGTTTAACAGTGCATGAAATGTTGTCTAAAACAAAAAGAATGATGCATTTTAGTGGCTGGATCTGGTGTTATCACATTCTGAATTGAACGTTGAAAATGAGCTTTTCAGAGCCAGCAGAGGTCAAAATAAGCAGTAATGCAAACTCAGTCATAGACATAGATTTTCACTTGCAACTTGCTTTAACATGTTTAACAGTGCATGAAATGTTGTCTAAAACAAAAAGAAAATGGTTTTTAGTGGCTGGATCTGGTTTTATCACATTCTGAATTGAACGTTGAAAATGAGCTTTTCAGAGCCAGCAGAGGTCAAAATAAGCAGTAATGCAAACTCAGTCATAGACATAGATTTTCACTTGCAACTTGCTTTAACATGTTTAACAGTGCATGAAATGTTGTCTAAAACAAAAAGAAAATGCTTTTGAGTGGCTGGATCTGGTTTTATCACATTCTGAATTGAACGTTGAAAATGAGCTTTTCAGAGCCAGCAGAGGTCAAAATAAGCAGTAATGCAAACTCAGTCAGAGACATAGATTTTCACTTGCAACTTTCTTGAACATATTTAACAGTGCATGAAATGTTGTCTAAAACAAAAAGAAAATGCTTTTTAGTGGCTGGATCTGGTTTTATCACATTCTGAATTGAACGTTGAAAATGAGCTTTTCAGAGCCAGCAGAGGTCAAAATAAGCAGTAATGCAAACTCAGTCATAGACATAGACTTTCACTTGCAACTTGCTTTAACATGTTTAACAGTGCATGAAATGTTGTCTAAAACAAAAAGAATGATGCATTTTATAGCTGGATCTGGTTTTATTACATTCTAAATTGGACGTTGAAAATGAGCTTATCTCAGCCAGCAGAGAGGTCAAATCACAGTAATGCAAACTCAGTCAGAGACATAGATTTTCACTTGCAACTTGCTTTAACATGTTTAACAGTGCATGAAATGTTGTCTAAAACAAAAAAGAATGATGCATTTTATAGCTGGATCTGGTTTTATTACATTCTGAATTGGACGTTGAAAATGAGCTTATCTCAGCCAGCAGAGAGGTCAAATCACAGTAATGCAAACTCAGTCAGAGACATAGATTTTCACTTGCAACTTGCTTTAACATGTTTAACAGTGCATGAAATGTTGTCTAAAACAAAAAAGAATGATCCATGTTATGGCTGGATCTGGTTTTATCATTTTCTGAAATGGACGTTGAAAATGAGCTTATCTCAGCCAGCAGAGAGGTCAAATCACAGTAATGCAAACTCAGTCAGAGACATAGATTTTCACTTGCAACTTGCTTTAACATGTTTAACAGTGCATGAAATGTTGTCTAAAACAAAAAAGAATGATGCATTTTATAGCTGGATCTGGTTTTATTACATTCTAAATTGGACGTTGAAAATGAGCTTATCTCAGCCAGCAGAGAGGTCAAATCACAGTAATGCAAACTCAGTCAGAGACATAGATTTTCACTTGCAACTTCCTTTAACATGTTTAACAGTGCATGAAATGTTGTCTAAAACAAAAAAGAATGATGCATTTTATGTCTGGATCTGTTTTTATCACTTTTGAATTGGACGATGAAAATGAGCTTATCTCAGCCAGCAGAGAGGTCAAATCACAGTAATGCAAACTCAGTCAGAGACATAGATTTTCACTTGCAACTTGCTTTAACATGTTTAACAGTGCATGAAATGTTGTCTAAAACAAAAAAGAATGATGCATTTTATAGCTGGATCTGGTTTTATTACATTCTGAATTGGACATTGAAAATGAGCTTATCTCAGCCAGCAGAGAGGTCAAATCACAGTAATGCAAACTCAGTCAGAGACATAGATTTTCACTTGCAACTTGCTTTAACATGTTTAACAGTGCATGAAATGTTGTCTAAAACAAAAAAGAATGATGCATTTTATGGCTGGATCTGGTTTTATTACATTCTGAATTGAACGTTGAAAATGAGCTTATCTCAGCCAGCAGAGAGGTCAAATCACAGTAATGCAAACTCAGTCAGAGACATAGATTTTCACTTGCAACTTGCTTTAACATGTTTAACAGTGCATGAAATGTTGTCTAAAACAAAAAAGAATGATGCATTTTATAGCTGGGTCTGGTTTTATTACATTCTAAATTGGACGTTGAAAATGAGCTTATCTCAGCCAGCAGAGAGGTCAAATCACAGTAATGCAAACTCAGTCAGAGACATAGATTTTCACTTGCAACTTGCTTTAACAGTGCATGAAATGTTGTCTAAAACAAAAAAGAATGATGCATTTCATAGCTGGATCTGGTTTTATTACATTCTGATTTGGACGTTGAAAATGAGCTTATCTAAGCCAGCAGAGAGGTCAAATCACAGTAATGCAAACTCAGTCAGAGACATAGATTTTCACTTGCAACTTGCTTTAACATGTTTAACAGTGCATGAAATGTTGTCTAAAACAAAAAAGAATGATCCATGTTATGGCTGGATCTGTTTTTATCATTTTCTGAAATGGACGTTGAAAATGAGCTTATCTCAGCCAGCAGAGAGGTCAAATCACAGTAATGCAAACTCAGTCAGGGACATAGATTTTCTCTTGCAACTTGCTTTAACATGTTTAACAGTGCATGAAATGTTGTCTAAAACAAAAAAGAATGATGCATTTTATAGCTGGATCTGGTTTTATTGCATTCTGAATTGGACGTTGAAAATGAGCTTATCTCAGCCAGCAGAGAGGTCAAATCACAGTAATGCAAACTCAGTCAGAGACATAGATTTTCACTTGCAACTTGCTTTAACATGTTTAACAGTGCATGAAATGTTGTCTAAAACAAAAAAGAATGATGCATTTTATAGCTGGATCTGGTTTTATTACATTCTAAATTGGACGTTGAAAATGAGCTTATCTCAGCCAGCAGAGAGGTCAAATCACAGTAATGCAAACTCAGTCAGAGACATAGATTTTCACTTGCAACTTGCTTTAACATGTTTAACAGTGCATGAAATGTTGTCTAAAACAAAAAAGAATGATGCATTTTATAGCTGGATCTGGTTTTATTACATTCTGAATTGGACGTTGAAAATGAGCTTATCTCAGCCAGCAGAGAGGTCAAATCACAGTAATGCAAACTCAGTCAGAGACATAGATTTTCACTTGCAACTTGCTTTAACATGTTTAACAGTGCATGAAATGTTGTCTAAAACAAAAAAGAATGATGCATTTTATAGCTGGATCTGGTTTTATTACATTCTGAATTGGACGTTGAAAATGAGCTTATCTCAGCCAGCAGAGAGGTCAAATCACAGTAATGCAAACTCAGTCAGAGACATAGATTTTCACTTGCAACTTGCTTTAACATGTTTAACAGTGCATGAAATGTTGTCTAAAACAAAAAAGAATGATGCATTTTATAGCTGGATCTGGTTTTATTACATTCTAAATTGGACGTTGAAAATGAGCTTATCTCAGCCAGCAGAGAGGTCAAATCACAGTAATGCAAACTCAGTCAGAGACATAGATTTTCACTTGCAACTTGCTTTAACATGTTTAACAGTGCATGAAATGTTGTCTAAAACAAAAAAGAATGATGCATTTTATGGCTGGATCTGGTTTTATTACATTCTGAATTGGACGTTGAAAATGAGCTTATCTCAGCCAGCAGAGAGGTCAAATCACAGTAATGCAAACTTAGTCAGAGACATATATTTTCACTTGCAACTTGCTTTAACATGTTTAACAGTGCATGAAATGTTGTCTAAAACAAAAAAGAATGATGCATTTTATGGCTGGATCTGGTTTTATTACATTCTGAATAGGACGTTGAAAATGAGCTTATCTCAGCCAGCAGAGAGGTCAAATCACAGTAATGCAAACTCAGTCAGAGACATAGATTTTCACTTGCAACTTGCTTTAACATGTTTAACAGTGCATGAAATGTTGTCTAAAACAAAAAAGAATGATGCATTTTATAGCTGGGTCTGGTTTTATTACATTCTAAATTGGACGTTGAAAATGAGCTTATCTCAGCCAGCAGAGAGGTCAAATCACAGTAATGCAAACTCAGTCAGAGACATAGATTTTCACTTGCAACTTGCTTTAACATGTTTAACAGTGCATGAAATGTTGTCTAAAACAAAAAAGAATGATGCATTTTATAGCTGGATCTGGTTTTATTACATTCTGAATTGGACGTTGAAAATGAGCTTATCTCAGCCAGCAGAGAGGTCAAATCACAGTAATGCAAACTCAGTCAGAGACATAGATTTTCACTTGCAACTTGCTTTAACATGTTTAACAGTGCATGAAATGTTGTCTAAAACAAAAAAGAATGATCCATGTTATGGCTGGATCTGGTTTTATCATTTTCTGAAATGGACGTTGAAAATGAGCTTATCTCAGCCAGCAGAGAGGGCAAATCACAGTAATGCAAACTCAGTCAGAGACATAGATTTGCAAGTGCAACTTGCTTTAACATGTTTAACAGTGCATGAAATGTTGTCTAAAACAAAAAAGAATGATGCATTTTATAGCTGGATCTGGTTTTATTACATTCTAAATTGGACGTTGAAAATGAGCTTATCTCAGCTAGCAGAGAGGTCAAATCACAGTAATGCAAACTCAGTCAGAGACATAGATTTTCACTTGCAACTTCCTTTAACATGTTTAACAGTGCATGAAATGTTGTCTAAAACAAAAAAGAATGATGCATTTTATGTCTGGATCTGTTTTTATCACTTTTGAATTGGACGATGAAAATGAGCTTATCTCAGCCAGCAGAGAGGTCAAATCACAGTAATGCAAACTAAGTCAGAGACATAGATTTTCACTTGCAACTTGCTTTAACATGTTTAACAGTGCATGAAATGTTGTCTAAAACAAAAAAGAATGATGCATTTTATAGCTGGATCTGGTTTTATTACATTCTGAATTGGACATTGAAAATGAGCTTATCTCAGCCAGCAGAGAGGTCAAATCACAGTAATGCAAACTCAGTCAGAGACATAGATTTTCACTTGCAACTTGCTTTAACATGTTTAACAGTGCATGAAATGTTGTCTAAAACAAAAAAGAATGATGCATTTTATGGCTGGATCTGGTTTTATTACATTCTGAATTGGACGTTGAAAATGAGCTTATCTCAGCCAGCAGAGAGGTCAAATCACAGTAATGCAAACTCAGTCAGAGACATAGATTTTCACTTGCAACTTGCTTTAACATGTTTAACAGTGCATGAAATGTTGTCTAAAACAAAAAAGAATGATGCATTTTATAGCTGGGTCTGGTTTTATTACATTCTAAATTGGACGTTGAAAATGAGCTTATCTCAGCCAGCAGAGAGGTCAAATCACAGTAATGCAAACTCAGTCAGAGACATAGATTTTCACTTGCAACTTGCTTTAACATGTTTAACAGTGCATGAAATGTTGTCTAAAACAAAAAAGAATGATGCATTTTATAGCTGGATCTGGTTTTATTACATTCTGAATTGGACGTTGAAAATGAGCTTATCTCAGCCAGCAGAGAGGTCAAATCACAGTAATGCAAACTCAGTCAGAGACATAGATTTTCACTTGCAACTTGCTTTAACATGTTTAACAGTGCATGAAATGTTGTCTAAAACAAAAAAGAATGATCCATGTTATGGCTGGATCTGTTTTTATCATTTTCTGAAATGGACGTTGAAAATGAGCTTATCTCAGCCAGCAGAGAGGTCAAATCACAGTAATGCAAACTCAGTCAGAGACATAGATTTTCACTTGCAACTTGCTTTAACATGTTTAACAGTGCATGAAATGTTGTCTAAAACAAAAAAGAATGATGCATTTTATAGCTGGGTCTGGTTTTATTACATTCTAAATTGGACGTTGAAAATGAGCTTATCTCAGCCAGCAGAGAGGTCAAATCACAGTAATGCAAACTCAGTCAGAGACATAGATTTTCACTTGCAACTTGCTTTAACATGTTTAACAGTGCATGAAATGTTGTCTAAAACAAAAAAGAATGATGCATTTTATAGCTGGATCTGGTTTTATTACATTCTGAATTGGACGTTGAAAATGAGCTTATCTCAGCCAGCAGAGAGGTCAAATCACAGTAATGCAAACTCAGTCAGAGACATAGATTTTCACTTGCAACTTGCTTTAACATGTTTAACAGTGCATGAAATGTTGTCTAAAACAAAAAAGAATGATCCATGTTATGGCTGGATCTGTTTTTATCATTTTCTGAAATGGACGTTGAAAATGAGCTTATCTCAGCCAGCAGAGAGGTCAAATCACAGTAATGCAAACTCAGTCAGGGACATAGATTTTCTCTTGCAACTTGCTTTAACATGTTTAACAGTGCATGAAATGTTGTCTAAAACAAAAAAGAATGATGCATTTTATAGCTGGATCTGGTTTTATTACATTCTGAATTGGACGTTGAAAATGAGCTTATCTCAGCCAGCAGAGAGGTCAAATCACAGTAATGCAAACTCAGTCAGAGACATAGATTTTCACTTGCAACTTGCTTTAACATGTTTAACATTGCATGAAATGTTGTCTAAAACAAAAAAGAATGATGCATTTTATGTCTGGATCTGGTTTTATTACATTCTAAATTGGACGTTGAAAATGAGCTTATCTCAGCCAGCAGAGAGGTCAAATCACAGTAATGCAAACTCAGTCAGAGACATAGATTTTCACTTGCAACTTGCTTTAACATGTTTAACAGTGCATGAAATGTTGTCTAAAACAAAAAAGAATGATCCATGTTATGGCTGGATCTGTTTTTATCATTTTCTGAAATGGACGTTGAAAATGAGCTTATCTCAGCCAGCAGAGAGGTCAAATCACAGTAATGCAAACTCAGTCAGGGACATAGATTTTCTCTTGCAACTTGCTTTAACATGTTTAACAGTGCATGAAATGTTGTCTAAAACAAAAAAGAATGATGCATTTTATAGCTGGATCTGGTTTTATTACATTCTGAATTGGACGTTGAAAATGAGCTTATCTCAGCCAGCAGAGAGGTCAAATCACAGTAATGCAAACTCAGTCAGAGACATAGATTTTCACTTGCAACTTGCTTTAACATGTTTAACAGTGCATGAAATGTTGTCTAAAACAAAAAAGAATGATGCATTTTATAGCTGGATCTGGTTTTATTACTTTCTGAATTGGACGTTGAAAATGAGCTTATCTCAGCCAGCAGAGAGGTCAAATCACAGTAATGCAAACTCAGTCAGAGACATAGATTTTCACTTGCAACTTGCTTTAACATGTTTAACAGTGCATGAAATGTTGTCTAAAACAAAAAAGAATGATCCATGTTATGGCTGGGTCTGTTTTTATCATTTTCTGAAATGGACGTTGAAAATGAGCTTATCTCAGCCAGCAGAGAGGTCAAATCACAGTAATGCAAACTCAGTCAGAGACATAGATTTTCACTTGCAACTTGCTTTAACATGTTTAACAGTGCATGAAATGTTGTCTAAAACAAAAAAGAATGATGCATTTTATAGCTGGATCTGGTTTTATTACATTCTAAATTGGACGTTGAAAATGAGCTTATCTCAGCCAGCAGAGAGGTCAAATCACAGTAATGCAAACTCAGTCAGAGACATAGATTTTCACTTGCAACTTGCTTTAACATGTTTAACAGTGCATGAAATGTTGTCTAAAACAAAAAAGAATGATGCATTTTATAGCTGGATCTGGTTTTATTACATTCTAAATTGGACGTTGAAAATGAGCTTATCTCAGCCAGCAGAGAGGTCAAATCACAGTAATGCAAACTCAGTCAGAGACATAGATTTTCACTTGCAACTTGCTTTAACATGTTTAACATTGCATGAAATGTTGTCTAAAACAAAAAAGAATGATGCATTTTATGTCTGGATCTGGTTTTATTACATTCTAAATTGGACGTTGAAAATGAGCTTATCTCAGCCAGCAGAGAGGTCAAATCACAGTAATGCAAACTCAGTCAGAGACATAGATTTTCACTTGCAACTTGCTTTAACATGTTTAACAGTGCATGAAATGTTGTCTAAAACAAAAAAAGAATGATGCATTTTATGGCTGGATCTGGTTTTATTACATTCTGAATTGGACGTTGAAAATGAGCTTATCTCAGCCAGCAGAGAGGTCAAATCACAGTAATGCAAACTCAGTCAGAGACATAGATTTTCACTTGCAACTTGCTTTAACATGTTTAACAGTGCATGAAATGTTGTCTAAAACAAAAAAGAATGATGCATTTTATAGCTGGGTCTGGTTTTATTACATTCTAAATTGGACGTTGAAAATGAGCTTATCTCAGCCAGCAGAGAGGTCAAATCACAGTAATGCAAACTCAGTCAGAGACATAGATTTTCACTTGCAACTTGCTTTAACATGTTTAACAATGCATGAAATGTTGTCTAAAACAAAAAAGAATGATGCATTTTATAGCTGGATCTGGTTTTATTACATTCTGAATTGGACGTTGAAAATGAGCTTATCTCAGCCAGCAGAGAGGTCAAATCACAGTAATGCAAACTCAGTCAGAGACATAGATTTTCACTTGCAACTTGCTTTAACATGTTTAACAGTGCATGAAATGTTGTCTAAAACAAAAAAGAATGATCCATGTTATGGCTGGATCTGTTTTTATCATTTTCTGAAATGGACGTTGAAAATGAGCTTATCTCAGCCAGCAGAGAGGTCAAATCACAGTAATGCAAACTCAGTCAGGGACATAGATTTTCTCTTGCAACTTGCTTTAACATGTTTAACAGTGCATGAAATGTTGTCTAAAACAAAAAAGAATGATGCATTTTATAGCTGGATCTGGTTTTATTGCATTCTGAATTGGACGTTGAAAATGAGCTTATCTCAGCCAGCAGAGAGATCAAATCACAGTAATGCAAACTCAGTCAGAGACATAGATTTTCACTTGCAACTTGCTTTAACATGTTTAACAGTGCATGAAATGTTGTCTAAAACAAAAAAGAATGATGCATTTTATGTCTGGATCTGGTTTTATTACATTCTAAATTGGACGTTGAAAATGAGCTTATCTCAGCCAGCAGAGAGGTCAAATTACAGTAATGCAAACTCAGTCAGAGACATAGATTTTCACTTGCAACTTGCTTTAACATGTTTAACATTGCATGAAATGTTGTCTAAAACAAAAAAGAATGATGCATTTTATGTCTGGATCTGGTTTTATTACATTCTAAATTGGACGTTGAAAATGAGCTTATCTCAGCCAGCAGAGAGGTCAAATCACAGTAATGCAAACTCAGTCAGAGACATAGATTTTCACTTGCAACTTGCTTTAACATGTTTAACAGTGCATGAAATGTTGTCTAAAACAAAAAAGAATGATGCATTTTATGTCTGGATCTGGTTTTATTACATTCTAAATTGGACGTTGAAAATGAGCTTATCTCAGCCAGCAGAGAGGTCAAATCACAGTAATGCAAACTCAGTCAGAGACATAGATTTTCACTTGCAACTTGCTTTAACATGTATAACAGTGCATGAAATGTTGTCTAAAACAAAAAAGAATGATGCATTTTATAGCTGGATCTGGTTTTATTACATTCTGAATTGGACGTTGAAAATGAGCTTATCTCAGCCAGCAGAGAGGTCAAATCACAGTAATGCAAACTCAGTCAGAGACATATATTTTCACTTGCAACTTGCTTTAACATGTTTAACAGTGCATGAAATGTTGTCTAAAACAAAAAAGAATGATGCATTTTATGGCTGGATCTGGTTTTATTACATTCTGAAATGGACGTTGAAAATGAGCTTATCTCAGCCAGCAGAGAGGTCAAATCACAGTAATGCAAACTCAGTCAGAGACATAGATTTTCACTTGCAACTTGCTTTAACATGTTTAACAGTGCATGAAATGTTGTCTAAAACAAAAAAGAATGATGCATTTTATAGCTGGATCTGGTTTTATTGCATTCTGAATTGGACGTTGAAAATGAGCTTATCTCAGCCAGCAGAGAGGTCAAATCACAGTAATGCAAACTCAGTCAGAGACATAGATTTTCACTTGCAACTTGCTTTAACATGTTTAACAGTGCATGAAATGTTGTCTAAAACAAAAAAGAATGATGCATTTTATACCTGGATCTGGTTTTATTACATTCTAAATTGGACGTTGAAAATGAGCTTATCTCAGCCAGCAGAGAGGTCAAATCACAGTAATGCAAACTCAGTCAGAGACATAGATTTTCACTTGCAACTTGCTTTAACATGTTTAACAGTGCATGAAATGTTGTCTAAAACAAAAAAGAATGATCCATGTTATGGCTGGATCTGTTTTTATCATTTTCTGAAATGGACGTTGAAAATGAGCTTATCTCAGCCAGCAGAGAGGTCAAATCACAGTAATGCAAACTCAGTCAGGGACATAGATTTTCTCTTGCAACTTGCTTTAACATGTTTAACAGTGCATGAAATGTTGTCTAAAACAAAAAAGAATGATGCATTTTATAGCTGGATCTGGTTTTATTACATTCTGAATTGGACGTTGAAAATGAGCTTATCTCAGCCAGCAGAGAGGTCAAATCACAGTAATGCAAACTCAGTCAGAGACATAGATTTTCACTTGCAACTTGCTTTAACATGTTTAACAGTGCATGAAATGTTGTCTAAAACAAAAAAGAATGATGCAATTTATAGCTGGATCTGGTTTTATTACATTCTGAATTGGACGTTGAAAATTAGCTTATCTCAGCCAGCAGAGAGGTCAAATCACAGTAATGCAAACTCAGTCAGAGACATAGATTTTCACTTGCAACTTGCTTTAACATGTTTAACAGTGCATGAAATGTTGTCTAAAACAAAAAAGAATGATGCATTTTATAGCTGGATCTGGTTTTATTACATTCTAAATTGGACGTTGAAAATAAGCTTATCTCAGCCAGCAGAGAGGTCAAATCACAGTAATGCAAACTCAGTCAGAGACATAGATTTTCACTTGCAACTTGCTTTAACATGTTTAACAGTGCATGAAATGTTGTCTAAAACAAAAAAGAATGATGCATTTTATGTCTGGATCTGTTTTTATTACATTCTGAATTGGACGTTGAAAATGAGCTTATCTCAGCCAGCAGAGAGGTCAAATCACAGTAATGCAAACTCAGTCAGAGACATAGATTTTCACTTGCAACTTGCTTTAACATGTTTAACAGTGCATGAAATGTTGTCTAAAACAAAAAAGAATGATGCATTTTATAGCTGGGTCTGGTTTTATTACATTCTAAATTGGACGTTGAAAATGAGCTTATCTCAGCCAGCAGAGAGGTCAAATCACAGTAATGCAAACTCAGTCAGAGACATAGATTTTCACTTGCAACTTGCTTTAACATGTTTAACAGTGCATGAAATGTTGTCTAAAACAAAAAAGAATGATGCATTTTATAGCTGGATCTGGTTTTATTACATTCTGAATTGGACGTTGAAAATGAGCTTATCTCAGCCAGCAGAGAGGTCAAATCACAGTAATGCAAACTCAGTCAGAGACATAGATTTTCACTTGCAACTTGCTTTAACATGTTTAACAGTGCATGAAATGTTGTCTAAAACAAAAAAGAATGATCCATGTTATGGCTGGATCTGTTTTTATCATTTTCTGAAATGGACGTTGAAAATGAGCTTATCTCAGCCAGCAGAGAGGTCAAATCACAGTAATGCAAACTCAGTCAGGGACATAGATTTTCTCTTGCAACTTGCTTTAACATGTTTAACAGTGCATGAAATGTTGTCTAAAACAAAAAAGAATGATGCATTTTATAGCTGGATCTGGTTTTATTGCATTCTGAATTGGACGTTGAAAATGAGCTTATCTCAGCCAGCAGAGAGGTCAAATCACAGTAATGCAAACTCAGTCAGAGACATAGATTTTCACTTGCAACTTGCTTTAACATGTTTAACAGTGCATGAAATGTTGTCTAAAACAAAAAAGAATGATGCATTTTATGGCTGGATCTGGTTTTATTACATTCTGAATTGGACGTTGAAAATGAGCTTATCTCAGCCAGCAGAGAGGTCAAATCACAGTAATGCAAACTCAGTCAGAGACATAGATTTTCACTTGCAACTTGCTTTAACATGTTTAACAGTGCATGAAATGTTGTCTAAAACAAAAAAGAATGATGCATTTTATAGCTGGATCTGGTTTTATTACATTCTAAATTGGACGTTGAAAATGAGCTTATCTCAGCCAGCAGAGAGGTCAAATCACAGTAATGCAAACTCAGTCAGAGACAAAGATTTTCACTTGCAACTTGCTTTAACATGTTTAACAGTGCATGAAATGTTGTCTAAAACAAAAAAGAATGATCCATGTTATGGCTGGATCTGTTTTTATCATTTTCTGAAATGGACGTTGAAAATGAGCTTATCTCAGCCAGCAGAGAGGTCAAATCACAGTAATGCAAACTCAGTCAGGGACATAGATTTTCTCTTGCAACTTGCTTTAACATGTTTAACAGTGCATGAAATGTTGTCTAAAACAAAAGAGAATGATGCATTTTATAGCTGGATCTGGTTTTATTACATTCTGAATTGGACGTTGAAAATGAGCTTATCTCAGCCAGCAGAGAGGTCAAATCACAGTAATGCAAACTCAGTCAGAGACATAGATTTTCACTTGCAACTTGCTTTAACATGTTTAACAGTGCATGAAATGTTGTATAAAACAAAAAAGAATGATGCATTTTATGGCTGGATCTGGTTTTATTACATTCTGAATTGGACGTTGAAAATGAGCTTATCTCAGCCAGCAGAGAGGTCAAATCACAGTAATGCAAACTCAGTCAGAGCTATAGATTTTCACTTGCAACTTGCTTTAACATGTTTAACAGTGCATGAAATGTTGTCTAAAACAAAAAAGAATGATGCATTTTATAGCTGGGTCTGGTTTTATTACAGTCTAAATTGGACGTTGAAAATGAGCTTATCTCAGCCAGCAGAGAGGTCAAATCACAGTAATGCAAACTCAGTCAGAGACATAGATTTTCACTTGCAACTTGCTTTAACATGTTTAACAGTGCATGAAATGTTGTCTAAAACAAAAAAGAATGATGCATTTTATAGCTGGATCTGGTTTTATTACATTCTGAATTGGACGTTGAAAATGAGCTTATCTCAGCCAGCAGAGAGGTCAAATCACAGTAATGCAAACTCAGTCAGAGACATAGATTTTCACTTGCAACTTGCTTTAACATGTTTAACAGTGCATGAAATGTTGTCTAAAACAAAAAAGAATGATGCATTTTATAGCTGGATCTGGTTTTATTACATTCTGAATTGGACGTTGAAAATGAGCTTATCTCAGCCAGCAGAGAGGTCAAATCACAGTAATGCAAACTCAGTCAGAGACATAGATTTTCACTTGCAACTTGCTTTAACATGTTAAACAGTGCATGAAATGTTGTCTAAAACAAAAAAGAATGATCCATGTTATGGCTGGATCTGTTTTTATCATTTTCTGAAATGGACGTTGAAAATGAGCTTATCTCAGCCAGCAGAGAGGTCAAATCACAGTAATGCAAACTCAGTCAGGGACATAGATTTTCTCTTGCAACTTGCTTTAACATGTTTAACAGTGCATGAAATGTTGTCTAAAACAAAAAAGAATGATGCATTTTATAGCTGGATCTGGTTTTATTACATTCTGAATTGGACGTTGAAAATGAGCTTATCTCAGCCAGCAGAGAGGTCAAATCACAGTAATGCAAACTCAGTCAGAGACATAGATTTTCACTTGCAACTTGCTTTAACATGTTTAACAGTGCATGAAATGTTGTCTAAAACAAAAAAGAATGATGCATTTTATAGCTGGATCTGGTTTTATTGCATTCTGAATTGGACGTTGAAAATGAGCTTATCTCAGCCAGCAGAGAGGTCAAATCACAGTAATGCAAACTCAGTCAGAGACATAGATTTTCACTTGCAACTTGCTTTAACATGTTTAACAGTGCATGAAATGTTGTCTAAAACAAAAAAGAATGATGCATTTTATGGCTGGATCTGGTTTTATTACATTCTGAATTGGACGTTGAAAATGAGCTTATCTCAGCCAGCAGAGAGGTCAAATCACAGTAATGCAAACTCAGTCAGAGACATAGATTTTCACTTGCAACTTGCTTTAACATGTTTAACAGTGCATGAAATGTTGTCTAAAACAAAAAAGAATGATCCATGTTATGGCTGGATCTGTTTTTATCATTTTCTGAAATGGACGTTGAAAATGAGCTTATCTCAGCCAGCAGAGAGGTCAAATCACAGTAATGCAAACTCAGTCAGGGACATAGATTTTCTCTTGCAACTTGCTTTAACATGTTTAACAGTGCATGAAATGTTGTCTAAAACAAAAAAGAATGATGCATTTTATAGCTGGATCTGGTTTTATTACATTCTGAATTGGACGTTGAAAATGAGCTTATCTCAGCCAGCAGAGAGGTCAAATCACAGTAATGCAAACTCAGTCAGAGACATAGATTTTCACTTGCAACTTGCTTTAACATGTTTAACAGTGCATGAAATGTTGTCTAAAACAAAAAAGAATGATGCATTTTATAGCTGGATCTGGTTTTATTACATTCTGAATTGGACGTTGAAAATGAGCTTATCTTAGCCAGCAGAGAGGTCAAATCACAGTAATGCAAACTCAGTCAGAGACATAGATTTTCACTTGCAACTTGCTTTAACATGTTTAACAGTGCATGAAATGTTGTCTAAAACAAAAAAGAATGATGCATTTTATAGCTGGATCTGGTTTTATTGCATTCTGAATTGGACGTTGAAAATGAGCTTATCTCAGCCAGCAGAGAGGTCAAATCACAGTAATGCAAACTCAGTCAGAGACATAGATTTTCACTTGCAACTTGCTTTAACATGTTTAACAGTGCATGAAATGTTGTCTAAAACAAAAAAGAATGATGCATTTTATAGCTGGATCTGGTTTTATTACATTCTATATTGGACGTTGAAAATGAGCTTATCTCAGCCAGCAGAGAGGTCAAATCACAGTCATGCAAACTCAGTCAGAGACATAGATTTTCACTTGCAACTTGCTTTAACATGTTTAACAGTGCATGAAATGTTGTCTAAAACAAAAAAGAATGATCCATGTTATGGCTGGATCTGTTTTTATCATTTTCTGAAATGGACGTTGAAAATGAGCTTATCTCAGCCAGCAGAGAGGTCAAATCACAGTAATGCAAACTCAGTCAGGGACATAAATTTTCTCTTGCAACTTGCTTTAACATGTTTAACAGTGCATGAAATGTTGTCTAAAACAAAAAAGAATGATGCATTTTATAGCTGGATCTGGTTTTATTACATTCTGAATTGGACGTTGAAAATGAGCTTATCTCAGCCAGCAGAGAGGTCAAATCACAGTAATGCAAACTCAGTCAGAGACATAGATTTTCACTTGCAACTTGCTTTAACATGTTTAACAGTGCATGAAATGTTGTCTAAAACAAAAAAGAATGATGCATTTTATAGCTGGATCTGGTTTTATTACTTTCTGAATTGGACGTTGAAAATGAGCTTATCTCAGCCAGCAGAGAGGTCAAATCACAGTAATGCAAACTCAGTCAGAGACATAGATTTTCACTTGCAACTTGCTTTAACATGTTTAACAGTGCATGAAATGTTGTCTAAAACAAAAAAGAATGATGCAATTTATAGCTGGATCTGGTTTTATTACATTCTGAATTGGACGTTGAAAATGAGCTTATCTCAGCCAGCAGAGAGGTCAAATCACAGTAATGCAAACTCAGTCAGAGACATAGATTTTCACTTGCAACTTGCTTT
This sequence comes from Danio rerio, assembly GCF_052040795.2. Lineage (NCBI taxonomy): Eukaryota > Metazoa > Chordata > Actinopteri > Cypriniformes > Danionidae > Danio > Danio rerio. Next base: position 27,476,665 of record NC_141024.2, on the reverse strand, counting down.
AACATGTTTAACAGTGCATGAAATGTTGTCTAAAACAAAAAAGAATGATGCATTTTATAGCTGGATCTGGTTTTATTACATTCTAAATTGGACGTTGAAAATAAGCTTATCTCAGCCAGCAGAGAGGTCAAATCACAGTAATGCAAACTCAGTCAGAGACATAGATTTTCACTTGCAACTTGCTTTAACATGTTTAACAGTGCATGAAATGTTGTCTAAAACAAAAAAGAATGATGCATTTTATGTCTGGATCTGTTTTTATTACATTCTGAATTGGACGTTGAAAATGAGCTTATCTCAGCCAGCAGAGAGGTCAAATCACAGTAATGCAAACTCAGTCAGAGACATAGATTTTCACTTGCAACTTGCTTTAACATGTTTAACAGTGCATGAAATGTTGTCTAAAACAAAAAAGAATGATGCATTTTATAGCTGGGTCTGGTTTTATTACATTCTAAATTGGACGTTGAAAATGAGCTTATCTCAGCCAGCAGAGAGGTCAAATCACAGTAATGCAAACTCAGTCAGAGACATAGATTTTCCCTTGCAACTTGCTTTAACATGTTTAACAGTGCATGAAATGTTGTCTAAAACAAAAAAGAATGATGCATTTTATAGCTGGATCTGGTTTTATTACATTCTGAATTGGACGTTGAAAATGAGCTTATCTCAGCCAGCAGAGAGGTCAAATCACAGTAATGCAAACTCAGTCAGAGACATAGATTTTCACTTGCAACTTGCTTTAACATGTTTAACAGTGCATGAAATGTTGTCTAAAACAAAAAAGAATGATCCATGTTATGGCTGGATCTGTTTTTATCATTTTCTGAAATGGACGTTGAAAATGAGCTTATCTCAGCCAGCAGAGAGGTCAAATCACAGTAATGCAAACTCAGTCAGGGACATAGATTTTCTCTTGCAACTTGCTTTAACATGTTTAACAGTGCATGAAATGTTGTCTAAAACAAAAAAGAATGATGCATTTTATAGCTGGATCTGGTTTTATTGCATTCTGAATTGGACGTTGAAAATGAGCTTATCTCAGCCAGCAGAGAGGTCAAATCACAGTAATGCAAACTCAGTCAGAGACATAGATTTTCACTTGCAACTTGCTTTAACATGTTTAACAGTGCATGAAATGTTGTCTAAAACAAAAAAGAATGATGCATTTTATAGCTGGATCTGGTTTTATTACATTCTATATTGGACGTTGAAAATGAGCTTATCTCAGCCAGCAGAGAGGTCAAATCACAGTCATGCAAACTCAGTCAGAGACATAGATTTTCACTTGCAACTTGCTTTAACATGTTTAACAGTGCATGAAATGTTGTCTAAAACAAAAAAGAATGATCCATGTTATGGCTGGATCTGTTTTTATCATTTTCTGAAATGGACGTTGAAAATGAGCTTATCTCAGCCAGCAGAGAGGTCAAATCACAGTAATGCAAACTCAGTCAGGGACATAAATTTTCTCTTGCAACTTGCTTTAACATGTTTAACAGTGCATGAAATGTTGTCTAAAACAAAAAAGAATGATGCATTTTATAGCTGGATCTGGTTTTATTACATTCTGAATTGGACGTTGAAAATGAGCTTATCTCAGCCAGCAGAGAGGTCAAATCACAGTAATGCAAACTCAGTCAGAGACATAGATTTTCACTTGCAACTTGCTTTAACATGTTTAACAGTGCATGAAATGTTGTCTAAAACAAAAAAGAATGATGCATTTTATAGCTGGATCTGGTTTTATTACTTTCTGAATTGGACGTTGAAAATGAGCTTATCTCAGCCAGCAGAGAGGTCAAATCACAGTAATGCAAACTCAGTCAGAGACATAGATTTTCACTTGCAACTTGCTTTAACATGTTTAACAGTGCATGAAATGTTGTCTAAAACAAAAAAGAATGATGCAATTTATAGCTGGATCTGGTTTTATTACATTCTGAATTGGACGTTGAAAATGAGCTTATCTCAGCCAGCAGAGAGGTCAAATCACAGTAATGCAAACTCAGTCAGAGACATAGATTTTCACTTGCAACTTGCTTTAACATGTTTAACAGTGCATGAAATGTTGTCTAAAACAAAAAAGAATGATGCATTTTATAGCTGGATCTGGTTTTATTACATTCTAAATTGGACGTTGAAAATAAGCTTATCTCAGCCAGCAGAGAGGTCAAATCACAGTAATGCAAACTCAGTCAGAGACATAGATTTTCACTTGCAACTTGCTTTAACATGTTTAACAGTGCATGAAATGTTGTCTAAAACAAAAAAGAATGATGCATTTTATGTCTGGATCTGTTTTTATTACATTCTGAATTGGACGTTGAAAATGAGCTTATCTCAGCCAGCAGAGAGGTCAAATCACAGTAATGCAAACTCAGTCAGAGACATAGATTTTCACTTGCAACTTGCTTTAACATGTTTAACAGTGCATGAAATGTTGTCTAAAACAAAAAAGAATGATGCATTTTATAGCTGGGTCTGGTTTTATTACATTCTAAATTGGACGTTGAAAATGAGCTTATCTCAGCCAGCAGAGAGGTCAAATCACAGTAATGCAAACTCAGTCAGAGACATAGATTTTCCCTTGCAACTTGCTTTAACATGTTTAACAGTGCATGAAATGTTGTCTAAAACAAAAAAGAATGATGCATTTTATAGCTGGATCTGGTTTTATTACATTCTGAATTGGACGTTGAAAATGAGCTTATCTCAGCCAGCAGAGAGGTCAAATCACAGTAATGCAAACTCAGTCAGAGACATAGATTTTCACTTGCAACTTGCTTTAACATGTTTAACAGTGCATGAAATGTTGTCTAAAACAAAAAAGAATGATCCATGTTATGGCTGGATCTGTTTTTATCATTTTCTGAAATGGACGTTGAAAATGAGCTTATCTCAGCCAGCAGAGAGGTCAAATCACAGTAATGCAAACTCAGTCAGGGACATAGATTTTCTCTTGCAACTTGCTTTAACATGTTTAACAGTGCATGAAATGTTGTCTAAAACAAAAAAGAATGATGCATTTTATAGCTGGATCTGGTTTTATTGCATTCTGAATTGGACGTTGAAAATGAGCTTATCTCAGCCAGCAGAGAGGTCAAATCACAGTAATGCAAACTCAGTCAGAGACATAGATTTTCACTTGCAACTTGCTTTAACATGTTTAACAGTGCATGAAATGTTGTCTAAAACAAAAAAGAATGATGCATTTTATGGCTGGATCTGGTTTTATTACATTCTGAATTGGACGTTGAAAATGAGCTTATCTCAGCCAGCAGAGATGTCAAATCACAGTAATGCAAACTCAGTCAGAGACATAGATTTTCACTTGCAACTTGCTTTAACATGTTTAACAGTGCATGAAATGTTGTCTAAAACAAAAAAGAATGATGCATTTTATAGCTGGGTCTGGTTTTATTACATTCTAAATTGGACGTTGAAAATGAGCTCATCTCAGCCAGCAGAGAGGTCAAATCACAGTAATGCAAACTCAGTCAGAGACATAGATTTTCACTTGCAACTTGCTTTAACATGTTTAACAGTGCATGAAATGTTGTCTAAAACAAAAAAGAATGATGCATTTTATAGCTGGATCTGGTTTTATTACATTCTGAATTGGACGTTGAAAATGAGCTTATCTCAGCCAGCAGAGAGGTCAAATCACAGTAATGCAAACTCAGTCAGAGACAAAGATTTTCACTTGCAACTTGCTTTAACATGTTTAACAGTGCATGAAATGTTGTCTAAAACAAAAAAGAATGATCCATGTTATGGCTGGATCTGTTTTTATCATTTTCTGAAATGGACGTTGAAAATGAGCTTATCTCAGCCAGCAGAGAGGTCAAATCACAGTAATGCAAACTCAGTCAGGGACATAGATTTTCTCTTGCAACTTGCTTTAACATGTTTAACAGTGCATGAAATGTTGTCTAAAACAAAAGAGAATGATGCATTTTATAGCTGGATCTGGTTTTATTACATTCTGAATTGGACGTTGAAAATGAGCTTATCTCAGCCAGCAGAGAGGTCAAATCACAGTAATGCAAACTCAGTCAGAGACATAGATTTTCACTTGCAACTTGCTTTAACATGTTTAACAGTGCATGAAATGTTGTATAAAACAAAAAAGAATGATGCATTTTATGGCTGGATCTGGTTTTATTACATTCTGAATTGGACGTTGAAAATGAGCTTATCTCAGCCAGCAGAGAGGTTAAATCACAGTAATGCAAACTCAGTCAGAGCTATAGATTTTCACTTGCAACTTGCTTTAACATGTTTAACAGTGCATGAAATGTTGTCTAAAACAAAAAAGAATGATGCATTTTATAGCTGGGTCTGGTTTTATTACAGTCTAAATTGGACGTTGAAAATGAGCTTATCTCAGCCAGCAGAGAGGTCAAATCACAGTAATGCAAACTCAGTCAGAGACATAGATTTTCACTTGCAACTTCCTTTAACATGTTTAACAGTGCATGAAATGTTGTCTAAAACAAAAAAGAATGATGCATTTTATAGCTGGATCTGGTTTTATTACATTCTGAATTGGACGTTGAAAATGAGCTTATCTCAGCCAGCAGAGAGGTCAAATCACAGTAATGCAAACTCAGTCAGAGACATAGATTTTCACTTGCAACTTGCTTTAACATGTTAAACAGTGCATGAAATGTTGTCTAAAACAAAAAAGAATGATCCATGTTATGGCTGGATCTGTTTTTATCATTTTCTGAAATGGACGTTGAAAATGAGCTTATCTCAGCCAGCAGAGAGGTCAAATCACAGTAATGCAAACTCAGTCAGGGACATAGATTTTCTCTTGCAACTTGCTTTAACATGTTTAACAGTGCATGAAATGTTGTCTAAAACAAAAAAGAATGATGCATTTTATAGCTGGATCTGGTTTTATTACATTCTGAATTGGACGTTGAAAATGAGCTTATCTCAGCCAGCAGAGAGGTCAAATCACAGTAATGCAAACTCAGTCAGAGACATAGATTTTCACTTGCAACTTGCTTTAACATGTTTAACAGTGCATGAAATGTTGTCTAAAACAAAAAAGAATGATGCATTTTATAGCTGGATCTGGTTTTATTGCATTCTGAATTGGACGTTGAAAATGAGCTTATCTCAGCCAGCAGAGAGGTCAAATCACAGTAATGCAAACTCAGTCAGAGACATATATTTTCACTTGCAACTTGCTTTAACATGTTTAACAGTGCATGAAATGTTGTCTAAAACAAAAAAGAATGATGCATTTTATGGCTGGATCTGGTTTTATTACATTCTGAATTGGACGTTGAAAATGAGCTTATCTCAGCCAGCAGAGAGGTCAAATCACAGTAATGCAAACTCAGTCAGAGACATAGATTTTCACTTGCAACTTCCTTTAACATGTTTAACAGTGCATGAAATGTTGTCTAAAACAAAAAAGAATGATGCATTTTATGTCTGGATCTGTTTTTATCACTTTTGAATTGGACGATGAAAATGAGCTTATCTCAGCCAGCAGAGAGGTCAAATCACAGTAATGCAAACTCAGTCAGAGACATAGATTTTCACTTGCAACTTGCTTTAACATGTTTAACAGTGCATGAAATGTTGTCTAAAACAAAAAAGAATGATGCATTTTATAGCTGGATCTGGTTTTATTACATTCTGAATTGGACATTGAAAATGAGCTTATCTCAGCCAGCAGAGAGGTCAAATCACAGTAATGCAAACTCAGTCAGAGACATAGATTTTCACTTGCAACTTGCTTTAACATTTTTAACAGTGCATGAAATGTTGTCTAAAACAAAAAAGAATGATCCATGTTATGGCTGGATCTGTTTTTATCATTTTCTGAAATGGACGTTGAAAATGAGCTTATCTCAGCCAGCAGAGAGGTCAAATCACAGTAATGCAAACTCAGTCAGGGACATAGATTTTCTCTTGCAACTTGCTTTAACATGTTTAACAGTGCATGAAATGTTGTCTAAAACAAAAAAGAATGATGCATTTTATAGCTGGATCTGGTTTTATTACATTCTGAATTGGACGTTGAAAATGAGCTTATCTCAGCCAGCAGAGAGGTCAAATCACAGTAATGCAAACTCAGTCAGAGACATAGATTTTCACTTGCAACTTGCTTTAACATGTTTAACAGTGCATGAAATGTTGTCTAAAACAAAAAAATATGATGCATTTTATAGCTGGATCTGGTTTTATTACATTCTGAATTGGACGTTGAAAATGAGCTTATCTCAGCCAGCAGAGAGGTCAAATCACAGTAATGCAAACTCAGTCAGAGACATAGATTTTCACTTGCAACTTGCTTTAACATGTTTAACAGTGCATGAAATGTTGTCTAAAACAAAAAAGAATGATGCATTTTATGGCTGGATCTGGTTTTATTACATTCTGAATTGGACGTTGAAAATGAGCTTATCTCAGCCAGCAGAGAGGTCAAATCACAGTAATGCAAACTCAGTCAGGGACATATGTTTTCTCTTGCAACTTGCTTTAACATGTTTAACAGTGCATGAAATGTTGTCTAAAACAAAAAAGAATGATGCATTTTATAGCTGGATCTGGTTTTATTACATTCTGAATTGGACGTTGAAAATGAGCTTATCTCAGCCAGCAGAGAGGTCAAATCACAGTAATGCAAACTCAGTCAGAGACATAGATTTTCACTTGCAACTTGCTTTAACATGTTTAACAGTGCATGAAATGTTGTCTAAAACAAAAGAGAATGATGCATTTTATGTCTGGATCTGTTTTTATCACTTTTGAATTGGACGATGAAAATGAGCTTATCTCAGCCAGCAGAGAGGTCAAATCACAGTAATGCAAACTCAGTCAGAGACATAGATTTTCACTTGCAACTTGCTTTAACATGTTTAACAGTGCATGAAATTGTTGTCTAAAACAAAAAGAAAATGCTTTTTAGTAGCTGGATCTGGTTTTATCACATTCTGAATTGAACGTTGAAAATGAGCTTTTCAGAGCCAGCAGAGGTCAAAATAAGCAGTAATGCAAACTCAGTCAGAGACATAGATTTTCACTTGCAACTTTCTTAAACGTATTTAACAGTGCATGAAATGTTGTCTAAAACAAAAAGAAAATGCTTTTGAGTGGCTGGATCTGGTTTTATCACATTCTGAATTGAACGTTGAAAATGAGCTTTTCAGAGCCAGCAGAGGTCAAAATAAGCAGTAATGCAAACTCAGTCATAGACATAGACTTTCACTTGCAACTTGCTTTAACATGTTTAACAGTGCATGAAATGTTGTCTAAAACAAAAAGAATGATGCATTTTAGTGGCTGGATCTGGTTTTATCACTTTCTGAATTCAACGTTGAAAATGAGCTGTTCTCAGCCAGCAGAGGTCAAAATAAGCAGTAATGCAAACTCAGTCAGATACATAGATTTTCACTTGCAACTTGCTTTAACATGTTTAACAGTGCATGAATTGTTGTCTAAAACAAAAAGAATGATGCATTTTAGTGGCTGGATCTGGTTTTATCACATTCTGAATTGAACGTTGAAATAGAGCTGTTCTCAGCCAGCAGAGGTCAAAACAAGCAGTAATGCAAACTCAGTCAGAGACATAGATTTTCACTTGCAACTTGCTTTAATGCAAACTCAGTCAGATACATAGATTTTCACTTGCAACTTGCTTTAACATGTTTAACAGTGCATGAAATGTTGTCTAAAACAAAAAGAATGATGCATTTTAGTGGCTGGATCTGGTTTTATCACATTCTGAATTGAACGTTGAAAAAGAGCTGTTCTCAGCCAGCAGAGGTCAAAACAAGCAGTAATGCAAACTCAGTCAGAGACATAGATTTTCACTTGCAACTTGCTTTAACATGTTTAACAGTGCATGAAATATTGTCTAAAACAAAAAGAATGATGCAATTTAGTGGCTGGATCTGGTTTTATCACATTCTGAATTGAACGGTGAAAATGAGCTTTTCAGAGCCAGCAGAGGTCAAAATAAGCAGTAATGCAAACTCAGTCATAGATAGACATAGATTTTCACTTGCAACTTGCTTTAACATGTTTAACAGTGCATGAAATTTTGTCTAAAACAAAAAGAATGATGCATTTTAGTGGCTGGATCTGGTTTTATCACATTCTGAATTGAACGTTAAAAATGAGCTGTTCTCAGCCAGCAGAGGTCAAAATAAGCAGTAATGCAAACTCAGTCAGAGACATAGATTTTCACTTGCAACGTTCCTAAACATATTTAACAGTGCATAAAATGTTGTCTAAAACAAAAAAAAAAATGCTTTTTAGTGGCTGGACCTTGTTTTATCACATTCTGAAATGAACGTTGAAAATGAGCTTTTCAGAGCCAGCAGAGGTCAAAATAAGCAGTAATGCAAACTCAGTCATAGACATAGATTTTCACTTGCAACTTGCTTTAACATGTTTAACAGTGCATGAAATGTTGTCTAAAACAAAAAGAATGTTGAATTTTAGTGGCTGGGTCTGGTTTTATCACATTCTGAATTGAACGTTGAAAATGAGCTGTTCTCAGCCAGCAGAGGTCAAAATAAGCAGTAATGCAAACTCAGTCATAGACATAGTTTTTCACTTGCAACTTTCTTAAACATATTTAACAGTGCATGAAATGTTGTCTAAAACAAAAAGAAAATGCTTTTTAGTGGCTGGATCTGGTTTTATCACATTCTGAATTGAACGTTGAAAATGAGCTGTTCTCAGCCAGCAGAGGTCAAAATAAGCAGTATTGCAAACTCAGTCAGAGACATAGATTTTCACTTGCAACTTGCTTTAACATGTTTAACAGTGCATGAAATGTTGTCTAAAACAAAAAGAATGATGCATTTTAGTGGCTGGATCTGGTTTTATCACATTCTGAATTGAACGTTGAAAATGAGCTTTTCAGAGCCAGCAGAGGTCAAAATAAGCAGTAATGCAAACTCAGTCATAGACATAGATTTTCACTTGCAACTTGCCTTAACATGTTTAACAGTGCATGAAATGTTGTCTAAAACAAAAAGAAAATGGTTTTTAGTGGCTGGATCTGGTTTTATCACATTCTGAATTGAACGTTGAAAATGAGCTTTTCAGAGCCAGCAGAGGTCAAAATAAGCAGTAATGCAAACTCAGTCATAGACATAGATTTTTACTTGCAACTTGCTTTAACATGTTTAACAGTGCATGAAATGTTGTCTAAAACAAAAAGAATGATGAATTTTAGTGGCTGGATGTGGTTTTATCACATTCTGAATTGAACGTTGAAAATGAGCTGTTCTCAGCCAGCAGAGGTCAAAATAAGCAGTAATGCAAACTCAGTCAGAGACATAGATTTTCACTTGCAACTTGCTTTAACATGTTTAACAGTGCATGAAATTGTTGTCTAAAACAAAAAGAAAATGCTTTTTAGTAGCTGGATCTGGTTTTATCACATTCTGAATTGAACGTTGAAAATGAGCTTTTCAGAGCCAGCAGAGGTCAAAATAAGCAGTAATGCAAACTCAGTCAGAGACATAGATTTTCACTTGCAACTTTCTTAAACGTATTTAACAGTGCATGAAATGTTGTCTAAAACAAAAAGAAAATGCTTTTTAGTGGCTGGATCTGGTTTTATCACATTCTGAATTGAACGTTGAAAATGAGCTTTTCAGAGCCAGCAGAGGTCAAAATAAGCAGTAATGCAAACTCAGTCATAGACATAGACTTTCACTTGCAACTTGCTTTAACATGTTTAACAGTGCATGAAATGTTGTCTAAAACAAAAAGAATGATGCATTTTAGTGGCTGGATCTGGTTTTATCACTTTCTGAATTCAACGTTGAAAATGAGCTGTTCTCAGCCAGCAGAGGTCAAAATAAGCAGTAATGCAAACTCAGTCAGATACATAGATTTTCACTTGCAACTTGCTTTAACATGTTTAACAGTGCATGAATTGTTGTCTAAAACAAAAAGAATGATACATTTTAGTGGCTGGATCTGGTTTTATCACATTCTGAATTGAACGTTGTAAATGAGCTTTTCAGAGCCAGCAGAGGTCAAAATAAGCAGTAATGCAAACTCTGTCAGAGACATAGATTTTCACTTGCAACTTGCTTTAACATGTTAAACAGTGCATGAAATATTGTCTAAAACAAAAAGAATGATGCAATTTAGTGGCTGGATCTGGTTTTATCACATTCTGAATTGAACAGTGAAAATGAGCTTTTCAGAGCCAGCAGAGGTCAAAATAAGCAGTAATGCAAACTCAGTCATAGATAGACATAGATTTTCACTTGCAACTTGCTTTAACATGTTTAACAGTGCATGAAATGTTGTCTAAAACAAAAAGAATGATGCATTTTAGTGGCTGGATCTGGTTTTATCACATTCTGAATTGAACGTTAAAAATGAGCTGTTCTCAGCCAGCAGAGGTCAAAATAAGCAGTAATGCAAACTCAGTCAGAGACATAGATTTTCACTTGCAACGTTCCTAAACATATTTAACAGTGCATAAAATGTTGTCTAAAACAAAAAGAAAATGCTTTTTAGTGGCTGGATCTGGTTTTATCACATTCTGAAATGAACGTTGAAAATGAGCTTCTCAGAGCCAGCAGAGGTCAAAATAAGCAGTAATGCAAACTCAGTCATAGACATAGATTTTCACTTGCAACTTGCTTTAACATGTTTAACAGTGCATGAAATGTTGTCTAAAACAAAAAGAATGTTGAATTTTAGTGGCTGGGTCTGGTTTTTTCACATTCTGAATTGAACGTTGAAAATGAGCTGTTCTCAGCCAGCAGAGGTCAAAATAAGCAGTAATGCAAACTCAGTCAGAGACATAGATTTTCACTTGCAACTTGCTTTAACATGTTTACCAGTGCATGAAATTGTTGTCTAAAACAAAAAGAAAATGCTTTTTAGTGGGTGGATCTGGTTTTATCACATTCTGAATTGAACGTTGAAAATGAGCTTTTCAGAGCCAGCAGAGGTCAAAATAAGCAATAATGCAAACTCAGTCAGAGACATAGATTTTCACTTGCAACTTTCTTAAGTGAAGTTTTTAAACTAATTTCGAGAGGAGCACGTGATATAATTGACAGCAGCTGGCCACCTATCTACACTCATTAGTTAGCCAATCAGATCTATCCTAACCCACTATAAGTAGCCTAGCTAGACATTACTCCCTTATCTTCGTTTTCCGAAGAAACAAACGACAGGTCCGCTCTAGCTCCTCCAAAAGTTACTCACGGACAAAACGGATCCTCCACATCTCCTACTATTCTTCAACTACAATACCACACCACCTTTAATACCATCGTCAGCAACTACAAAAAATGACAAAAACAACAACAACAGCGACGGCGGCTGAGATCACAACAGCATCAGCGCAGCTACATACAAGAAAGAAAGCTCCGGGCTCCCTGAAACACCAGCCCCGTCTTAACAACAACCAGCCCAGCATGAAAGTCAGCTCGAGACCAAGGCTCCAACGAGAGGCCGTAGGCCTATCCACTCCAGCCAGATCACAATGCAATCCCCAGCTCCGCTACGTACCTTCTCCAGCATCATCATGTGTCACTCATATCCAACAACGACTGTCACTGAACTCCTCCAAACTCCTAGACGCAGGGACCATAATTCAAAGCCGCTGCATTAAACCCAAAACACTTGCGAATCCATGTCTTCACCGCCACCCCCAGGACATAACACGCTCCTGCCACACCCCCTATCCTAAACAGACATTAAACCCGCAATCTCTCCGCCTCCCCGGAGAATCAAGGAAAGGATTAAAAAGCAATATTGGATTTGGACATATTGCAGCAATCATAATTCTAAACACGGATAAAACCTATCTCCCGTACAATAAAGCAACTCTTGGGAATCCCACCTCACCTCTTCCATCCTGCAGCTCCCGATTCCAGTGCACACTCCAGTCCTCCTCTTTCAGCGATCCTTACCACCTACGCACCCCGCCCCTCTACCTTGCGTATCATTGCTTTTTCCCCCTCTCATTTTTACAAGCTCGCAGCTACTGCTGATTATTTTCTATTATAAAATAGAAATTACTTGTCGACTTTTGTCAATATGTTTATGCTTTTACTGAATTACGTTTGTAACTGACCTAATTTTCTGAATTTCTCATTCCAGGTTTCGTCTACTGAAGCACAGCCGATCTCGGCGCTCCCTTCCCACAACCTCACTAGCCGTCCACCAACACTACACCAGAAATCACAGAGCAATTCCCTGTTAAGCACATCCATACCAGCCCTACTGAAATGGACATTAGAACGTTTCTAAAAACGTCTAATAACGGCTCTTTCATCTCCTCATAATTCTGCCTTTTTCAGCTTTAACAGCATGATTCTACCTGATGAATATGCTTAAATTATCACGTTATAAACCAAGCAATCTCTCTAATCTAGACGGCTGCAGCGCTCGGTTGCAATCAACATTTCACCTGCCACCCGATTTCTGGCAATCGGAGGTCACAATTACATTTCGTAGTCCGTTTAACATTCGGATGCAAAAGTAGCCCACACATTTATGCTTAAAAACGATCCGCTGGATTTCGCCAATAACTACGGTGTTTGCACGTAATTCACCTACAAGTTCCCGTTTCTCTCTCCCTAATATCCCCCAGCTAAACTAGTGACCGGTTTTCTAATATTTGCATTCTCTTTGCGGAAGAACCTCCGGCTTAAGCACTTCTATAGAATTCTTAAGCATCAAATTGGAGTGATAGAATTTCAAGCATTAATAAGCTATTTGAATAAATCGACAATCAGTCCCCCTTTTATATTCTGGAAGAAAAATATCACGCTAAGCATAAACTGCTCTCCATCTAGAACATCAAACACACATGCGCATTATCCCGCAGGGATGCCTTTTCGTCACTCACCTATTTCATCTCGCAGCAGCAATCTCCGGAATAGAAGAGAAATGATCTAAATCCGATCTTGGCCGTAACAAACTCTGCCTGAAGGGCGTCGCGCACCAGAGGCGCCGACGGCGCGGTGACGCGACGCACTTACGACAGAGAATAGTAGATTAATGCACACCAGACTCACGCATTCATACTTTATCAAATAAACTAATCAATTATACAAATAGCGCTCCGCGGCGCGGCAGAATACGAAGTGTCATGAATTGTGGCTGGGCACTACGGACAGCCGCACTGACTTCCTTATTATTTATTTCCTTCCTGTGAAAGTCAATGGTTACAGGTTTTCAGCTTTCTTCAAAATGTTGTCCTTAGCGTTTAACACGGGAGTCACTAACCTCTGAAACTAAGAGCTACTTCGGGCACCGATTAACGTGGAGGGCTACCAGTTGGATAAACACTTCTCAAATAACAAATTGCTCAATTTACTTATAATTATAATTTAAGTTTTTGGTTATTTTTTAATAATGAATAATATTCATCCAGGTGTAGTCACTGATCATGTTATGATTCTCTCAAAGTTACCAACAATGATTTAACAGGGTAGGAAATACCCCGTAATTAATATATCAACGTGCAACACTATTTTATTTATCTTTGCAAATATTTACATTTTTAAATGATTACTTCTATTTTAGAGAAAGCTTACTTGTAAGTGGTGTAAGGCGAGCTATTTTAGAACAGGCCTGTGAGCAACACACGAGAGCCTCGTGAGCTATCTGGTGCCCATCGGTACCATATTTGGTGACTCCTGGTTTAACAGAAATGAAATTCATAAAGGTTCGTAACCATCAGGTAGCGCTTAAAGCATGCGACCTGCTTATGCTTCCTTCCTTAAGCGCTGGAATAGAAGCCATTCATTTATTAGCTATCCAATTTCATCCTCAGTATATCCTTTTTACACAGATGCTGCCCCCTTCGTGGGTATATTATCGGGGCCGCCAATGCGCTTCTAACGGGCAATATAGTCAATACATTCTGAAAAAAAAAAAAAAAAAAAAAAAAAAAAAAAAAAAAAAATACTGCTGTACATGTTCCTAGTTGCATAGGAAATCGCTGACTCTCTTTTGCTTTATTTTCAGAAACTGGTATCAGAAGCAGAGCCGCAGCTGACTCCATCTCTCCTTTTAAGATGATAATCCCATAACCACAGCATACACAATTTGCGTCAGCATTCATTTATACATTTTAAGTTACCCCAGAACACCTCATCAGTTTCTCACTGCTCAACATATCCACACATTCCGTTCAATAACATTTTTGGTTTCATAACACCTTAAAGTCATAGGACCATTCAGGCTTCCCACCAGATTCATAATCCAGTCACTCATTCAGAATTGGAGCCACCACCACAGCAGCACACAAGGGCTATCGTAACAACACATACAAACACTAGGAAAGTAGTCTCCCGACACCTTCAAATCTTATATCTGACTCAGCCACAGCCATCTCAGGGAAGCTCAGAGGACCCTCACCAGCAGACGCAGTAATCCCAGCGGCCAAGGGCATGGGCCTAGTCCAGGGAGAGAATACGACCCAACCATACCAGCTTCCCGAGGGCAGAGGAACTACCCAGTCTCCCAAGGGCGCGGGCATGACCCAGCCATCTAGCTTCCTTTCTTCCTTCCAGCTGATTTGCACTCAGCCTTCTCCCCCTTTTCACTCACCTAACTCCAGTAGGAGTTCTCTCCCTGCCCAGGCCCCCTTGTCACCCCCGCCCCCCCCGGCCGCTGCCACAGAAGTTTTCACTGCCCCCCAACTTTTCTAACTTCTGTAGGACCCCGCCCCCCCCATGGCTCTGGCCCCCGCAGGGGCGTTACCCCGAGCTTCGATTCTCGCAGGAATCATCTCACTGCCCTGGCCTTAGCTTTTTATATTATGTCATTCCATAATGACATATAGTATAGCACTATTTATTTTTCTCTCTGTTTGATTTTATTTATATAAATTTATATCTATATGCACCCACGCATATAAATATGAATTTATATATAGTGCTGTCACCCTCACGCTCTGTTCCCGCAGGAACACCCCCAGAGCACCTATACCGCCCGTCACCCTCCAGTAAGAAGTCTTCACCTCCCCCTCATCTTTCCCGACTCCTACTGGAGCAGCTAAATAGCTCACCCAACCCCGAGCTGTGACACGAGTCATGTCACCGACCCTCCCCGGCCCTAGCTTTTATTTGTTTATTTTTGTTTATTTCTCACACTTATCTTTTATTTTTTAAATTTATTTATATATATGTATATATATATGCACCCACGCATATAAATATATATTTATATATAGTGCTGTCACCCTCACGCTCTAACTCCCGCGGAGTTAATCCCGAGCACCGGACCCCCGCAGGGGTCATCGCCCAACTGCCATTTCCCCCTTCAGCTGGGGCTTCACCGACCATTCCTTTTCCCGACTCCAGCTGGAGATGGCACATACAGCTCTCTCTCCCGCAGGAGAGCCAAGAGCTTCGACTCTCGCAAGAGTCAGTAAAAACGCCCCCCCAAGGCCCTAGATTACCCCATTATATATTTATATATCTATATGTTTCATATAAATATATAATTATATATAGTGCTGCCACCTCCCAGCTCAATCTCCGCAAGGAGTGTTCCTCGAGCAAATTACTCCTTTGGAGTCCCCGCCCCCCCTGCCCCCCTTCACCCCCCTCTCCAGCCGGAGTCCTTCACTCCCCTTCCCTTGTAATGACTCCAGCAGGATTCCCGCCCACCCCATGGCTCTGACCCCCGCAGGGGTCTCCCCGAGTCTCTACTCCAGCAGGAGTATTCACAGCCCAAGCCAACTCTGCTCGGGTTCCCGCAGGAACCTGTTTCACCCTTTGCTCCAAAGGAGCCCTCTTTACTTTTTCTTTTTCAAATATCTATATCCAGCAGCCGGATATAGCATTTCAAGCCTTTTGGGGAGTTTCTTCGAATACACGGCTGCTGTCCCGAGCTTCATGCATTTGGGGAGCTCTCGAGAACCACCTGATCTCGTACTCCCCTCACATGCTCTATGGACCTGGCGGGAGCCCTGGGCTCAACTATCTCCGAGCTCAGGGTTCTCTCCCGGGACAGCATGCCAAACCTGCTTACAGCTGTCAAGCAATATCTAAGTGTGAACTCTTGAAGTGAAGTTTTTAAACTAATTTCGAGAGGAGCACGTGATATAATTGACAGCAGCTGGCCACCTATCTACACTCATTAGTTAGCCAATCAGATCTATCCTAACCCACTATAAGTAGCCTAGCTAGACATTACTCCCTTATCTTCGTTTTCCGAAGAAACCCCCCATCCACCCCTTTCTCCTCCTTTTCTCCTTTACAAAAAGGGGAGCTCTCGAGAACCACCTGATCTCGTACTCCCCTCACATGCTCTATGGACCTGGCGGGAGCCCTGGGCTCAACTATCTCCGAGCTCAGGGTTCTCTCCCGGGACAGCATGCCAAACCTGCTTACAGCTGTCAAGCAATATCTAAGTGTGAACTCTTGAAACATATTTAACAGTGCATGAAATGTTGTCTAAAACAAAAAGAAAATGCTTTTTAGTGGCTGGATCTGGTTTTATCACATTCTGAATTGAACGTTGAAAATGAGCTTTTCAGAGCCAGCAGAGGTCAAAATAAGCAGTAATGCAAACTCAGTCATAGACATAGACTTTCACTTGCAACTTGCTTTAACATGTTTAACAGTGCATGAAATGTTGTCTAAAACAAAAAGAATGATGCATTTTAGTGGCTGGATCTGGTTTTATCACATTCTGAATTGAACGTTGAAAATGAGCTGTTCTCAGCCAGCAGAGGTCAAAATAAGCAGTAATGCAAACTCAGTCAGAGACATAGATTTTCACTTGCAACTTGCTTTAACATGTTTAACAGTGCATGAAATATTGTCTAAAACAAAAAGAATGATGCATTTTAGTGGCTGGATGTGGTTTTATCACTTTCTGAATTCAACGTTGAAAATGAGCTGTTCTCAGCCAGCAGAGGTCAAAATAAGCAGTAATGCAAACTCAGTCAGAGACATAGATTTTCACTTGCAACTTGCTTTAACATGTTTAACAGTGCATGAATTGTTGTCTAAAACAAAAAGAATGATGCAATTTAGTGGCTGGATCTGGTTTTATCACATTCTGAATTGAACAGTGAAAATGAGCTTTTCAGAGCCAGCAGAGGTCAAAATAAGCAGTAATGCAAACTCAGTCATAGACATAGATTTTCACTTGCAACTTGCTTTAACATGTTTAACAGTGCATGAAATGTTGTCTAAAACAAAAAGAATGATGCATTTTAGTGGCTGGATCTGGTTTTATCACATTCTGAATTGAACGTTGAAAATGAGCTGTTCTCAGCCAGCAGAGGTCAAAATAAGCAGTAATGCAAACTCAGTCAGAGACATAGATTTTCACTTGCAACGTTCCTAAACATATTTAACAGTGCATAAATTTGTCTAAAACAAAAAGAAAATGCTTTTTAGTGGCTGGATCTGGTTTTATCACATTCTGAATTGAACGTTGAAAATGAGCTTTTCAGAGCCAGCAGAGGTCAAAATAAGCAGTAATGCAAACTCAGTCATAGACATAGATTTTCACTTGCAACTTGCTTTAACATGTTTAACAGTGCATGAAATGTTGTCTAAAACAAAAAGAATGTTGAATTTTAGTGGCTGGATCTGGTTTTATCACATTCTGAATTGAATGTTGAAAATGAGCTGTTCTCAGCCAGCAGAGGTCAAAATAAGCAGTAATGCAAACTCAGTCAGAGACATAGATTTTCACTTGCAACTTGCTTTAACATGTTTAACAGTGCATGAAATGTTGTCTAAAACAAAAAGAATGATGCATTTTAGTGGCTGGATCTGGTTTTATCACATTCTGAATTGAACGTTGAAAATGAGCTGTTCTCAGCCAGCAGAGGTCAAAATAAGCAGTAATGCAAACTCAGTCAGAGACATAGATTTTCACTTGCAACTTTCCTAAACATATTTAACAGTGCATGAAATTGTTGTCTAAAACAAAAAGAAAATGCTTTTTAGAGGGTGGATCTGGTTTTATCACATTCTGAATTGAACGTTGAAAATGAGCTTTTCAGAGCCAGCAGAGGTCAAAATAAGCAGTAATGCAAACTCAGTCATAGACATAGATTTTCACTTGCAACTTGCTTTAACATGTTTAACAGTGCATGAAATGTTGTCTAAAACAAAAAGAATGATGCATTTTAGTGGCTGGATCTGGTTTTATCACATTCTGAATTGAACGTTGAAAATGAGCTGTTCTCAGCCAGCAGAGGTCAAAATAAGCAGTAATGCAAACTCAGTCAGAGACATAGATTTTCACTTGCAACTTTCCTAAACATATTTAACAGTGCATGAAATTGTTGTCTAAAACAAAAAGAAAATGCTTTTTAGAGGGTGGATCTGGTTTTATCACATTCTGAATTGAACATTGAAAATAAGCTTTTCAGAGCCAGCAGAGGTCAAAATAAGCAGTAATGCAAACTCAGTCAGAGACATAGATTTTCACTTGCAACTTGCTTTAACATGTTTAACAGTGCCTGAAATGTTGTCTAAAACAAAAAGAATGATGCATTTTAGTGGCTGGATCTGGTTTTATCACATTCTGAATTGAACGTTGAAAATGAGCTGTTCTCAGCCAGCAGAGGTCAAAATAAGCAGTAATGCAAACTCAGTCAGAGACATAGATTTTCACTTGCAACTTGCTTTAACATGTTTAATAGTGCATGAATTGTTGTCTAAAACAAAAAGAATGATGCATTTTAGTGGCTGGATCTGGTTTTATCACATTCTGAATTGAACGTTGAAAATGAGCTTTTCAGAGCCAGCAGAGGTCAAAATAAGCAGTAATGCAAACTCAGTCAGAGACATAGATTTTCACTTGCAACTTGCTTTAACATGTTTAACAGTACATGAATTGTTGTCTAAAACAAAAAGAATGATGCATTTTAGTGGCTGGATCTGGTTTTATCACATTCTGAATTGAACGTTGAAAATGAGCTTTTCAGAGCCAGCAGAGGTCAAAATAAGCAGTAATGCAAACTCAGTCATAGACATAGATTTTCACTTGCAACTTGCTTTAACATGTTTAACAGTGCATGAAATGTTGTCTAAAAAAAAGAATGATGCATTTTAGTGGCTGGATCTGGTTTTATCACATTCTGAATTGAACGTTGAAAATGAGCTGTTCTCAGCCAGCAGAGGTCAAAACAAGCAGTAATGCAAACTCAGTCAGAGACATAGATTTTCACTTGCAACTTGCTTTAACATGTTTAACAGTGCATGAAATATTGTCTAAAACAAAAAGAAAATGCTTTTTAGTGGCTGGATCTGGTTTTATCACATTCTGAATTGAACGTTGAAAATGAGCTTTTCAGAGCCAGCAGAGGTCAAAATAAGCAGTAATGCAAACTCAGTCATAGACATAGATTTTCACTTGCAACTTGCTTTAACATGTTTAACAGTGCATGAAATGTTGTCTAAAACAAAAAGAATGATGCAATTTAGTGGCTGGATCTGGTTTTATCACATTCTGAATTGAACGGTGAAAATGAGCTTTTCAGAGCCAGCAGAGGTCAAAATAAGCAGTAATGCAAACTCAGTCATATACATAGATTTTCACTTGCAACTTGCTTTAACATGTTTAACAGTGCATGAAATGTTGTCTAAAACAAAAAGAATGATGCATTTTAGTGGCTGGATCTGGTTTTATCACATTCTGAATTGAACGTTGAAAATGAGCTGTTCTCAGCCAGCAGAGGTCAAAATAAGCAGTAATGCAAACTCCGTCAGAGACATAGATTTTTACTTGCAACGTTCCTAAACATATTTAACAGTGCATGAAATGTTGTCTAAAACAAAAAGAAAATGCTTTTTAGTGGCTGGATCTGGTTTTATCACATTCTGAATTGAACGTTGAAAATTAGCTTTTCAGAGCCAGCAGAGGTCAAAATAAGCAGTAATGCAAACTCAGTCAGAGACATAGATTTTCACTTGCAACTTGCTTTAACATGTTTAACAGTGCCTGAAATGTTGTCTAAAACAAAAAGAATGATGCATTTTAGTGGCTGGATCTGGTTTTATCACATTCTGAATTGAACGTTGAAAATGAGCTGTTCTCAGCCAGCAGAGGTCAAAATAAGCAGTAATGCAAACTCAGTCAGAGACATAGATTTTCACTTGCAACTTGCTTTAACATGTTTAACAGTGCATGAATTGTTGTCTAAAACAAAAAGAATGATGCATTTTAGTGGCTGGATCTGGTTTTATCACATTCTGAATTGAACGTTGAAAATGAGCTTTTCAGAGCCAGCAGAGGTCAAAATAAGCAGAAATGCAAACTCAGTCAGAGACATAGATTTTCACTTGCAACTTTATTAAACATATTTAACAGTGCATGAAATGTTGTCTAAAACAAAAAGAAAATGCTTTTTAGTGGCTGGATCTGGTTTTATCACATTCTGAATTGAACGTTGAAAATGAGCTTTTCAGAGCCAGCAGAGGTCAAAATAAGCAGTAATGCAAACTCAGTCATAGACATAGATTTTCACTTGCAACTTGCTTTAACATGTTTAACAGTGCATGAAATGTTGTCTAAAACAAAAAGAATGATGCATTTTAGTGGCTGGATCTGGTTTTATCACTTTCTGAATTCAACATTGAAAATGAGCTGTTCTCAGCCAGCAGAGGTCAAAATAAGCAGAAATGCAAACTCAGTCAGAGACATAGATTTTCACTTGCAACTTTATTAAACATATTTAACAGTGCATGAAATGTTGTCTAAAACAAAAAGAAAATGCTTTTTAGTGGCTGGATCTGGTTTTATCACATTCTGAATTGAACGTTGAAAATGAGCTTTTCAGAGCCAGCAGAGGTCAAAATAAGCAGTAATGCAAACTCAGTCATAGACATAGATTTTCACTTGCAACTTGCTTTAACATGTTTAACAGTGCATGAAATGTTGTCTAAAACAAAAAGAATGATGCATTTTAGTGGCTGGATCTGGTTTTATCACTTTCTGAATTCAACATTGAAAATGAGCTGTTCTCAGCCAGCAGAGGTCAAAATAAGCAGTAATGCAAACTCAGTCATAGACATATATTTTCACTTGCAACTTGCTTTAACATGTTTAACAGTGCCTGAAATGTTGTCTAAAACAAAAAGAATGATGCATTTTAGTGGCTGGATCTGGTTTTATCACATTCTGAATTGAACGTTGAAAATTAGCTGTTCTCAGCCAGCAGAGGTCAAAATAAGCAGTAATGCAAACTCAGTCATAGACATAGATTTTCACTTGCAACTTGCTTTAACATGTTTAACAGTGCATGAAATGTTGTCTAAAACAAAAAGAATGATGCATTTTAGTGGCTGGATCTGGTTTTATCACATTCTGAATTGAACGTTGAAAATGAGCTTTTCAGAGCCAGCAGAGGTCAAAATAAGCAGTAATGCAAACTCAGTCAGAGACATAGATTTTCACTTGCAACTTGCTTTAACATGTTTAACAGTGCATGAATTGTTGTCTAAAACAAAAAGAATGATGCAATTTAGTGGCTGGATCTGGTTTTATCACATTCTTAATTGAACGTTGAAAATGAGCTTTTCAGAGCCAGCAGAGGTCAAAATAAGCAGTAATGCAAACTCAGTCATAGACATAGATTTTCACTTGCAACTTGCTTTAACATGTTTAACAGTGCATGAAATGTTGTCTAAAACAAAAAGAATGATGCATTTTAGTGGCTGGATCTGGTTTTATCACATTCTGAATTGAACGTTGAAAATGAGCTGTTCTCAGCCAGCAGAGGTCAAAATAAGCAGTAATGCAAACTCAGTCAGAGACATAGATTTTCACTTGCAACTTTCCTAAACATATTTAACAGTGCATGAAATTGTTGTCTAAAACAAAAAGAAAATGCTTTTTAGAGGGTGGATCTGGTTTTATCACATTCTGAATTGAACATTGAAAATAAGCTTTTCAGAGCCAGCAGAGGTCAAAATAAGCAGTAATGCAAACTCAGTCAGAGACATAGATTTTCACTTGCAACTTGCTTTAACATGTTTAACAGTGCCTGAAATGTTGTCTAAAACAAAAAGAATGATGCATTTTAGTGGCTGGATCTGGTTTTATCACATTCTGAATTGAACGTTGAAAATGAGCTGTTCTCAGCCAGCAGAGGTCAAAATAAGCAGTAATGCAAACTCAGTCAGAGACATAGATTTTCACTTGCAACTTGCTTTAACATGTTTAACAGTGCATGAATTGTTGTCTAAAACAAAAAGAATGATGCATTTTAGTGGCTGGATCTGGTTTTTATCACATTCTGAATTGAACGTTGAAAATGAGCTTTTCAGAGCCAGCAGAGGTCAAAATAAGCAGTAATGCAAACTCAGTCAGAGACATAGATTTTCACTTGCAACTTGCTTTAACATGTTTAACAGTACATGAATTGTTGTCTAAAACAAAAAGAATGATGCATTTTAGTAGCTGGATCTGGTTTTATCACATTCTGAATTGAACGTTGAAAATGAGCTTTTCAGAGCCAGCAGAGGTCAAAATAAGCAGTAATGCAAACTCAGTCAGAGACATAGATTTTCACTTGCAACTTGCTTTAACATGTTTAACAGTGCCTGAAATGTTGTCTAAAACAAAAAGAATGATGCATTTTAGTGGCTGGATCTGGTTTTATCACATTCTGAATTGAACGTTGAAAATGAGCTGTTCTCAGCCAGCAGAGGTCAAAATAAGCAGTAATGCAAACTCAGTCAGAGACATAGATTTTCACTTGCAACTTGCTTTAACATGTTTAACAGTGCATGAATTGTTGTCTAAAACAAAAAGAATGATGCATTTTAGTGGCTGGATCTGGTTTTATCACATTCTGAATTGAACGTTGAAAATGAGCTTTTCAGAGCCAGCAGAGGTCAAAATAAGCAGAAATGCAAACTCAGTCAGAGACATAGATTTTCACTTGCAACTTTATTAAACATATTTAACAGTGCATGAAATGTTGTCTAAAACAAAAAGAAAATGCTTTTTAGTGGCTGGATCTGGTTTTATCACATTCTGAATTGAACGTTGAAAATGAGCTTTTCAGAGCCAGCAGAGGTCAAAATAAGCAGTAATGCAAACTCAGTCATAGACATAGATTTTCACTTGCAACTTGCTTTAACATGTTTAACAGTGCATGAAATGTTGTCTAAAACAAAAAGAATGATGCATTTTAGTGGCTGGATCTGGTTTTATCACTTTCTGAATTCAACATTGAAAATGAGCTGTTCTCAGCCAGCAGAGGTCAAAATAAGCAGAAATGCAAACTCAGTCAGAGACATAGATTTTCACTTGCAACTTTATTAAACATATTTAACAGTGCATGAAATGTTGTCTAAAACAAAAAGAAAATGCTTTTTAGTGGCTGGATCTGGTTTTATCACATTCTGAATTGAACGTTGAAAATGAGCTTTTCAGAGCCAGCAGAGGTCAAAATAAGCAGTAATGCAAACTCAGTCATAGACATAGATTTTCACTTGCAACTTGCTTTAACATGTTTAACAGTGCATGAAATGTTGTCTAAAACAAAAAGAATGATGCATTTTAGTGGCTGGATCTGGTTTTATCACTTTCTGAATTCAACATTGAAAATGAGCTGTTCTCAGCCAGCAGAGGTCAAAATAAGCAGTAATGCAAACTCAGTCATAGACATATATTTTCACTTGCAACTTGCTTTAACATGTTTAACAGTGCCTGAAATGTTGTCTAAAACAAAAAGAATGATGCATTTTAGTGGCTGGATCTGGTTTTATCACATTCTGAATTGAACGTTGAAAATTAGCTGTTCTCAGCCAGCAGAGGTCAAAATAAGCAGTAATGCAAACTCAGTCATAGACATAGATTTTCACTTGCAACTTGCTTTAACATGTTTAACAGTGCATGAAATGTTGTCTAAAACAAAAAGAATGATGCATTTTAGTGGCTGGATCTGGTTTTATCACATTCTGAATTGAACGTTGAAAATGAGCTTTTCAGAGCCAGCAGAGGTCAAAATAAGCAGTAATGCAAACTCAGTCAGAGACATAGATTTTCACTTGCAACTTGCTTTAACATGTTTAACAGTGCATGAATTGTTGTCTAAAACAAAAAGAATGATGCAATTTAGTGGCTGGATCTGGTTTTATCACATTCTTAATTGAACGTTGAAAATGAGCTTTTCAGAGCCAGCAGAGGTCAAAATAAGCAGTAATGCAAACTCAGTCATAGACATAGATTTTCACTTGCAACTTGCTTTAACATGTTTAACAGTGCATGAAATGTTGTCTAAAACAAAAAGAATGATGCATTTTAGTGGCTGGATCTGGTTTTATCACATTCTGAATTGAACGTTGAAAATGAGCTGTTCTCAGCCAGCAGAGGTCAAAATAAGCAGTAATGCAAACTCAGTCAGAGACATAGATTTTCACTTGCAACTTTCCTAAACATATTTAACAGTGCATGCAATTGTTGTCTAAAACAAAAAGAAAATGCTTTTTAGAGGGTGGATCTGGTTTTATCACATTCTGAATTGAACATTGAAAATAAGCTTTTCAGAGCCAGCAGAGGTCAAAATAAGCAGTAATGCAAACTCAGTCAGAGACATAGATTTTCACTTGCAACTTGCTTTAACATGTTTAACAGTGCCTGAAATGTTGTCTAAAACAAAAAGAATGATGCATTTTAGTGGCTGGATCTGGTTTTATCACATTCTGAATTGAACGTTGAAAATGAGCTGTTCTCAGCCAGCAGAGGTCAAAATAAGCAGTAATGCAAACTCAGTCAGAGACATAGATTTTCACTTGCAACTTGCTTTAACATGTTTAACAGTGCATGAATTGTTGTCTAAAACAAAAAGAATGATGCATTTTAGTGGCTGGATCTGGTTTTTATCACATTCTGAATTGAACGTTGAAAATGAGCTTTTCAGAGCCAGCAGAGGTCAAAATAAGCAGTAATGCAAACTCAGTCAGAGACATAGATTTTCACTTGCAACTTGCTTTAACATGTTTAACAGTACATGAATTGTTGTCTAAAACAAAAAGAATGATGCATTTTAGTGGCTGGATCTGGTTTTATCACATTCTGAATTGAACGTTGAAAATGAGCTTTTCAGAGCCAGCAGAGGTCAAAATAAGCAGTAATGCAAACTCAGTCATAGACATAGATTTTCACTTGCAACTTGCTTTAACATGTTTAACAGTGCATGAAATGTTGTCTAAAAAAAAGAATGATGCATTTTAGTGGCTGGATCTGGTTTTATCACATTCTGAATTGAACGTTGAAAATGAGCTGTTCTCAGCCAGCAGAGGTCAAAACAAGCAGTAATGCAAACTCAGTCAGAGACATAGATTTTCACTTGCAACTTGCTTTAACATGTTTAACAGTGCATGAAATATTGTCTAAAACAAAAAGAAAATGCTTTTTAGTGGCTGGATCTGGTTTTATCACATTCTGAATTGAACGTTGAAAATGAGCTTTTCAGAGCCAGCAGAGGTCAAAATAAGCAGTAATGCAAACTCAGTCATAGACATAGATTTTCACTTGCAACTTGCTTTAACATGTTTAACAGTGCATGAAATGTTGTCTAAAACAAAAAGAATGATGCAATTTAGTGGCTGGATCTGGTTTTATCACATTCTGAATTGAACGGTGAAAATGAGCTTTTCAGAGCCAGCAGAGGTCAAAATAAGCAGTAATGCAAACTCAGTCATATACATAGATTTTCACTTGCAACTTGCTTTAACATGTTTAACAGTGCATGAAATGTTGTCTAAAACAAAAAGAATGATGCATTTTAGTGGCTGGATCTGGTTTTATCACATTCTGAATTGAACGTTGAAAATGAGCTGTTCTCAGCCAGCAGAGGTCAAAATAAGCAGTAATGCAAACTCCGTCAGAGACATAGATTTTTACTTGCAACGTTCCTAAACATATTTAACAGTGCATGAAATGTTGTCTAAAACAAAAAGAAAATGCTTTTTAGTGGCTGGATCTGGTTTTATCACATTCTGAATTGAACGTTGAAAATTAGCTTTTCAGAGCCAGCAGAGGTCAAAATAAGCAGTAATGCAAACTCAGTCAGAGACATAGATTTTCACTTGCAACTTGCTTTAACATGTTTAACAGTGCCTGAAATGTTGTCTAAAACAAAAAGAATGATGCATTTTAGTGGCTGGATCTGGTTTTATCACATTCTGAATTGAACGTTGAAAATGAGCTGTTCTCAGCCAGCAGAGGTCAAAATAAGCAGTAATGCAAACTCAGTCAGAGACATAGATTTTCACTTGCAACTTGCTTTAACATGTTTAACAGTGCATGAATTGTTGTCTAAAACAAAAAGAATGATGCATTTTAGTGGCTGGATCTGGTTTTATCACATTCTGAATTGAACGTTGAAAATGAGCTTTTCAGAGCCAGCAGAGGTCAAAATAAGCAGAAATGCAAACTCAGTCAGAGACATAGATTTTCACTTGCAACTTTATTAAACATATTTAACAGTGCATGAAATGTTGTCTAAAACAAAAAGAAAATGCTTTTTAGTGGCTGGATCTGGTTTTATCACATTCTGAATTGAACGTTGAAAATGAGCTTTTCAGAGCCAGCAGAGGTCAAAATAAGCAGTAATGCAAACTCAGTCATAGACATAGATTTTCACTTGCAACTTGCTTTAACATGTTTAACAGTGCATGAAATGTTGTCTAAAACAAAAAGAATGATGCATTTTAGTGGCTGGATCTGGTTTTATCACTTTCTGAATTCAACATTGAAAATGAGCTGTTCTCAGCCAGCAGAGGTCAAAATAAGCAGTAATGCAAACTCAGTCATAGACATATATTTTCACTTGCAACTTGCTTTAACATGTTTAACAGTGCCTGAAATGTTGTCTAAAACAAAAAGAATGATGCATTTTAGTGGCTGGATCTGGTTTTATCACATTCTGAATTGAACGTTGAAAATGAGCTGTTCTCAGCCAGCAGAGGTCAAAATAAGCAGTAATGCAAACTCAGTCAGAGACATAGATTTTCACTTGCAACTTTCCTAAACATATTTAACAGTGCATGAAATTGTTGTCTAAAACAAAAAGAAAATGCTTTTTAGAGGGTGGATCTGGTTTTATCACTTTCTGAATTCAACGTTGAAAATGAGCTTTTCAGAGCCAGCAGAGGTCAAAATAAGCAGTAATGCAAACTCAGTCAGAGACATAGATTTTCACTTGCAACTTGCTTTAACATGTTTAACAGTGCCTGAAATGTTGTCTAAAACAAAAAGAATGATGCATTTTAGTGGCTGGATCTGGTTTTATCACATTCTGAATTGAACGTTGAAAATGAGCTTTTCAGAGCCAGCAGAGGTCAAAATAAGCAGTAATGCAAACTCAGTCATAGAAATAGATTTTCACTTGCAACTTGCTTTAACATGTTTAACAGTGCATGAAATGTTGTCTAAAACAAAAAGAATGATGCAATTTAGTGGCTGGATCTGGTTTTATCACATTCTGAATTGAACGGTGAAAATGAGCTTTTCAGAGCCAGCAGAGGTCAAAATAAGCAGTAATGCAAACTCAGTCATAGACATAGATTTTCACTTGCAACTTGCTTTAACATGTTTAACAGTGCATGAAATGTTGTCTAAAACAAAAAGAATGATGCAATTTAGTGGCTGGATCTGGTTTTATCACATTCTGAATTGAACGTTGAAAATGAGCTGTTCTCAGCCAGCAGAGGTCAAAATAAGCAGTAATGCAAACTCCGTCAGAGACATAGATTTTTACTTGCAACGTTCCTAAACATATTTAACAGTGCATGAAATGTTGTCTAAAACAAAAAGAAAATGCTTTTTAGTGGCTGGATCAGGTTTTATCACATTCTGAATTGAACGTTGAAAATGAGCTTTTCAGAGCCAGCAGAGGTCAAAATAAGCAGTAATGCAAACTCAGTCAGAGACATAGATTTTCACTTGCAACTTGCTTTAACATGTTTAACAGTGCCTGAAATGTTGTCTAAAACAAAAAGAATGATGCATTTTAGTGGCTGGATCTGGTTTTATCACATTCTGAATTGAACGTTGAAAATGAGCTGTTCTCAGCCAGCAGAGGTCAAAATAAGCAGTAATGCAAACTCAGTCAGAGACATAGATTTTCACTTGCAACTTGCTTTAACATGTTTAACAGTGCATGAATTGTTGTCTAAAACAAAAAGAATGATGCATTTTAGTGGCTGGATCTGGTTTTATCACATTCTGAATTGAACGTTGAAAATGAGCTTTTCAGAGCCAGCAGAGGTCAAAATAAGCAGTAATGCAAACTCAGTCAGAGACATAGATTTTCACTTGCAACTTTATTAAACATATTTAACAGTGCATGAAATGTTGTCTAAAACAAAAAGAAAATGCTTTTTAGTGGCTGGATCTGGTTTTATCACATTCTGAATTGAACGTTGAAAATGAGCTTTTCAGAGCCAGCAGAGGTCAAAATAAGCAGTAATGCAAACTCAGTCATAGACATAGATTTTCACTTGCAACTTGCTTTAACATGTTTAACAGTGCATGAAATGTTGTCTAAAACAAAAAGAATGATGCAATTTAGTGGCTGGATCTGGTTTTATCACATTCTGAATTGAACGTTGAAAATGAGCTTTTCAGAGCCAGCAGAGGTCAAAATAAGCAGTAATGCAAACTCAGTCATAAACATAGATTTTCACTTGCAACTTGCTTTAACATGTTTAACAGTGCATGAAATGTTGTCTAAAACAAAAAGAATGTTGAATTTTAGTGGCTGGATCTGGTTTTATCACATTCTGAATTGAACGTTGAAAATGAGCTGTTCTCAGCCAGCAGAGGTCAAAATAAGCAGTAATGCAAACTCAGTCAGAGACATAGATTTTCACTTGCAACTTGCTTTAACATGTTTAACAGTGCATGAAATTGTTGTTTAAAACAAAAAGAAAATGCTTTTTAGTAGCTGGATCTGGTTTTATCACATTCTGAATTGAACGTTGAAAATGAGCTTTTCAGAGCCAGCAGAGGTCAAAATAAGCAGTAATGCAAACTCAGTCAGAGACATAGATTTTCACTTGCAACTTTCTTAAACATATTTAACAGTGCATGAAATGTTGTCTAAAACAAAAAGAAAATGCTTTTTAGTGGCTGGATCTGGTTTTATCACATTCTGAATTGAACGTTGAAAATGAGCTTTTCAGAGCCAGCAGAGGTCAAAATAAGCAGTAATGCAAACTCAGTCATAGACATAGATTTTCACTTGCAACTTGCTTTAACATGTTTAACAGTGCATGAAATGTTGTCTAAAACAAAAAGAATGATGCAATTTAG
Source organism: Danio rerio (assembly GCF_052040795.2). Classification (NCBI taxonomy): domain Eukaryota; kingdom Metazoa; phylum Chordata; class Actinopteri; order Cypriniformes; family Danionidae; genus Danio; species Danio rerio. The sequence continues at coordinate 27,447,388 of NC_141024.2, read as the reverse complement.
TGGCTGGATCTGGTTTTATCACATTCTGAATTGAACGGTGAAAATGAGCTTTTCAGAGCCAGCAGAGGTCAAAATAAGCAGTAATGCAAACTCAGTCATAGACATAGATTTTCACTTGCAACTTGCTTTAACATGTTTAACAGTGCATGAAATGTTGTCTAAAACAAAAAGAATGATGCATTTTAGTGGCTGGATCTGGTTTTATCACATTCTGAATTGAACGTTGAAAATGAGCTGTTCTCAGCCAGCAGAGGTCAAAATAAGCAGTAATGCAAACTCAGTCAGAGACATAGATTTTTACTTGCAACTTGCTTTAACATGTTTAACAGTGCATGAAATGTTGTCTAAAACAAAAAGAAAATGCTTTTTAGTGGCTGGATCTGGTTTTATCACATTCTGAATTGAACGTTGAAAATGAGCTTTTCAGAGCAAGCAGAGGTCAAAATAAGCAGTAATGCAAACTCAGTCAGAGACATAGATTTTCACTTGCAACTTGCTTTAACATGTTTAACAGTGCCTGAAATGTTGTCTAAAACAAAAAGAATGATGCATTTTAGTGGCTGGATCTGGTTTTATCACATTCTGAATTGAACGTTGAAAATGAGCTGTTCTCAGCCAGCAGAGGTCAAAATAAGCAGTAATGCAAACTCCGTCAGAGACATAGATTTTTACTTGCAACGTTCCTAAACATATTTAACAGTGCATGAAATGTTGTCTAAAACAAAAAGAAAATGCTTTTTAGTGGCTGGATCAGGTTTTATCACATTCTGAATTCAACGTTGAAAATGAGCTGTTCTCAGCCAGCAGAGGTCAAAATAAGCAGTAATGCAAACTCAGTCAGAGACATAGATTTTCACTTGCAACTTGCTTTAACATGTTTAACAGTGCATGAATTGTTGTCTAAAACAAAAAGAATGATGCAATTTAGTGGCTGGATCTGGTTTTATCACATTCTGAATTGAACGGTGAAAATGAGCTTTTCAGAGCCTGCAGAGGTCAAAATAAGCAGTAATGCAAACTCAGTCATAGACATAGATTTTCACTTGCAACTTGCTTTAACATGTTTAACTGCATGAAATGTTGTCTAAAACAAAAAGAATGATGCATTTTAGTGGCTGGATCTGGTTTTATCACATTATGAATTAAACGTTGAAAATGAGCTGTTCTCAGCCAGCAGAGGTCAAAATAAGCAGTAATGCAAACTCAGTCAGAGACATAGATTTTCAATTGCAACGTTCCTAAACATATTTAACAGTGCATAAAATGTTGTCTAAAACAAAAAGAAAATGCTTTTTAGTGGCTGGATCTGGTTTTATCACATTCTGAATTGAACGTTGAAAATGAGCTTTTCAGAGCCAGCAGAGGTCAAAATAAGCAGTAATGCAAACTCAGTCATAGACATAGATTTTCACTTGCAACTTGCTTTAACATGTTTAACAGTGCATGAAATGTTGTCTAAAACAAAAAGAATGTTGAATTTTAGTGGCTGGATCTGGTTTTATCACATTCTGAATTGAACGTTGAAAATGAGCTGTTCTCAGCCAGCAGAGGTCAAAATAAGCAGTAATGCAAACTCAGTCAGAGACATAGATTTTCACTTGCAACTTGCTTTAACATGTTTAACAGTGCATGAAATTGTTGTTTAAAACAAAAAGAAAATGCTTTTTAGTAGCTGGATCTGGTTTTATCACATTCTGAATTGAACGTTGAAAATGAGCTTTTCAGAGCCAGCAGAGGTCAAAATAAGCAGTAATGCAAACTCAGTCAGAGACATAGATTTTCACTTGCAACTTTCTTAAACATATTTAACAGTGCATGAAATGTTGTCTAAAACAAAAAGAAAATGCTTTTTAGTGGCTGGATCTGGTTTTATCACATTCTGAATTGAACGTTGAAAATGAGCTTTTCAGAGCCAGCAGAGGTCAAAATAAGCAGTAATGCAAACTCAGTCAGAGACATAGATTTTCACTTGCAACTTACTTTAACATGTTTAACAGTGCCTGAAATGTTGTCTAAAACAAAAAGAATGATGCATTTTAGTGGCTGGATCTGGTTTTATCACATTCTGAATTGAACGTTGAAAATGAGCTGTTCTCAGCCAGCAGAGGTCAAAATAAGCAGTAATGCAAACTCAGTCAGAGACATAGATTTTCACTTGCAACTTGCTTTAACATGTTTAACAGTGCATGAAATGTTGTCTAAAACAAAAAGAAAATGCTTTTTAGTGGCTGGATCTGGTTTTATCACATTCTGAATTGAACGTTGAAAATGAGCTGTTCTCAGCCAGCAGAGGTCAAAATAAGCAGTAATGCAAACTCAGTCAGAGACATAGATTTTTACTTGCAACTTGCTTTAACATGTTTAACAGTGCATGAAATGTTGTCTAAAACAAAAAGAAAATGCTTTTTAGTGGCTGGATCTGGTTTTATCACATTCTGAATTGAACGTTGAAAATTAGCTTTTCAGAGCCAGCAGAGGTCAAAATAAGCAGTAATGCAAACTCAGTCAGAGACATAGATTTTCACTTGCAACTTGCTTTAACATGTTTAACAGTGCCTGAAATGTTGTCTAAAACAAAAAGAATGATGCATTTTAGTGGCTGGATCTGGTTTTATCACATTCTGAATTGAACGTTGAAAATGAGCTGTTCTCAGCCAGCAGAGGTCAAAATAAGCAGTAATGCAAACTCAGTCAGAGACATAGATTTTCACTTGCAACTTGCTTTAACATGTTTAACAGTGCATGAAATGTTGTCTAAAACAAAAAGAATGATGCAATTTAGTGGCTGGATCTGGTTTTATCACATTCTGAATTGAACGTTGAAAATGAGCTGTTCTCAGCCAGCAGAGGTCAAAATAAGCAGTAATGCAAACTCCGTCAGAGACATAGATTTTTACTTGCAACGTTCCTAAACATATTTAACAGTGCATGAAATGTTGACTAAAACAAAAAGAAAATGCTTTTTAGTGGCTGGATCAGGTTTTATCACATTCTGAATTGAACGTTGAAAATGAGCTTTTCAGAGCCAGCAGAGGTCAAAATAAGCAGTAATGCAAACTCAGTCAGAGACATAGATTTTCACTTGCAACTTGCTTTAACATGTTTAACAGTGCCTGAAATGTTGTCTAAAACAAAAAGAATGATGCATTTTAGTGGCTGGATCTGGTTTTATCACATTCTGAATTGAACGTTGAAAATGAGCTGTTCTCAGCCAGCAGAGGTCAAAATAAGCAGTAATGCAAACTCAGTCAGAGACATAGATTTTCACTTGCAACTTGCTTTAACATGTTTAACAGTGCATGAATTGTTGTCTAAAACAAAAAGAATGATGCATTTTAGTGGCTGGATCTGGTTTTATCACATTCTGAATTGAACGTTGAAAATGAGCTTTTCAGAGCCAGCAGAGGTCAAAATAAGCAGTAATGCAAACTCAGTCAGAGACATAGATTTTCACTTGCAACTTTATTAAACATATTTAACAGTGCATGAAATGTTGTCTAAAACAAAAAGAAAATGCTTTTTAGTGGCTGGATCTGGTTTTATCACATTCTGAATTGAACGTTGAAAATGAGCTTTTCAGAGCCAGCAGAGGTCAAAATAAGCAGTAATGCAAACTCAGTCATAGACATAGATTTTCACTTGCAACTTGCTTTAACATGTTTAACAGTGCATGAAATGTTGTCTAAAACAAAAAGAATGATGCAATTTAGTGGCTGGATCTGGTTTTATCACATTCTGAATTGAACGGTGAAAATGAGCTTTTCAGAGCCAGCAGAGGTCAAAATAAGCAGTAATGCAAACTCAGTCAGAGACATAGATTTTCACTTGCAACTTGCTTTAACATGTTTAACAGTGCATGAAATTGTTGTCTAAAACAAAAAGAAAATGCTTTTTAGAAGCTGGATCTGGTTTTATCACATTCTGAATTGAACGCTGAAAATGAGCTTTTCAGAGCCAGCAGAGGTCAAAATAAGCAGTAATGCAAACTCAGTCAGAGACATAGATTTTCACTTGCAACTTTCTTAAACATATTTAACAGTGCATGAAATGTTGTCTAAAACAAAAAGAAAATGCTTTTTAGTGGCTGGATCTGGTTTTATCACATTCTGAATTGAACGTTGAAAATGAGCTTTTCAGAGCCAGCAGAGGTCAAAATAAGCAGTAATGCAAACTCAGTCATAGACATAGATTTTCACTTGCAACTTGCTTTAACATGTTTAACAGTGCATGAAATGTTGTCTAAAACAACAAGAATGATGCATTTTAGTGGCTGGATCTGGTTTTATCACTTTCTGAATTCAACGTTGAAAATGAGCTGTTCTCAGCCAGCAGAGGTCAAAATAAGCAGTAATGCAAACTCAGTCAGAGACATAGATTTTAACTTGCAACTTGCTTTAACATGTTTAACAGTGCATGAATTGTTGTCTAAAACAAAAAGAATGATGCAATTTAGTGGCTGGATCTGGTTTTATCACATTCTGAATTGAACGTTGAAAATGAGCTTTTCAGAGCCAGCAGAGGTCAAAATAAGCAGTAATGCAAACTCAGTCATAGACATAGATTTTCACTTGCAACTTGCTTTAACATGTTTAACAGTGCATGAAATGTTGTCTAAAACAAAAAGAATGATGCATTTTAGTGGCTGGATCTGGTTTTATCACATTCTGAATTGAACGTTGAAAATGAGCTGTTCTCAGCCAGCAGAGGTCAAAATAAGCAGTAATGCAAACTCAGTCAGAGACATAGATTTTCACTTGCAACTTTCCTAAACATATTTAACAGTGCATGAAATTGTTGTCTAAAACAAAAAGAAAATGCTTTTTAGAGGGTGGATCTGGTTTTATCACTTTCTGAATTCAACGTTGAAAATGAGCTTTTCAGAGCCAGCAGAGGTCAAAATAAGCAGTAATGCAAACTCAGTCAGAGACATAGATTTTCACTTGCAACTTGCTTTAACATGTTTAACAGTGCCTGAAATGTTGTCTAAAACAAAAAGAATGATGCATTTTAGTGGCTGGATCTGGTTTTATCACATTCTGAATTGAACGTTGAAAATGAGCTTTTCAGAGCCAGCAGAGGTCAAAATAAGCAGTAATGCAAACTCAGTCATAGAAATAGATTTTCACTTGCAACTTGCTTTAACATGTTTAACAGTGCATGAAATGTTGTCTAAAACAAAAAGAATGATGCAATTTAGTGGCTGGATCTGGTTTTATCACATTCTGAATTGAACGGTGAAAATGAGCTTTTCAGAGCCAGCAGAGGTCAAAATAAGCAGTAATGCAAACTCAGTCATAGACATAGATTTTCACTTGCAACTTGCTTTAACATGTTTAACAGTGCATGAAATGTTGTCTAAAACAAAAAGAATGATGCAATTTAGTGGCTGGATCTGGTTTTATCACATTCTGAATTGAACGTTGAAAATGAGCTGTTCTCAGCCAGCAGAGGTCAAAATAAGCAGTAATGCAAACTCCGTCAGAGACATAGATTTTTACTTGCAACGTTCCTAAACATATTTAACAGTGCATGAAATGTTGTCTAAAACAAAAAGAAAATGCTTTTTAGTGGCTGGATCAGGTTTTATCACATTCTGAATTGAACGTTGAAAATGAGCTTTTCAGAGCCAGCAGAGGTCAAAATAAGCAGTAATGCAAACTCAGTCAGAGACATAGATTTTCACTTGCAACTTGCTTTAACATGTTTAACAGTGCCTGAAATGTTGTCTAAAACAAAAAGAATGATGCATTTTAGTGGCTGGATCTGGTTTTATCACATTCTGAATTGAACGTTGAAAATGAGCTGTTCTCAGCCAGCAGAGGTCAAAATAAGCAGTAATGCAAACTCAGTCAGAGACATAGATTTTCACTTGCAACTTGCTTTAACATGTTTAACAGTGCATGAATTGTTGTCTAAAACAAAAAGAATGATGCATTTTAGTGGCTGGATCTGGTTTTATCACATTCTGAATTGAACGTTGAAAATGAGCTTTTCAGAGCCAGCAGAGGTCAAAATAAGCAGTAATGCAAACTCAGTCAGAGACATAGATTTTCACTTGCAACTTTATTAAACATATTTAACAGTGCATGAAATGTTGTCTAAAACAAAAAGAAAAGGCTTTTTAGTGGCTGGATCTGGTTTTATCACATTCTGAATTGAACGTTAAAAAAAGAGCTTTTCAGAGCCAGCAGAGGTCAAAATAAGCAGTAATGCAAACTCAGTCATAGACATAGATTTTCACTTGCAACTTGCTTTAACATGTTTAACAGTGCATGAAATGTTGTCTAAAACAAAAAGAATGATGCATTTTAGTGGCTGGATCTGGTTTTATCACTTTCTGAATTCAACATTGAAAATGAGCTGTTCTCAACCAGCAGAGGTCAAAATAAGCAGTAATGCAAACTCAGTCATAGACATATATTTTCACTTGCAACTTGCTTTAACATGTTTAACAGTGCCTGAAATGTTGTCTAAAACAAAAAGAATGATGCATTTTAGTGGCTGGATCTGGTTTTATCACATTCTGAATTGAACGTTGAAAATGAGCTGTTCTCAGCCAGCAGAGGTCAAAATAAGCAGTAATGCAAACTCAGTCAGAGACATAGATTTTCACTTGCAACTTGCTTTAACATGTTTAACAGTGCATGAAATTGTTGTCTAAAACAAAAAGAAAATGCTTTTTAGAAGCTGGATCTGGTTTTATCACATTCTGAATTGAACGCTGAAAATGAGCTTTTCAGAGCCAGCAGAGGTCAAAATAAGCAGTAATGCAAACTCAGTCAGAGACATAGATTTTCACTTGCAACTTTCTTAAACATATTTAACAGTGCATGAAATGTTGTCTAAAACAAAAAGAAAATGCTTTTTAGTGGCTGGATCTGGTTTTATCACATTCTGAATTGAACGTTGAAAATGAGCTTTTCAGAGCCAGCAGAGGTCAAAATAAGCAGTAATGCAAACTCAGTCATAGACATAGATTTTCACTTGCAACTTGCTTTAACATGTTTAACAGTGCATGAAATGTTGTCTAAAACAACAAGAATGATGCATTTTAGTGGCTGGATCTGGTTTTATCACTTTCTGAATTCAACGTTGAAAATGAGCTGTTCTCAGCCAGCAGAGGTCAAAATAAGCAGTAATGCAAACTCAGTCAGAGACATAGATTTTCACTTGCAACTTGCTTTAACATGTTTAACAGTGCATGAATTGTTGTCTAAAACAAAAAGAATGATGCAATTTAGTGGCTGGATCTGGTTTTATCACATTCTGAATTGAACGTTGAAAATGAGCTTTTCAGAGCCAGCAGAGGTCAAAATAAGCAGTAATGCAAACTCAGTCAGAGACATAGATTTTCACTTGCAACTTGCTTTAACATGTTTAACAGTGCCTGAAATGTTGTCTAAAACAAAAAGAATGATGCATTTTAGTGGCTGGATCTGGTTTTATCACATTCTGAATTGAACGTTGAAAATGAGCTGTTCTCAGCCAGCAGAGGTCAAAATAAGCAGTAATGCAAACTCAGTCAGAGACATAGATTTTCACTTGCAACTTGCTTTAACATGTTTAACAGTGCATGAATTGTTGTCTAAAACAAAAAGAATGATGCATTTTAGTGGCTGGATCTGGTTTTATCACATTCTGAATTGAACGTTGAAAATGAGCTTTTCAGAGCCAGCAGAGGTCAAAATAAGCAGTAATGCAAACTCAGTCAGAGACATAGATTTTCACTTGCAACTTTATTAAACATATTTAACAGTGCATGAAATGTTGTCTAAAACAAAAAGAAAATGCTTTTTAGTGGCTGGATCTGGTTTTATCACATTCTGAATTGAACGTTGAAAATGAGCTTTTCAGAGCCAGCAGAGGTCAAAATAAGCAGTAATGCAAACTCAGTCATAGACATAGATTTTCACTTGCAACTTGCTTTAACATGTTTAACAGTGCATGAAATGTTGTCTAAAACAAAAAGAATGATGCATTTTAGTGGCTGGATCTGGTTTTATCACTTTCTGAATTCAACATTGAAAATGAGCTGTTCTCAACCAGCAGAGGTCAAAATAAGCAGTAATGCAAACTCAGTCATAGACATATATTTTCACTTGCAACTTGCTTTAACATGTTTAACAGTGCCTGAAATGTTGTCTAAAACAAAAAGAATGATGCATTTTAGTGGCTGGATCTGGTTTTATCACATTCTGAATTGAACGTTGAAAATGAGCTGTTCTCAGCCAGCAGAGGTCAAAATAAGCAGTAATGCAAACTCAGTCATAGACATAGATTTTCACTTGCAACTTGCTTTAACATGTTTAACAGTGCATGAAATGTTGTCTAAAACAAAAAGAATGATGCATTTTAGTGGCTGGATCTGGTTTTATCACATTCTGAATTGAACGTTGAAAATGAGCTGTTCTCAGCCAGCAGAGGTCAAAATAAGCAGTAATGCAAACTCAGTCAGAGACATAGATTTTCACTTGCAACTTGCTTTAACATGTTTAACAGTGCATGAAATTGTTGTCTAAAACAAAAAGAAAATGCTTTTTAGAAGCTGGATCTGGTTTTATCACATTCTGAATTGAACGCTGAAAATGAGCTTTTCAGAGCCAGCAGAGGTCAAAATAAGCAGTAATGCAAACTCAGTCAGAGACATAGATTTTCACTTGCAACTTTCTTAAACATATTTAACAGTGCATGAAATGTTGTCTAAAACAAAAAGAAAATGCTTTTTAGTGGGTGGATCTGGTTTTATCACATTCTGAATTGAACATTGAAAATGAGCTTTTCAGAGCCAGCAGAGGTCAAAATAAGCAGTAATGCAAACTCAGTCAGAGACATAGATTTTCACTTGCAACTTGCTTTAACATGTTTAACAGTGCATGAAATGTTGTCTAAAACAACAAGAATGATGCATTTTAGTGGCTGGATCTGGTTTTATCACTTTCTGAATTCAACGTTGAAAATGAGCTGTTCTCAGCCAGCAGAGGTCAAAATAAGCAGTAATGCAAACTCAGTCAGAGACATAGATTTTCACTTGCAACTTGCTTTAACATGTTTAACAGTGCATGAATTGTTGTCTAAAACAAAAAGAATGATGCAATTTAGTGGCTGGATCTGGTTTTATCACATTCTGAATTGAACGTTGAAAATGAGCTTTTCAGAGCCAGCAGAGGTCAAAATAAGCAGTAATGCAAACTCAGTCATAGACATAGATTTTCACTTGCAACTTGCTTTAACATGTTTAACAGTGCATGAAATTTTGTCTAAAACAAAAAGAATGATGCATTTTAGTGGCTGGATCTGGTTTTATCACATTCTGAATTGAACGTTGAAAATGAGCTGTTCTCAGCCAGCAGAGGTCAAAATAAGCAGTAATGCAAACTCAGTCAGAGACATAGATTTTCACTTGCAACTTTCCTAAACATATTTAACAGTGCATGAAATTGTTGTCTAAAACAAAAAGAAAATGCTTTTTAGAGGGTGGATCTGGTTTTATCACATTCTGAATTCAACGTTGAAAATGAGCTTTTCAGAGCCAGCAGAGGTCAAAATAAGCAGTAATGCAAACTCAGTCAGAGACATAGATTTTCACTTGCAACTTGCTTTAACATGTTTAACAGTGCCTGAAATGTTGTCTAAAACAAAAAGAATGATGCATTTTAGTGGCTGGATCTGGTTTTATCACATTCTGAATTGAACGTTGAAAATGAGCTGTTCTCAGCCAGCAGAGGTCAAAATAAGCAGTAATGCAAACTCAGTCAGAGACATAGATTTTCACTTGCAACTTGCTTTAACATGTTTAACAGTGCATGAATTGTTGTCTAAAACAAAAAGAATGATGCATTTTAGTGGCTGGATCTGGTTTTATCACATTCTGAATTGAACGTTGAAAATGAGCTTTTCAGAGCCAGCAGAGGTCAAAATAAGCAGTAATGCAAACTCAGTCATAGACATAGATTTTCACTTGCAACTTGCTTTAACATGTTTAACAGTGCCTGAAATGTTGTCTAAAACAAAAAGAATGATGCATTTTAGTGGCTGGATCTGGTTTTATCACATTCTGAATTGAACGTTGAAAATGAGCTGTTCTCAGCCAGCAGAGGTCAAAATAAGCAGTAATGCAAACTCAGTCAGAGACATAGATTTTCACTTGCAACTTGCTTTAACATGTTTAACAGTACATGAATTGTTGTCTAAAACAAAAAGAATGATGCATTTTAGTGGCTGGATCTGGTTTTATCACATTCTGAATTGAACGTTGAAAATGAGCTTTTCAGAGCCAGCAGAGGTCAAAATAAGCAGTAATGCAAACTCAGTCATAGACATAGATTTTCACTTGCAACTTGCTTTAACATGTTTAACAGTGCATGAAATGTTGTCTAAAAAAAAGAATGATGCATTTTAGTGGCTGGATCTGGTTTTATCACATTCTGAATTGAACGTTGAAAATGAGCTGTTCTCAGCCAGCAGAGGTCAAAACAAGCAGTAATGCAAACTCAGTCAGAGACATAGATTTTCACTTGCAACTTGCTTTAACATGTTTAACAGTGCATGAAATATTGTCTAAAACAAAAAGAATGATGCATTTTAGTGGCTGGATCTGGTTTTATCACTTTCTGAATTCAACGTTGAAAATGAGCTGTTCTCAGCCAGCAGAGGTCAAAATAAGCAGTAATGCAAACTCAGTCAGAGACATAGATTTTCACTTGCAACTTGCTTTAACATGTTTAACAGTGCATGAATTGTTGTCTAAAACAAAAAGAAAATGCTTTTTAGTGGCTGGATCTGGTTTTATCACATTCTGAATTGAACGGTAAAAATGAGCTTTTCAGAGCCTGCAGAGGTCAAAATAAGCAGTAATGCAAACTCAGTCATAGACATAGATTTTCACTTGCAACTTGCTTTAACATGTTTAACTGCATGAAATGTTGTCTAAAACAAAAAGAATGATGCATTTTAGTGGCTGGATCTGGTTTTATCACATTCTGAATTGAACGTTGAAAATGAGCTGTTCTCAGCCAGCAGAGGTCAAAATAAGCAGTAATGCAAACTCAGTCAGAGACATAGATTTTCACTTGCAACGTTCCTAAACATATTTAACAGTGCATAAAATGTTGTCTAAAACAAAAAGAAAATGCTTTTTAGTGGCTGGATCTGGTTTTATCACATTCTGAATTGAACGTTGAAAATGAGCTTTTCAGAGCCAGCAGAGGTCAAAATAAGCAGTAATGCAAACTCAGTCATAGACATAGATTTTCACTTGCAACTTGCTTTAACATGTTTAACAGTGCATGAAATGTTGTCTAAAACAAAAAGAATGTTGAATTTTAGTGGCTGGATCTGGTTTTATCACATTCTGAATTGAACGTTGAAAATGAGCTGTTCTCAGCCAGCAGAGGTCAAAATAAGCAGTAATGCAAACTCAGTCAGAGACATAGATTTTCACTTGCAACTTGCTTTAACATGTTTAACAGTGCATGAAATTGTTGTCTAAAACAAAAAGAAAATGCTTTTTAGTGGGTGGATCTGGTTTTATCACATTCTGAATTGAACGTTGAAAATGAGCTTTTCAGAGCCAGCAGAGGTCAAAATAAGCAGTAATGCAAACTCAGTCAGAGACATAGATTTTCACTTGCAACTTTTTAAAACATATTTAACAGTGCATGAAATGTTGTCTAAAACAAAAAGAAAATGCTTTTTAGCGGCTGGATCTGGTTTTATCACATTCTGAATTGAACGTTGAAAATGAGCTTTTCAGAGCCAGCAGAGGTCAAAATAAGCAGTAATGCAAACTCAGTCATAGACATAGATTTTCACTTGCAACTTGCTTTAACATGTTTAACAGTGCATGAAATGTTGTCTAAAACAAAAAGAATGATGCATTTTAGTGGCTGGATCTGGTTTTATCACATTCTGAATTGAACGTTGAAAATGAGCTGTTCTCAGCCAGCAGAGGTCAAAATAAGCAGTAATGCAAACCCAGTCAGAGACATAGATTTTCACTTGCACCTTTCTTAAACATATTTAACAGTGCATGAAATGTTGTCTAAAACAAAAAGAAAATGCTTTTTAGTGGCTGGATCTGGTTTTATCACATTCTGAATTGAACGTTGAAAATGAGCTTTTCAGAGCCAGCAGAGGTCAAAATAAGCAGTAATGCAAACTCAGTCATAGACATAGATTTTCACTTGCAACTTGCTTTAACATGTTTAACAGTGCATGAAATGTTGTCTAAAACAAAAAGAATGATGCATTTTAGTGGCTGGATCTGGTTTTATCACATTCTGAATTGAACGTTGAAAATGAGCTGTTCTCAGCCAGCAGAGGTCAAAATAAGCAGTAATGCAAACTCAGTCAGAGACATAGATTTTCACTTGCAACTTGCTTTAACATGTTTAAGAGTGCATGAAATTGTTGTTTAAAACAAAAAGAAAATGCTTTTTAGTAGCTGGATCTGGTTTTATCACATTCTGAATTGAACGTTGAAAATGAGCTTTTCAGAGCCAGCAGAGGTCAAAATAAGCAGTAATGCAAACTCAGTCAGAGACATAGATTTTCACTTGCAACTTTCTTAAACATATTTAACAGTGCATGAAATGTTGTCTAAAACAAAAAGAAAATGCTTTTTAGTGGCTGGATCTGGTTTTATCACATTCTGAATTGAACGGTGAAAATGAGCTTTTCAGAGCAAGCAGACGTCAAAATAAGCAGTAATGCAAACTCAGTCATAGACATAGATTTTCACTTGCAACTTGCTTTAACATGTTTAACAGTGCATGAAATGTTGTCTAAAACAAAAAGAATGATGCAATTTAGTGGCTGGATCTGGTTTTATCACATTCTGAATTGAACGGTGAAAATAAGCTTTTCAGAGCCAGCAGAGATCAAAATAAGCAGTAATGCAAACTCAGTCATAGACATAGATTTTCACTTGCAACTTGCTTTAACATGTTTAACTGCATGAAATGTTGTCTAAAACAAAAAGAATGATGCATTTTAGTGGCTGGATCTGGTTTTATCACATTCTGAATTGAACGTTGAAAATGAGCTGTTCTCAGCCAGCAGAGGTCAAAATAAGCAGTAATGCAAACTCAGTCAGAGACATAGATTTTCACTTGCAACGTTCCTAAACATATTTACAGTGCATAAAATGTTGTCTAAAACAAAAAGAAAATGCTTTTTAGTGGCTGGATCTGGTTTTATCACATTCTGAATTGAACGTTGAAAATGAGCTTTTCAGAGCCAGCAGAGGTCAAAATAAGCAGTAATGCAAACTCAGTCATAGACATAGATTTTCACTTGCAACTTGCTTTAACATGTTTAACAGTGCCTGAAATGTTGTCTAAAACAAAAAGAATGTTGAATTTTAGTGGCTGGATCTGGTTTTATCACATTCTGAATTGAACGTTGAAAATGAGCTGTTCTCAGCCAGCAGAGGTCAAAATAAGCAGTAATGCAAACTCAGTCAGAGACATAGATTTTCACTTGCAACTTTTTTAAACATATTTAACAGTGCATGAAATGTTGTCTAAAACAAAAAGAAAATGCTTTTTAGCGGCTGGATCTGGTTTTATCACATTCTGAATTGAACGTTGAAAATGAGCTTTTCAGAGCCAGCAGAGGTCAAAATAAGCAGTAATGCAAACTCAGTCATAGACATAGATTTTCACTTGCAACTTGCTTTAACATGTTTAACAGTGCATGAAATGTTGTCTAAAACAAAAAGAATGATGCATTTTAGTGGCTGGATCTGGTTTTATCACATTCTGAATTGAACGTTGAAAATGACCTGTTCTCAGCCAGCAGAGGTCAAAATAAGCAGTAATGCAAACTCAGTCAGAGACATAGATTTTCACTTGCACCTTTCTTAAACATATTTAACAGTGCATGAAATGTTGTCTAAAACAAAAAGAAAATGCTTTTTAGTGGCTGGATCTGGTTTTATCACATTCTGAATTGAACGTTGAAAATGAGCTTTTCAGAGCCAGCAGAGGTCAAAATAAGCAGTAATGCAAACTCAGTCATAGACATAGATTTTCACTTGCAACTTGCTTTAACATGTTTAACAGTGCATGAAATGTTGTCTAAAACAAAAAGAATGATGCATTTTAGTGGCTGGATCTGGTTTTATCACATTCTGAATTGAACGTTGAAAATGAGCTGTTCTCAGCCAGCAGAGGTCAAAATAAGCAGTAATGCAAACTCAGTCAGAGACATAGATTTTCACTTGCAACTTGCTTTAACATGTTTAAGAGTGCATGAAATTGTTGTTTAAAACAAAAAGAAAATGCTTTTTAGTAGCTGGATCTGGTTTTATCACATTCTGAATTGAACGTTGAAAATGAGCTTTTCAGAGCCAGCAGAGGTCAAAATAAGCAGTAATGCAAACTCAGTCAGAGACATAGATTTTCACTTGCAACTTTCTTAAACATATTTAACAGTGCATGAAATGTTGTCTAAAACAAAAAGAAAATGCTTTTTAGTGGCTGGATCTGGTTTTATCACATTCTGAATTGAACGGTGAAAATGAGCTTTTCAGAGCAAGCAGACGTCAAAATAAGCAGTAATGCAAACTCAGTCATAGACATAGATTTTCACTTGCAACTTGCTTTAACATGTTTAACAGTGCATGAAATGTTGTCTAAAACAAAAAGAATGATGCAATTTAGTGGCTGGATCTGGTTTTATCACATTCTGAATTGAACGGTGAAAATAAGCTTTTCAGAGCCAGCAGAGATCAAAATAAGCAGTAATGCAAACTCAGTCATAGACATAGATTTTCACTTGCAACTTGCTTTAACATGTTTAACTGCATGAAATGTTGTCTAAAACAAAAAGAATGATGCATTTTAGTGGCTGGATCTGGTTTTATCACATTCTGAATTGAACGTTGAAAATGAGCTGTTCTCAGCCAGCAGAGGTCAAAATAAGCAGTAATGCAAACTCAGTCAGAGACATAGATTTTCACTTGCAACGTTCCTAAACATATTTACAGTGCATAAAATGTTGTCTAAAACAAAAAGAAAATGCTTTTTAGTGGCTGGATCTGGTTTTATCACATTCTGAATTGAACGTTGAAAATGAGCTTTTCAGAGCCAGCAGAGGTCAAAATAAGCAGTAATGCAAACTCAGTCATAGACATAGATTTTCACTTGCAACTTGCTTTAACATGTTTAACAGTGCCTGAAATGTTGTCTAAAACAAAAAGAATGTTGAATTTTAGTGGCTGGATCTGGTTTTATCACATTCTGAATTGAACGTTGAAAATGAGCTGTTCTCAGCCAGCAGAGGTCAAAATAAGCAGTAATGCAAACTCAGTCAGAGACATAGATTTTCACTTGCAACTTTTTTAAACATATTTAACAGTGCATGAAATGTTGTCTAAAACAAAAAGAAAATGCTTTTTAGCGGCTGGATCTGGTTTTATCACATTCTGAATTGAACGTTGAAAATGAGCTTTTCAGAGCCAGCAGAGGTCAAAATAAGCAGTAATGCAAACTCAGTCATAGACATAGATTTTCACTTGCAACTTGCTTTAACATGTTTAACAGTGCATGAAATGTTGTCTAAAACAAAAAGAATGATGCATTTTAGTGGCTGGATCTGGTTTTATCACATTCTGAATTGAACGTTGAAAATGAGCTGTTCTCAGCCAGCAGAGGTCAAAATAAGCAGTAATGCAAACTCAGTCAGAGACATAGATTTTCACTTGCAACTTGCTTTAACATGTTTAACAGTGCATGAAATGTTGTCTAAAACAAAAAGAATGATGCATTTTAGTGGCTGGATCTGGTTTTATCACATTGTGAATTGAACGTTGAAAATGAGCTTTTCAGAGCAAGCAGAGGTCAAAATAAGCAGTAATGCAAACTCAGTCATAGACATAGATTTTCACTTGCAACTTGCTTTAACATGTTTAACAGTGCCTGAAATGTTGTCTAAAACAAAAAGAATGATGCATTTTAGTGGCTGGATCTGGTTTTATCACATTCTGAATTGAACGTTGAAAATGAGCTGTTCTCAGCCAGCAGAGGTCAAAATAAGCAGTAATGCAAACTCAGTCAGAGACATAGATTTTCACTTGCAACTTGCTTTAACATGTTTAACAGTACATGAATTGTTGTCTAAAACAAAAAGAATGATGCATTTTAGTGGCTGGATCTGGTTTTATCACATTCTGAATTGAACGTTGAAAATGAGCTTTTCAGAGCCAGCAGAGGTCAAAATAAGCAGTAATGCAAACTCAGTCATAGACATAGATTTTCACTTGCAACTTGCTTTAACATGTTTAACAGTGCCTGAAATGTTGTCTAAAACAAAAAGAAAATGCTTTTTAGTGGCTGGATCTGGTTTTATCACATTCTGAATTGAACGTTGAAAATGAGCTTTTCAGAGCCAGCAGAGGTCAAAATAAGCAGTAATGCAAACTCAGTCATAGACATAGATTTTCACTTGCAACTTGCTTTAACATGTTTAACAGTGCATGAAATGTTGTCTAAAACAAAAAGAATGTTGAATTTTAGTGGCTGGATCTGGTTTTATCACATTCTGAATTGAACGTTGAAAATGAGCTGTTCTCAGCCAGCAGAGGTCAAAATAAGCAGTAATGCAAACTCAGTCAGAGACATAGATTTTCACTTGCAACTTGCTTTAACATGTTTAACAGTGCATGAAATTGTTGTCTAAAACAAAAAGAAAATGCTTTTTAGTGGGTGGATCTGGTTTTATCACATTCTGAATTGAACGTTGAAAATGAGCTTTTCAGAGCCAGCAGAGGTCAAAATAAGCAGTAATGCAAACTCAGTCAGAGACATAGATTTTCACTTGCAACTTTTTAAAACATATTTAACAGTGCATGAAATGTTGTCTAAAACAAAAAGAAAATGCTTTTTAGCGGCTGGATCTGGTTTTATCACATTCTGAATTGAACGTTGAAAATGAGCTTTTCAGAGCCAGCAGAGGTCAAAATAAGCAGTAATGCAAACTCAGTCATAGACATAGATTTTCACTTGCAACTTGCTTTAACATGTTTAACAGTGCATGAAATGTTGTCTAAAACAAAAAGAATGATGCATTTTAGTGGCTGGATCTGGTTTTATCACATTCTGAATTGAACGTTGAAAATGAGCTGTTCTCAGCCAGCAGAGGTCAAAATAAGCAGTAATGCAAACCCAGTCAGAGACATAGATTTTCACTTGCACCTTTCTTAAACATATTTAACAGTGCATGAAATGTTGTCTAAAACAAAAAGAAAATGCTTTTTAGTGGCTGGATCTGGTTTTATCACATTCTGAATTGAACGTTGAAAATGAGCTTTTCAGAGCCAGCAGAGGTCAAAATAAGCAGTAATGCAAACTCAGTCATAGACATAGATTTTCACTTGCAACTTGCTTTAACATGTTTAACAGTGCATGAAATGTTGTCTAAAACAAAAAGAATGATGCATTTTAGTGGCTGGATCTGGTTTTATCACATTCTGAATTGAACGTTGAAAATGAGCTGTTCTCAGCCAGCAGAGGTCAAAATAAGCAGTAATGCAAACTCAGTCAGAGACATAGATTTTCACTTGCAACTTGCTTTAACATGTTTAAGAGTGCATGAAATTGTTGTTTAAAACAAAAAGAAAATGCTTTTTAGTAGCTGGATCTGGTTTTATCACATTCTGAATTGAACGTTGAAAATGAGCTTTTCAGAGCCAGCAGAGGTCAAAATAAGCAGTAATGCAAACTCAGTCAGAGACATAGATTTTCACTTGCAACTTTCTTAAACATATTTAACAGTGCATGAAATGTTGTCTAAAACAAAAAGAAAATGCTTTTTAGTGGCTGGATCTGGTTTTATCACATTCTGAATTGAACGGTGAAAATGAGCTTTTCAGAGCAAGCAGACGTCAAAATAAGCAGTAATGCAAACTCAGTCATAGACATAGATTTTCACTTGCAACTTGCTTTAACATGTTTAACAGTGCATGAAATGTTGTCTAAAACAAAAAGAATGATGCAATTTAGTGGCTGGATCTGGTTTTATCACATTCTGAATTGAACGGTGAAAATAAGCTTTTCAGAGCCAGCAGAGATCAAAATAAGCAGTAATGCAAACTCAGTCATAGACATAGATTTTCACTTGCAACTTGCTTTAACATGTTTAACTGCATGAAATGTTGTCTAAAACAAAAAGAATGATGCATTTTAGTGGCTGGATCTGGTTTTATCACATTCTGAATTGAACGTTGAAAATGAGCTGTTCTCAGCCAGCAGAGGTCAAAATAAGCAGTAATGCAAACTCAGTCAGAGACATAGATTTTTACTTGCAACGTTCCTAAACATATTTACAGTGCATAAAATGTTGTCTAAAACAAAAAGAAAATGCTTTTTAGTGGCTGGATCTGGTTTTATCACATTCTGAATTGAACGTTGAAAATGAGCTTTTCAGAGCCAGCAGAGGTCAAAATAAGCAGTAATGCAAACTCAGTCATAGACATAGATTTTCACTTGCAACTTGCTTTAACATGTTTAACAGTGCCTGAAATGTTGTCTAAAACAAAAAGAATGTTGAATTTTAGTGGCTGGATCTGGTTTTATCACATTCTGAATTGAACGTTGAAAATGAGCTGTTCTCAGCCAGCAGAGGTCAAAATAAGCAGTAATGCAAACTCAGTCAGAGACATAGATTTTCACTTGCAACTTTTTTAAACATATTTAACAGTGCATGAAATGTTGTCTAAAACAAAAAGAAAATGCTTTTTAGCGGCTGGATCTGGTTTTATCACATTCTGAATTGAACGTTGAAAATGAGCTTTTCAGAGCCAGCAGAGGTCAAAATAAGCAGTAATGCAAACTCAGTCATAGACATAGATTTTCACTTGCAACTTGCTTTAACATGTTTAACAGTGCATGAAATGTTGTCTAAAACAAAAAGAATGATGCATTTTAGTGGCTGGATCTGGTTTTATCACATTCTGAATTGAACGTTGAAAATGAGCTGTTCTCAGCCAGCAGAGGTCAAAATAAGCAGTAATGCAAACTCAGTCAGAGACATAGATTTTCACTTGCAACTTGCTTTAACATGTTTAACAGTGCATGAAATGTTGTCTAAAACAAAAAGAATGATGCATTTTAGTGGCTGGATCTGGTTTTATCACATTGTGAATTGAACGTTGAAAATGAGCTTTTCAGAGCAAGCAGAGGTCAAAATAAGCAGTAATGCAAACTCAGTCATAGACATAGATTTTCACTTGCAACTTGCTTTAACATGTTTAACAGTGCCTGAAATGTTGTCTAAAACAAAAAGAATGATGCATTTTAGTGGCTGGATCTGGTTTTATCACATTCTGAATTGAACGTTGAAAATGAGCTGTTCTCAGCCAGCAGAGGTCAAAATAAGCAGTAATGCAAACTCAGTCATAGACATAGATTTTCACTTGCAACTTGCTTTAACATGTTTAACAGTGCATGAAATGTTGTCTAAAATAAAAAGAATGTTGAATTTTAGTGGCTGGATCTGGTTTTATCACATTCTGAATTGAACGTTGAAAATGAGCTGTTCTCAGCCAGCAGAGGTCAAAATAAGCAGTAATGCAAACTCAGTCAGAGACATAGATTTTCACTTGCAACTTGCTTTAACATGTTTAACAGTGCATGAAATTGTTGTCTAAAACAAAAAGAAAATGCTTTTTAGTGGGTGGATCTGGTTTTATCACATTCTGAATTGAACGTTGAAAATGAGCTTTTCAGAGCCAGCAGAGGTCAAAATAAGCAGTAATGCAAACTCAGTCAGAGACATAGATTTTCACTTGCAACTTTTTTAAACATATTTAACAGTGCATGAAATGTTGTCTAAAACAAAAAGAAAATGCTTTTTAGCGGCTGGATCTGGTTTTATCACATTCTGAATTGAACGTTGAAAATGAGCTTTTCAGAGCCAGCAGAGGTCAAAATAAGCAGTAATGCAAACTCAGTCATAGACATAGATTTTCACTTGCAACTTGCTTTAACATGTTTAACAGTGCATGAAATGTTGTCTAAAACAACAAGAATGATGCATTTTAGTGGCTGGATCTGGTTTTATCACTTTCTGAATTGAACGTTGAAAATGAGCTTTTCAGAGCCAGCAGAGGTCAAAATAAGCAGTAATGCAAACTCAGTCATAGACATAGATTTTCACTTGCAACTTGCTTTAACATGTTTAACAGTGCATGAAATGTTGTCTAAAAAAAAGAATGATGCATTTTAGTGGTTGGATCTGGTTTTATCACATTCTGAATTGAACGTTGAAAATGAGCTGTTCTCAGCCAGCAGAGGTCAAAATAAGCAGTAATGCAAACTCAGTCAGAGACATAGATTTTCACTTGCAACGTTCCTAAACATATTTACAGTGCATAAAATGTTGTCTAAAACAAAAAGAAAATGCTTTTTAGTGGCTGGATCTGGTTTTATCACATTCTGAATTGAACGTTGAAAATGAGCTGTTCTCAGCCAGCAGAGGTCAAAATAAGCAGTAATGCAAACTCAGTCAGAGACATAGATTTTAACTTGCAACTTTCCTAAACATATTTAACAGTGCATGAAATGTTGTCTAAAACAAAAAGAAAATGCTTTTTAGTGGCTGGATCTGGTTTTATCACATTCTGAATTGAACGTTGAAAATGAGCTTTTCAGAGCCAGCAGAGGTCAAAATAAGCAGTAATGCAAACTCAGTCATAGACATAGATTTTCACTTGCAACTTTCTTAAACATGTTTAAGAGTGCATGAAATGTTGTCTAAAACAAAAAGAATGATGCATTTTAGTGGCTGGATCTGGTTTTATCACATTCTGAATTGAACGTTGAAATAGAGCTGTTCTCAGCCAGCAGAGGTCAAAACAAGCAGTAATGCAAACTCAGTCAGAGACATAGATTTTCACTTGCAACTTGCTTTAACATGTTTAACAGTGCATGAATTGTTGTCTAAAACAAAAAGAATGATGCATTTTAGTGGCTGGATCTGGTTTTATCACATTCTGAATTGAACGTTGAAAATGAGCTGTTCTCAGCCAGCAGAGGTCAAAATAAGCAGTAATGCAAACTCAGTCAGAGACATAGATTTTCACTTGCAACTTGCTTTAACATGTTTAACAGTGCATGAAATGTTGTCTAAAACAAAAAGAATGATGCATTTTAGTGGCTGGATCTGGTTTTATCACATTCTGAATTGAACGTTGAAATAGAGCTGTTCTCAGCCAGCAGAGGTCAAAACAAGCAGTAATGCAAACTCAGTCAGAGACATAGATTTTCACTTGCAACTTGCTTTAACATGTTTAACAGTGCATGAATTGTTGTCTAAAACAAAAAGAATAATGCAATTTAGTGGCTGGATCTGGTTTTATCACATTCTGAATTGAACGTTGAAAATGAGCTTTTCAGAGCCAGCAGAGGTCAAAATAAGCAGTAATGCAAACTCAGTCATAGACATAGATTTTCACTTGCAACTTGCTTTAACATGTTTAACAGTGCATGAAATGTTGTCTAAAACAAAAAAGAATGATGCATTTTATAGCTGGATCTGGTTTTATTACATTCTGAATTGAATGGTGAAAATGAGCTTTTCAGAGCCAGCAGAGGTCAAATCACAGTAATGCAAACTCAGTCATAGACATAGATTTTCACTTGCAACTTGCTTTAACATGTTTAACAGTGCATGAAATGTTGTCTAAAACAAAAAAGAATGATGCATTTTAGTGGCTGGATCTGGTTTTATCACATTCTGAATTGAACGTTGAAAATGAGCTGTTCTCAGCCAGCAGAGGTCAAAATAAGCAGTAATGCAAACTCAGTCAGAGACATAGATTTTCACTTGCAACGTTCCTAAACATATTTAACAGTGCATAAAATGTTGTCTAAAACAAAAAGAAAATGCTTTTTAGTGGCTGGATCTGGTTTTATCACATTCTGAATTGAACGTTGAAAATGAGCTTTTCAGAGCCAGCAGAGGTCAAAATAAGCAGTAATGCAAACTCAGTCATAGACATAGATTTTCACTTGCAACTTGCTTTAACATGTTTAACAGTGCATGAAATGTTGTCTAAAATAAAAAGAATGTTGAATTTTAGTGGCTGGATCTGGTTTTATCACATTCTGAATTGAACGTTGAAAATGAGCTGTTCTCAGCCAGCAGAGGTCAAAATAAGCAGTAATGCAAACTCAGTCAGAGACATAGATTTTCACTTGCAACTTGCTTTAACATGTTTAACAGTGCATGAAATTGTTGTCTAAAACAAAAAGAAAATGCTTTTTAGTGGGTGGATCTGGTTTTATCACATTCTGAATTGAACGTTGAAAATGAGCTTTTCAGAGCCAGCAGAGGTCAAAATAAGCAGTAATGCAAACTCAGTCAGAGACATAGATTTTCACTTGCAACTTTTTAAACATATTTAACAGTGCATGAAATGTTGTCTAAAACAAAAAGAAAATGCTTTTTAGCGGCTGGATCTGGTTTTATCACATTCTGAATTGAACGTTGAAAATGAGCTTTTCAGAGCCAGCAGAGGTCAAAATAAGCAGTAATGCAAACTCAGTCATAGACATAGATTTTCACTTGCAACTTGCTTTAACATGTTTAACAGTGCATGAAATGTTGTCTAAAACAACAAGAATGATGCATTTTAGTGGCTGGATCTGGTTTTATCACTTTCTGAATTGAACGTTGAAAATGAGCTTTTCAGAGCCAGCAGAGGTCAAAATAAGCAGTAATGCAAACTCAGTCATAGACATAGATTTTCACTTGCAACTTGCTTTAACATGTTTAACAGTGCATGAAATGTTGTCTAAAAAAAAGAATGATGCATTTTAGTGGTTGGATCTGGTTTTATCACATTCTGAATTGAACGTTGAAAATGAGCTGTTCTCAGCCAGCAGAGGTCAAAATAAGCAGTAATGCAAACTCAGTCAGAGACATAGATTTTCACTTGCAACGTTCCTAAACATATTTACAGTGCATAAAATGTTGTCTAAAACAAAAAGAAAATGCTTTTTAGTGGCTGGATCTGGTTTTATCACATTCTGAATTGAA
The DNA here is from genome assembly GCF_052040795.2 of Danio rerio. Classification (NCBI taxonomy): domain Eukaryota; kingdom Metazoa; phylum Chordata; class Actinopteri; order Cypriniformes; family Danionidae; genus Danio; species Danio rerio. The sequence continues at coordinate 27,424,348 of NC_141024.2, read as the reverse complement.
CGTTGAAAATGAGCTGTTCTCAGCCAGCAGAGGTCAAAATAAGCAGTAATGCAAACTCAGTCAGAGACATAGATTTTAACTTGCAACTTTCCTAAACATATTTAACAGTGCATGAAATGTTGTCTAAAACAAAAAGAAAATGCTTTTTAGTGGCTGGATCTGGTTTTATCACATTCTGAATTGAACGTTGAAAATGAGCTTTTCAGAGCCAGCAGAGGTCAAAATAAGCAGTAATGCAAACTCAGTCATAGACATAGATTTTCACTTGCAACTTTCTTAAACATGTTTAAGAGTGCATGAAATGTTGTCTAAAACAAAAAGAATGATGCATTTTAGTGGCTGGATCTGGTTTTATCACATTCTGAATTGAACGTTGAAATAGAGCTGTTCTCAGCCAGCAGAGGTCAAAACAAGCAGTAATGCAAACTCAGTCAGAGACATAGATTTTCACTTGCAACTTGCTTTAACATGTTTAACAGTGCATGAATTGTTGTCTAAAACAAAAAGAATGATGCATTTTAGTGGCTGGATCTGGTTTTATCACATTCTGAATTGAACGTTGAAAATGAGCTGTTCTCAGCCAGCAGAGGTCAAAATAAGCAGTAATGCAAACTCAGTCAGAGACATAGATTTTCACTTGCAACTTGCTTTAACATGTTTAACAGTGCATGAAATGTTGTCTAAAACAAAAAGAATGATGCATTTTAGTGGCTGGATCTGGTTTTATCACATTCTGAATTGAACGTTGAAATAGAGCTGTTCTCAGCCAGCAGAGGTCAAAACAAGCAGTAATGCAAACTCAGTCAGAGACATAGATTTTCACTTGCAACTTGCTTTAACATGTTTAACAGTGCATGAATTGTTGTCTAAAACAAAAAGAATAATGCAATTTAGTGGCTGGATCTGGTTTTATCACATTCTGAATTGAACGTTGAAAATGAGCTTTTCAGAGCCAGCAGAGGTCAAAATAAGCAGTAATGCAAACTCAGTCATAGACATAGATTTTCACTTGCAACTTGCTTTAACATGTTTAACAGTGCATGAAATGTTGTCTAAAACAAAAAAGAATGATGCATTTTATAGCTGGATCTGGTTTTATTACATTCTGAATTGGACGTTGAAATTGAGCTTATCTCAGCCAGCAGAGAGGTCAAATCACAGTAATGCAAACTCAGTCAGAGACATAGATTTTCACTTGCAACTTGCTTTAACATGTTTAACAGTGCATGAAATGTTGTCTAAAACAAAAAAGAATGATGCATTTTATGTCTGGATCTATTTTTATCACTTTCTGAATTGGACATTGAAAATGAGCTTATCTCAGCCAGCAGAGAGGTCAAATCACAGTAATGCAAACTCAGTCAGAGACATAGATTTTCACTTGCAACTTGCTTTAACATGTTTAACAATGCATGAAATGTTGTCTAAAACAAAAAAGAATGATGCATTTTATGGCTGGATCTGGTTTTATCACTTTCTGAATTGGACGTTGAAAATGAGCTTTTCCCAGCCAGCAGAGAGGTCAAATCACAGTAATGCAAACTCAGTCAGAGACATAGATTTTCACTTGCAACTTGCTTTAACATGTTTAACAGTGCATGAAATGTTGTATAAAACAAAAAAGAATGATGCATTTTATGGCTGGATCTGGTTTTATTACATTCTGAATTGGACGTTGAAAATGAGCTTATCTCAGCCAGCAGAGAGGTCAAATCACAGTAATGCAAACTCAGTCAGAGACATAAATTTTCATTTGCAACTTGCTTTAACATGTTTAACAGTGCATGAAATGTTGTCTAAAACAAAAAAGAATGATCCATTTTATGTCTGGATCTGTTTTTATCACTTTCTGAATTGGACGTTGAAAATGAGCTTATCTCAGCCAGCAGAGAGGTCAAATCACAGTAATGCAAACTTAGTCAGGGACATAGATTTTCTCTTGCAACTTGCTTTAACATGTTTAACAGTGCATGAAATGTTGTATAAAACAAAAAAGAATGATGCATTTTATGTCTGGATCTATTTTTATCACTTTCTGAATTGGACGTTGAAAATGAGCTTATCTCAGCCAGCAGAGAGGTCAAATCACAGTAATGCAAACTCAGTCAGAGACATAGATTTTCACTTGCAACTTGCTTTAACATGTTTAACAGTGCATGAAATGTTGTCTAAAACAAAAAAGAATGATGCATTTTATAGCTGGATCTGGTTTTATTACATTCTGAAATGGACGTTGAAATTGAGCTTATCTCAGCCAGCAGAGAGGTCAAATCACAGTAATGCAAACTCAGTCAGAGACATAGATTTTCACTTGCAACTTGCTTTAACATGTTTAACAGTGCATGAAATGTTGTCTAAAACAAAAAAGAATGATGCATTTTATGTCTGGATCTATTTTTATCACTTTCTGAATTGAACGTTGAAAATGAGCTTATCTCAGCCAGCAGAGAGGTCAAATCACAGTAATGCAAACTCAGTCAGAGACATAGATTTTCACTTGCAACTTGCTTTAACATGTTTAACAGTGCATGAAATGTTGTCTAAAACAAAAAAGAATGATGCATTTTATAGCTGGATCTGGTTTTATTACATTCTGAATTGGACGTTGAAAATGAGCTTATCTCAGCAAGCAGAGAGGTCAAATCACAGTAATGCAAACTCAGTCAGAGACATAGATTTTCACTTGCAACTTGCTTTAACATGTTTAACAGTGCAGGAAATGTTGTCTAAAACAAAAAAGAATGATGCATTTTATGGCTGGATCTGTTTTTATCATTTTCTGAATTGGACGTTGAAAATGAGCTTATCTCAGCCAGCAGAGAGGTCAAATCACAGTAATGCAAACTCAGTCAGAGACATAGATTTTCACTTGCAACTTGCTTTAACATATTTAACAGTGCATGAAATGTTGTCTAAAACAAAAAAGAATGATGCATTTTATAGCTGGATCTGTTTTTATCACTTTCTGAACTGGACGTTGAAAATGAGCTTATCTCAGCCAGCAGAGAGGTCAATTCACAGTAATGCAAACTCAGTCAGAGACATAGATTTTCACTTGCAACTTGCTTTAACATGTTTAACAGTGCATGAAATGTTGTCTAAAACAAAAAAGAATGTTGCATTTTATGGCTGGATCTGTTTTTATCACTTTCTGAATTGGACGTTGAAAATGAGCTTATATCAGCCAGCAGAGAGGTCAAATCACAGTAATGCAAACTCAGTCAGAGACATAGATTTTCACTTGCAACTTGCTTTAACATGTTTAACAGTGCATGAAATGTTGTCTAAAAAAAAGAATGATGCATTTTAGTGGCTGGATCTGGTTTTATCACATTCTGAATTGAACGTTGAAAATGAGCTGTTCTCAGCCAGCAGAGGTCAAAACAAGCAGTAATGCAAACTCAGTCAGAGACATAGATTTTCACTTGCAACTTGCTTTAACATGTTTAACAGTGCATGAAATATTGTCTAAAACAAAAAGAATGATGCAATTTAGTGGCTGGATCTGGTTTTATCACATTCTGAATTGAACGGTGAAAATGAGCTTTTCAGAGCCAGCAGAGGTCAAAATAAGCAGTAATGCAAACTCAGTCATAGACATAGATTTTCACTTGCAACTTGCTTTAACATGTTTAACTGCATGAAATGTTGTCTAAAACAAAAAGAATGATGCATTTTAGTGGCTGGATCTGGTTTTATCACATTCTGAATTGAACGTTGAAAATGAGCTGTTCTCAGCCAGCAGAGGTCAAAATAAGCAGTAATGCAAACTCAGTCAGAGACATAGATTTTCACTTGCAACGTTCCTAAACATATTTAACAGTGCATAAAATGTTGTCTAAAACAAAAAGAAAATGCTTTTTAGTGGCTGGATCTGGTTTTATCACATTCTGAATTGAACGTTGAAAATGAGCTTTTCAGAGCCAGCAGAGGTCAAAATAAGCAGAAATGCAAACTCAGTCATAGACATAGATTTTCACTTGCAACTTGCTTTAACATGTTTAACAGTGCATGAAATGTTGTCTAAAATAAAAAGAATATTGAATTTTAGTGGCTGGATCTGGTTTTATCACATTCTGAATTGAACGTTGAAAATGAGCTGTTCTCAGCCAGCAGAGGTCAAAATAAGCAGTAATGCAAACTCAGTCAGAGACATAGATTTTCACTTGCAACTTGCTTTAACATGTTTAACAGTGCATGAAATTGTTGTCTAAAACAAAAAGAAAATGCTTTTTAGTGGGTGGATCTGGTCTTATCACATTCTGAATTGAACGCTGAAAATGAGCTTTTCAGAGCCAGCAGAGGTCAAAATAAGCAGTAATGCAAACTCAGTCAGAGACATAGATTTTCACTTGCAACTTTTTTAAACATATTTAACAGTGCATGAAATGTTGTCTAAAACAAAAAGAAAATGCTTTTTAGCGGCTGGATCTGGTTTTATCACATTCTGAATTGAACGTTGAAAATGAGCTTTTCAGAGCCAGCAGAGGTCAAAATAAGCAGTAATGCAAACTCAGTCATAGACATAGATTTTCACTTGCAACTTGCTTTAACATGTTTAACAGTGCATGAAATGTTGTCTAAAACAACAAGAATGATGCATTTTAGTGGCTGGATCTGGTTTTATCACTTTCTGAATTCAACGTTGAAAATGAGCTGTTCTCAGCCAGCAGAGGTCAAAATAAGCAGTAATGCAAACTCAGTCAGAGACATAGATTTTCACTTGCAACTTGCTTTAACATGTTTAACAGTGCATGAATTGTTGTCTAAAACAAAAAGAATGATGCAATTTAGTGGCTGGATCTGGTTTTATCACATTCTGAATTGAACGTTGAAAATGAGCTTTTCAGAGCCAGCAGAGGTCAAAATAAGCAGTAATGCAAACTCAGTCATAGACATAGATTTTCACTTGCAACTTGCTTTAACATGTTTAACAGTGCATGAAATGTTGTCTAAAACAAAAAGAATGATGCATTTTAGTGGCTGGATCTGGTTTTATCACATTCTGAATTGAACGTTGAAAATGAGCTGTTCTCAGCCAGCAGAGGTCAAAATAAGCAGTAATGCAAACTCAGTCAGAGACATAGATATTAACTTGCAACTTTCCTAAACATATTTAACAGTGCATGAAATGTTGTCTAAAACAAAAAGAAAATGCTTTTTAGTGGCTGGATCTGGTTTTATCACATTCTGAATTGAACGTTGAAAATGAGCTTTTCAGAGCCAGCAGAGGTCAAAATAAGCAGTAATGCAAACTCAGTCATAGACATAGATTTTCACTTGCAACTTTCTTAAACATGTTTAAGAGTGCATGAAATGTTGTCTAAAACAAAAAGAATGATGCATTTTAGTGGCTGGATCTGGTTTTATCACATTCAGAATTGAACGTTGAAATAGAGCTGTTCTCAGCCAGCAGAGGTCAAAACAAGCAGTAATGCAAACTCAGTCAGAGACATAGATTTTCACTTGCAACTTGCTTTAACATGTTTAACAGTGCATGAATTGTTGTCTAAAACAAAAAGAATGATGCATTTTAGTGGCTGGATCTGGTTTTATCACATTCTGAATTGAACGTTGAAAATGAGCTGTTCTCAGCCAGCAGAGGTCAAAATAAGCAGTAATGCAAACTCAGTCAGAGACATAGATTTTCACTTGCAACTTGCTTTAACATGTTTAACAGTGCATGAAATGTTGTCTAAAACAAAAAGAATGATGCATTTTAGTGGCTGGATCTGGTTTTATCACATTCTGAATTGAACGTTGAAATAGAGCTGTTCTCAGCCAGCAGAGGTCAAAACAAGCAGTAATGCAAACTCAGTCAGAGACATAGATTTTCACTTGCAACTTGCTTTAACATGTTTAACAGTGCATGAATTGTTGTCTAAAACAAAAAGAATAATGCAATTTAGTGGCTGGATCTGGTTTTATCACATTCTGAATTGAACGTTGAAAATGAGCTTTTCAGAGCCAGCAGAGGTCAAAATAAGCAGTAATGCAAACTCAGTCATAGACATAGATTTTCACTTGCAACTTGCTTTAACATGTTTAACAGTGCATGAAATGTTGTCTAAAACAAAAAGAATGATGCATTTTAGTGGCTGGATCTGGTTTTATCACATTCTGAATTGAACGTTGAAAATGAGCTGTTCTCAGCCAGCAGAGGTCAAAATAAGCAGTAATGCAAACTCAGTCAGAGACATAGATTTTCACTTGCAACTTTCCTAAACATATTTAACAGTGCATGAAATGTTGTCTAAAACAAAAAGAAAATGCTTTTTAGTGGCTGGATCTGGTTTTATCACATTCTGAATTGAACGTTGAAAATGAGCTTTTCAGAGCCAGCAGAGGTCAAAATAAGCAGTAATGCAAACTCAGTCATAGACATAGATTTTCACTTGCAACTTGCTTTAACATGTTTAACAGTGCATGAAATGTTGTCTAAAACAAAAAGAATGTTGAATTTTAGTGGCTGGATCTGGTTTTATCACATTCTGAATTGAACGTTGAAAATGAGCTGTTCTCAGCCAGCAGAGGTCAAAATAAGCAGTAATGCAAACTCAGTCAGAGACATAGATTTTCACTTGCAACTTGCTTTAACATGTTTAACAGTGCATGAAATTGTTGTCTAAAACAAAAAGAAAATGCTTTTTAGTGGGTGGATCTGGTTTTATCACATTCTGAATTGAACGTTTAAAATGAGCTTTTCAGAGCCAGCAGAGGTCAAAATAAGCAGTAATGCAAACTCAGTCAGAGACATAGATTTTCACTTGCAACTTGCTTTAACATGTTTAACAGTGCATGAATTGTTGTCTAAAACAAAAAGAATGATACATTTTAGTGGGTGGATCTGGTTTTATCACATTCTGAATTGAACGTTGAAAATGAGCTTTTCAGAGCCAGCAGAGGTCAAAATAAGCAGTAATGCAAACTCAGTCATAGACATAGATTTTCACTTGCAACTTGCTTTAACATGTTTAACAGTGCATGAAATGTTGTCTAAAACAAAAAGAATGATGCATTTTAGTGGCTGGATCTGGTTTTATCACATTCTGAATTGAACGTTGAAATAGAGCTGTTCTCAGCCAGCAGAGGTCAAAGCAAGCAGTAATGCAAACTCAGTCAGAGACATAGATTTTCACTTGCAACTTGCTTTAACATGTTTAACAGTGCATGAAATATTGTCTAAAACAAAAAGAATGATACAATTTAGTGGCTGGATCTGGTTTTATCACATTCTGAATTGAACGGTGAAAATGAGCTTTTCAGAGCCAGCAGAGGTCAAAATAAGCAGTAATGCAAACTCAGTCATAGATAGACATAGATTTTCACTTGCAACTTGCTTTAACATGTTTAACAGTGCATGAAATGTTGTCTAAAACAAAAAGAATGATGCATTTTAGTGGCTGGATCTGGTTTTATCACATTCTGAATTGAACGTTAAAAATGAGCTGTTCTCAGCCAGCAGAGGTCAAAATAAGCAGTAATGCAAACTCAGTCATAGACATAGATTTTCACTTGCAACTTGCTTTAACATGTTTAACAGTGCATGAAATGTTGTCTAAAACAAAAAGAATGTTGAATTTTAGTGGCTGGGTCTGGTTTTATCACATTCTGAATTGAACGTTGAAAATGAGCTGTTCTCAGCCAGCAGAGGTCAAAATAAGCAGTAATGCAAACTCAGTCAGAGACATAGATTTTCACTTGCAACTTGCTTTAACATGTTTACCAGTGCATGAAATTGTTGTCAAAAACAAAAAGAAAATGCTTTTTAGTGGGTGGATCTGGTTTTATCACATTCTGAATTGAACGTTGAAAATGAGCTTTTCAGAGCCAGCAGAGGTCAAAATAAGCAATAATGCAAACTCAGTCAGAGACATAGATTTTCACTTGCAACTTTCTTAAACATATTTAACAGTGCATGAAATGTTGTCTAAAACAAAAAGAAAATGCTTTTTAGTGGCTGGATCTGGTTTTATCACATTCTGAATTGAACGTTGAAAATGAGCTTTTCAGAGCCAGCAGAGGTCAAAATAAGCAGTAATGCAAACTCATTCATAGACATAGATTTTCACTTGCAACTTGCTTTAACATGTTTAACAGTGCATGAAATGTTGTCTAAAACAAAAAGAATGATGCATTTTAGTGGCTGGACCTGGTTTTATCACATTCTGAATTGAACGTTGAAAATGAGCTGTTCTCAGCCAGCAGAGGTCAAAATAAGCAGTAATGCAAACTCAGTCAGAGACATAGATTTTCACTTGCAACTTGCTTTAACATGTTTAACAGTGCATGAAATTGTTGTTTAAAACAAAAAGAAAATGCTTTTTAGTAGCTGGATCTGGTTTTATCACATTCTGAATTGAACGTTGAAAATGAGCTTTTCAGAGCCAGCAGAGGTCAAAATAAGCAGTAATGCAAACTCAGTCATAGACATAGATTTTCACTTGCAACTTGCTTTAACATGTTTAACAGTGCATGAATGTTGTCTAAAACAAAAAGAATGATGCATTTTAGTGGCTGGATCTGGTTTTATCACATTCTGAATTGAACGTTGAAAATGAGCTGTTCTCAGCCAGCAGAGGTCAAAATAAGCAATTTTGCAAACTCAGTCAGAGACATAGATTTTCACTTGCAACTTGCTTTAACATGTTTAACAGTGCATGAAATGTTGTCTAAAACAAAAAGAATGATGCATTTTAGTGGCTGGATCTGGTTTTATCACATTCTGAATTGAACGTTGAAAATGAGCTTTTCAGAGCCAGCAGAGGTCAAAATAAGCAGTATTGCAAACTCAGTCAGAGACATAGATTTTCACTTGCAACTTGCTTTAACATGTTTAACAGTGCATGAAATGTTGTCTAAAACAAAAAGAATGATGCATTTTAGTGGCTGGATCTGGTTTTATCACATTCTGAATTGAACGTTGAAAATGAGCTTTTCAGAGCCAGCAGAGGTCAAAATAAGCAGTAATGCAAACTCAGTCATAGACATAGATTTTCACTTGCAACTTGCTTTAACATGTTTAACAGTGCATGAAATGTTGTCTAAAACAAAAAGAAAATGGTTTTTAGTGGCTGGATCTGGTTTTATCACATTCTGAATTGAACGTTGAAAATGAGCTTTTCAGAGCCAGCAGAGGTCAAAATAAGCAGTAATGCAAACTCAGTCATAGACATAGATTTTCACTTGCAACTTGCTTTAACATGTTTAACAGTGCATGAAATGTTGTCTAAAACAAAAAGAAAATGCTTTTTAGTAGCTGGATCTGGTTTTATCACATTCTGAATTGAACGTTGAAAATGAGCTTTTCAGAGCCAGCAGAGGTCAAAATAAGCAGTAATGCAAACTCAGTCAGAGACATAGATTTTCACTTGCAACTTGCTTTAACATGTTTAACAGTGCATGAAATTGTTGTCTAAAACAAAAAGAAAATGCTTTTTAGTAGCTGGATCTGGTTTTATCACATTCTGAATTGAACGTTGAAAATGAGCTTTTCAGAGCCAGCAGAGGTCAAAATAAGCAGTAATGCAAACTCAGTCAGAGACATAGATTTTCACTTGCAACTTTCTTAAACGTATTTAACAGTGCATGAAATGTTGTCTAAAACAAAAAGAAAATGCTTTTTAGTGGCTGGATCTGGTTTTATCACATTCTGAATTGAACGTTGAAAATGAGCTTTTCAGAGCCAGCAGAGGTCAAAATAAGCAGTAATGCAAACTCAGTCATAGACATAGACTTTCACTTGCAACTTGCTTTAACATGTTTAACAGTGCATGAAATGTTGTCTAAAACAAAAAGAATGATGCATTTTAGTGGCTGGATCTGGTTTTATCACTTTCTGAATTCAACGTTGAAAATGAGCTGTTCTCAGCCAGCAGAGGTCAAAATAAGCAGTAATGCAAACTCAGTCAGATACATAGATTTTCACTTGCAACTTGCTTTAACATGTTTAACAGTGCATGAATTGTTGTCTAAAACAAAAAGAATGATACATTTTAGTGGGTGGATCTGGTTTTATCACATTCTGAATTGAACGTTGAAAATTAGCTTTTCAGAGCCAGCAGAGGTCAAAATAAGCAGTAATGCAAACTCAGTCATAAACATAGATTTTCACTTGCAACTTGCTTTAACATGTTTAACAGTGCATGAAATGTTGTCTAAAACAAAAAGAATGATGCATTTTAGTGGCTGGATCTGGTTTTATCACATTCTGAATTGAACGTTGAAATAGAGCTGTTCTCAGCCAGCAGAGGTCAAAACAAGCAGTAATGCAAACTCAGTCAGAGACATAGATTTTCACTTGCAACTTGCTTTAACATGTTTAACAGTGCATGAAATATTGTCTAAAACAAAAAGAATGATACAATTTAGTGGCTGGATCTGGTTTTATCACATTCTGAATTGAACGGTGAAAATGAGCTTTTCAGAGCCAGCAGAGGTCAAAATAAGCAGTAATGCAAACTCAGTCATAGATAGACATAGATTTTCACTTGCAACTTGCTTTAACATGTTTAACAGTGCATGAAATGTTGTCTAAAACAAAAAAAATGATGCATTTTAGTGGCTGGATCTGGTTTTATCACATTCTGAATTGAACGTTAAAAATGAGCTGTTCTCAGCCAGCAGAGGTCAAAATAAGCAGTAATGCAAACTCAGTCAGAGACATAGATTTTCACTTGCAACTTGCTTTAACATGTTTAACAGTGCATGAAATTGTTGTCTAAAACAAAAAGAAAATGCTTTTTAGTAGCTGGATCTGGTTTTATCACATTCTGAATTGAACGTTGAAAATGAGCTTTTCAGAGCCAGCAGAGGTCAAAATAAGCAGTAATGCAAACTCAGTCAGAGACATAGATTTTCACTTGCAACTTTCTTAAACGTATTTAACAGTGCATGAAATGTTGTCTAAAACAAAAAGAAAATGCTTTTTAGTGGCTGGATCTGGTTTTATCACATTCTGAATTGAACGTTGAAAATGAGCTTTTCAGAGCCAGCAGAGGTCAAAATAAGCAGTAATGCAAACTCAGTCATAGACATAGACTTTCACTTGCAACTTGCTTTAACATGTTTAACAGTGCATGAAATGTTGTCTAAAACAAAAAGAATGATGCATTTTAGTGGCTGGATCTGGTTTTATCACTTTCTGAATTCAACGTTGAAAATGAGCTGTTCTCAGCCAGCAGAGGTCAAAATAAGCAGTAATGCAAACTCAGTCAGATACATAGATTTTCACTTGCAACTTGCTTTAACATGTTTAACAGTGCATGAATTGTTGTCTAAAACAAAAAGAATGATACATTTTAGTGGGTGGATCTGGTTTTATCACATTCTGAATTGAACGTTGAAAATTAGCTTTTCAGAGCCAGCAGAGGTCAAAATAAGCAGTAATGCAAACTCAGTCATAAACATAGATTTTCACTTGCAACTTGCTTTAACATGTTTAACAGTGCATGAAATGTTGTCTAAAACAAAAAGAATGATGCATTTTAGTGGCTGGATCTGGTTTTATCACATTCTGAATTGAACGTTGAAATAGAGCTGTTCTCAGCCAGCAGAGGTCAAAACAAGCAGTAATGCAAACTCAGTCAGAGACATAGATTTTCACTTGCAACTTGCTTTAACATGTTTAACAGTGCATGAAATATTGTCTAAAACAAAAAGAATGATACAATTTAGTGGCTGGATCTGGTTTTATCACATTCTGAATTGAACGGTGAAAATGAGCTTTTCAGAGCCAGCAGAGGTCAAAATAAGCAGTAATGCAAACTCAGTCATAGATAGACATAGATTTTCACTTGCAACTTGCTTTAACATGTTTAACAGTGCATGAAATGTTGTCTAAAACAAAAAAAATGATGCATTTTAGTGGCTGGATCTGGTTTTATCACATTCTGAATTGAACGTTAAAAATGAGCTGTTCTCAGCCAGCAGAGGTCAAAATAAGCAGTAATGCAAACTCAGTCAGAGACATAGATTTTCACTTGCAACGTTCCTAAACATATTTAACAGTGCATAAAATGTTGTCTAAAACAAAAAGAAAATGCTTTTTAGTGGCTGGATCTGGTTTTATCACATTCTGAATTGAACGTTGAAAATGAGCTTTTCAGAGCCAGCAGAGGTCAAAATAAGCAGTAATGCAAACTCAGTCATAGACATAGATTTTCACTTGCAACTTGCTTTAACATGTTTAACAGTGCATGAAATGTTGTCTAAAACAAAAAGAATGTTGAATTTTAGTGGCTGGATCTGGTTTTATCACATTCTGAATTGAACGTTGAAAATGAGCTGTTCTCAGCCAGCAGAGGTCAAAATAAGCAGTAATGCAAACTCAGTCAGAGACATAGATTTTCACTTGCAACTTGCTTTAACATGTTTAACAGTGCATGAAATTGTTGTCTAAAACAAAAAGAAAATGCTTTTTAGTGGGTGGATCTGGTTTTATCACATTCTGAATTGAACGTTTAAAATGAGCTTTTCAGAGCCAGCAGAGGTCAAAATAAGCAGTAATGCAAACTCAGTCAGAGACATAGATTTTCACTTGCAACTTGCTTTAACATGTTTAACAGTGCATGAAATTGTTGTCTAAAACAAAAAGAAAATGCTTTTTAGTAGCTGGATCTGGTTTTATCACATTCTGAATTGAACGTTGAAAATGAGCTTTTCAGAGCCAGCAGAGGTCAAAATAAGCAGTAATGCAAACTCAGTCAGAGACATAGATTTTCACTTGCAACTTGCTTTAACATGTTTAACAGTGCATGAAATGTTGTCTAAAACAAAAAGAATGATGCATTTTAGTGGCTGGATCTGGTTTTATCACTTTCTGAATTCAACGTTGAAAATGAGCTGTTCTCAGCCAGCAGAGGTCAAAATAAGCAGTAATGCAAACTCAGTCAGATACATAGATTTTCACTTGCAACTTGCTTTAACATGTTTAACAGTGCATGAATTGTTGTCTAAAACAAAAAGAATGATACATTTTAGTGGGTGGATCTGGTTTTATCACATTCTGAATTGAACGTTGAAAATGAGCTTTTCAGAGCCAGCAGAGGTCAAAATAAGCAGTAATGCAAACTCAGTCATAGACATAGATTTTCACTTGCAACTTGCTTTAACATGTTTAACAGTGCATGAAATGTTGTCTAAAACAAAAAGAATGATGCATTTTAGTGGCTGGATCTGGTTTTATCACATTCTGAATTGAACGTTGAAATAGAGCTGTTCTCAGCCAGCAGAGGTCAAAACAAGCAGTAATGCAAACTCAGTCAGAGACATAGATTTTCACTTGCAACTTGCTTTAACATGTTTAACAGTGCATGAAATATTGTCTAAAACAAAAAGAATGATACAATTTAGTGGCTGGATCTGGTTTTATCACATTCTGAATTGAACGGTGAAAATGAGCTTTTCAGAGCCAGCAGAGGTCAAAATAAGCAGTAATGCAAACTCAGTCATAGATAGACATAGATTTTCACTTGCAACTTGCTTTAACATGTTTAACAGTGCATGAAATGTTGTCTAAAACAAAAAGAATGATGCATTTTAGTGGCTGGATCTGGTTTTATCACATTCTGAATTGAACGTTAAAAATGAGCTGTTCTCAGCCAGCAGAGGTCAAAATAAGCAGTAATGCAAACTCAGTCATAGACATAGATTTTCACTTGCAACTTGCTTTAACATGTTTAACAGTGCATGAAATGTTGTCTAAAACAAAAAGAATGTTGAATTTTAGTGGCTGGGTCTGGTTTTATCACATTCTGAATTGAACGTTGAAAATGAGCTGTTCTCAGCCAGCAGAGGTCAAAATAAGCAGTAATGCAAACTCAGTCAGAGACATAGATTTTCACTTGCAACTTGCTTTAACATGTTTACCAGTGCATGAAATTGTTGTCAAAAACAAAAAGAAAATGCTTTTTAGTGGGTGGATCTGGTTTTATCACATTCTGAATTGAACGTTGAAAATGAGCTTTTCAGAGCCAGCAGAGGTCAAAATAAGCAATAATGCAAACTCAGTCAGAGACATAGATTTTCACTTGCAACTTTCTTAAACATATTTAACAGTGCATGAAATGTTGTCTAAAACAAAAAGAAAATGCTTTTTAGTGGCTGGATCTGGTTTTATAACATTCTGAATTGAACGTTGAAAATGAGCTTTTCAGAGCCAGCAGAGGTCAAAATAAGCAGTAATGCAAACTCATTCATAGACATAGATTTTCACTTGCAACTTGCTTTAACATGTTTAACAGTGCATGAAATGTTGTCTAAAACAAAAAGAATGATGCATTTTAGTGGCTGGACCTGGTTTTATCACATTCTGAATTAAACGTTGAAAATGAGCTGTTCTCAGCCAGCAGAGGTCAAAATAAGCAGTAATGCAAACTCAGTCAGAGACATAGATTTTCACTTGCAACTTGCTTTAACATGTTTAACAGTGCATGAAATTGTTGTTTAAAACAAAAAGAAAATGCTTTTTAGTAGCTGGATCTGGTTTTATCACATTCTGAATTGAACGTTGAAAATGAGCTTTTCAGAGCCAGCAGAGGTCAAAATAAGCAGTAATGCAAACTCAGTCATAGACATAGATTTTCACTTGCAACTTGCTTTAACATGTTTAACAGTGCATGAAATGTTGTCTAAAACAAAAAGAATGTTGAATTTTAGTGGCTGGGTCTGGTTTTATCACATTCTGAATTGAACGTTGAAAATGAGCTGTTCTCAGCCAGCAGAGGTCAAAATAAGCAGTAATGCAAACTCAGTCAGAGACATAGATTTTCACTTGCAACTTGCTTTAACATGTTTACCAGTGCATGAAATTGTTGTCAAAAACAAAAAGAAAATGCTTTTTAGTGGGTGGATCTGGTTTTATCACATTCTGAATTGAACGTTGAAAATGAGCTTTTCAGAGCCAGCAGAGGTCAAAATAAGCAATAATGCAAACTCAGTCAGAGACATAGATTTTCACTTGCAACTTTCTTAAACATATTTAACAGTGCATGAAATGTTGTCTAAAACAAAAAGAAAATGCTTTTTAGTGGCTGGATCTGGTTTTATAACATTCTGAATTGAACGTTGAAAATGAGCTTTTCAGAGCCAGCAGAGGTCAAAATAAGCAGTAATGCAAACTCATTCATAGACATAGATTTTCACTTGCAACTTGCTTTAACATGTTTAACAGTGCATGAAATGTTGTCTAAAACAAAAAGAATGATGCATTTTAGTGGCTGGACCTGGTTTTATCACATTCTGAATTGAACGTTGAAAATGAGCTGTTCTCAGCCAGCAGAGGTCAAAATAAGCAGTAATGCAAACTCAGTCAGAGACATAGATTTTCACTTGCAACTTGCTTTAACATGTTTAACAGTGCATGAAATTGTTGTTTAAAACAAAAAGAAAATGCTTTTTAGTAGCTGGATCTGGTTTTATCACATTCTGAATTGAACGTTGAAAATGAGCTTTTCAGAGCCAGCAGAGGTCAAAATAAGCAGTAATGCAAACTCAGTCATAGACATAGATTTTCACTTGCAACTTGCTTTAACATGTTTAACAGTGCATGAATGTTGTCTAAAACAAAAAGAATGATGCATTTTAGTGGCTGGATCTGGTTTTATCACATTCTGAATGGAACGTTGAAAATGAGCTGTTCTCAGCCAGCAGAGGTCAAAATAAGCAATATTGCAAACTCAGTCAGAGACATAGATTTTCACTTGCAACTTGCTTTAACATGTTTAACAGTGCATGAAATGTTGTCTAAAACAAAAAGAATGATGCATTTTAGTGGCTGGATCTGGTTTTATCACATTCTGAATTGAACGTTGAAAATGAGCTTTTCAGAGCCAGCAGAGGTCAAAATAAGCAGTATTGCAAACTCAGTCAGAGACATAGATTTTCACTTGCAACTTGCTTTAACATGTTTAACAGTGCATGAAATGTTGTCTAAAACAAAAAGAATGATGCATTTTAGTGGCTGGATCTGGTTTTATCACATTCTGAATTGAACGTTGAAAATGAGCTTTTCAGAGCCAGCAGAGGTCAAAATAAGCAGTAATGCAAACTCAGTCATAGACATAGATTTTCACTTGCAACTTGCTTTAACATGTTTAACAGTGCATGAAATGTTGTCTAAAACAAAAAGAAAATGGTTTTTAGTGGCTGGATCTGGTTTTATCACATTCTGAATTGAACGTTGAAAATGAGCTTTTCAGAGCCAGCAGAGGTCAAAATAAGCAGTAATGCAAACTCAGTCATAGACATAGATTTTCACTTGCAACTTGCTTTAACATGTTTAACAGTGCATGAAATGTTGTCTAAAACAAAAAGAAAATGCTTTTTAGTAGCTGGATCTGGTTTTATCACATTCTGAATTGAACGTTGAAAATGAGCTTTTCAGAGCCAGCAGAGGTCAAAATAAGCAGTAATGCAAACTCAGTCAGAGACATAGATTTTCACTTGCAACTTGCTTTAACATGTTTAACAGTGCATGAAATTGTTGTCTAAAACAAAAAGAAAATGCTTTTTAGTAGCTGGATCTGGTTTTATCACATTCTGAATTGAACGTTGAAAATGAGCTTTTCAGAGCCAGCAGAGGTCAAAATAAGCAGTAATGCAAACTCAGTCAGAGACATAGATTTTCACTTGCAACTTTCTTAAACGTATTTAACAGTGCATGAAATGTTGTCTAAAACAAAAAGAAAATGCTTTTTAGTGGCTGGATCTGGTTTTATCACATTCTGAATTGAACGTTGAAAATGAGCTTTTCAGAGCCAGCAGAGGTCAAAATAAGCAGTAATGCAAACTCAGTCATAGACATAGACTTTCACTTGCAACTTGCTTTAACATGTTTAACAGTGCATGAAATGTTGTCTAAAACAAAAAGAATGATGCATTTTAGTGGCTGGATCTGGTTTTATCACTTTCTGAATTCAACGTTGAAAATGAGCTGTTCTCAGCCAGCAGAGGTCAAAATAAGCAGTAATGCAAACTCAGTCAGATACATAGATTTTCACTTGCAACTTGCTTTAACATGTTTAACAGTGCATGAATTGTTGTCTAAAACAAAAAGAATGATACATTTTAGTGGGTGGATCTGGTTTTATCACATTCTGAATTGAACGTTGAAAATTAGCTTTTCAGAGCCAGCAGAGGTCAAAATAAGCAGTAATGCAAACTCAGTCATAAACATAGATTTTCACTTGCAACTTGCTTTAACATGTTTAACAGTGCATGAAATGTTGTCTAAAACAAAAAGAATGATGCATTTTAGTGGCTGGATCTGGTTTTATCACATTCTGAATTGAACGTTGAAATAGAGCTGTTCTCAGCCAGCAGAGGTCAAAACAAGCAGTAATGCAAACTCAGTCAGAGACATAGATTTTCACTTGCAACTTGCTTTAACATGTTTAACAGAGCATGAAATATTGTCTAAAACAAAAAGAATGATACAATTTAGTGGCTGGATCTGGTTTTATCACATTCTGAATTGAACGGTGAAAATGAGCTTTTCAGAGCCAGCAGAGGTCAAAATAAGCAGTAATGCAAACTCAGTCATAGATAGACATAGATTTTCACTTGCAACTTGCTTTAACATGTTTAACAGTGCATGAAATGTTGTCTAAAACAAAAAGAATGATGCATTTTAGTGGCTGGATCTGGTTTTATCACATTCTGAATTGAACGTTAAAAATGAGCTGTTCTCAGCCAGCAGAGGTCAAAATAAGCAGTAATGCAAACTCAGTCAGAGACATAGATTTTCACTTGCAACGTTCCTAAACATATTTAACAGTGCATAAAATGTTGTCTAAAACAAAAAGAAAATGCTTTTTAGTGGATGGATCTGGTTTTATCACATTCTGAAATGAACGTTGAAAATGAGCTTTTCAGAGCCAGCAGAGGTCAAAATAAGCAGTAATGCAAACTCAGTCATAGACATAGATTTTCACTTGCAACTTGCTTTAACATGTTTAACAGTGCATGAAATGTTGTCTAAAACAAAAAGAATGTTGAATTTTAGTGGCTGGGTCTGGTTTTATCACTTTCTGAATTGAACGTTGAAAATAAGCTGTTCTCAGCCAGCAGAGGTCAAAATAAGCAGTAATGCAAACTCAGTCAGAGACATAGATTTTCACTTGCAACTTGCTTTAACATGTTTACCAGTGCATGAAATTGTTGTCAAAAACAAAAAGAAAATGCTTTTTAGTGGGTGGATCTGGTTTTATCACATTCTGAATTGAACGTTGAAAATGAGCTTTTCAGAGCCAGCAGAGGTCAAAATAAGCAATAATGCAAACTCAGTCAGAGACATAGATTTTCACTTGCAACTTTCTTAAACATATTTAACAGTGCATGAAATGTTGTCTAAAACAAAAAGAAAATGCTTTTTAGTGGCTGGATCTGGTTTTATCACATTCTGAATTGAACGTTGAAAATGAGCTTTTCAGAGCCAGCAGAGGTCAAAATAAGCAGTAATGCAAACTCATTCATAGACATAGATTTTCAGTTGCAACTTGCTTTAACATGTTTAACAGTGCATGAAATGTTGTCTAAAACAAAAAGAATGATGCATTTTAGTGGCTGGACCTGGTTTTATCACATTCTGAATTGAACGTTGAAAATGAGCTGTTCTCAGCCAGCAGAGGTCAAAATAAGCAGTAATGCAAACTCAGTCAGAGACATAGATTTTCACTTGCAACTTGCTTTAACATGTTTAACAGTGCATGAAATTGTTGTTTAAAACAAAAAGAAAATGCTTTTTAGTAGCTGGATCTGGTTTTATCACATTCTGAATTGAACGTTGAAAATGAGCTTTTCAGAGCCAGCAGAGGTCAAAATAAGCAGTAATGCAAACTCAGTCAGAGACAGATTTTCACTTGCAACTTTCTTAAACATATTTAACAGTGCATGAAATGTTGTCTAAAACAAAAAGAAAATGCTTTTTAGTGGCTGGATCTGGTTTTATCACATTCTGAATTGAACGTTGAAAATGAGCTTTTCAGAGCCAGCAGAGGTCAAAATAAGCAGTAATGCAATCTCAGTCATAGACATAGATTTTCACTTGCAACTTGCTTTAACATGTTTAACAGTGCATGAATGTTGTCTAAAACAAAAAGAATGATGCATTTTAGTGGCTGGATCTGGTTTTATCACATTCTGAATTGAACGTTGAAAATGAGCTGTTCTCAGCCAGCAGAGGTCAAAATAAGCATTATTGCAAACTCAGTCAGAGACATAGATTTTCACTTGCAACTTGCTTTAACATGTTTAACAGTGCATGAAATGTTGTCTAAAACAAAAAGAATGATGCATTTTAGTGGCTGGATCTGGTTTTATCACATTCTGAATTGAACGTTGAAAATGAGCTTTTCAGAGCCAGCAGAGGTCAAAATAAGCAGTAATTCAAACTCAGTCATAGACATAGATTTTCACTTGCAACTTGCTTTAACATGTTTAACAGTGCATGAAATGTTGTCTAAAACAAAAAAGAATGATCCATTTTATGGCTGGATCTGTTTTTATCACTTTCTGAATTGAACGTTGAAAATGAGCTTATCTCAGCCAGCAGAGAGGTCAAATCACAGTAAAGCAAACTCAGTCAGAGACATAGATTTTCACTTGCAACTTGCTTTAACATGTTTTACAGTGCATGAAATGTTGTCTAAAACAAAAAGAATGATGCATTTCATGGCTGGATCTGGTTTTCTTACATTCTGAATTGGACGTTGAAAATGAGCTAATCTCAGCCAGCAGAGAGGTCAAATCACAGTAATGCAAACTCAGTCAGGGACATAGATTTTCACTTGCAACTTGCTTTAACATGTTTAACAATGCATGAAATGTTGTCTAAAACAAAAAAGAATGATGCATTTTATGTCTGGATCTGTTTTTATCACTTTCTGAATTGGACGTTGAAAATGAGTTTATCTCAGCCAGCAGAGAGGTCAAATAACAGTAATGCAAACTCAGTCAGAGACATAGATTTTCACTTGCAACTTGCTTTAACATGTTTAATAGTGCATGAAATGTTGTCTAAAACAAAAAAGAATGATGCATTTTATAGCTGGATCTGGTTTTATTACATTCTGAATTGGACGTTGAAAATGAGCTTATCTCAGCCAGCAGAGAGGTCAAATCACAGTAATGCAAACTCAGTCAGAGACATAGATTTTCACTTGCAACTTGCTTTAACATGTTTAACAGTGCATGAAATGTTGTCTAAAACAAAAAAGAATGATGCATTTTATAGCTGGATCTGGTTTTATCACTTTCTGAATTGGACGTTGAAAATGAGCTTATCTCAGCCAGCAGAGAGGTCAAATCACAGTAATGCAAACTCAGTCAGAGACATAGATTTTCACTTGCAACTTGCTTTAACATGTTTAACAGTGCATGAAATGTTGTATAAAACAAAAAAGAATGATGCATTTTATGTCTGGATCTATTTTTATCACTTTCTGAATTGGACGTTGAAAATGAGCTTATCTCAGCCAGCAGAAAGGTCAAATCACAGTAATGCAAACTCAGTCAGAGACATAGATTTTCACTTGCAACTTGCTTTAACATGTTTAACAATGCATGAAATGTTGTCTAAAACAAAAAAGAATGATGCATTTTATGGCTGGATCTGGTTTTATCACTTTCTGAATTGGACGTTGAAAATGAGCTTTTCCCAGCCAGCAGAGAGGTCAAATCACAGTAATGCAAACTCAGTCAGAGACGTAGATTTTCACTTGCAACTTGCTTTAACATGTTTAACAGTGCATGAAATGTTGTCTAAAACAAAAAAGAATGATGCATTTTATGGCTGGATCTGTTTTTATCACTTTCTGAATTGGACGTTGAAAATGAGCTTATATCAGCCAGCAGAGAGGTCAAATCACAGTAATGCAAACTCAGTCAGAGACATAGATTTTCACTTGCAACTTGCTTTAACATGTTTAACAGTGCATGAAATGTTGTCTAAAACAAAAAATAATGATGCATTTTATGGCTGGATCTGTTTTTATCACTTTCTGAATTGGACGTTGAAAATGAGCTTTTCCCAGCCAGCAGAGAGGTCAAATCACAGTAATGCAAACTCAGTCAGAGACATAGATTTTCACTTGCAACTTGCTTTAACATGTTTAACAGTGCATGAAATGTTGTCTAAAACAAAAAGAAAATGGTTTTTAGTGGCTGGATCTGGTTTTATCACATTCTGAATTGAACGTTGAAAATGAGCTTTTCAGAGCCAGCAGAGGTCAAAATAAGCAGTAATGCAAACTTAGTCATAGACATAGATTTTCACTTGCAACTTGCTTTAACATGTTTAACAGTGCATGAAATGTTGTCTAAAACAAAAAGAAAATGCTTTTTAGTAGCTGGATCTGGTTTTATCACATTCTGAATTGAACGTTGAAAATGAGCTTTTCAGAGCCAGCAGAGGTCAAAATAAGCAGTAATGCAAACTCAGTCAGAGACATAGATTTTCACTTGCAACTTGCTTTAACATGTTTAACAGTGCATGAAATTGTTGTCTAAAACAAAAAGAAAATGCTTTTTAGTAGCTGGATCTGGTTTTATCACATTCTGAATTGAACGTTGAAAATGAGCTTTTCAGAGCCAGCAGAGGTCAAAATAAGCAGTAATGCAAACTCAGTCAGAGACATAGATTTTCACTTGCAACTTTCTTAAACGTATTTAACAGTGCATGAAATGTTGTCTAAAACAAAAAGAAAATGCTTTTTAGTGGCTGGATCTGGTTTTATCACATTCTGAATTGAACGTTGAAAATGAGCTTTTCAGAGCCAGCAGAGGTCAAAATAAGCAGTAATGCAAACTCAGTCATAGACATAGACTTTCACTTGCAACTTGCTTTAACATGTTTAACAGTGCATGAAATGTTGTCTAAAACAAAAAGAATGATGCATTTTAGTGGCTGGATCTGGTTTTATCACTTTCTGAATTCAACGTTGAAAATGAGCTGTTCTCAGCCAGCAGAGGTCAAAATAAGCAGTAATGCAAACTCAGTCAGATACATAGATTTTCACTTGCAACTTGCTTTAACATGTTTAACAGTGCATGAATTGTTGTCTAAAACAAAAAGAATGATACATTTTAGTGGGTGGATCTGGTTTTATCACATTCTGAATTGAACGTTGAAAATTAGCTTTTCAGAGCCAGCAGAGGTCAAAATAAGCAGTAATGCAAACTCAGTCATAAACATAGATTTTCACTTGCAACTTGCTTTAACATGTTTAACAGTGCATGAAATGTTGTCTAAAACAAAAAGAATGATGCATTTTAGTGGCTGGATCTGGTTTTATCACATTCTGAATTGAACGTTGAAATAGAGCTGTTCTCAGCCAGCAGAGGTCAAAACAAGCAGTAATGCAAACTCAGTCAGAGACATAGATTTTCACTTGCAACTTGCTTTAACATGTTTAACAGTGCATGAAATATTGTCTAAAACAAAAAGAATGATACAATTTAGTGGCTGGATCTGGTTTTATCACATTCTGAATTGAACGGTGAAAATGAGCTTTTCAGAGCCAGCAGAGGTCAAAATAAGCAGTAATGCAAACTCAGTCATAGATAGACATAGATTTTCACTTGCAACTTGCTTTAACATGTTTAACAGTGCATGAAATGTTGTCTAAAACAAAAAGAATGATGCATTTTAGTGGCTGGATCTGGTTTTATCACATTCTGAATTGAACGTTAAAAATGAGCTGTTCTCAGCCAGCAGAGGTCAAAATAAGCAGTAATGCAAACTCAGTCAGAGACATAGATTTTCACTTGCAACGTTCCTAAACATATTTAACAGTGCATAAAATGTTGTCTAAAACAAAAAGAAAATGCTTTTTAGTGGATGGATCTGGTTTTATCACATTCTGAAATGAACGTTGAAAATGAGCTTTTCAGAGCCAGCAGAGGTCAAAATAAGCAGTAATGCAAACTCAGTCATAGACATAGATTTTCACTCGCAACTTGCTTTAACATGTTTAACAGTGCATGAAATGTTGTCTAAAACAAAAAGAATGTTGAATTTTAGTGGCTGGGTCTGGTTTTATCACTTTCTGAATTGAACGTTGAAAATAAGCTGTTCTCAGCCAGCAGAGGTCAAAATAAGCAGTAATGCAAACTCAGTCAGAGACATAGATTTTCACTTGCAACTTGCTTTAACATGTTTACCAGTGCATGAAATTGTTGTCAAAAACAAAAAGAAAATGCTTTTTAGTGGGTGGATCTGGTTTTATCACATTCTGAATTGAACGTTGAAAATGAGCTTTTCAGAGCCAGCAGAGGTCAAAATAAGCAATAATGCAAACTCAGTCAGAGACATAGATTTTCACTTGCAACTTTCTTAAACATATTTAACAGTGCATGAAATGTTGTCTAAAACAAAAAGAAAATGCTTTTTAGTGGCTGGATCTGGTTTTATCACATTCTGAATTGAACGTTGAAAATGAGCTTTTCAGAGCCAGCAGAGGTCAAAATAAGCAG
Organism: Danio rerio; assembly: GCF_052040795.2. Lineage (NCBI taxonomy): Eukaryota > Metazoa > Chordata > Actinopteri > Cypriniformes > Danionidae > Danio > Danio rerio. The sequence goes on along the minus strand of NC_141024.2, from coordinate 27,400,876 downwards.
TAATGCAAACTCATTCATAGACATAGATTTTCACTTGCAACTTGCTTTTACATGTTTAACAGTGCATGAAATGTTGTCTAAAACAAAAAGAATGATGCATTTTAGTGGCTGGACCTGGTTTTATCACATTCTGAATTGAACGTTGAAAATGAGCTGTTCTCAGCCAGCAGAGGTCAAAATAAGCAGTAATGCAAACTCAGTCAGAGACATAGATTTTCACTTGCAACTTGCTTTAACATGTTTAACAGTGCATGAAATTGTTGTTTAAAACAAAAAGAAAATGCTTTTTAGTAGCTGGATCTGGTTTTATCACATTCTGAATTGAACGTTGAAAATGAGCTTTTCAGAGCCAGCAGAGGTCAAAATAAGCAGTAATGCAAACTCAGTCAGAGACAGATTTTCACTTGCAACTTTCTTAAACATATTTAACAGTGCATGAAATGTTGTCTAAAACAAAAAGAAAATGCTTTTTAGTGGCTGGATCTGGTTTTATCACATTCTGAATTGAACGTTGAAAATGAGCTTTTCAGAGCCAGCAGAGGTCAAAATAAGCAGTAATGCAATCTCAGTCATAGACATAGATTTTCACTTGCAACTTGCTTTAACATGTTTAACAGTGCATGAATGTTGTCTAAAACAAAAAGAATGATGCATTTTAGTGGCTGGATCTGGTTTTATCACATTCTGAATTGAACGTTGAAAATGAGCTGTTCTCAGCCAGCAGAGGTCAAAATAAGCAGTATTGCAAACTCAGTCAGAGACATAGATTTTCACTTGCAACTTGCTTTAACATGTTTAACAGTGCATGAAATGTTGTCTAAAACAAAAAGAATGATGCATTTTAGTGGCTGGATCTGGTTTTATCACATTCTGAATTGAACGTTGAAAATGAGCTTTTCAGAGCCAGCAGAGGTCAAAATAAGCAGTAATTCAAACTCAGTCATAGACATAGATTTTCACTTGCAACTTGCTTTAACATGTTTAACAGTGCATGAAATGTTGTCTAAAACAAAAAAGAATGATCCATTTTATGGCTGGATCTGTTTTTATCACTTTCTGAATTGAACGTTGAAAATGAGCTTATCTCAGCCAGCAGAGAGGTCAAATCACAGTAAAGCAAACTCAGTCAGAGACATAGATTTTCACTTGCAACTTGCTTTAACATGTTTTACAGTGCATGAAATGTTGTCTAAAACAAAAAGAATGATGCATTTCATGGCTGGATCTGGTTTTCTTACATTCTGAATTGGACGTTGAAAATGAGCTAATCTCAGCCAGCAGAGAGGTCAAATCACAGTAATGCAAACTCAGTCAGGGACATAGATTTTCACTTGCAACTTGCTTTAACATGTTTAACAATGCATGAAATGTTGTCTAAAACAAAAAAGAATGATGCATTTTATGTCTGGATCTGTTTTTATCACTTTCTGAATTGGACGTTGAAAATGAGTTTATCTCAGCCAGCAGAGAGGTCAAATAACAGTAATGCAAACTCAGTCAGAGACATAGATTTTCACTTGCAACTTGCTTTAACATGTTTAATAGTGCATGAAATGTTGTCTAAAACAAAAAAGAATGATGCATTTTATAGCTGGATCTGGTTTTATTACATTCTGAATTGGACGTTGAAAATGAGCTTATCTCAGCCAGCAGAGAGGTCAAATCACAGTAATGCAAACTCAGTCAGAGACATAGATTTTCACTTGCAACTTGCTTTAACATGTTTAACAGTGCATGAAATGTTGTCTAAAACAAAAAAGAATGATGCATTTTATAGCTGGATCTGGTTTTATCACTTTCTGAATTGGACGTTGAAAATGAGCTTATCTCAGCCAGCAGAGAGGTCAAATCACAGTAATGCAAACTCAGTCAGAGACATAGATTTTCACTTGCAACTTGCTTTAACATGTTTAACAGTGCATGAAATGTTGTATAAAACAAAAAAGAATGATGCATTTTATGTCTGGATCTATTTTTATCACTTTCTGAATTGGACGTTGAAAATGAGCTTATCTCAGCCAGCAGAAAGGTCAAATCACAGTAATGCAAACTCAGTCAGGGACATAGATTTTCACTTGCAACTTGCTTTAACATGTTTAACAGTGCATGAAATGTTGTCTAAAACAAAAAAGAATGATGCATTTTATGTCTGGATCTGTTTTTATCACTTTCTGAATTGGACGTTGAAAATGAGTTTATCTCAGCCAGCAGAGAGGTCAAATAACAGTAATGCAAACTCAGTCAGAGACATAGATTTTCACTTGCAACTTGCTTTAACATGTTTAATAGTGCATGAAATGTTGTCTAAAACAAAAAAGAATGATGCATTTTATAGCTGGATCTGGTTTTATTACATTCTGAATTGGACGTTGAAAATGAGCTTATCTCAGCCAGCAGAGAGGTCAAATCACAGTAATGCAAACTCAGTCAGAGACATAGATTTTCACTTGCAACTTGCTTTAACATGTTTAACAGTGCATGAAATGTTGTCTAAAACAAAAAAGAATGATGCATTTTATAGCTGGATCTGGTTTTATTACATTCTGAATTGGACGTTGAAAATGAGCTTATCTCAGCCAGCAGAGAGGTCAAATCACAGTAATGCAAACTCAGTCAGAGACATAGATTTTCACTTGCAACTTGCTTTAACATGTTTAACAGTGCATGAAATGTTGTCTAAAACAAAAAAGAATGATGCATTTTATAGCTGGATCTGGTTTTATTACATTCTGAATTGGACGTTGAAAATGAGCTTATCTCAGCCAGCAGAGAGGTCAAATCACAGTAATGCAAACTCAGTCAGAGACATAGATTTTCACTTGCAACTTGCTTTAACATGTTTAACAGTGCAGGAAATGTTGTCTAAAACAAAAAAGAATGATGCATTTTATGGCTGGATCTGTTTTTATCACTTTCTGAATTGGACGTTGAAAATGAGCTTATCTCAGCCAGCAGAGAGGTCAAATCACAGTAATGCAAACTCAGTCAGAGACATAGATTTTCACTTGCAACTTGCTTTAACATATTTAACAGTGCATGAAATGTTGTCTAAAACAAAAAAGAATGATGCATTTTATGGCTGGATCTGTTTTTATCACTTTCTGAATTGGACGTTGAAAATGAGCTTATCTCAGCCAGCAGAGAGGTCAAATCACAGTAATGCAAACTCAGTCAGAGACATAAATTTTCACTTGCAACTTGCTTTAACATGTTTAACAGTGCATGAAATGTTGTCTAAAACAAAAAAGAATGATCCATTTTATGGCTGGATCTGTTTTTATCACTTTCTGAATTGGACGTTGAAAATGAGCTTATCTCAGCCAGCAGAGAGGTCAAATCACAGTAATGCAAACTCAGTCAGGGACATAGATTTTCTCTTGCAACTTGCTTTAACATGTTTAACAGTGCATGAAATGTTGTATAAAACAAAAAAGAATGATGCATTTTATGTCTGGATCTATTTTTATCACTTTCTGAATTGGACGTTGAAAATGAGCTTATCTCAGCCAGCAGAGAGGTCAAATCACAGTAATGCAAACTCAGTCAGAGACATAGATTTTCACTTGCAACTTGCTTTAACATGTTTAACAGTGCATGAAATGTTGTCTAAAACAAAAAAGAATGATGCATTTTATAGCTGGATCTGGTTTTATTACATTCTGAATTGGACGTTGAAATTGAGCTTATCTCAGCCAGCAGAGAGGTCAAATCACAGTAATGCAAACTCAGTCAGAGACATAGATTTTCACTTGCAACTTGCTTTAACATGTTTAACAGTGCATGAAATGTTGTCTAAAACAAAAAAGAATGATGCATTTTATGTCTGGATCTATTTTTATCACTTTCTGAATTGGACATTGAAAATGAGCTTATCTCAGCCAGCAGAGAGGTCAAATCACAGTAATGCAAACTCAGTCAGAGACATAGATTTTCACTTGCAACTTGCTTTAACATGTTTAACAATGCATGAAATGTTGTCTAAAACAAAAAAGAATGATGCATTTTATGGCTGGATCTGGTTTTATCACTTTCTGAATTGGACGTTGAAAATGAGCTTTTCCCAGCCAGCAGAGAGGTCAAATCACAGTAATGCAAACTCAGTCAGAGACATAGATTTTCACTTGCAACTTGCTTTAACATGTTTAACAGTGCATGAAATGTTGTCTAAAACAAAAAAGAATGATGCATTTTATGGCTGGATCTGTTTTTATCACTTTCTGAATTGAACGTTGAAAATGAGCTTATCTCAGCCAGCAGAGAGGTCAAATCACAGTAATGCAAACTCAGTCAGAGACATAGATTTTCACTTGCAACTTGCTTTAACATGTTTAACAGTGCATGAAATGTTGTATAAAACAAAAAAGAATGATGCATTTTATGGCTGGATCTGGTTTTATTACATTCTGAATTGGACGTTGAAAATGAGCTTATCTCAGCCAGCAGAGAGGTCAAATCACAGTAATGCAAACTCAGTCAGAGACATAAATTTTCATTTGCAACTTGCTTTAACATGTTTAACAGTGCATGAAATGTTGTCTAAAACAAAAAAGAATGATCCATTTTATGTCTGGATCTGTTTTTATCACTTTCTGAATTGGACGTTGAAAATGAGCTTATCTCAGCCAGCAGAGAGGTCAAATCACAGTAATGCAAACTTAGTCAGGGACATAGATTTTCTCTTGCAACTTGCTTTAACATGTTTAACAATGCATGAAATGTTGTCTAAAACAAAAAAGAATGATGCATTTTATGGCTGGATCTGGTTTTATCACTTTCTGAATTGGACGTTGAAAATGAGCTTTTCCCAGCCAGCAGAGAGGTCAAATCACAGTAATGCAAACTCAGTCAGAGACGTAGATTTTCACTTGCAACTTGCTTTAACATGTTTAACAGTGCATGAAATGTTGTCTAAAACAAAAAAGAATGATGCATTTTATGGCTGGATCTGTTTTTATCACTTTCTGAATTGGACGTTGAAAATGAGCTTATATCAGCCAGCAGAGAGGTCAAATCACAGTAATGCAAACTCAGTCAGAGACATAGATTTTCACTTGCAACTTGCTTTAACATGTTTAACAGTGCATGAAATGTTGTCTAAAACAAAAAATAATGATGCATTTTATGGCTGGATCTGTTTTTATCACTTTCTGAATTGGACGTTGAAAATGAGCTTTTCCCAGCCAGCAGAGAGGTCAAATCACAGTAATGCAAACTCAGTCAGAGACATAGATTTTCACTTGCAACTTGCTTTAACATGTTTAACAGTGCATGAAATGTTGTCTAAAACAAAAAGAAAATGGTTTTTAGTGGCTGGATCTGGTTTTATCACATTCTGAATTGAACGTTGAAAATGAGCTTTTCAGAGCCAGCAGAGGTCAAAATAAGCAGTAATGCAAACTTAGTCATAGACATAGATTTTCACTTGCAACTTGCTTTAACATGTTTAACAGTGCATGAAATGTTGTCTAAAACAAAAAGAAAATGCTTTTTAGTAGCTGGATCTGGTTTTATCACATTCTGAATTGAACGTTGAAAATGAGCTTTTCAGAGCCAGCAGAGGTCAAAATAAGCAGTAATGCAAACTCAGTCAGAGACATAGATTTTCACTTGCAACTTGCTTTAACATGTTTAACAGTGCATGAAATTGTTGTCTAAAACAAAAAGAAAATGCTTTTTAGTAGCTGGATCTGGTTTTATCACATTCTGAATTGAACGTTGAAAATGAGCTTTTCAGAGCCAGCAGAGGTCAAAATAAGCAGTAATGCAAACTCAGTCAGAGACATAGATTTTCACTTGCAACTTTCTTAAACGTATTTAACAGTGCATGAAATGTTGTCTAAAACAAAAAGAAAATGCTTTTTAGTGGCTGGATCTGGTTTTATCACATTCTGAATTGAACGTTGAAAATGAGCTTTTCAGAGCCAGCAGAGGTCAAAATAAGCAGTAATGCAAACTCAGTCATAGACATAGACTTTCACTTGCAACTTGCTTTAACATGTTTAACAGTGCATGAAATGTTGTCTAAAACAAAAAGAATGATGCATTTTAGTGGCTGGATCTGGTTTTATCACTTTCTGAATTCAACGTTGAAAATGAGCTGTTCTCAGCCAGCAGAGGTCAAAATAAGCAGTAATGCAAACTCAGTCAGATACATAGATTTTCACTTGCAACTTGCTTTAACATGTTTAACAGTGCATGAATTGTTGTCTAAAACAAAAAGAATGATACATTTTAGTGGGTGGATCTGGTTTTATCACATTCTGAATTGAACGTTGAAAATTAGCTTTTCAGAGCCAGCAGAGGTCAAAATAAGCAGTAATGCAAACTCAGTCATAAACATAGATTTTCACTTGCAACTTGCTTTAACATGTTTAACAGTGCATGAAATGTTGTCTAAAACAAAAAGAATGATGCATTTTAGTGGCTGGATCTGGTTTTATCACATTCTGAATTGAACGTTGAAATAGAGCTGTTCTCAGCCAGCAGAGGTCAAAACAAGCAGTAATGCAAACTCAGTCAGAGACATAGATTTTCACTTGCAACTTGCTTTAACATGTTTAACAGTGCATGAAATATTGTCTAAAACAAAAAGAATGATACAATTTAGTGGCTGGATCTGGTTTTATCACATTCTGAATTGAACGGTGAAAATGAGCTTTTCAGAGCCAGCAGAGGTCAAAATAAGCAGTAATGCAAACTCAGTCATAGATAGACATAGATTTTCACTTGCAACTTGCTTTAACATGTTTAACAGTGCATGAAATGTTGTCTAAAACAAAAAGAATGATGCATTTTAGTGGCTGGATCTGGTTTTATCACATTCTGAATTGAACGTTAAAAATGAGCTGTTCTCAGCCAGCAGAGGTCAAAATAAGCAGTAATGCAAACTCAGTCAGAGACATAGATTTTCACTTGCAACGTTCCTAAACATATTTAACAGTGCATAAAATGTTGTCTAAAACAAAAAGAAAATGCTTTTTAGTGGATGGATCTGGTTTTATCACATTCTGAAATGAACGTTGAAAATGAGCTTTTCAGAGCCAGCAGAGGTCAAAATAAGCAGTAATGCAAACTCAGTCATAGACATAGATTTTCACTCGCAACTTGCTTTAACATGTTTAACAGTGCATGAAATGTTGTCTAAAACAAAAAGAATGTTGAATTTTAGTGGCTGGGTCTGGTTTTATCACTTTCTGAATTGAACGTTGAAAATAAGCTGTTCTCAGCCAGCAGAGGTCAAAATAAGCAGTAATGCAAACTCAGTCAGAGACATAGATTTTCACTTGCAACTTGCTTTAACATGTTTACCAGTGCATGAAATTGTTGTCAAAAACAAAAAGAAAATGCTTTTTAGTGGGTGGATCTGGTTTTATCACATTCTGAATTGAACGTTGAAAATGAGCTTTTCAGAGCCAGCAGAGGTCAAAATAAGCAATAATGCAAACTCAGTCAGAGACATAGATTTTCACTTGCAACTTTCTTAAACATATTTAACAGTGCATGAAATGTTGTCTAAAACAAAAAGAAAATGCTTTTTAGTGGCTGGATCTGGTTTTATCACATTCTGAATTGAACGTTGAAAATGAGCTTTTCAGAGCCAGCAGAGGTCAAAATAAGCAGTAATGCAAACTCATTCATAGACATAGATTTTCACTTGCAACTTGCTTTTACATGTTTAACAGTGCATGAAATGTTGTCTAAAACAAAAAGAATGATGCATTTTAGTGGCTGGACCTGGTTTTATCACATTCTGAATTGAACGTTGAAAATGAGCTGTTCTCAGCCAGCAGAGGTCAAAATAAGCAGTAATGCAAACTCAGTCAGAGACATAGATTTTCACTTGCAACTTGCTTTAACATGTTTAACAGTGCATGAAATTGTTGTTTAAAACAAAAAGAAAATGCTTTTTAGTAGCTGGATCTGGTTTTATCACATTCTGAATTGAACGTTGAAAATGAGCTTTTCAGAGCCAGCAGAGGTCAAAATAAGCAGTAATGCAAACTCAGTCAGAGACAGATTTTCACTTGCAACTTTCTTAAACATATTTAACAGTGCATGAAATGTTGTCTAAAACAAAAAGAAAATGCTTTTTAGTGGCTGGATCTGGTTTTATCACATTCTGAATTGAACGTTGAAAATGAGCTTTTCAGAGCCAGCAGAGGTCAAAATAAGCAGTAATGCAATCTCAGTCATAGACATAGATTTTCACTTGCAACTTGCTTTAACATGTTTAACAGTGCATGAATGTTGTCTAAAACAAAAAGAATGATGCATTTTAGTGGCTGGATCTGGTTTTATCACATTCTGAATTGAACGTTGAAAATGAGCTGTTCTCAGCCAGCAGAGGTCAAAATAAGCAGTATTGCAAACTCAGTCAGAGACATAGATTTTCACTTGCAACTTGCTTTAACATGTTTAACAGTGCATGAAATGTTGTCTAAAACAAAAAGAATGATGCATTTTAGTGGCTGGATCTGGTTTTATCACATTCTGAATTGAACGTTGAAAATGAGCTTTTCAGAGCCAGCAGAGGTCAAAATAAGCAGTAATTCAAACTCAGTCATAGACATAGATTTTCACTTGCAACTTGCTTTAACATGTTTAACAGTGCATGAAATGTTGTCTAAAACAAAAAAGAATGATCCATTTTATGGCTGGATCTGTTTTTATCACTTTCTGAATTGAACGTTGAAAATGAGCTTATCTCAGCCAGCAGAGAGGTCAAATCACAGTAAAGCAAACTCAGTCAGAGACATAGATTTTCACTTGCAACTTGCTTTAACATGTTTTACAGTGCATGAAATGTTGTCTAAAACAAAAAGAATGATGCATTTCATGGCTGGATCTGGTTTTCTTACATTCTGAATTGGACGTTGAAAATGAGCTAATCTCAGCCAGCAGAGAGGTCAAATCACAGTAATGCAAACTCAGTCAGGGACATAGATTTTCACTTGCAACTTGCTTTAACATGTTTAACAATGCATGAAATGTTGTCTAAAACAAAAAAGAATGATGCATTTTATGTCTGGATCTGTTTTTATCACTTTCTGAATTGGACGTTGAAAATGAGTTTATCTCAGCCAGCAGAGAGGTCAAATAACAGTAATGCAAACTCAGTCAGAGACATAGATTTTCACTTGCAACTTGCTTTAACATGTTTAATAGTGCATGAAATGTTGTCTAAAACAAAAAAGAATGATGCATTTTATAGCTGGATCTGGTTTTATTACATTCTGAATTGGACGTTGAAAATGAGCTTATCTCAGCCAGCAGAGAGGTCAAATCACAGTAATGCAAACTCAGTCAGAGACATAGATTTTCACTTGCAACTTGCTTTAACATGTTTAACAGTGCATGAAATGTTGTCTAAAACAAAAAAGAATGATGCATTTTATAGCTGGATCTGGTTTTATCACTTTCTGAATTGGACGTTGAAAATGAGCTTATCTCAGCCAGCAGAGAGGTCAAATCACAGTAATGCAAACTCAGTCAGAGACATAGATTTTCACTTGCAACTTGCTTTAACATGTTTAACAGTGCATGAAATGTTGTATAAAACAAAAAAGAATGATGCATTTTATGTCTGGATCTATTTTTATCACTTTCTGAATTGGACGTTGAAAATGAGCTTATCTCAGCCAGCAGAAAGGTCAAATCACAGTAATGCAAACTCAGTCAGGGACATAGATTTTCACTTGCAACTTGCTTTAACATGTTTAACAGTGCATGAAATGTTGTCTAAAACAAAAAAGAATGATGCATTTTATGTCTGGATCTGTTTTTATCACTTTCTGAATTGGACGTTGAAAATGAGTTTATCTCAGCCAGCAGAGAGGTCAAATAACAGTAATGCAAACTCAGTCAGAGACATAGATTTTCACTTGCAACTTGCTTTAACATGTTTAATAGTGCATGAAATGTTGTCTAAAACAAAAAAGAATGATGCATTTTATAGCTGGATCTGGTTTTATTACATTCTGAATTGGACGTTGAAAATGAGCTTATCTCAGCCAGCAGAGAGGTCAAATCACAGTAATGCAAACTCAGTCAGAGACATAGATTTTCACTTGCAACTTGCTTTAACATGTTTAACAGTGCATGAAATGTTGTCTAAAACAAAAAAGAATGATGCATTTTATAGCTGGATCTGGTTTTATTACATTCTGAATTGGACGTTGAAAATGAGCTTATCTCAGCCAGCAGAGAGGTCAAATCACAGTAATGCAAACTCAGTCAGAGACATAGATTTTCACTTGCAACTTGCTTTAACATGTTTAACAGTGCATGAAATGTTGTCTAAAACAAAAAAGAATGATGCATTTTATAGCTGGATCTGGTTTTATTACATTCTGAATTGGACGTTGAAAATGAGCTTATCTCAGCCAGCAGAGAGGTCAAATCACAGTAATGCAAACTCAGTCAGAGACATAGATTTTCACTTGCAACTTGCTTTAACATGTTTAACAGTGCAGGAAATGTTGTCTAAAACAAAAAAGAATGATGCATTTTATGGCTGGATCTGTTTTTATCACTTTCTGAATTGGACGTTGAAAATGAGCTTATCTCAGCCAGCAGAGAGGTCAAATCACAGTAATGCAAACTCAGTCAGAGACATAGATTTTCACTTGCAACTTGCTTTAACATATTTAACAGTGCATGAAATGTTGTCTAAAACAAAAAAGAATGATGCATTTTATGGCTGGATCTGTTTTTATCACTTTCTGAATTGGACGTTGAAAATGAGCTTATCTCAGCCAGCAGAGAGGTCAAATCACAGTAATGCAAACTCAGTCAGAGACATAAATTTTCACTTGCAACTTGCTTTAACATGTTTAACAGTGCATGAAATGTTGTCTAAAACAAAAAAGAATGATCCATTTTATGGCTGGATCTGTTTTTATCACTTTCTGAATTGGACGTTGAAAATGAGCTTATCTCAGCCAGCAGAGAGGTCAAATCACAGTAATGCAAACTCAGTCAGGGACATAGATTTTCTCTTGCAACTTGCTTTAACATGTTTAACAGTGCATGAAATGTTGTATAAAACAAAAAAGAATGATGCATTTTATGTCTGGATCTATTTTTATCACTTTCTGAATTGGACGTTGAAAATGAGCTTATCTCAGCCAGCAGAGAGGTCAAATCACAGTAATGCAAACTCAGTCAGAGACATAGATTTTCACTTGCAACTTGCTTTAACATGTTTAACAGTGCATGAAATGTTGTCTAAAACAAAAAAGAATGATGCATTTTATAGCTGGATCTGGTTTTATTACATTCTGAATTGGACGTTGAAATTGAGCTTATCTCAGCCAGCAGAGAGGTCAAATCACAGTAATGCAAACTCAGTCAGAGACATAGATTTTCACTTGCAACTTGCTTTAACATGTTTAACAGTGCATGAAATGTTGTCTAAAACAAAAAAGAATGATGCATTTTATGTCTGGATCTATTTTTATCACTTTCTGAATTGGACATTGAAAATGAGCTTATCTCAGCCAGCAGAGAGGTCAAATCACAGTAATGCAAACTCAGTCAGAGACATAGATTTTCACTTGCAACTTGCTTTAACATGTTTAACAATGCATGAAATGTTGTCTAAAACAAAAAAGAATGATGCATTTTATGGCTGGATCTGGTTTTATCACTTTCTGAATTGGACGTTGAAAATGAGCTTTTCCCAGCCAGCAGAGAGGTCAAATCACAGTAATGCAAACTCAGTCAGAGACATAGATTTTCACTTGCAACTTGCTTTAACATGTTTAACAGTGCATGAAATGTTGTCTAAAACAAAAAAGAATGATGCATTTTATGGCTGGATCTGTTTTTATCACTTTCTGAATTGAACGTTGAAAATGAGCTTATCTCAGCCAGCAGAGAGGTCAAATCACAGTAATGCAAACTCAGTCAGAGACATAGATTTTCACTTGCAACTTGCTTTAACATGTTTAACAGTGCATGAAATGTTGTATAAAACAAAAAAGAATGATGCATTTTATGGCTGGATCTGGTTTTATTACATTCTGAATTGGACGTTGAAAATGAGCTTATCTCAGCCAGCAGAGAGGTCAAATCCCAGTAATGCAAACTCAGTCAGAGACATAAATTTTCATTTGCAACTTGCTTTAACATGTTTAACAGTGCATGAAATGTTGTCTAAAACAAAAAAGAATGATCCATTTTATGTCTGGATCTGTTTTTATCACTTTCTGAATTGGACGTTGAAAATGAGCTTATCTCAGCCAGCAGAGAGGTCAAATCACAGTAATGCAAACTTAGTCAGGGACATAGATTTTCTCTTGCAACTTGCTTTAACATGTTTAACAGTGCATGAAATGTTGTATAAAACAAAAAAGAATGATGCATTTTATGTCTGGATCTATTTTTATCACTTTCTGAATTGGACGTTGAAAATGAGCTTATCTCAGCCAGCAGAGAGGTCAAATCACAGTAATGCAAACTCAGTCAGAGACATAGATTTTCACTTGCAACTTGCTTTAACATGTTTAACAGTGCATGAAATGTTGTCTAAAACAAAAAAGAATGATGCATTTTATAGCTGGATCTGGTTTTATTACATTCTGAATTGGACGTTGAAATTGAGCTTATCTCAGCCAGCAGAGAGGTCAAATCACAGTAATGCAAACTCAGTCAGAGACATAGATTTTCACTTGCAACTTGCTTTAACATGTTTAACAGTGCATGAAATGTTGTCTAAAACAAAAAAGAATGATGCATTTTATGTCTGGATCTATTTTTATCACTTTCTGAATTGAACGTTGAAAATGAGCTTATCTCAGCCAGCAGAGAGGTCAAATCACAGTAATGCAAACTCAGTCAGAGACATAGATTTTCACTTGCAACTTGCTTTAACATGTTTAACAGTGCATGAAATGTTGTCTAAAACAAAAAAGAATGATGCATTTTATAGCTGGATCTGGTTTTATTACATTCTGAATTGGACGTTGAAAATGAGCTTATCTCAGCAAGCAGAGAGGTCAAATCACAGTAATGCAAACTCAGTCAGAGACATAGATTTTCACTTGCAACTTGCTTTAACATGTTTAACAGTGCAGGAAATGTTGTCTAAAACAAAAAAGAATGATGCATTTTATGGCTGGATCTGTTTTTATCATTTTCTGAATTGGACGTTGAAAATGAGCTTATCTCAGCCAGCAGAGAGGTCAAATCACAGTAATGCAAACTCAGTCAGAGACATAGATTTTCACTTGCAACTTGCTTTAACATATTTAACAGTGCATGAAATGTTGTCTAAAACAAAAAAGAATGATGCATTTTATAGCTGGATCTGTTTTTATCACTTTCTGAACTGGACGTTGAAAATGAGCTTATCTCAGCCAGCAGAGAGGTCAAATCACAGTAATGCAAACTCAGTCAGAGACATAGATTTTCACTTGCAACTTGCTTTAACATGTTTAACAGTGCATGAAATGTTGTCTAAAACAAAAAAGAATGTTGCATTTTATGGCTGGATCTGTTTTTATCACTTTCTGAATTGGACGTTGAAAATGAGCTTATCTCAGCCAGCAGAGAAGTCAAATCACAGTAATGCAAACTCAGTCAGAGACATAGATTTTCACTTGCAACTTGCTTTAACATGTTTAACAGTGCATGAAATGTTGTCTAAATAAAAATAGAATGATGCATTTTATGGCTGGATCTGGTTTTATCACATTCTGAATTGGACGTTGAAAATGAGCTTTTCTCAGCCAGCAGAGAGGTCAAATCACAGTAATGCAAACTCAGTCAGAGACATAGATTTTCACTTGCAACTTGCTTTAACATGTTTAACAGTGCATGAAATGTTGTCTAAAACAAAAAAGAATGATGCATTTTATGGCTGGATCTGTTTTTATCACTTTCTGAATTGAACGTTGAAAATGAGCTTATCTCAGCCAGCAGAGAGGTCAAATCACAGTAATGCAAACTCAGTCAGAGACATAGATTTTCACTTGCAACTTGCTTTAACATGTTTAACAGTGCATGAAATGTTGTATAAAACAAAAAAGAATGATGCATTTTATGGCTGGATCTGGTTTTATTACATTCTGAATTGGACGTTGAAAATGAGCTTATCTCAGCCAGCAGAGAGGTCAAATCACAGTAATGCAAACTCAGTCAGAGACATAAATTTTCATTTGCAACTTGCTTTAACATGTTTAACAGTGCATGAAATGTTGTCTAAAACAAAAAAGAATGATCCATTTTATGTCTGGATCTGTTTTTATCACTTTCTGAATTGGACGTTGAAAATGAGCTTATCTCAGCCAGCAGAGAGGTCAAATCACAGTAATGCAAACTTAGTCAGGGACATAGATTTTCTCTTGCAACTTGCTTTAACATGTTTAACAGTGCATGAAATGTTGTATAAAACAAAAAAGAATGATGCATTTTATGTCTGGATCTATTTTTATCACTTTCTGAATTGGACGTTGAAAATGAGCTTATCTCAGCCAGCAGAGAGGTCAAATCACAGTAATGCAAACTCAGTCAGAGCCATAGATTTTCACTTGCAACTTGCTTTAACATGTTTAACAGTGCATGAAATGTTGTCTAAAACAAAAAAGAATGATGCATTTTATAGCTGGATCTGGTTTTATTACATTCTGAATTGGACGTTGAAATTGAGCTTATCTCAGCCAGCAGAGAGGTCAAATCACAGTAATGCAAACTCAGTCAGAGACATAGATTTTCACTTGCAACTTGCTTTAACATGTTTAACAGTGCATGAAATGTTGTCTAAAACAAAAAAGAATGATGCATTTTATGTCTGGATCTATTTTTATCACTTTCTGAATTGGACGTTGAAAATGAGCTTATCTCAGCCAGCAGAGAGGTCAAATCACAGTAAAGCAAACTCAGTCAGAGACATAGATTTTCACTTGCAACTTGCTTTAACATGTTTAACAATGCATGAAATGTTGTCTAAAACAAAAAAGAATGATGCATTTTATGGCTGGATCTGGTTTTATCACTTTCTGAATTGGACGTTGAAAATGAGCTTTTCCCAGCCAGCAGAGAGGTCAAATCACAGTAATGCAAACTCAGTCAGAGACATAGATTTTCACTTGCAACTTGCTTTAACATGTTTAACAGTGCATGAAATGTTGTCTAAAACAAAAAAGAATGATGCATTTTATAGCTGGATCTGGTTTTATTACATTCTGAATTGGACGTTGAAAATGAGCTTATCTCAGCCAGCAGAGAGGTCAAATCACAGTAATGCAAACTCAGTCAGAGACATAGATTTTCACTTGCAACTTGCTTTAACATGTTTAACAGTGCAGGAAATGTTGTCTAAAACAAAAAAGAATGATGCATTTTATGGCTGGATCTGTTTTTATCACTTTCTGAATTGGACGTTGAAAATGAGCTTATCTCAGCCAGCAGAGAGGTCAAATCACAGTAATGCAAACTCAGTCAGAGACATAGATTTTCACTTGCAACTTGCTTTAACATATTTAACAGTGCATGAAATGTTGTCTAAAACAAAAAAGAATGATGCATTTTATGGCTGGATCTGTTTTTATCACTTTCTGAATTGGACGTTGAAAATGAGCTTATCTCAGCCAGCAGAGAGGTCAAATCACAGTAATGCAAACTCAGTCAGAGACATAAATTTTCACTTGCAACTTGCTTTAACATGTTTAACAGTGCATGAAATGTTGTCTAAAACAAAAAAGAATGATCCATTTTATGGCTGGATCTGTTTTTATCACTTTCTGAATTGGACGTTGAAAATGAGCTTATCTCAGCCAGCAGAGAGGTCAAATCACAGTAATGCAAACTCAGTCAGGGACATAGATTTTCTCTTGCAACTTGCTTTAACATGTTTAACAGTGCATGAAATGTTGTATAAAACAAAAAAGAATGATGCATTTTATGTCTGGATCTATTTTTATCACTTTCTGAATTGGACGTTGAAAATGAGCTTATCTCAGCCAGCAGAGAGGTCAAATCACAGTAATGCAAACTCAGTCAGAGACATAGATTTTCACTTGCAACTTGCTTTAACATGTTTAACAGTGCATGAAATGTTGTCTAAAACAAAAAAGAATGATGCATTTTATAGCTGGATCTGGTTTTATTACATTCTGAATTGGACGTTGAAATTGAGCTTATCTCAGCCAGCAGAGAGGTCAAATCACAGTAATGCAAACTCAGTCAGAGACATAGATTTTCACTTGCAACTTGCTTTAACATGTTTAACAGTGCATGAAATGTTGTCTAAAACAAAAAAGAATGATGCATTTTATGTCTGGATCTATTTTTATCACTTTCTGAATTGGACATTGAAAATGAGCTTATCTCAGCCAGCAGAGAGGTCAAATCACAGTAATGCAAACTCAGTCAGAGACATAGATTTTCACTTGCAACTTGCTTTAACATGTTTAACAATGCATGAAATGTTGTCTAAAACAAAAAAGAATGATGCATTTTATGGCTGGATCTGGTTTTATCACTTTCTGAATTGGACGTTGAAAATGAGCTTTTCCCAGCCAGCAGAGAGGTCAAATCACAGTAATGCAAACTCAGTCAGAGACATAGATTTTCACTTGCAACTTGCTTTAACATGTTTAACAGTGCATGAAATGTTGTCTAAAACAAAAAAGAATGATGCATTTTATGGCTGGATCTGTTTTTATCACTTTCTGAATTGAACGTTGAAAATGAGCTTATCTCAGCCAGCAGAGAGGTCAAATCACAGTAATGCAAACTCAGTCAGAGACATAGATTTTCACTTGCAACTTGCTTTAACATGTTTAACAGTGCATGAAATGTTGTATAAAACAAAAAAGAATGATGCATTTTATGGCTGGATCTGGTTTTATTACATTCTGAATTGGACGTTGAAAATGAGCTTATCTCAGCCAGCAGAGAGGTCAAATCACAGTAATGCAAACTCAGTCAGAGACATAAATTTTCATTTGCAACTTGCTTTAACATGTTTAACAGTGCATGAAATGTTGTCTAAAACAAAAAAGAATGATCCATTTTATGTCTGGATCTGTTTTTATCACTTTCTGAATTGGACGTTGAAAATGAGCTTATCTCAGCCAGCAGAGAGGTCAAATCACAGTAATGCAAACTTAGTCAGGGACATAGATTTTCTCTTGCAACTTGCTTTAACATGTTTAACAGTGCATGAAATGTTGTATAAAACAAAAAAGAATGATGCATTTTATGTCTGGATCTATTTTTATCACTTTCTGAATTGGACGTTGAAAATGAGCTTATCTCAGCCAGCAGAGAGGTCAAATCACAGTAATGCAAACTCAGTCAGAGACATAGATTTTCACTTGCAACTTGCTTTAACATGTTTAACAGTGCATGAAATGTTGTCTAAAACAAAAAAGAATGATGCATTTTATAGCTGGATCTGGTTTTATTACATTCTGAATTGGACGTTGAAATTGAGCTTATCTCAGCCAGCAGAGAGGTCAAATCACAGTAATGCAAACTCAGTCAGAGACATAGATTTTCACTTGCAACTTGCTTTAACATGTTTAACAGTGCATGAAATGTTGTCTAAAACAAAAAAGAATGATGCATTTTATGTCTGGATCTATTTTTATCACTTTCTGAATTGAACGTTGAAAATGAGCTTATCTCAGCCAGCAGAGAGGTCAAATCACAGTAATGCAAACTCAGTCAGAGACATAGATTTTCACTTGCAACTTGCTTTAACATGTTTAACAGTGCATGAAATGTTGTCTAAAACAAAAAAGAATGATGCATTTTATAGCTGGATCTGGTTTTATTACATTCTGAATTGGACGTTGAAAATGAGCTTATCTCAGCAAGCAGAGAGGTCAAATCACAGTAATGCAAACTCAGTCAGAGACATAGATTTTCACTTGCAACTTGCTTTAACATGTTTAACAGTGCAGGAAATGTTGTCTAAAACAAAAAAGAATGATGCATTTTATGGCTGGATCTGTTTTTATCATTTTCTGAATTGGACGTTGAAAATGAGCTTATCTCAGCCAGCAGAGAGGTCAAATCACAGTAATGCAAACTCAGTCAGAGACATAGATTTTCACTTGCAACTTGCTTTAACATATTTAACAGTGCATGAAATGTTGTCTAAAACAAAAAAGAATGATGCATTTTATAGCTGGATCTGTTTTTATCACTTTCTGAACTGGACGTTGAAAATGAGCTTATCTCAGCCAGCAGAGAGGTCAAATCACAGTAATGCAAACTCAGTCAGAGACATAGATTTTCACTTGCAACTTGCTTTAACATGTTTAACAGTGCATGAAATGTTGTCTAAAACAAAAAAGAATGTTGCATTTTATGGCTGGATCTGTTTTTATCACTTTCTGAATTGGACGTTGAAAATGAGCTTATCTCAGCCAGCAGAGAAGTCAAATCACAGTAATGCAAACTCAGTCAGAGACATAGATTTTCACTTGCAACTTGCTTTAACATGTTTAACAGTGCATGAAATGTTGTCTAAATAAAAATAGAATGATGCATTTTATGGCTGGATCTGGTTTTATCACATTCTGAATTGGACGTTGAAAATGAGCTTTTCTCAGCCAGCAGAGAGGTCAAATCACAGTAATGCAAACTCAGTCAGAGACATAGATTTTCACTTGCAACTTGCTTTAACATGTTTAACAGTGCATGAAATGTTGTCTAAAACAAAAAAGAATGATGCATTTTATGGCTGGATCTGTTTTTATCACTTTCTGAATTGAACGTTGAAAATGAGCTTATCTCAGCCAGCAGAGAGGTCAAATCACAGTATTGCAAACTCAGTCAGAGACATAGATTTTCACTTGCAACTTGCTTTAACATGTTTAACAGTGCATGAAATGTTGTATAAAACAAAAAAGAATGATGCATTTTATGGCTGGATCTGGTTTTATTACATTCTGAATTGGACGTTGAAAATGAGCTTATCTCAGCCAGCAGAGAGGTCAAATCACAGTAATGCAAACTCAGTCAGAGACATAAATTTTCATTTGCAACTTGCTTTAACATGTTTAACAGTGCATGAAATGTTGTCTAAAACAAAAAAGAATGATCCATTTTATGTCTGGATCTGTTTTTATCACTTTCTGAATTGGACGTTGAAAATGAGCTTATCTCAGCCAGCAGAGAGGTCAAATCACAGTAATGCAAACTCAGTCAGAGACATAAATTTTCACTTGCAACTTGCTTTAACATGTTTAACAGTGCATGAAATGTTGTCTAAAACAAAAAAGAATGATCCATTTTATGGCTGGATCTGTTTTTATCACTTTCTGAATTGGACGTTGAAAATGAGCTTATCTCAGCCAGCAGAGAGGTCAAATCACAGTAATGCAAACTCAGTCAGGGACATAGATTTTCTCTTGCAACTTGCTTTAACATGTTTAACAGTGCATAAAATGTTGTATAAAACAAAAAAGAATGATCCATTTTATGGCTGGATCTATTTTTATCACTTTCTGAATTGGACGTTGAAAATGAGCTTATCTCAGCCAGCAGAGAGGTCAAATCACAGTAATGCAAACTCAGTCAGAGACATAGATTTTCACTTGCAACTTGCTTTAACATGTTTAACAGTGCATGAAATGTTGTCTAAAACAAAAAAGAATGATGCATTTTATAGCTGGATCTGGTTTTATTACATTCTGAATTGGACGTTGAAATTGAGCTTATCTCAGCCAGCAGAGAGGTCAAATCACAGTAATGCAAACTCAGTCAGAGACATAGATTTTCACTTGCAACTTGCTTTAACATGTTTAACAGTGCATGAAATGTTGTCTAAAACAAAAAAGAATGATGCATTTTATGTCTGGATCTATTTTTATCACTTTCTGAATTGGACATTGAAAATGAGCTTATTTCAGCCAGCAGAGAGGTCAAATCACAGTAATGCAAACTCAGTCAGAGACATAGATTTTCACTTGCAACTTGCTTTAACATGTTTAACAATGCATGAAATGTTGTCTAAAACAAAAAAGAATGATGCATTTTATGGCTGGATCTGGTTTTATCACTTTCTGAATTGGACGTTGAAAATGAGCTTTTCCCAGCCAGCAGAGAGGTCAAATCACAGTAATGCAAACTCAGTCAGAGACATAGATTTTCACTTGCAACTTGCTTTAACATGTTTAACAGTGCATGAAATGTTGTCTAAAACAAAAAAGAATGATGCATTTTATGGCTGGATCTGTTTTTATCACTTTCTGAATTGAACGTTGAAAATGAGCTTATCTCAGCCAGCAGAGAGGTCAAATCACAGTAATGCAAACTCAGTCAGAGACATAGATTTTCACTTGCAACTTGCTTTAACATGTTTAACAGTGCATGAAATGTTGTATAAAACAAAAAAGAATGATGCATTTTATGGCTGGATCTGGTTTTATTACATTCTGAATTGGACGTTGAAAATGAGCTTATCTCAGCCAGCAGAGAGGTCAAATCACAGTAATGCAAACTCAGTCAGAGACATAAATTTTCATTTGCAACTTGCTTTAACATGTTTAACAGTGCATGAAATGTTGTCTAAAACAAAAAAGAATGATCCATTTTATGTCTGGATCTGTTTTTATCACTTTCTGAATTGGACGTTGAAAATGAGCTTATCTCAGCCAGCAGAGAGGTCAAATCACAGTAATGCAAACTCAGTCAGAGACATAAATTTTCACTTGCAACTTGCTTTAACATGTTTAACAGTGCATGAAATGTTGTCTAAAACAAAAAAGAATGATCCATTTTATGGCTGGATCTGTTTTTATCACTTTCTGAATTGGACGTTGAAAATGAGCTTATCTCAGCCAGCAGAGAGGTCAAATCACAGTAATGCAAACTCAGTCAGGGACATAGATTTTCTCTTGCAACTTGCTTTAACATGTTTAACAGTGCATGAAATGTTGTATAAAACAAAAAAGAATGATCCATTTTATGGCTGGATCTATTTTTATCACTTTCTGAATTGGACGTTGAAAATGAGCTTATCTCAGCCAGCAGAGAGGTCAAATCACAGTAATGCAAACTCAGTCAGAGACATAGATTTTCACTTGCAACTTGCTTTAACATGTTTAACAGTGCATGAAATGTTGTCTAAAACAAAAAAGAATGATGCAATTTATAGCTGGATCTGGTTTTATTACATTCTGAATTGGACGTTGAAATTGAGCTTATCTCAGCCAGCAGAGAGGTCAAATCACAGTAATGCAAACTCAGTCAGAGACATAGATTTTCACTTGCAACTTGCTTTAACATGTTTAACAGTGCATGAAATGTTGTCTAAAACAAAAAAGAATGATGCATTTTATGTCTGGATCTATTTTTATCACTTTCTGAATTGGACATTGAAAATGAGCTTATCTCAGCCAGCAGAGAGGTCAAATCACAGTAATGCAAACTCAGTCAGAGACATAGATTTTCACTTGCAACTTGCTTTAACATGTTTAACAATGCATGAAATGTTGTCTAAAACAAAAAAGAATGATGCATTTTATGGCTGGATCTGGTTTTATCACTTTCTGAATTGGACGTTGAAAATGAGCTTTTCCCAGCCAGCAGAGAGGTCAAATCACAGTAATGCAAACTCAGTCAGAGACATAGATTTTCACTTGCAACTTGCTTTAACATGTTTAACAGTGCATGAAATGTTGTCTAAAACAAAAAAGAATGATGCATTTTATGGCTGGATCTGTTTTTATCACTTTCTGAATTGAACGTTGAAAATGAGCTTATCTCAGCCAGCAGAGAGGTCAAATCACAGTAATGCAAACTCAGTCAGAGACATAGATTTTCACTTGCAACTTGCTTTAACATGTTTAACAGTGCATGAAATGTTGTATAAAACAAAAAAGAATGATGCATTTTATGGCTGGATCTGGTTTTATTACATTCTGAATTGGACGTTGAAAATGAGCTTATCTCAGCCAGCAGAGAGGTCAAATCACAGTAATGCAAACTCAGTCAGAGACATAAATTTTCATTTGCAACTTGCTTTAACATGTTTAACAGTGCATGAAATGTTGTCTAAAACAAAAAAGAATGATCCATTTTATGTCTGGATCTGTTTTTATCACTTTCTGAATTGGACGTTGAAAATGAGCTTATCTCAGCCAGCAGAGAGGTCAAATCACAGTAATGCAAACTTAGTCAGGGACATAGATTTTCTCTTGCAACTTGCTTTAACATGTTTAACAGTGCATGAAATGTTGTATAAAACAAAAAAGAATGATGCATTTTATGTCTGGATCTATTTTTATCACTTTCTGAATTGGACGTTGAAAATGAGCTTATCTCAGCCAGCAGAGAGGTCAAATCACAGTAATGCAAACTCAGTCAGAGACATAGATTTTCACTTGCAACTTGCTTTAACATGTTTAACAGTGCATGAAATGTTGTCTAAAACAAAAAAGAATGATGCATTTTATAGCTGGATCTGGTTTTATTACATTCTGAATTGGACGTTGAAATTGAGCTTATCTCAGCCAGCAGAGAGGTCAAATCACAGTAATGCAAACTCAGTCAGAGACATAGATTTTCACTTGCAACTTGCTTTAACATGTTTAACAGTGCATGAAATGTTGTCTAAAACAAAAAAGAATGATGCATTTTATGTCTGGATCTATTTTTATCA
This sequence comes from Danio rerio, assembly GCF_052040795.2. Classification (NCBI taxonomy): domain Eukaryota; kingdom Metazoa; phylum Chordata; class Actinopteri; order Cypriniformes; family Danionidae; genus Danio; species Danio rerio. The sequence goes on along the minus strand of NC_141024.2, from coordinate 27,378,255 downwards.
CTTTCTGAATTGGACGTTGAAAATGAGCTTATCTCAGCCAGCAGAGAGGTCAAATCACAGTAATGCAAACTCAGTCAGAGACATAGATTTTCACTTGCAACTTGCTTTAACATGTTTAACAGTGCATGAAATGTTGTCTAAAACAAAAAAGAATGATGCATTTTATAGCTGGATCTGGTTTTATTACATTCTGAATTGGACGTTGAAATTGAGCTTATCTCAGCCAGCAGAGAGGTCAAATCACAGTAATGCAAACTCAGTCAGAGACATAGATTTTCACTTGCAACTTGCTTTAACATGTTTAACAGTGCATGAAATGTTGTCTAAAACAAAAAAGAATGATGCATTTTATGTCTGGATCTATTTTTATCACTTTCTGAATTGGACGTTGAAAATGAGCTTATCTCAGCCAGCAGAGAGGTCAAATCACAGTAAAGCAAACTCAGTCAGAGACATAGATTTTCACTTGCAACTTGCTTTAACATGTTTAACAATGCATGAAATGTTGTCTAAAACAAAAAAGAATGATGCATTTTATGGCTGGATCTGGTTTTATCACTTTCTGAATTGGACGTTGAAAATGAGCTTTTCCCAGCCAGCAGAGAGGTCAAATCACAGTAATGCAAACTCAGTCAGAGACATAGATTTTCACTTGCAACTTGCTTTAACATGTTTAACAGTGCATGAAATGTTGTCTAAAACAAAAAAGAATGATGCATTTTATAGCTGGATCTGGTTTTATTACATTCTGAATTGGACGTTGAAAATGAGCTTATCTCAGCCAGCAGAGAGGTCAAATCACAGTAATGCAAACTCAGTCAGAGACATAGATTTTCACTTGCAACTTGCTTTAACATGTTTAACAGTGCAGGAAATGTTGTCTAAAACAAAAAAGAATGATGCATTTTATGGCTGGATCTGTTTTTATCACTTTCTGAATTGGACGTTGAAAATGAGCTTATCTCAGCCAGCAGAGAGGTCAAATCACAGTAATGCAAACTCAGTCAGAGACATAGATTTTCACTTGCAACTTGCTTTAACATATTTAACAGTGCATGAAATGTTGTCTAAAACAAAAAAGAATGATGCATTTTATGGCTGGATCTGTTTTTATCACTTTCTGAATTGGACGTTGAAAATGAGCTTATCTCAGCCAGCAGAGAGGTCAAATCACAGTAATGCAAACTCAGTCAGAGACATAAATTTTCACTTGCAACTTGCTTTAACATGTTTAACAGTGCATGAAATGTTGTCTAAAACAAAAAAGAATGATCCATTTTATGGCTGGATCTGTTTTTATCACTTTCTGAATTGGACGTTGAAAATGAGCTTATCTCAGCCAGCAGAGAGGTCAAATCACAGTAATGCAAACTCAGTCAGGGACATAGATTTTCTCTTGCAACTTGCTTTAACATGTTTAACAGTGCATGAAATGTTGTATAAAACAAAAAAGAATGATGCATTTTATGTCTGGATCTATTTTTATCACTTTCTGAATTGGACGTTGAAAATGAGCTTATCTCAGCCAGCAGAGAGGTCAAATCACAGTAATGCAAACTCAGTCAGAGACATAGATTTTCACTTGCAACTTGCTTTAACATGTTTAACAGTGCATGAAATGTTGTCTAAAACAAAAAAGAATGATGCATTTTATAGCTGGATCTGGTTTTATTACATTCTGAATTGGACGTTGAAATTGAGCTTATCTCAGCCAGCAGAGAGGTCAAATCACAGTAATGCAAACTCAGTCAGAGACATAGATTTTCACTTGCAACTTGCTTTAACATGTTTAACAGTGCATGAAATGTTGTCTAAAACAAAAAAGAATGATGCATTTTATGTCTGGATCTATTTTTATCACTTTCTGAATTGGACATTGAAAATGAGCTTATCTCAGCCAGCAGAGAGGTCAAATCACAGTAATGCAAACTCAGTCAGAGACATAGATTTTCACTTGCAACTTGCTTTAACATGTTTAACAATGCATGAAATGTTGTCTAAAACAAAAAAGAATGATGCATTTTATGGCTGGATCTGGTTTTATCACTTTCTGAATTGGACGTTGAAAATGAGCTTTTCCCAGCCAGCAGAGAGGTCAAATCACAGTAATGCAAACTCAGTCAGAGACATAGATTTTCACTTGCAACTTGCTTTAACATGTTTAACAGTGCATGAAATGTTGTCTAAAACAAAAAAGAATGATGCATTTTATGGCTGGATCTGTTTTTATCACTTTCTGAATTGAACGTTGAAAATGAGCTTATCTCAGCCAGCAGAGAGGTCAAATCACAGTAATGCAAACTCAGTCAGAGACATAGATTTTCACTTGCAACTTGCTTTAACATGTTTAACAGTGCATGAAATGTTGTATAAAACAAAAAAGAATGATGCATTTTATGGCTGGATCTGGTTTTATTACATTCTGAATTGGACGTTGAAAATGAGCTTATCTCAGCCAGCAGAGAGGTCAAATCACAGTAATGCAAACTCAGTTAGAGACATAAATTTTCATTTGCAACTTGCTTTAACATGTTTAACAGTGCATGAAATGTTGTCTAAAACAAAAAAGAATGATCCATTTTATGTCTGGATCTGTTTTTATCACTTTCTGAATTGGACGTTGAAAATGAGCTTATCTCAGCCAGCAGAGAGGTCAAATCACAGTAATGCAAACTTAGTCAGGGACATAGATTTTCTCTTGCAACTTGCTTTAACATGTTTAACAGTGCATGAAATGTTGTATAAAACAAAAAAGAATGATGCATTTTATGTCTGGATCTATTTTTATCACTTTCTGAATTGGACGTTGAAAATGAGCTTATCTCAGCCAGCAGAGAGGTCAAATCACAGTAATGCAAACTCAGTCAGAGACATAGATTTTCACTTGCAACTTGCTTTAACATGTTTAACAGTGCATGAAATGTTGTCTAAAACAAAAAAGAATGATGCATTTTATAGCTGGATCTGGTTTTATTACATTCTGAATTGGACGTTGAAATTGAGCTTATCTCAGCCAGCAGAGAGGTCAAATCACAGTAATGCAAACTCAGTCAGAGACATAGATTTTCACTTGCAACTTGCTTTAACATGTTTAACAGTGCATGAAATGTTGTCTAAAACAAAAAAGAATGATGCATTTTATGTCTGGATCTATTTTTATCACTTTCTGAATTGAACGTTGAAAATGAGCTTATCTCAGCCAGCAGAGAGGTCAAATCACAGTAATGCAAACTCAGTCAGAGACATAGATTTTCACTTGCAACTTGCTTTAACATGTTTAACAGTGCATGAAATGTTGTCTAAAACAAAAAAGAATGATGCATTTTATAGCTGGATCTGGTTTTATTACATTCTGAATTGGACGTTGAAAATGAGCTTATCTCAGCAAGCAGAGAGGTCAAATCACAGTAATGCAAACTCAGTCAGAGACATAGATTTTCACTTGCAACTTGCTTTAACATGTTTAACAGTGCAGGAAATGTTGTCTAAAACAAAAAAGAATGATGCATTTTATGGCTGGATCTGTTTTTATCATTTTCTGAATTGGACGTTGAAAATGAGCTTATCTCAGCCAGCAGAGAGGTCAAATCACAGTAATGCAAACTCAGTCAGAGACATAGATTTTCACTTGCAACTTGCTTTAACATATTTAACAGTGCATGAAATGTTGTCTAAAACAAAAAAGAATGATGCATTTTATAGCTGGATCTGTTTTTATCACTTTCTGAACTGGACGTTGAAAATGAGCTTATCTCAGCCAGCAGAGAGGTCAAATCACAGTAATGCAAACTCAGTCAGAGACATAGATTTTCACTTGCAACTTGCTTTAACATGTTTAACAGTGCATGAAATGTTGTCTAAAACAAAAAAGAATGTTGCATTTTATGGCTGGATCTGTTTTTATCACTTTCTGAATTGGACGTTGAAAATGAGCTTATCTCAGCCAGCAGAGAAGTCAAATCACAGTAATGCAAACTCAGTCAGAGACATAGATTTTCACTTGCAACTTGCTTTAACATGTTTAACAGTGCATGAAATGTTGTCTAAATAAAAATAGAATGATGCATTTTATGGCTGGATCTGGTTTTATCACATTCTGAATTGGACGTTGAAAATGAGCTTTTCTCAGCCAGCAGAGAGGTCAAATCACAGTAATGCAAACTCAGTCAGAGACATAGATTTTCACTTGCAACTTGCTTTAACATGTTTAACAGTGCATGAAATGTTGTCTAAAACAAAAAAAGAATGATGCATTTTATGGCTGGATCTGTTTTTATCACTTTCTGAATTGAACGTTGAAAATGAGCTTATCTCAGCCAGCAGAGAGGTCAAATCACAGTAATGCAAACTCAGTCAGAGACATAGATTTTCACTTGCAACTTGCTTTAACATGTTTAACAGTGCATGAAATGTTGTATAAAACAAAAAAGAATGATGCATTTTATGGCCGGATCTGGTTTTATTACATTCTGAATTGGACGTTGAAAATGAGCTTATCTCAGCCAGCAGAGAGGTCAAATCACAGTAATGCAAACTCAGTCAGAGACATATATTTTCACTTGCAACTTGCTTTAACATGTTTAACAGTGCATGAAATGTTGTCTAAAACAAAAAAGAATGATGCATTTTATGTCTGGATCTATTTTTATCACTTTCTGAATTGGACGTTGAAAATGAGCTTATCTCAGCCAGCAGAGAGGTCAAATCACAGTAAAGCAAACTCAGTCAGAGACATAGATTTTCACTTGCAACTTGCTTTAACATGTTTAACAATGCATGAAATGTTGTCTAAAACAAAAAAGAATGATGCATTTTATGGCTGGATCTGGTTTTATCACTTTCTGAATTGGACGTTGAAAATGAGCTTTTCCCAGCCAGCAGAGAGGTCAAATCACAGTAATGCAAACTCAGTCAGAGACATAGATTTTCACTTGCAACTTGCTTTAACATGTTTAACAGTGCATGAAATGTTGTCTAAAACAAAAAAGAATGATGCATTTTATGGCTGGATTTGTTTTTATCACTTTCTGAATTGGACGTTGAAAATGAGCTTATATCAGCCAGCAGAGAGGTCAAATCACAGTAATGCAAACTCAGTCAGAGACATAGATTTTCACTTGCAACTTGCTTTAACATGTTTAACAGTGCATGAAATGTTGTCTTAAAACAAAAAAGAATGATGCATTTTATGGCTGGATCTGTTTTTATCACTTTCTGAATTGGACGTTGAAAATTAGCTTTTCCCAGCCAGCAGAGAGGTCAAATCACAGTAATGCAAACTCAGTCAGAGACATAGATTTTCACTTGCAACTTGCTTTAACATGTTTAACAGTGCATGAAATGTTGTCTAAAACAAAAAAGAATGATGCATTTTATGGCTGGATCTGTTTTTATCACTTTCTGAATTGGACGTTGAAAATGAGCTTATATCAGCCAGCAGAGAGGTCAAATCACAGTAATGCAAACTCAGTCAGAGACATAGATTTTCACTTGCAACTTGCTTTAACATGTTTAACAGTGCATGAAATGTTGTCTAAAACAAAAAAGAATGATCCATTTTATGGCTGGATCTGTTTTTATCACTTTCTGAATTGAACGTTGAAAATGAGCTTATCTCAGCCAGCAGAGAGGTCAAATCACAGTAAAGCAAACTCAGTCAGAAACATAGATTTTCACTTGCAACTTGCTTTAACATGTTTAACAGTGCATGAAATGTTGTCTAAAACAAAAAAGAATGATGCATTTTATAGCTGGATCTGGTTTTATTACATTCTGAATTGGACGTTGAAAATGAGCTTATCTCAGCCAGCAGAGAGGTCAAATCACAGTAATGCAAACTCAGTCAGAGACATAGATTTTCACTTACAATTTGCTTTAACATGTTTAACAGTGCAGGAATTGTTTACTAAAACAAAAAAGAATGATGCATTTTATGGCTGGATCTGTTTTTATCACTTTCTGAATTGGACGTTGAAAATGAGCTTATCTCAGCCAGCAGAGAGGTCAAATCACAGTAATGCAAACTCAGTCAGAGACATAGATTTTCACTTGCAACTTGCTTTAACATGTTTAACAGTGCATGAAATGTTGTCTAAAACAAAAAAGAATGATGCATTTTATGGCTGGATCTGTTTTTATCATTTTCTGAATTGGACGTTGAAAATGAGCTTATCTCAGCCAGCAGAGAGGTCAAATCACAGTAATGCAAACTCAGTCAGAGACATAGATTTTCACTTGCAACTTGCTTTAACATGTTTAACAGTGCATGAAATGTTGTCTAAATAAAAATAGAATGATGCATTTTATGGCTGGATCTGGTTTTATCACATTCTGAATTGGACGTTGAAAATGAGCTTTTCTCAGCCAGCAGAGAGGTCAAATCACAGTAATGCAAACTCAGTCAGAGACATAGATTTTCACTTGCAACTTGCTTTAACATGTTTAACAGTGCATGAAATGTTGTCTAAAACAAAAAAGAATGATGCATTTTATGGCTGGATCTGTTTTTATCACTTTCTGAATTGAACGTTGAAAATGAGCTTATCTCAGCCAGCAGAGAGGTCAAATCACAGTAATGCAAACTCAGTCAGAGACATAGATTTTCACTTGCAACTTGCTTTAACATGTTTAACAGTGCATGAAATGTTGTATAAAACAAAAAAGAATGATGCATTTTATGGCTGGATCTGGTTTTATTACATTCTGAATTGGACGTTGAAAATGAGCTTATCTCAGCCAGCAGAGAGGTCAAATCACAGTAATGCAAACTCAGTCAGAGACATAAATTTTCATTTGCAACTTGCTTTAACATGTTTAACAGTGCATGAAATGTTGTCTAAAACAAAAAAGAATGATCCATTTTATGTCTGGATCTGTTTTTATCACTTTCTGAACTGGACGTTGAAAATGAGCTTATCTCAGCCAGCAGAGAGGTCAAATCACAGTAATGCAAACTTAGTCAGGGACATAGATTTTCTCTTGCAACTTGCTTTAACATGTTTAACAGTGCATGAAATGTTGTATAAAACAAAAAAGAATGATGCATTTTATGTCTGGATCTATTTTTATCACTTTCTGAATTGGACGTTGAAAATGAGCTTATCTCAGCCAGCAGAGAGGTCAAATCACAGTAATGCAAACTCAGTCAGAGACATAGATTTTCACTTGCAACTTGCTTTAACATGTTTAACAGTGCATGAAATGTTGTCTAAAACAAAAAAGAATGATGCATTTTATAGCTGGATCTGGTTTTATTACATTCTGAATTGGACGTTGAAATTGAGCTTATCTCAGCCAGCAGAGAGGTCAAATCACAGTAATGCAAACTCAGTCAGAGACATAGATTTTCACTTGCAACTTGCTTTAACATGTTTAACAGTGCATGAAATCTTGTCTAAAACAAAAAAGAATGATGCATTTTATGTCTGGATCTATTTTTATCACTTTCTGAATTGGACGTTGAAAATGAGCTTATCTCAGCCAGCAGAGAGGTCAAATCACAGTAATGCAAACTCAGTCAGAGACATAGATTTTCACTTGCAACTTGCTTTAACATGTTTAACAGTGCATGAAATGCTGTCTAAAACAAAAAAGAATGATGCATTTTATAGCTGGATCTGGTTTTATTACATTCTGAATTGGACGTTGAAATTGAGCTTATCTCAGCCAGCAGAGAGGTCAAATCACAGTAATGCAAACTCAGTCAGAGACATAGATTTTCACTTGCAACTTGCTTTAACATGTTTAACAGTGCATGAAATGTTGTCTAAAACAAAAAAGAATGATGCATTTTATGTCTGGATCTATTTTTATCACTTTCTGAATTGGACGTTGAAAATGAGCTTATCTCAGCCAGCAGAGAGGTCAAATCACAGTAAAGCAAACTCAGTCAGAGACATAGATTTTCACTTGCAACTTGCTTTAACATGTTTAACAATGCATGAAATGTTGTCTAAAACAAAAAAGAATGATGCATTTTATGGCTGGATCTGGTTTTATCACTTTCTGAATTGGACGTTGAAAATGAGCTTTTCCCAGCCAGCAGAGAGGTCAAATCACAGTAATGCAAACTCAGTCAGAGACATAGATTTTCACTTGCAACTTGCTTTAACATGTTTAACAGTGCATGAAATGTTGTCTAAAACAAAAAAGAATGATGCATTTTATAGCTGGATCTGGTTTTATTACATTCTGAATTGGACGTTGAAAATGAGCTTATCTCAGCCAGCAGAGAGGTCAAATCACAGTAATGCAAACTCAGTCAGAGACATAGATTTTCACTTGCAACTTGCTTTAACATGTTTAACAGTGCAGGAAATGTTGTCTAAAACAAAAAAGAATGATGCATTTTATGGCTGGATCTGTTTTTATCACTTTCTGAATTGGACGTTGAAAATGAGCTTATCTCAGCCAGCAGAGAGGTCAAATCACAGTAATGCAAACTCAGTCAGAGACATAGATTTTCACTTGCAACTTGCTTTAACATATTTAACAGTGCATGAAATGTTGTCTAAAACAAAAAAGAATGATGCATTTTATGGCTGGATCTGTTTTTATCACTTTCTGAATTGGACGTTGAAAATGAGCTTATCTCAGCCAGCAGAGAGGTCAAATCACAGTAATGCAAACTCAGTCAGAGACATAAATTTTCACTTGCAACTTGCTTTAACATGTTTAACAGTGCATGAAATGTTGTCTAAAACAAAAAAAGAATGATCCATTTTATGGCTGGATCTGTTTTTATCACTTTCTGAATTGGACGTTGAAAATGAGCTTATCTCAGCCAGCAGAGAGGTCAAATCACAGTAATGCAAACTCAGTCAGGGACATAGATTTTCTCTTGCAACTTGCTTTAACATGTTTAACAGTGCATGAAATGTTGTCTAAAACAAAAAAGAATGATCCATTTTATGTCTGGATCTGTTTTTATCACTTTCTGAACTGGACGTTGAAAATGAGCTTATCTCAGCCAGCAGAGAGGTCAAATCACAGTAATGCAAACTTAGTCAGGGACATAGATTTTCTCTTGCAACTTGCTTTAACATGTTTAACAGTGCATGAAATGTTGTATAAAACAAAAAAGAATGATGCATTTTATGTCTGGATCTATTTTTATCACTTTCTGAATTGGACGTTGAAAATGAGCTTATCTCAGCCAGCAGAGAGGTCAAATCACAGTAATGCAAACTCAGTCAGAGACATAGATTTTCACTTGCAACTTGCTTTAACATGTTTAACAGTGCATGAAATGTTGTCTAAAACAAAAAAGAATGATGCATTTTATAGCTGGATCTGGTTTTATTACATTCTGAATTGGACGTTGAAATTGAGCTTATCTCAGCCAGCAGAGAGGTCAAATCACAGTAATGCAAACTCAGTCAGAGACATAGATTTTCACTTGCAACTTGCTTTAACATGTTTAACAGTGCATGAAATGTTGTCTAAAACAAAAAAGAATGATGCATTTTATGTCTGGATCTATTTTTATCACTTTCTGAATTGGACGTTGAAAATGAGCTTATCTCAGCCAGCAGAGAGGTCAAATCACAGTAATGCAAACTCAGTCAGAGACATAGATTTTCACTTGCAACTTGCTTTAACATGTTTAACAGTGCATGAAATGTTGTCTAAAACAAAAAAGAATGATGCATTTTATAGCTGGATCTGGTTTTATTACATTCTGAATTGGACGTTGAAATTGAGCTTATCTCAGCCAGCAGAGAGGTCAAATCACAGTAATGCAAACTCAGTCAGAGACATAGATTTTCACTTGCAACTTGCTTTAACATGTTTAACAGTGCATGAAATGTTGTCTAAAACAAAAAAGAATGATGCATTTTATGTCTGGATCTATTTTTATCACTTTCTGAATTGGACGTTGAAAATGAGCTTATCTCAGCCAGCAGAGAGGTCAAATCACAGTAAAGCAAACTCAGTCAGAGACATAGATTTTCACTTGCAACTTGCTTTAACATGTTTAACAATGCATGAAATGTTGTCTAAAACAAAAAAGAATGATGCATTTTATGGCTGGATCTGGTTTTATCACTTTCTGAATTGGACGTTGAAAATGAGCTTTTCCCAGCCAGCAGAGAGGTCAAATCACAGTAATGCAAACTCAGTCAGAGACATAGATTTTCACTTGCAACTTGCTTTAACATGTTTAACAGTGCATGAAATGTTGTCTAAAACAAAAAAGAATGATGCATTTTATAGCTGGATCTGGTTTTATTACATTCTGAATTGGACGTTGAAAATGAGCTTATCTCAGCCAGCAGAGAGGTCAAATCACAGTAATGCAAACTCAGTCAGAGACATAGATTTTCACTTGCAACTTGCTTTAACATGTTTAACAGTGCAGGAAATGTTGTCTAAAACAAAAAAGAATGATGCATTTTATGGCTGGATCTGTTTTTATCACTTTCTGAATTGGACGTTGAAAATGAGCTTATCTCAGCCAGCAGAGAGGTCAAATCACAGTAATGCAAACTCAGTCAGAGACATAGATTTTCACTTGCAACTTGCTTTAACATATTTAACAGTGCATGAAATGTTGTCTAAAACAAAAAAGAATGATGCATTTTATGGCTGGATCTGTTTTTATCACTTTCTGAATTGGACGTTGAAAATGAGCTTATCTCAGCCAGCAGAGAGGTCAAATCACAGTAATGCAAACTCAGTCAGAGACATAAATTTTCACTTGCAACTTGCTTTAACATGTTTAACAGTGCATGAAATGTTGTCTAAAACAAAAAAAGAATGATCCATTTTATGGCTGGATCTGTTTTTATCACTTTCTGAATTGGACGTTGAAAATGAGCTTATCTCAGCCAGCAGAGAGGTCAAATCACAGTAATGCAAACTCAGTCAGGGACATAGATTTTCTCTTGCAACTTGCTTTAACATGTTTAACAGTGCATGAAATGTTGTATAAAACAAAAAAGAATGATGCATTTTATGTCTGGATCTATTTTTATCACTTTCTGAATTGGACGTTGAAAATGAGCTTATCTCAGCCAGCAGAGAGGTCAAATCACAGTAATGCAAACTCAGTCAGAGACATAGATTTTCACTTGCAACTTGCTTTAACATGTTTAACAGTGCATGAAATGTTGTCTAAAACAAAAAAGAATGATGCATTTTATAGCTGGATCTGGTTTTATTACATTCTGAATTGGACGTTGAAATTGAGCTTATCTCAGCCAGCAGAGAGGTCAAATCACAGTAATGCAAACTCAGTCAGAGACATAGATTTTCACTTGCAACTTGCTTTAACATGTTTAACAGTGCATGAAATGTTGTCTAAAACAAAAAAGAATGATGCATTTTATGTCTGGATCTATTTTTATCACTTTCTGAATTGGACATTGAAAATGAGCTTATCTCAGCCAGCAGAGAGGTCAAATCACAGTAATGCAAACTCAGTCAGAGACATAGATTTTCACTTGCAACTTGCTTTAACATGTTTAACAATGCATGAAATGTTGTCTAAAACAAAAAAGAATGATGCATTTTATGGCTGGATCTGGTTTTATCACTTTCTGAATTGGACGTTGAAAATGAGCTTTTCCCAGCCAGCAGAGAGGTCAAATCACAGTAATGCAAACTCAGTCAGAGACATAGATTTTCACTTGCAACTTGCTTTAACATGTTTAACAGTGCATGAAATGTTGTCTAAAACAAAAAAGAATGATGCATTTTATGGCTGGATCTGTTTTTATCACTTTCTGAATTGAACGTTGAAAATGAGCTTATCTCAGCCAGCAGAGAGGTCAAATCACAGTAATGCAAACTCAGTCAGAGACATAGATTTTCACTTGCAACTTGCTTTAACATGTTTAACAGTGCATGAAATGTTGTATAAAACAAAAAAGAATGATGCATTTTATGGCTGGATCTGGTTTTATTACATTCTGAATTGGACGTTGAAAATGAGCTTATCTCAGCCAGCAGAGAGGTCAAATCACAGTAATGCAAACTCAGTCAGAGACATAAATTTTCATTTGCAACTTGCTTTAACATGTTTAACAGTGCATGAAATGTTGTCTAAAACAAAAAAGAATGATCCATTTTATGTCTGGATCTGTTTTTATCACTTTCTGAATTGGACGTTGAAAATGAGCTTATCTCAGCCAGCAGAGAGGTCAAATCACAGTAATGCAAACTTAGTCAGGGACATAGATTTTCTCTTGCAACTTGCTTTAACATGTTTAACAGTGCATGAAATGTTGTATAAAACAAAAAAGAATGATGCATTTTATGTCTGGATCTATTTTTATCACTTTCTGAATTGGACGTTGAAAATGAGCTTATCTCAGCCAGCAGAGAGGTCAAATCACAGTAATGCAAACTCAGTCAGAGACATAGATTTTCACTTGCAACTTGCTTTAACATGTTTAACAGTGCATGAAATGTTGTCTAAAACAAAAAAGAATGATGCATTTTATAGCTGGATCTGGTTTTATTACATTCTGAATTGGACGTTGAAATTGAGCTTATCTCAGCCAGCAGAGAGGTCAAATCACAGTAATGCAAACTCAGTCAGAGACATAGATTTTCACTTGCAACTTGCTTTAACATGTTTAACAGTGCATGAAATGTTGTCTAAAACAAAAAAGAATGATGCATTTTATGTCTGGATCTATTTTTATCACTTTCTGAATTGAACGTTGAAAATGAGCTTATCTCAGCCAGCAGAGAGGTCAAATCACAGTAATGCAAACTCAGTCAGAGACATAGATTTTCACTTGCAACTTGCTTTAACATGTTTAACAGTGCATGAAATGTTGTCTAAAACAAAAAAGAATGATGCATTTTATAGCTGGATCTGGTTTTATTACATTCTGAATTGGACGTTGAAAATGAGCTTATCTCAGCAAGCAGAGAGGTCAAATCACAGTAATGCAAACTCAGTCAGAGACATAGATTTTCACTTGCAACTTGCTTTAACATGTTTAACAGTGCAGGAAATGTTGTCTAAAACAAAAAAGAATGATGCATTTTATGGCTAGATCTGTTTTTATCATTTTCTGAATTGGACGTTGAAAATGAGCTTATCTCAGCCAGCAGAGAGGTCAAATCACAGTAATGCAAACTCAGTCAGAGACATAGATTTTCACTTGCAACTTGCTTTAACATATTTAACAGTGCATGAAATGTTGTCTAAAACAAAAAAGAATGATGCATTTTATAGCTGGATCTGGTTTTATTACATTCTGAATTGGACGTTGAAATTGAGCTTATCTCAGCCAGCAGAGAGGTCAAATCACAGTAATGCAAACTCAGTCAGAGACATAGATTTTCACTTGCAACTTGCTTTAACATGTTTAACAGTGCATGAAATGTTGTCTAAAACAAAAAAGAATGATGCATTTTATGTCTGGATCTATTTTTATCACTTTCTGAATTGGACGTTGAAAATGAGCTTATCTCAGCCAGCAGAGAGGTCAAATCACAGTAATGCAAACTCAGTCAGAGACATAGATTTTCACTTGCAACTTGCTTTAACATGTTTAACAGTGCATGAAATGTTGTCTAAAACAAAAAAGAATGATGCATTTTATAGCTGGATCTGGTTTTATTACATTCTGAATTGGACGTTGAAATTGAGCTTATCTCAGCCAGCAGAGAGGTCAAATCACAGTAATGCAAACTCAGTCAGAGACATAGATTTTCACTTGCAACTTGCTTTAACATGTTTAACAGTGCATGAAATGTTGTCTAAAACAAAAAAAGAATGATGCATTTTATGTCTGGATCTATTTTTATCACTTTCTGAATTGGACGTTGAAAATGAGCTTATCTCAGCCAGCAGAGAGGTCAAATCACAGTAAAGCAAACTCAGTCAGAGACATAGATTTTCACTTGCAACTTGCTTTAACATGTTTAACAATGCATGAAATGTTGTCTAAAACAAAAAAGAATGATGCATTTTATGGCTGGATCTGGTTTTATCACTTTCTGAATTGGACGTTGAAAATGAGCTTTTCCCAGCCAGCAGAGAGGTCAAATCACAGTAATGCAAACTCAGTCAGAGACATAGATTTTCACTTGCAACTTGCTTTAACATGTTTAACAGTGCATGAAATGTTGTCTAAAACAAAAAAGAATGATGCATTTTATGGCTGGATTTGTTTTTATCACTTTCTGAATTGGACGTTGAAAATGAGCTTATATCAGCCAGCAGAGAGGTCAAATCACAGTAATGCAAACTCAGTCAGAGACATAGATTTTCACTTGCAACTTGCTTTAACATGTTTAACAGTGCATGAAATGTTGTCTTAAAACAAAAAAGAATGATGCATTTTATGGCTGGATCTGTTTTTATCACTTTCTGAATTGGACGTTGAAAATTAGCTTTTCCCAGCCAGCAGAGAGGTCAAATCACAGTAATGCAAACTCAGTCAGAGACATAGATTTTCACTTGCAACTTGCTTTAACATGTTTAACAGTGCATGAAATGTTGTCTAAAACAAAAAAGAATGATGCATTTTATGGCTGGATCTGTTTTTATCACTTTCTGAATTGGACGTTGAAAATGAGCTTATCTCAGCCAGCAGAGAGGTCAAATCACAGTAATGCAAACTCAGTCAGAGACATAGATTTTCACTTGCAACTTGCTTTAACATGTTTAACAGTGCATGAAATGTTGTCTAAAACAAAAAAGAATGATCCATTTTATGGCTGGATCTGTTTTTATCACTTTCTGAATTGAACGTTGAAAATGAGCTTATCTCAGCCAGCAGAGAGGTCAAATCACAGTAAAGCAAACTCAGTCAGAAACATAGATTTTCACTTGCAACTTGCTTTAACATGTTTAACAGTGCATGAAATGTTGTCTAAAACAAAAAAGAATGATGCATTTTATAGCTGGATCTGGTTTTATTACATTCTGAATTGGACGTTGAAAATGAGCTTATCTCAGCCAGCAGAGAGGTCAAATCACAGTAATGCAAACTCAGTCAGAGACATAGATTTTCACTTACAATTTGCTTTAACATGTTTAACAGTGCAGGAATTGTTTACTAAAACAAAAAAGAATGATGCATTTTATGGCTGGATCTGTTTTTATCACTTTCTGAATTGGACGTTGAAAATGAGCTTATCTCAGCCAGCAGAGAGGTCAAATCACAGTAATGCAAACTCAGTCAGAGACATAGATTTTCACTTGCAACTTGCTTTAACATGTTTAACAGTGCATGAAATGTTGTCTAAAACAAAAAAGAATGATGCATTTTATGTCTGGATCTATTTTTATCACTTTCTGAATTGAACGTTGAAAATGAGCTTATCTCAGCCAGCAGAGAGGTCAAATCACAGTAATGCAAACTCAGTCAGAGACATAGATTTTCACTTGCAACTTGCTTTAACATGTTTAACAGTGCATGAAATGTTGTCTAAAACAAAAAAGAATGATGCATTTTATAGCTGGATCTGGTTTTATTACATTCTGAATTGGACGTTGAAAATGAGCTTATCTCAGCAAGCAGAGAGGTCAAATCACAGTAATGCAAACTCAGTCAGAGACATAGATTTTCACTTGCAACTTGCTTTAACATGTTTAACAGTGCAGGAAATGTTGTCTAAAACAAAAAAGAATGATGCATTTTATGGCTGGATCTGTTTTTATCATTTTCTGAATTGGACGTTGAAAATGAGCTTATCTCAGCCAGCAGAGAGGTCAAATCACAGTAATGCAAACTCAGTCAGAGACATAGATTTTCACTTGCAACTTGCTTTAACATGTTTAACAGTGCATGAAATGTTGTCTAAAACAAAAAAGAATGTTGCATTTTATGGCTGGATCTGTTTTTATCACTTTCTGAATTGGACGTTGAAAATGAGCTTATCTCAGCCAGCAGAGAAGTCAAATCACAGTAATGCAAACTCAGTCAGAGACATAGATTTTCACTTGCAACTTGCTTTAACATGTTTAACAGTGCATGAAATGTTGTCTAAATAAAAATAGAATGATGCATTTTATGGCTGGATCTGGTTTTATCACATTCTGAATTGGACGTTGAAAATGAGCTTTTCTCAGCCAGCAGAGAGGTCAAATCACAGTAATGCAAACTCAGTCAGAGACATAGATTTTCACTTGCAACTTGCTTTAACATGTTTAACAGTGCATGAAATGTTGTCTAAAACAAAAAAGAATGATGCATTTTATGGCTGGATCTGTTTTTATCACTTTCTGAATTGAACGTTGAAAATGAGCTTATCTCAGCCAGCAGAGAGGTCAAATCACAGTAATGCAAACTCAGTCAGAGACATAGATTTTCACTTGCAACTTGCTTTAACATGTTTAACAGTGCATGAAATGTTGTATAAAACAAAAAAGAATGATGCATTTTATGGCTGGATCTGGTTTTATTACATTCTGAATTGGACGTTGAAAATGAGCTTATCTCAGCCAGCAGAGAGGTCAAATCACAGTAATGCAAACTCAGTCAGAGACATAAATTTTCATTTGCAACTTGCTTTAACATGTTTAACAGTGCATGAAATGTTGTCTAAAACAAAAAAGAATGATCCATTTTATGTCTGGATCTGTTTTTATCACTTTCTGAATTGGACGTTGAAAATGAGCTTATCTCAGCCAGCAGAGAGGTCAAATCACAGTAATGCAAACTGAGTCAGGGACATAGATTTTCTCTTGCAACTTGCTTTAACATGTTTAACAGTGCATGAAATGTTGTATAAAACAAAAAAGAATGATGCATTTTATGTCTGGATCTATTTTTATCACTTTCTGAATTGGACGTTGAAAATGAGCTTATCTCAGCCAGCAGAGAGGTCAAATCACAGTAATGCAAACTCAGTCAGAGACATAGATTTTCACTTGCAACTTGCTTTAACATGTTTAACAGTGCATGAAATGTTGTCTAAAACAAAAAAGAATGATGCATTTTATAGCTGGATCTGGTTTTATTACATTCTGAATTGGACGTTGAAATTGAGCTTATCTCAGCCAGCAGAGAGGTCAAATCACAGTAATGCAAACTCAGTCAGAGACATAGATTTTCACTTGCAACTTGCTTTAACATGTTTAACAGTGCATGAAATGTTGTCTAAAACAAAAAAGAATGATGCATTTTATGGCTGGATCTGTTTTTATCACTTTCTGAATTGGACGTTGAAAATGAGCTTATCTCAGCCAGCAGAGAGGTCAAATCACAGTAATGCAAACTCAGTCAGAGACATAGATTTTCACTTGCAACTTGCTTTAACATGTTTAACAGTGCATGAAATGTTGTCTAAAACAAAAAAGAATGATCCATTTTATGGCTGGATCTGTTTTTATCACTTTCTGAATTGAACGTTGAAAATGAGCTTATCTCAGCCAGCAGAGAGGTCAAATCACAGTAAAGCAAACTCAGTCAGAAACATAGATTTTCACTTGCAACTTGCTTTAACATGTTTAACAGTGCATGAAATGTTGTCTAAAACAAAAAAGAATGATGCATTTTATAGCTGGATCTGGTTTTATTACATTCTGAATTGGACGTTGAAAATGAGCTTATCTCAGCCAGCAGAGAGGTCAAATCACAGTAATGCAAACTCAGTCAGAGACATAGATTTTCACTTACAATTTGCTTTAACATGTTTAACAGTGCAGGAATTGTTTACTAAAACAAAAAAGAATGATGCATTTTATGGCTGGATCTGTTTTTATCACTTTCTGAATTGGACGTTGAAAATGAGCTTATCTCAGCCAGCAGAGAGGTCAAATCACAGTAATGCAAACTCAGTCAGAGACATAGATTTTCACTTGCAACTTGCTTTAACATGTTTAACAGTGCATGAAATGTTGTCTAAAACAAAAAAGAATGATGCATTTTATGTCTGGATCTATTTTTATCACTTTCTGAATTGAACGTTGAAAATGAGCTTATCTCAGCCAGCAGAGAGGTCAAATCACAGTAATGCAAACTCAGTCAGAGACATAGATTTTCACTTGCAACTTGCTTTAACATGTTTAACAGTGCATGAAATGTTGTCTAAAACAAAAAAGAATGATGCATTTTATAGCTGGATCTGGTTTTATTACATTCTGAATTGGACGTTGAAAATGAGCTTATCTCAGCAAGCAGAGAGGTCAAATCACAGTAATGCAAACTCAGTCAGAGACATAGATTTTCACTTGCAACTTGCTTTAACATGTTTAACAGTGCAGGAAATGTTGTCTAAAACAAAAAAGAATGATGCATTTTATGGCTGGATCTGTTTTTATCATTTTCTGAATTGGACGTTGAAAATGAGCTTATCTCAGCCAGCAGAGAGGTCAAATCACAGTAATGCAAACTCAGTCAGAGACATAGATTTTCACTTGCAACTTGCTTTAACATATTTAACAGTGCATGAAATGTTGTCTAAAACAAAAAAGAATGATGCATTTTATAGCTGGATCTGTTTTTATCACTTTCTGAACTGGACGTTGAAAATGAGCTTATCTCAGCCAGCAGAGAGGTCAAATCACAGTAATGCAAACTCAGTCAGAGACATAGATTTTCACTTGCAACTTGCTTTAACATGTTTAACAGTGCATGAAATGTTGTCTAAAACCAAAAAGAATGTTGCATTTTATGGCTGGATCTGTTTTTATCACTTTCTGAATTGGACGTTGAAAATGAGCTTATCTCAGCCAGCAGAGAAGTCAAATCACAGTAATGCAAACTCAGTCAGAGACATAGATTTTCACTTGCAACTTGCTTTAACATGTTTAACAGTGCATGAAATGTTGTCTAAATAAAAATAGAATGATGCATTTTATGGCTGGATCTGGTTTTATCACATTCTGAATTGGACGTTGAAAATGAGCTTTTCTCAGCCAGCAGAGAGGTCAAATCACAGTAATGCAAACTCAGTCAGAGACATAGATTTTCACTTGCAACTTGCTTTAACATGTTTAACAGTGCATGAAATGTTGTCTAAAACAAAAAAGAATGATGCATTTTATGGCTGGATCTGTTTTTATCACTTTCTGAATTGAACGTTGAAAATGAGCTTATCTCAGCCAGCAGAGAGGTCAAATCACAGTAATGCAAACTCAGTCAGAGACATAGATTTTCACTTGCAACTTGCTTTAACATGTTTAACAGTGCATGAAATGTTGTATAAAACAAAAAAGAATGATGCATTTTATGGCTGGATCTGGTTTTATTACATTCTGAATTGGACGTTGAAAATGAGCTTATCTCAGCCAGCAGAGAGGTCAAATCACAGTAATGCAAACTCAGTCAGAGACATAAATTTTCATTTGCAACTTGCTTTAACATGTTTAACAGTGCATGAAATGTTGTCTAAAACAAAAAAGAATGATCCATTTTATGTCTGGATCTGTTTTTATCACTTTCTGAATTGGACGTTGAAAATGAGCTTATCTCAGCCAGCAGAGAGGTCAAATCACAGTAATGCAAACTGAGTCAGGGACATAGATTTTCTCTTGCAACTTGCTTTAACATGTTTAACAGTGCATGAAATGTTGTATAAAACAAAAAAGAATGATGCATTTTATGTCTGGATCTATTTTTATCACTTTCTGAATTGGACGTTGAAAATGAGCTTATCTCAGCCAGCAGAGAGGTCAAATCACAGTAATGCAAACTCAGTCAGAGACATAGATTTTCACTTGCAACTTGCTTTAACATGTTTAACAGTGCATGAAATGTTGTCTAAAACAAAAAAGAATGATGCATTTTATAGCTGGATCTGGTTTTATTACATTCTGAATTGGACGTTGAAATTGAGCTTATCTCAGCCAGCAGAGAGGTCAAATCACAGTAATGCAAACTCAGTC
The DNA here is from genome assembly GCF_052040795.2 of Danio rerio. Taxonomy (NCBI): domain Eukaryota; kingdom Metazoa; phylum Chordata; class Actinopteri; order Cypriniformes; family Danionidae; genus Danio; species Danio rerio. The sequence continues at coordinate 27,358,457 of NC_141024.2, read as the reverse complement.
AGAGACATAGATTTTCACTTGCAACTTGCTTTAACATGTTTAACAGTGCATGAAATGTTGTCTAAAACAAAAAAGAATGATGCATTTTATGTCTGGATCTATTTTTATCACTTTCTGAATTGGACGTTGAAAATGAGCTTATCTCAGCCAGCAGAGAGGTCAAATCACAGTAATGCAAACTCAGTCAGAGACATAGATTTTCACTTGCAACTTGCTTTAACATGTTTAACAGTGCATGAAATGTTGTCTAAAACAAAAAAGAATGATGCATTTTATAGCTGGATCTGGTTTTATTACATTCTGAATTGGACGTTGAAATTGAGCTTATCTCAGCCAGCAGAGAGGTCAAATCACAGTAATGCAAACTCAGTCAGAGACATAGATTTTCACTTGCAACTTGCTTTAACATGTTTAACAGTGCATGAAATGTTGTCTAAAACAAAAAAGAATGATGCATTTTATGTCTGGATCTATTTTTATCACTTTCTGAATTGGACGTTGAAAATGAGCTTATCTCAGCCAGCAGAGAGGTCAAATCACAGTAAAGCAAACTCAGTCAGAGACATAGATTTTCACTTGCAACTTGCTTTAACATGTTTAACAATGCATGAAATGTTGTCTAAAACAAAAAAGAATGATGCATTTTATGGCTGGATCTGGTTTTATCACTTTCTGAATTGGACGTTGAAAATGAGCTTTTCCCAGCCAGCAGAGAGGTCAAATCACAGTAATGCAAACTCAGTCAGAGACATAGATTTTCACTTGCAACTTGCTTTAACATGTTTAACAGTGCATGAAATGTTGTCTAAAACAAAAAAGAATGATGCATTTTATGGCTGGATCTGTTTTTATCACTTTCTGAATTGGACGTTGAAAATGAGCTTATATCAGCCAGCAGAGAGGTCAAATCACAGTAATGCAAACTCAGTCAGAGACATAGATTTTCACTTGCAACTTGCTTTAACATGTTTAACAGTGCATGAAATGTTGTCTAAAACAAAAAAGAATGATGCATTTTATGGCTGGATCTGTTTTTATCACTTTCTGAATTGGACGTTGAAAATTAGCTTTTCCCAGCCAGCAGAGAGGTCAAATCACAGTAATGCAAACTCAGTCAGAGACATAGATTTTCACTTGCAACTTGCTTTAACATGTTTAACAGTGCATGAAATGTTGTCTAAAACAAAAAAGAATGATGCATTTTATGGCTGGATCTGTTTTTATCACTTTCTGAATTGGACGTTGAAAATGAGCTTATATCAGCCAGCAGAGAGGTCAAATCACAGTAATGCAAACTCAGTCAGAGACATAGATTTTCACTTGCAACTTGCTTTAACATGTTTAACAGTGCATGAAATGTTGTCTAAAACAAAAAAGAATGATCCATTTTATGGCTGGATCTGTTTTTATCACTTTCTGAATTGAACGTTGAAAATGAGCTTATCTCAGCCAGCAGAGAGGTCAAATCACAGTAAAGCAAACTCAGTCAGAAACATAGATTTTCACTTGCAACTTGCTTTAACATGTTTAACAGTGCATGAAATGTTGTCTAAAACAAAAAAGAATGATGCATTTTATAGCTGGATCTGGTTTTATTACATTCTGAATTGGACGTTGAAAATGAGCTTATCTCAGCCAGCAGAGAGGTCAAATCACAGTAATGCAAACTCAGTCAGAGACATAGATTTTCACTTACAATTTGCTTTAACATGTTTAACAGTGCAGGAATTGTTTACTAAAACAAAAAAGAATGATGCATTTTATGGCTGGATCTGTTTTTATCACTTTCTGAATTGGACGTTGAAAATGAGCTTATCTCAGCCAGCAGAGAGGTCAAATCACAGTAATGCAAACTCAGTCAGAGACATAGATTTTCACTTGCAACTTGCTTTAACATGTTTTACAGTGCATGAAATGTTGTCTAAAACAAAAAAAGAATGATGCATTTCATGGCTGGATCTGGTTTTCTTACATTCTGAATTGGACGTTGAAAATGAGCTAATCTCAGCCAGCAGAGAGGTCAAATCACAGTAATGCAAACTCAGTCAGGGACATAGATTTTCACTTGCAACTTGCTTTAACATGTTTAACAGTGCATGAAATGTTGTCTAAAACAAAAAAGAATGATGCATTTTATGTCTGGATCTGTTTTTATCACTTTCTGAATTGGACGTTGAAAATGAGTTTATCTCAGCCAGCAGAGAGGTCAAATAACAGTAATGCAAACTCAGTCAGAGACATAGATTTTCACTTGCAACTTGCTTTAACATGTTTAACAGTGCATGAAATGTTGTATAAAACAAAAAAGAATGATGCATTTTATGGCTGGATCTGGTTTTATTACATTCTGAATTGGACGTTGAAAATGAGCTTATCTCAGCCAGCAGAGAGGTCAAATCACAGTAATGCAAACTCAGTCAGAGACATAAATTTTCATTTGCAACTTGCTTTAACATGTTTAACAGTGCATGAAATGTTGTCTAAAACAAAAAAGAATGATCCATTTTATGTCTGGATCTGTTTTTATCACTTTCTGAATTGGACGTTGAAAATGAGCTTATCTCAGCCAGCAGAGAGGTCAAATCACAGTAATGCAAACTTAGTCAGGGACATAGATTTTCTCTTGCAACTTGCTTTAACATGTTTAACAGTGCATGAAATGTTGTATAAAACAAAAAAGAATGATGCATTTTATGTCTGGATCTATTTTTATCACTTTCTGAATTGGACGTTGAAAATGAGCTTATCTCAGCCAGCAGAGAGGTCAAATCACAGTAATGCAAACTCAGTCAGAGACATAGATTTTCACTTGCAACTTGCTTTAACATGTTTAACAGTGCATGAAATGTTGTCTAAAACAAAAAAAGAATGATGCATTTTATAGCTGGATCTAGTTTTATTACATTCTGAATTGGACGTTGAAATTGAGCTTATCTCAGCCAGCAGAGAGGTCAAATCACAGTAATGCAAACTCAGTCAGAGACATAGATTTTCACTTGCAACTTGCTTTAACATGTTTAACAGTGCATGAAATGTTGTCTAAAACAAAAAAGAATGATGCATTTTATGTCTGGATCTATTTTTATCACTTTCTGAATTGGACGTTGAAAATGAGCTTATCTCAGCCAGCAGAGAGGTCAAATCACAGTAATGCAAACTCAGTCAGAGACATAGATTTTCACTTGCAACTTGCTTTAACATGTTTAACAGTGCATGAAATGTTGTCTAAAACAAAAAAGAATGTTGCATTTTATGGCTGGATCTGTTTTTATCACTTTCTGAATTGGACGTTGAAAATGAGCTTATCTCAGCCAGCAGAGAAGTCAAATCACAGTAATGCAAACTCAGTCAGAGACATAGATTTTCACTTGCAACTTGCTTTAACATGTTTAACAGTGCATGAAATGTTGTCTAAATAAAAATAGAATGATGCATTTTATGGCTGGATCTGGTTTTATCACATTCTGAATTGGACGTTGAAAATGAGCTTTTCTCAGCCAGCAGAGAGGTCAAATCACAGTAATGCAAACTCAGTCAGAGACATAGATTTTCACTTGCAACTTGCTTTAACATGTTTAACAGTGCATGAAATGTTGTCTAAAACAAAAAAGAATGATGCATTTTATGGCTGGATCTGTTTTTATCACTTTCTGAATTGAACGTTGAAAATGAGCTTATCTCAGCCAGCAGAGAGGTCAAATCACAGTAATGCAAACTCAGTCAGAGACATAGATTTTCACTTGCAACTTGCTTTAACATGTTTTACAGTGCATGAAATGTTGTCTAAAACAAAAAAAGAATGATGCATTTCATGGCTGGATCTGGTTTTCTTACATTCTGAATTGGACGTTGAAAATGAGCTAATCTCAGCCAGCAGAGAGGTCAAATCACAGTAATGCAAACTCAGTCAGGGACATAGATTTTCACTTGCAACTTGCTTTAACATGTTTAACAGTGCATGAAATGTTGTCTAAAACAAAAAAGAATGATGCATTTTATGTCTGGATCTGTTTTTATCACTTTCTGAATTGGACGTTGAAAATGAGTTTATCTCAGCCAGCAGAGAGGTCAAATAACAGTAATGCAAACTCAGTCAGAGACATAGATTTTCACTTGCAACTTGCTTTAACATGTTTAACAGTGCATGAAATGTTGTATAAAACAAAAAAGAATGATGCATTTTATGGCTGGATCTGGTTTTATTACATTCTGAATTGGACGTTGAAAATGAGCTTATCTCAGCCAGCAGAGAGGTCAAATCACAGTAATGCAAACTCAGTCAGAGACATAAATTTTCATTTGCAACTTGCTTTAACATGTTTAACAGTGCATGAAATGTTGTCTAAAACAAAAAAGAATGATCCATTTTATGTCTGGATCTGTTTTTATCACTTTCTGAATTGGACGTTGAAAATGAGCTTATCTCAGCCAGCAGAGAGGTCAAATCACAGTAATGCAAACTTAGTCAGGGACATAGATTTTCTCTTGCAACTTGCTTTAACATGTTTAACAGTGCATGAAATGTTGTATAAAACAAAAAAGAATGATGCATTTTATGTCTGGATCTATTTTTATCACTTTCTGAATTGGACGTTGAAAATGAGCTTATCTCAGCCAGCAGAGAGGTCAAATCACAGTAATGCAAACTCAGTCAGAGACATAGATTTTCACTTGCAACTTGCTTTAACATGTTTAACAGTGCATGAAATGTTGTCTAAAACAAAAAAAGAATGATGCATTTTATAGCTGGATCTAGTTTTATTACATTCTGAATTGGACGTTGAAATTGAGCTTATCTCAGCCAGCAGAGAGGTCAAATCACAGTAATGCAAACTCAGTCAGAGACATAGATTTTCACTTGCAACTTGCTTTAACATGTTTAACAGTGCATGAAATGTTGTCTAAAACAAAAAAGAATGATGCATTTTATGTCTGGATCTATTTTTATCACTTTCTGAATTGGACGTTGAAAATGAGCTTATCTCAGCCAGCAGAGAGGTCAAATCACAGTAATGCAAACTCAGTCAGAGACATAGATTTTCACTTGCAACTTGCTTTAACATGTTTAACAGTGCATGAAATGTTGTCTAAAACAAAAAAGAATGATGCATTTTATAGCTGGATCTGGTTTTATTACATTCTGAATTGGACGTTGAAATTGAGCTTATCTCAGCCAGCAGAGAGGTCAAATCACAGTAATGCAAACTCAGTCAGAGACATAGATTTTCACTTGCAACTTGCTTTAACATGTTTAACAGTGCATGAAATGTTGTCTAAAACAAAAAAGAATGATGCATTTTATGTCTGGATCTATTTTTATCACTTTCTGAATTGGACGTTGAAAATGAGCTTATATCAGCCAGCAGAGAGGTCAAATCACAGTAATGCAAACTCAGTCAGAGACATAGATTTTCACTTGCAACTTGCTTTAACATGTTTAACAGTGCATGAAATGTTGTCGAAAACAAAAAAGAATGATGCATTTTATGGCTGGATCTGGTTTTATCACTTTCTGAATTGGATGTTGAAAATGAGCTTATCTCAGCCAGCAGAGAGGTCAAATCACAGTAATGCAAACTCAGTCAGAGACATAGATTTTCACTTGCAACTTGCTTTAACATGTTTAACATTGCATGAAATGTTGTCTAAAACAAAAAAGAATGATGCATTTTATAGCTGGATCTGGTTTTATTACATTCTGAATTGGACGTTGAAAATGAGCTTATCTCAGCCAGCAGAGAGGTCAAATCACAGTAATGCAAACTCAGACAGGGACATAGATTTTCTCTTGCAACTTGCTTTAACATGTTTAACAGTGCATGAAATATTGTCTAAAACAAAAAAGAATGATGCATTTTATGGCTGGATCTATTTTTATCACTTTCTGAATTGAACGTTGAAAATGAGCTTATCTCAGCCAGCAGAGAGGTCAAATCACAGTAATGCAAACTCAGTCAGAGACATAGATTTTCACTTGCAACTTGCTTTAACATGTTTAACAGTGCATGAAATGTTGTTTAAAACAAAAAAGAATGATGCATTTTATAGCTGGATCTGGTTTTATTACATTCTGAATTGGACGTTGAAAATGAGCTTATCTCAGCAAGCAGAGAGGTCAAATCACAGTAATGCAAACTCAGTCAGAAACATAGATTTTCACTTGCAACTTGCTTTAACATGTTTAACAGTGCAGGAAATGTTGTCTAAAACAAAAAAGAATGATGCATTTTATGGCTGGATCTGTTTTTATCACTTTCTGAATTGGACGTTGAAAATGAGCTTATCTCAGCCAGCAGAGAGGTCAAATCACAGTAATGCAAACTCAGTCAGAGACATAGATTTTCACTTGCAACTTGCTTTAACATATTTAACAGTGCATGAAATGTTGTCTAAAACAAAAAAGAATGATGCATTTTATAGCTGGATCTGTTTTTATCACTTTCTGAACTGGACGTTGAAAATGAGCTTATCTCAGCCAGCAGAGAGGTCAAATCACAGTAATGCAAACTCAGTCAGAGACATAGATTTTCACTTGCAACTTGCTTTAACATGTTTAACAGTGCATGAAATGTTGTCTAAAACAAAAAAGAATGTTGCATTTTATGGCTGGATCTGTTTTTATCACTTTCTGAATTGGACGTTGAAAATGAGCTTATCTCAGCCAGCAGAGAAGTCAATTCACAGTAATGCAAACTCAGTCAGAGACATAGATTTTCACTTGCAACTTGCTTTAACATGTTTAACAGTGCATGAAATGTTGTCTAAATAAAAATAGAATGATGCATTTTATGGCTGGATCTGGTTTTATCACATTCTGAATTGGACGTTGAAAATGAGCTTTTCTCAGCCAGCAGAGAGGTCAAATCACAGTAATGCAAACTCAGTCAGAGACATAAATTTTCATTTGCAACTTGCTTTAACATGTTTAACAGTGCATGAAATGTTGTCTAAAACAAAAAAGAATGATCCATTTTATGTCTGGATCTGTTTTTATCACTTTCTGAATTGGACGTTGAAAATGAGCTTATCTCAGCCAGCAGAGAGGTCAAATCACAGTAATGCAAACTTAGTCAGGGACATAGATTTTCTCTTGCAACTTGCTTTAACATGTTTAACAGTGCATGAAATGTTGTATAAAACAAAAAAGAATGATGCATTTTATGTCTGGATCTATTTTTATCACTTTCTGAATTGGACGTTGAAAATGAGCTTATCTCAGCCAGCAGAGAGGTCAAATCACAGTAATGCAAACTCAGTCAGAGACATAGATTTTCACTTGCAACTTGCTTTAACATGTTTAACAGTGCATGAAATGTTGTCTAAAACAAAAAAGAATGATGCATTTTATGTCTGGATCTATTTTTATCACTTTCTGAATTGGACGTTGAAAATGAGCTTATCTCAGCCAGCAGAGAGGTCAAATCACAGTAATGCAAACTCAGTCAGAGACATAGATTTTCACTTGCAACTTGCTTTAACATGTTTAACAGTGCATAAAATTGTTGTCTAAAACAAAAAGAAAATGCTTTTTAGTAGCTGGATCTGGTTTTATCACATTCTGAATTGAATGTTGAAAATGGGCTGTTTTCAGCCAGCAGAGGTCAAAATAAGCAGTAATGCAAACTCAGTTAGAGACATAGATTTTCACTTGCAACTTTCCTAAACATATTTAACAGTGCATGAAATGTTGTCTAAAACAAAAAGAAAATGCTTTTTAGTAGCTGGATTTGGTTTTATCACATTCTGAATTGAACGTTGAAAATGAGCTTTTCAGAGCCAGCAGAGGTCAAAATAAGCAGTAATGCAATCTCAGTCATAGACATAGATTTTCACTTGCAACTTGCTTTAACATGTTTGACAGTGCATGAAATGTTGTCTAAAACAAAAAGAATGTTAAATTTTAGTGGCTGGATCTGGTTTTATCACATTCTGAATTGAACGTTGAAAATGAGCGTTTCTCAGCCAGCAGAGGTCAAAATAAGCAGTAAAGCAAACTCAGTTAGAGACATAGATTTTCACTTGCAACTTTCCTAAACATATTTAACAGTGCATGAAATGTTGTCTAAAACAAAAAGAAAATGCTTTTTAGTAGCTGGATCTGGTTTTATCACATTCTGAATTGAACGTTGAAAATGAGCTTTTCAGAGCCAGCAGAGGTCAAAATAAGCAGTAATGCAAACTCAGTCAGAGACATAGATTTTCACTTGCAACTTTCTTAAACATGTTTAAGAGTGCATGAAATGTTGTCTAAAACAAAAAGAATGATGCATTTTAGTGGCTGGATCTGGTTTTATCACTTTCTGAATTCAACGTTGAAAATGAGCTGTTCTCAGCCAGCAGAAGTCAAAATAAGCAGTAATGCAAACTCAGTCAGAGACATAGATTTTCACTTTCAACTTGCTTTAACATGTTTAACAGTGCATGAATTGTTGTCTAAAACAAAAAGAATGATGCATTTTAGTGGCTGGATCTGGTTTTATCACATTCTGAATTGAACGTTGAAAATGAGCTTTTCAGAGCCAGCAGAGGTCAAAATAAGCAGTAATGCAAACTCAGTCAGAGACATAGATTTTCACTTGCAACTTGCTTTAACATGTTTAACAGTGCATGAAATTGTTGTCTAAAACAAAAAGAAAATGCTTTTTAGTAGCTGGATCTGGTTTTATCACATTCTGAATTGAACGTTGAAAATGAGCTGTTCTCAGCCAGCAGAGGTCAAAATAAGCAGTAATGCAAACTCAGTCATAGACATAGATTTTCACTTGCAACTTGCTTTAACATGTTTAACAGTGCATGAATTGTTGTCTAAAACAAAAAGAATGATGCATTTTAGTGGCTGGATCTGGTTTTATCACATTCTGAATTGAACGTTGAAAATGAGCTTTTCAGAGCCAGCAGAGGTCAAAGTAAGCAGTAATGCAAACTCAGTCATAGACATAGATTTTCATTTGCAACTTGCTTTAACATGTTTAACAGTGCATGAAATTGTTGTCTAAAACAAAAAGAAAATGCTTTTTAGTATCTGGATCTGGTTTTTTATCACATTCTGAATTGAACGTTGAAAATGAGCTGTTCTCAGCCAGCAGAGGTCAAAATAAGCAGTAATGCAAACTCAGTTAGAGACATAGATTTTCACTTGCAACTTTCCTAAACATATTTAACAGTGCATGAAATGTTGTCTAAAACAAAAAGAATGATGCATTTTAGAGGCTGGATCTGGTTTTATCACATTCTGAATTGGACGTTGAAAATGAGCTTTTCAGAGCCAGCAGAGGTCAAAATAAGCAGTAATGCAAACTCAGTCAGAGACATAGATTTTCACCTGCAACTTGCTTTAACATGTTTAACAGTGCATGAAATGTTGTCTAAAACAAAAAGAATGATGCATTTTAGTGGCTGGATCTGGTTTTATCACTTTCTGAATTCAACGTTGAAAATGAGCTGTTCTCAGACAGCAGAGGTCAAAATAAGCAGTAATGCAAACTCAGTCAGAGACATAGATTTTCACTTGCAACTTGCTTTAACATGTTTAACAGTGCGTGAATTGTTGTCTAAAACAAAAAGAATGTTGCATTTTAGTGGCTGGATCTGGTTTTATCACATTCTAAATTGAACGTTGAAAATGAGCTGTTCTCAGCCAGCAGAGGTCAAAATAAGCAGTAATGCAAACTCAGTCAGAGACATATATTTTCACTTGCAACTTTCCTAAACATATTTAACAGTGCATGAAATGTTGTCTAAAACAAATAGAAAATGCTTTTTAGTGGCTGGATCTGGTTTTATCACATTCTGAATTGAACGTTGAAAATGAGCTTTTCAGAGCCAGCAGAGGTCAAAATAAGCAGTAATGCAAACTCAGTCAGAGACATAGATTTTCACTTGCAACTTGCTTTAACATGTTTAACAGTGCATGAAATTGTTGTCTAAAACAAAAAGAAAATGCTTTTTAGTAGCTGGATTTGGTTTTATCACATTCTGAATTGAACGTTGAAAATGAGCTTTTCAGAGCCAGCAGAGGTCAAAATAAGCAGTAATGCAAACTCAGTCATAGACATAGATTTTCACTTGCAACTTGCTTTAACATGTTTAACAGTGCATGAAATGTTGTCTAAAACAAAATGAATGATGCATTTTAGTGGCTGGATCTGGTTTTATCACATTCTGAATTGAACGTTGAAAATGAGCTGTTCTCAGCCAGCAGAGGTCAAAATAAGCAGTAATGCAAACTCAGTTAGAGACATAGATTTTTACTTGCAACTTTCCTAAACATATTTAACAGTGCATGAAATGCTGTCTAAAACAAAAAGAAAATGCTTTTTAGTAGCTGGATCTGGTTTTATCACATTCTGAATTGAACGTTGAAAATGAGCTTTTCAGAGCCAGCAGAGGTCAAAATAAGCAGTAATGCAAACTCAGTCAGAGACATAGATTTACACTTGCAACTTGCTTTAACATGTTTAACAGTGCATGAAATGTTGTCTAAAACAAAAAGAATGATGCATTTTAGTGGCTGGATCTGGTTTTATCACATTCTGAATTGAACGTTGAAAATGAGCTTTTCAGAGCCAGCAGAAGTCAAAATAAGCAGTAATTCAAACTCAGTCATAGACATAGATTTTCACTTGCAACTTGCTTTAACATGTTTAACAGTGCATGAAATGTTGTCTGAAACAAAAAGAATGATGCATTTTAGTGGCTGGATCTGGTTTTATGACTTTCTGAATTCAACGTTGAAAATGAGCTGTTCTCAGCCAGCAGAGGTCAAAATAAGCAGTAATGCAAACTCAGTCAGAGACATAGATTTTCACTTGCAACTTGCTTTAACATGTTTAACAGTGCATGAATTGTTGTCTAAAACAAAAAGAATGATGCATTTTAGTGGCTGGATTTGGTTTTATCACATTCTGAATTGAACGTTGAAAATGAGCTTTTCAGAGCCAGCAGAGGTCAAAATAAGCAGTAATGCAAACTCAGTCATAGACATAGATTTTCACTTGCAACTTGCTTTAACATGTTTAACAGTGCATGAAATGTTGTCTAAAACAAAAAGAATGATGGATTTTAGTGGCTGGATCTGGTTTTATCACATTCTGAATTGAACGTTGAAAATGAGCTGTTCTCAGCCAGCAGAGGTCAAAATAAGCAGTAATGCAAACTCAGTCAGAGACATAGATTTTCACTTGCAACTTTCCTAAACATATTTAACAGTGCATGAAATGTTGTCTAAAACAAAAAGAAAATGCTTTTTAGTGGCGGGATCTGGTTTTATCACATTCTGAATTGAACGTTGAAAATGAGCTTTTCAGAGCCAGCAGAGGTCAAAATAAGCAGTAATGCAAACTCAGTCAGAGACATAGATTTTCACTTGCAAATTGCTTTAACATGTTTAACAGTGCATGAAATTGTTGTCTAAAACAAAAAGAAAATGCTTTTTAGTGGGTGGATCTGGTTTTATGACTTTCTGAATTGAACGTTGAAAATGAGCTTTTCAGAGCCAGCAGAGGTCAAAATAAGCAGTAATGCAAACTCAGTCAGAGACATAGATTTTCACTTGCAACTTTCTTAAACATATTTAACAGTGCATGAAATGTTGTCTAAAACAAAAAGAAAATGCTTTTTAGTGGCTGGATCTGGTTTTATCACATTCTGAATTGAACGTTGAAAATGAGCTTTTCAGAGCCAGCAGAGGTCAAAATAAGCAGTAATGCAAACTCAGTCATAGACATAGATTTTCACTTGCAACTTGCTTTAACATGTTTAACAGTGCATGAAATGTTGTCTAAAACAAAAAGAATGATGCATTTTAGTGGCTGGATCTGGTTTTATCACATTCTAAATTGAACAATGAAAATGAGCTGTTCTCAGCCAGCAGAGGTCAAAATAAGCAGTAATGCAAACTCAGTCAGAGACATAGATTTTCACTTGCAACTTTCCTAAACATATTTAACCGTGCATGAAATGTTGTCTAAAACAAAAAGAAAATGCTTTTTAGTGGCTGGATCTGGTTTTATCACATTCTGAATTGAACGTTGAAAATGAGCTTTTCAGAGCCAGCAGAGGTCAAAATAAGCAGTAATGCAAACTCAGTCAGAGACATAGATTTTCACTTGCAACTTGCTTTAACATGTTTAACAGTGCATGAAATTGTTGTCTAAAACAAAAAGAAAATGCTTTTTAGTAGCTGGATCTGGTTTTATCACATTCTGAATTGAACGTTTAAAATGAGCTGTTCTCAGCCAGCAGAGGTCAAAATAAGCAGTAATGCAAACTCAGTCATAGACATAGATTTTCACTTGCAACTTGCTTTAACATGTTTAACAGTGCATGAATTGTTGTCTAAAACAAAAAGAATGATGCATTTTAGTGGCTGGATCTGGTTTTATCACATTCTGAATTGAACGTTGAAAATGAGCTTTTCAGAGCCAGCAGAGGTCAAAATAAGCAGTAATGCAAACTCAGTCATAGACATAGATTTTCACTTGCAACTTGCTTTAACATGTTTAACAGTGCATGAAATGTTGTCTAAAACAAAATGAATGATGCATTTTAGTGGCTGGTATAGGAGAATTTCTGATGCTTATAAATGAACTTTTATTTTTTAATCAATATATAATCTGCCACTATTAAAATATAGATTACTATTAAAATACACTGTTAAAACTTATAGAATTACATTCAAGTGATGCAGATGAAAACACACACAGGCATACAGGACCTTATAATTGAGGGCCTCACAATTGAAGCACAGCACGTCATGTGCCTAAATGAGAACATTCAGATAGAGCGTATGCAATACATTTAGACAAAAGTATGTATTGACCAAGACAAAAACAACCCTTGACAAAATAGCATACATAAGGAGAATCATTTAGAAAGTATGGAAACAACATGATCATGTGCAAACACATGATTGTAAGCACATGCTATATGACCTTAAGATATGTAAAAACAGAAAAACATACAGCCATTAATTAAAAAGCTAGGATACTATTGGAGCCGGGAAATTGCGTGACATGTCATGATGACTATGGGAAAAAACTGTATATAAACTGTGAGTTTTTGAACATTGGGAGGAGAGAGATCGATCGACCAACTCTGCTGTAACAATAAACTGCTTCAACTTGAGAACTTCGAAGACCTCAGCCTCTTTTTTGAAACTTAGAAGATGTTTGTCGAGATCCAGCGCAACTTTCCACAACATAATTTGGCGTCTTCATCGTGGGGCTGGACTGAGGATGGTCGAAGGAAGGTGTCAATGGGTCAATCCTTGGCAGACACTCACGCAGAGACCAAAAAGCGCGCAGATTAAAAAGGTGAGCAATTTTTTGCATTATTTTGGTTCTCTGATGAGTGTACTGTGGGGTGGACCGGACGCTTGAACTTGACTTTTAAAATACCTCACCATTAAAAAGAACCTATAAATTGACTAAATTTATTAAAAAGAATGATAAAGTAAATGATAAAGTGATAAAAGAATAGTGAAGTGAACTATTTATAAGAAAAAGAGGTCTTCCAGGTTGTCAAGGTATGTGCTTGTACTAACAAATGGCTGTATATTATGCACTAACTAATGGCTTTGTATTATATACTAACGAATGGCTGTAAATTAAATGCGTATGAAAGAGAGTTACATGCATGAATTGCTACGCAAGAGGCGGGAGCAGATCGCGCGGAGGTGGCACTAGTGATCGCTTTTTATTTGTGTGATTGGAGCAAAGGAGCGCTCCGCGTCTCTGTACTCGCCTGTGGATTGAGTAAGACTCTCCCGATAGATACAGGGAAATTGGGAGGAGGCCTTTAATCTGATCTTAAAAGCACCTATAAGGAGGGCTGGATCTCAGTGAACTGACCTGTGTAAGTCTTGTTAGTCTATATTTTATGTTTTTATGTGGTCCGGACCAAGGGGAATGACTGATTTTTCTTACAATTTCTAGAAAGAGAATTGAATAAGAAAGCATATACTGTGAGATTTGTGAATGAGAATGCATGTGATGAGAGAATTGAATTTTAAAGCATGAGTAGGTTGTGTGCTTAAGGATGTTGAGTGCTAGAGAGAAATTACTGAGGTGTAGTGTGAGAGAAAGTGAGTATTATAATTAAGAGAATAGAATATAGATATAATATGAATTGATTAGAGAATTAATAAAAATTGCACATGCTGTGCTGGAGGGACAAAGCAAACAATGTGGCCACAACAATTAAGAAAAGCAGTTTTGCATGTAAAAAAGTTTGTTTTGTCTCCCAGGACCTGCTTGTGATGGTAAAGACACTTAAACTGTACCTCCAACTGAAAATAAATAAAAGTAATTAAGGGAGGTTTGGATTCCAGATTAAAAAAAATAATAATAATAGTTTGCATGCAAATGATCTGTGTTTGCTCGTTAAGAGGCCTTGATAGCGACAGACATTAACTAGTAACTGTTACTCAGATTTGGAAAGTTATTTAATGATGATATGCATAGAGCAGATTTAGATTTTAAGAGTGAGTTCTGAATGTGTGGTGACAGTTAAGAGATTAATAGCAGATTAGAATATAGAGATGTGCGCAAGGAAATTCCTGTGGTTATCACTTTAGTGTTGTGTGTGTCTGTGTCTGTGTGAATGGTTGTGTAAAATTCCATATTAGTGGACAAGCAGAGCTGCCCCTCCTGTACCGTCCCTTAAATGGATCATGGCAGAGATGGACACTCTCTGTGTTACACTGAGAGGAATGAATGACTGAATGAGCCCTGTAGATATAAAGGGACAAATGCTGAGTGAATGAGTCCTTTAAATGTGAAGAAGTAGAATGTGAGAGTGTCGTTAAGTGTTTGTGTTTAGTAGTGTGTTTGTGATAAATAGTAAAGTAAAATAATTATTATTGTAGATTATAATATAAAGATGGACTGCAGATATTGTGTGATAAAACATAGAAGAGACTGATGCAGTGTACGGAAGAGATTATAATATTTGGGAAATAAATTAATTCAGTTCAGATAGAAAGATATAAAGATAAATATTAAATTAAGGAAAAGTATATAACATAAATTGAGATTTGTGCATACAAAGAGATCATAATTTCTTAGAATAAAAATTAATTTAGTGAATAATAGTATCTGATTTAATAATAATGAGGTGTAAAAGTGTATATTACAAGAGAGTATAAGATAAATAGGATAAAGTAAATAAATTTTGGAAGAAAAATAATGTGTTATGTAAAAGAATAAAGTGAAAAGTAAACATTTGGGAACAGAGTGGAATAACACTTCATAGGAAATATTAGAATTAGCATAATATATATATATATATATAAAATATGAATAATTTATAGTTAAATACTCAACTAACAGAACAGAAAATAATGACAAATGGCAGGAAGGAACATTTGATGTAAGCTGTAAGTATATATAAACTATGATTAAAAAATAATAATTATCAATCAAAAGAATATGAAAGTTAAAAACTAAAAAGATGATTGTGTATAAAAAGAATGAGAAAATGTACTATAAAATTGAAACAGATATGGAATATGTTAGAGAAATTCAAACAAAATAAAGAAAAGACCAACTAGTGAGAAAACACTAGAATAGATTAGGAGAAAAAAATAAGCACAAGCTAAAGCTAAATAAATGGAAAGAGAAGAAAATTTAAAGAAACAGAAAATTAATAAAAGATATGTGGACTTAGTGATAAATGTTAGGAAAAATCAGCTCTTGGACAACAAAGAGAAGAACATAGATGAGAGGAGTCTTTATTTGATGAAGGAAAATGGGAAAGTGGAAAAATGCTTAGATTATTAACTAAGCAAATTGCTATATTAAATTAAGGGGCATGGAGATGGACTTTTGAAGGGTCCTGGTCTTTTTGCCTGCCGGACATCCCTGAAGGCACTGGGAAATAGAATTACGTGTTTGGAGAAACACAAGGAGCAACTTGTTGACTGTGATCTCTTTTTACATGAACTAAAAGCAGTGAGCCAGGCACTGCATGCAAAAAGCTACAAAGACTTTGACCCATCAACATGTTCAAGAGATACTTAAAGAAGGAGAAACAAGAAACTGATGAACTGATCAAAAAAGCTAAATCTTCCAGCAACATCAGCTGGGTGAAAGAGAAGCCAGCACCAAGAGGAAGGAGAAATGCTCGACACTTTAACTCCTTAAATAAGCAGGAAATGTGGGGATTCCTGAATACAACAATGCAAAGACTGCACCATCTATGGAACAGTTGCCTCGGGGTGCGAGGAGGAGAAGTTGACTGTGGCCTAGCAAACTCAATCTCCAAAGCCCAGTAGAACTATGATCCGAATCAAGTACATTGCAAATTTAAACAAAAGTGTACCCTTTCTTGTATCAAATAAGACTTCTGTCAATTAGTTATTTTTTTAATAAAAAGTTATTATACGAATTAGAACTTCACATTTAGTTAAAGGAATTTAAATTAAATAAGGATTATAGAATAAAAAGAAAATATATATTAGTTATAACAGATAGAAGATGTAATTAAGACAATTGATAATGGGGAAAATAGATTGAGTTAAACATTTCTAGAGCAGGGCTAGTAAAAAGAAGAATTTGTCTATACAAATGTATGATACTGAAAGAGATTTAGATTTAGAAAATTAACACAAGGAAAAAATAATTGAAGAGAAAAAGAACAGCACATGAGAATAAGTCAACAGAGAGAATATCTAAGTGTAAGAGATGATTTACAGGAAAAGGGGGGGGTTAATAGATTTTGTTTTATACAGTATATAGCCATATAAAAAGTAAAAAAAAAAAAAAAAGGGAACAAATTTGAGGACTAATGAGTAAAGCAAAACAGACCAGATAGATTCAGTGATTTTTCACTTACAAAAATTACATAAAAGCTGTGTATACAACCAGTTAGATGGGTTGTCTTAGGAAGTAATTATCAATCAAGAGAAAAAAAATAAATGCGACATTCAAATGAACAAATAGTTCAAAATGATTTAAAGAAGTACAGTTAATACTTAAATAATAATCATTATCATTGCAGGACTTGGATTTAGAATGAGAAAATTAACCAGTACAAATGAGGGTTAAATTTAAACCAGATGCACATCTGCAGAGAAAAGAAGGAAAAAAGCTGAAATAGGTACAAAAACAATGTTGAAGTTTTATTGAGAGTGGGATTATTAACACCTAGTGATTATAATATGAAATAAGTCGTTGGATATTTCTATTTAGATTATATTTCAAGTCAGGTATGACAGTGTATGTAATTAATAAGATTGTTCAGAACATATAAGAACAATCAATGAGAGAAAATTATCCATCTGAAGTTCCTACATTTTATGAACAAATGTTCCTCCTGATGTAAAATATTGTTAAGTAATTAGTTTCTGTCCAGCCAATTTTAGGTAATTAGCAAAAGAGGGTACCTATAAGTATTTACATTACCTGGAAAAAACTATACATTGATGCGTCTAAAAATCTTAAGGTGAATAGTAGTTTGTTACAACATAGTTGATCTAATTATCCGCAGCTCCATATAGCTTTAGCTCAGTTAAAGGCAGAAAACACATGATGACTCTTAGGGATGACTGAAATTTAGCATTGATGGAACAAAGAATCTGACACAAACAGCACTGGAGAAAATTTATGAAACAGGAAAGACTGCAAAAATTAGGTACTTAGTAAAAATTAAACAGCAAGGAGATTGGTCTTCTTATTAAAAGGCAGTGCTTACTGAGTTGTCCATGTGACATCTGTGCTAAATATAATGTGAGGAAAGGAACAGCAACCAGTACCTAAAGTGACATTCAAGCAATTAATCAGAGTTTTGAGGTTATGATAAAATAAGTACAAAGCAAGAAATAAATGTTTATACTACTTAACAGGATATAGGATTAAAAGCTGGTTGTGGTGATATATTATATGTCTAATAAAAAATGATGATTTCTACATTTAGAATAACCACAAAAATAATTTAAAAATAATGTGTGTGCATTAATAAATTATTTAGAGTAATTAAAGTAAATTTAAAATAGATAAGTAAATAAGTGATTAAATAAACAAACAAATAAATAAAACTGTTAAAGAAATACTGATAATTAAGAATAAATCAAAGGCTAAAGTGAATTTATCATGCACAATCACAAGGACTGGTCAAAAGCACCAAGAAGATAATAATAATAATAATAATAATAAAATTTTATTTGTAATGTGTTTTTCTTATACTTAAAGCGCTACAGGCAACACACTAGAACACAAGGCAAGCAAAACAGCACAACAATAGAAGATGCAATAAAACAAAAAATATGAACCATAAGATAGAAATAAAAAGTTAAACAAAATTATCATCCAGTTAAAATTATCATCCTAAGTTAAAAGCAATGCTAAAAAGGTGAGTCTTAAGAAGTTTCTTAAAACAGTCAAGAGAGGCAGCATTGCTAATGCTGATAGGGAGTTCATTCCAAAGCTTAGGCGCACTGTGTGAAAAAGATTATTAGGGCCATAGCTTTAAAAAAAATAAAAATAAAAATGTGAAAATGCTAAACATGATTGAGTTTGGATTAGTAAACTGGATTGATGTGTAAACACATGCTTTAATGGGTTTTTACATGTAAACTAACAGAAACAGGAACTTAACACTGCATGGAATGCTAATGTCCTGTCTAATACATTGGCAAATAAGAATTTTTGTCGTATTAGAAAAACTAACTGCCATGTATGAAGCTATTTATTCACAGGAACAAAGCAAGGAACGACAGAAGGTGCTTTGGAAGATGTTCCTGCTGCTGTTGCTGTTGATGATGCAAATAAAGATGAGTGAAAGCCTAGAGGTAACTTCTCTAAAGGTAAAGGAATATCTTATTCTGATGGAGTTGGACAAGAGTATCCAACAATTGACTTCTTATATTTCTTGGAAAGAGGTAAATATCGCACAACAAAACGAAGTTAAAGAACAATCATCTAAAGAAAAATGCTGACCCAAAAGATATGCATGAATGATATGCGATTTATGAAGAAATTGACTATAACCAGATCTCAGATGATCAGCTATTAAGAAGCTAATAACAGTGATTGGTATCGTTGGGCAAAATACACAGTTGGAAAATTACAAATATCCAATTGCCTTATATGTTTATAATAGCCTTTATAAAGCTTAAAGTGGTTGTAAATCCTAATGATTATATACATTGTGCAAAATTCAGGAAAATAACTGCAATATACTGTACAGTGACTTCCCATTTTGTCAGGCCCAATCCCTTGATAAACTCTAAATTTACATAAGAGAACAATGATCGGTTGAAAAAAGAATGTAAAGAAATGAACATTAGAGTTCAAACAATAATAAGAGAGAGATTCCCACAAATTATGTGATAAATAAGAAATTAATATATATGAATGTTATATAATCAGTGGATTGACAAATGCGAGAAAATTTAAAGGAAATTATGTAATAAGTTGGCATTTGAATGATTAAATGTAAGGAAAAAGAAAATGCTTATATGCAAACCTTCCAAATGGCTACAGCTACAATAAAGAATATAATGTTGCTAGTTTAAGAAGTTGCAATTATGAAAGAAAAAGTTATAGGGCAGTTAACCGCACACTTGGTAATTTCACTGGACACAATGTACAATTCCTAAGATGATTTCACTTAATACAAGAATAAAAACAAATAGTACACTATTACTGGATCTTTAGAAAGGAAACATTATGCAACAATATTCCATTGATTCGGAAAGGAGTTTATACTACAGTTAAATTAATACAGGAAGTGATAATAACTGGGTTAAAGAGCAAGATGACATACAAAGACCGCAGAATTGAAAGCAGCAGAATTGGAAGAAATGAGTTAAGAGACAATATACACCTGACTCAGATATTTGCATATTTGCAATTGGCCAACCTACAAGAATATCACATGAAGTTAAAGCAACAGATAAATTAAAAGCATTACTTGAGTAATAGAGTGGATAATTGCAATGAAAAATTTAGAATGGGTTAATTATATTTATTACAACCAACAAAGATTTATAAATTACACAAATGATGCCCTTAAAGCATTAGGAGAACAACTGGCTCTAACTAGTAAAATGGCTTGGTAAAACAGTGCATCATTTGCTGCACCTATATTCCAAATATTATTGCCTCAGATGGATCTTTTACTGAAGCCATGCAAAAATTGTGAAATCTGAGAAAAGAAGTAAAAGAAAACGCTGAAGAAGATAAAAAAGTGACTAGATTGCTTCCATATACTGTATGGATCATTAAGACAATTCAATTCAATTCAATTCAGCTTTATTTGTATAGCGCTTTTACAATGTAGATTGTGTCAAAGCAGCTTCACATAAATGGTCATAGTAACTGGAACAGTGTGGTTCAGTAACTGGAACAGTGTGGTTCAGGTTTTAGTGTTTAAGTTCAGTTCAGTTCAGTTTAGCTCAGTTCAGTGTGATTTAATCATTACTGAGAGTTCAAACACTGAAGAGCAAATTCATCGATGCGTAGCTCTACCAGTCCTGAACCATGCGAGGCAGTGGCGACAGCGGAGAGGGAAAAAAAACTTCACCTGATGGGAGTGAAGAAAAAAAACCTTGAGAGAACCAGACTCAGTTGGGCACGACCATTTTAATTTCTCCGCTGGCCAAAAGTCTTGTGCAGAACTTCATTCGCCGTGGTTTATGCTGGAAGATGGCCTCAGCGAAGACTCGTCTGTCCCTGGAGCGTCGCTGGAATCAGACACATGTTCTCCACTCCCCACGACCATCAGTGCAGCAGCAGCTCAGGATATGGCCTGGTCCTGGATATGGAATCCTTGGGATCATCACGTCGCTGGTCTTGGATCCAATCAGTGACTCCGCCTAATCTGAGGACCTCGGGATGAGTATGCCCAGGTGAAAATAGAGAATAAAGAGAATAATTAGCGTAGCTGCTGTTCATAGTGTATATAAGCAAGATGCAGAAGCCAGTGTGGAACCCGCTTGGTGATGCATTGAGTGTATGCTTTACTAAACAGATAGGTCTTTAATCTAGTTTTGAACTGGGAGAGTGTGTCTGAGCCTCGGACATTACCAGGAAGGCTATTCCAGAGTGTAGGAGCCATGAAAGAGAAGGCTCGACCTCCTTTACTTGATTTTGCTATTCTAGGTACTACCAGAAGCCCTGAATTTTGAGATCTTAAGGAGCGAGTTGGTTCGTAGCGAGACAGAAGGTTGGTTAGATAAACAGGAGCTAGATTATTTAGAGCTTTATAGGTGAGAAGTAATATTTTAAATTCAATACGAAATTTAACAGGCAGCCAGTGTAAGGAGGATAAAATTGGGGTTATATGATCATATTTTCTAGACCTGGTCAGAACTCTGGCTGCTGCATTTTGTACTAATTGAAGTTTGTTAATAGAGGATGCTGGGCAGCCAGCAAATAGAGCATTACAGTAATCCAGTCTCGAAGTCATAAAAGCATGGACTAGCTTTTCTGCATCTGAGATGGATAGCATATTTCGTAATTTAGCGATATTTCTCAGATGAAAGAAGGCAGTTTTTGTGACATGGGATATATGGTTTTTAAAAGTTAGATTGCTGTCTAATATGACACCCAAATCTTTTATAGTAGAGCTAAAGCTAACTTTGTATCCCTCTAATTGTAAATTGAGTTGCGAGATCTGCTGTGTGCAAGATTTAGGCCCAATAAGTAATAATTCTGTTTTGTCTGAGTTTAAGAGAAGAAAATTGTTGGTCATCCAGTCTTTGATGTCTTTGATACACTCAGTTAGTTTAGAAAGTTCAGACGTCTCGTCAGGTTTAGTGGAAATATATAATTGAGTATCATCTGCATAGCAGTGAAAGCTGATCCCATGTCTTCTAATAATGTCTCTCAGAGGTAGCATGTAAATTGTAAACAGTAAAGGGCCTAAAACTGATCCTTGAGGCACCCCATACTTTACTGGGCAGATTTGTGAAGGCTGTCCATTAAGATTCACAAACTGGTAGCGGTCAGTTAAGTATGACTTAAACCATTGTAGAGCCTGTCCCTGGACACCTGTAGACTTTAAGCGATTTATGAGGATATTGTGGTCAATGGTATCAAATGCCGCACTAAGATCGAGTAAAACTAATAGCGAGACGCACCCTCGGTCAGCAGCTAAGAGTAAATCGTTGGTTATTTTCACTAAGGCGGTTTCTGTACTGTGGTGAGCCCTGAAACCTGACTGAAACACTTCAAAAATATTGTTCGTCTGCACATAAGAGCATAATTGAGTGGAAACAACTTTTTCTAGTATTTTAGACATAA
This sequence comes from Danio rerio, assembly GCF_052040795.2. NCBI lineage: Eukaryota > Metazoa > Chordata > Actinopteri > Cypriniformes > Danionidae > Danio > Danio rerio. Next base: position 27,336,213 of record NC_141024.2, on the reverse strand, counting down.
ATGGAAGATTAGAAATAGGCCTATAGTTAGCTAAGTTGTTGGGGTCCAGTTGCGGTTTCTTAATAATAGGCTTAATAACAGCTAGCTTGTAAGAGTTTGGAACATGGCCTATAGATAAAGAAGAGTTGATAATGTTAAGAAGACGTTCTCCTATAGCAGGTAGCAGCTCTTTCAGTAATTTTGTTGGAATTGAGTCCAGCATACACGTAGCTGGTTTAGAGCTATTTATGATTTTTACTAACTCTTCATGTTCTATGATTTTGAAGCAGTGTAGGTTATTATTATGATTTAATGAAATATTTACAGGATTTGGAGTATAAGCCGGTGCAGAAAGTTTGGCATCTCCTATTTTCTGTCTAAAGCCTTCTATTTTATTACTGAAAAAAATCATGAAATCATCACTACTAATTTGCGGTGGAGTAGTTTGTTCCAAGGATGACCGATTATTTGCTAATTTAGAGATGGTGTTAAATAAAAATCTAGGATTGTTATGATTATTTTCTATCAGTTTGCGCAGGTGCTCGGTCCTGGCAGATTTTAGAGCCCTCCTATAGCTGGACATACTGTCTTTGTACGCAATTCTAAAGACCTCTAAATTAGTTTTTTTCCATTTACGTTCCAGGGCGCGGGTTGCTGTTTTGAGCGCACGAGTATGACTATTATACCATGGTATAGTTTTAATCTCTCTAGCCTTTTTTAATTTGATGGGTGCCACAGTATTTAGTGTGCTAGTAAAGATGGCATCCATACTGCTGGTTACTACATCAAGATCATTTGAGTTTGCGGGTGCATTACGAAATAGAGAGAGATCAGGTAAGTTATTTATAAATTCATCTTTAGTTGACGGAACAATAGTTCTACTAGGGCTGAGTATTGGAGCAGGTTTGCTGATTTCAGGTAAACACAGCTTATATAGTAAGAGGTAGTGATCTGTAATATCATCACTTTGTGGTATAATGTCTACGTCAATAACCTCGATTCCATAAGACAGAATTAGATCTAATGTATGCTTTAAGCGATGGGTTGGACCCACAACGTTTTGCTTTATCAACAATAGTTCCTTAGGATTGGAATATTATTAATAAGAATTGTTATATTTGTTTTTATTCTTCTTTTGGTTGTGTTATGCTTCTCAGATCGATAGTTAAAGTTGCTGCCAAGCAGATGGTCAATTTGCGAGTTAATAGAACTGTGCATGACTGCAAAGATTATGTCTATGAAGTCTTTGGAATAGATTTGGACCAATTGGGACACATTTGGAACAGTTGAATGAGTTTTGAAAACAATTACTACCCTAAATGTCTTTTATCTTTAATGTCTTAAAAATAATAATAATAAATTCTTTAGCTTTTTACTAATTTTATAAAGGCTTTAAATCACAAGGATAAAAGTTTTAAGCAAGGCATCATCCATAATGTAGGAAAATGCAAATAGAATGAACTGAACAGAACTTAAAGATTGTGTAATGATTTTAAGCCCTATTTACTATAATAAATTTCTGTGTATTTAGGAGTTCATCGAAGCTGCCGGAGATCATATCAGATGTACACGGGGAAAGAGGGAAGTTGATTACGGGTCAAGGGACTCCTCAGTTTCCAGCAACATCGAAAGGAGAAGAAGAGCAGACTCTACTGGAGGTTTAAAAACCCACTGTCTGCTCCAACACCAGACAGTACTCAGAAGTTCCTCTGGCGACGTGGGATGAAACATCAGATATAGCTATTTTACAGGCGCTGTTCTGGAAATATTGAGATTTTCTATTGTATGTTGATTAATCAAGTATTTATGCTATATAACTACTGCGGTGAAAAAGTCTGACAAAGCATATGCTATTAATATGACTAATGATTGTTGTGTGTTAAACTCCCCAAGAAAGTATTTAGTTAGGGAGAGCGGAATCTTTTACTCCTTCTAAAAGCAAAAAGTGGAGGGAGATGTTTGGTTCCGTTTCTCTTCTGAAGTGCGGCGCAAGGATGCTGACAATTGATAAGGATGTAGATGGGCAACTTTTTTGGTTGCATAAGTGTGTTAAGACTTGGCGAAATGTTGGATTCTTAAGTTGCACTTCAGCGAGGGATTTAGGTGAGGGACTTTTTAATTAAGTCCCTAAGGGGGGATTTATAGGAGAATTTCTGATGCATATAAAGGAACTTTTATTTTTTAATCAATATATAATCTGCCACTATTAAAATATAGATTACTATTAAAATACACTGTTAAAACTTATAGAAATACATTCAAGTGATGCAGATGAAAACACACACAGGCATACAGGACCTTATAATTGAGGGCCTCACAATTGAAGCACAGCACGTCATGTGCCTAAATGAGAACATTCAGATAGAGCGTATGCAATACATTTAGACAAAAGTATGTATTGACCAAGACAAAAACAACCCTTGACAAAATAGCATACATAAGGAGAATCATTTAGAAAGTATGGAAACAACATGATCATGTGCAAACATATGATTGTAAGCACATGCTATATGACCTTAAGATATGTAAAAACAGAAAAACATACAGCCATTAATTAAAAAGCTAGGATACTATTGGAGCCGGGAAATTGCGTGACATGTCATGATGACTATGGGAAAAAACTGTATATAAACTGTGAGTTTTTGAACATTGGGAGGAGAGAGATCGATCGACCAACTCTGCTGTAACAATAAACTGCTTCAACTTGAGAACTTCGAAGACCTCAGCCTCTTTTTTGAAACTTAAAAGATGTTTGTCGAGATCCAGCGCAACTTTCCACAACACTGGATCTGGTTTTATCACATTCTGAATTGAACGTTGAAAATGAGCTGTTCTCAGCCAGTAGAGGTCAAAATAAGCAGTAATGCAAACTCAGTTAGAGACATAGATTTTCACTTGCAACTTTCCTAAACATATTGACCAGTGCATGAAATGTTGTCTAAAACAAAAAGAAAATGCTTTTTAGTAGCTGGATCTGGTTTTATCACATTCTGAATTGAACGTTGAAAATGAGCTTTTCAGAGCCAGCAGAGGTCAAAACAAGCAGTAATGCAATCTCAGTCATAGACATAGATTTTCACTTGCAACTTGCTTTAACATGTTTGACAGTGCATGAAATGTTGTCTAAAACAAAAAGAATGATGCATTTTAGTGGCTGGATCTGGTTTTATCACATTTTGAATTGAACGTTGAAAATGAGCTGTTCTCAGCCAGCAGAGGTCAAAATAAGCAGTAATGCAAACCCAGTCAGAGACATAGATTTTCACTTGCAACTTTCCTAAACATATTTAACAGTGCATGAAATGTTGTCTAAAACAAAAAGAAAATGCTTTTTAGTGGCTGGATCTGGTTTTATCACATTCTGAATTGAACGTTGAAAATGAGCTTTTTAGAGCCAGCAGAGGTCAAAATAAGCAGTAATGCAAACTCAGTCATAGACATAGATTTTCACTTGCAACTTGCTTTAACATGTTTAACAGTGCATGAAATGTTGTCTAAAACAAAAAGAATGTTGAATTTTAGTGGCTGGATCTGGTTTTATCACATTCTGAATTGAACGTTGAAAATGAGCTGTTCTCAGCCAGCAGAGGTCAAAATAAGCAGTAATGCAAACTCAGACAGAGACATAGATTTTCACTTGCAACTTGCTTTAACATGTTTAAGAGTGCATGAAATTGTTGTCTAAAACAAAAAGAAAATGCTTTTTAGTAGCTGGATCTGGTTTTATCACATTCTGAATTGAACGTTGAAAATGAGCTTTTCAGAGCCAGCAGAGGTCAAAATAAGCAGTATTGCAAACTCAGTCAGAGACATAGATTTTCGCTTGCAACTTTCTTAAACATATTTAACAGTGCATGAAATGTTGTCTAAAACAAAAAGAAAATGCTTTTTAGTGGCTGGATCTGGTTTTATCACATTCTGAATTGAACGTTGAAAATGAGCTGTTCTCAGCCAGCAGAGGTCAAAATAAGCAGTAATGCAAACTCAGTCAGAGACATAGATTTTCACTTGCAACTTGCTTTAACATGTTTAACAGTGCATGAAATTGTTGTCTAAAACAAAAAGAAAATGCTTTTTAGTGGGTTGATCTGGTTTTATCACATTCTGAATTGAACGTTGAAAATGAGCTTTTCAGAGCCAGCAGAGGTCAAAATAAGCAGTAATGCAAACTCAGTCAGAGACATAGATTTTCACTTGCAACTTTCTTAAACATATTTAACAGTGCATGAAATGTTGTGTAAAACAAAAAGAATGATGCATTTTAGTGGCTGGATCTGGTTTTATCACTTTCTGAATTCAACGTTGAAAATGAGCTGTTCTCAGCCAGCAGAGGTCAAAATAAGCAGTAATGCAAACTCTGTTAGAGACATAGATTTTTACTTGCAACTTGCTTAAACATGTTTCAAGAGTTCACACTTAGCTGATTATTAATGATAAAAGCTTGTTTGGCATGCTGTCCCGGGAGAGAGCCGTGAGCTCATGAGATCCTCGAGCACAGGGCTCCCTCCCGTTGCAAGGCGGGAGGGGAGTTTGAGCTCAGGTAGATCTCGAGAACTCCCCTGCTGTAGCAAGTGAATGCTCTTGAAATAAATTACTAACTAGAAGCGTGTCTATGTTGACAATTTGGATTGTTCAATTGACTTAATTGCAAGTTTTTAGGCGGTGGGAGGAAACCGGGGAACTCGGGGGAAACCCACGTGAGCACGGGGAGAAGTGCAAACTCCACACAGAAATGTCTGCTAGTTTTGGTAAAGCCGGGAACCAGAGACATTCTTGCTGTGAGGCGACAGTGCTAGGCACTGGGCCACCGTGTCACCCATCTAAGAAGGAGGAGTAGGGGAGGAAGGGGGGACTCTTCAAATTGTAGTGAACTACGTGCTGCTCTTAGGGCAGGAGTTTAACATAATTCATATCTCTAACTAGTGAACTACGCGCTGCTCTTAGGGCAGGAGTTTAGTATAATTCATATCTGTGTAACTGTAGTGAACTACGCGCTGCTCTTAGGGCAGGAGTTTAATATAATTCATATCTGTAACTAGTGAACTACGCGCTGCTCTTAGGGCAGGAGTTTAACATAATTCATATCTCTAACTAGTGAACTACGCGCTGCTCTTAGGGCAGGAGTTTAGTATAATTCATATCTCTAACTAGTGAACTACGCGCTGCTCTTAAGGCAGGAGTTTAGTATAATTCATATCTGTGTAACTGTAGTGAACTACGCGCTGCTCTTAGGGCAGGAGTTTAGTATAATTCATATCTCTAACTAGTGAACTACACGCTGCTCTTAGGGCAGGAGTTTAGTATAATTCATATCTGTGTAACTGTAGTGAACTACACGCTGCTCTTAGGGCAGGAGTTTAATATATTTCAGATCTCTAACTAGTGAACTACACACTGCTCTTAGGGCAGGAGTTTAGTATAATTCATATCTTTAACTAGTGAACTACGTGCTGCTCTTAGGGCAGGAGTTTAGTATAATTCATATCTCTAACTAGTGAACTATGTGCTGCTCTTAGGGCAGGAGTTTAACATAATTCATGTCTCTAACTAGTGAACTACGTGCTGCTCTTAGGGCAGGAGTTTAGTATAATTCATATCTGTGTAACTGTAGTGAACTACGCGCTGCTCTTAGGGCAGGAGTTTAATATAATTCAGATCTCTAACTAGTGAACTACACGCTGCTCTTAGGGCAGGAGTTTAACATAATTCATATCTCTAACTAGTGAACTACGCGCTGCTCTTAGGGCAGGAGTTTAGTATAATTCATATCTGTGTAACTGTAGTGAACTACGCGCTGCTCTTAGGGCAGGAGTTTAATATAATTCATATCTGTAACTAGTGAACTACGCGCTGCTCTTAGGGCAGGAGTTTAACATAATTCATATCTCTAACTAGTGAACTACGCGCTGCTCTTAGGGCAGGAGTTTAGTATAATTCATATCTCTAACTAGTGAACTACGCGCTGCTCTTAAGGCAGGAGTTTAGTATAATTCATATCTGTGTAACTGTAGTGAACTACGCGCTGCTCTTAGGGCAGGAGTTTAGTATAATTCATATCTCTAACTAGTGAACTACACGCTGCTCTTAGGGCAGGAGTTTAGTATAATTCATATCTGTGTAACTGTAGTGAACTACACGCTGCTCTTAGGGCAGGAGTTTAATATAATTCAGATCTCTAACTAGTGAACTACACACTGCTCTTAGGGCAGGAGTTTAGTATAATTCATATCTTTAACTAGTGAACTACGTGCTGCTCTTAGGGCAGGAGTTTAGTATAATTCATATCTCTAACTAGTGAACTATGTGCTGCTCTTAGGGCAGGAGTTTAACATAATTCATGTCTCTAACTAGTGAACTACGTGCTGCTCTTAGGGCAGGAGTTTAGTATAATTCATATCTGTGTAACTGTAGTGAACTACGCGCTGCTCTTAGGGCAGGAGTTTAATATAATTCAGATCTCTAACTAGTGAACTACACGCTGCTCTTAGGGCAGGAGTTTAACATAATTCATATCTCTAACTAGTGAACTACGCGCTGCTCTTAGGGCAGGAGTTTAGTATAATTCATATCTGTGTAACTGTAGTGAACTACGCGCTGCTCTTAGGGCAGGAGTTTAGTATAATTCATATCTCTAACTAGTGAACTACACGCTGCTCTTAGGGCAGGAGTTTAGTATAATTCATATCTGTGTAACTGTAGTGAACTACACGCTGCTCTTAGGGCAGGAGTTTAATATAATTCAGATCTCTAACTAGTGAACTACACGCTGCTCTTAGGGCAGGAGTTTAGTATAATTCATATCTTTAACTAGTGAACTACGTGCTGCTCTTAGGGCAGGAGTTTAGTATAATTCATATCTCTAACTAGTGAACTATGTGCTGCTCTTAGGGCAGGAGTTTAACATAATTCATGTCTCTAACTAGTGAACTACGTGCTGCTCTTAGGGCAGGAGTTTAGTATAATTCATATCTGTGTAACTGTAGTGAACTACGCGCTGCTCTTAGGGCAGGAGTTTAATATAATTCAGATCTCTAACTAGTGAACTACACGCTGCTCTTAGGGCAGGAGTTTAACATAATTCATATCTCTAACTAGTGAACTACGCGCTGCTCTTAGGGCAGGAGTTTAGTATAATTCATATCTGTGTAACTGTAGTGAACTACGCGCTGCTCTTAGGGCAGGAGTTTAACATAATTCATATCTGTAACTAGTGAACTATGCGCTGCTCTTAGGGCAGGAGTTTATTATAATTTATATCTGTGTAACTGTATTCAACTACACAGTTAAATGAACTAAAATTACAAAGTTTGCTTCATGTTGCCACTGCTAGTAAAAAACAATTCATCAGGTCAGAGGTTCTCGATATAAATTATTTCTGCATTATTTTTAGTGAACTGTGTGCTGCTCTGAGAGCTGGAGTTCACAATAGATTCAGTAGTTAATATTATAATATGTACACAGTGTTTATGACATGTATACTTACATGTTAGATTTGCTCCTTCATTTTTTTTAAATCTTTGTTTCTTTAATTGGACAATGGAGAAAATTTGGCTTGATGGTGTTCGAAGAAATTTAAAGAAAGTAAAGGATGCCCGAATCATGCAGGAGGTCATCTCTTTTTATGGGGAGGAGGCTGATTTCATGCAGGAATACATTAGAAAACTGGAAGAGGAAACTAGCACCAATTTCAAATCTTCTGTTTCCACTCATAAAGACTACCATTATTTCGCATGTGAAAGGTCAGCTAAACCTAGTGGAAAAAGCAAAGGAGAACCAACAAAAACAAGAGCTAATTCTTGCAATGCTTACATTTCTTTTAAAATCATTAAAGATGGCAGCTTCACCAGTGCGGTGGTAAACAGAATGCTAGAACATAATGGACATGATGTGAGCATCAAAGAGGAAGGTATAAAAAATCGAGTTGACCCTGAACTTATAGCCTTTATTGAAATATGGCTTGAACAAGGAAAGTCTATTTCAGAAACACTTTTAAAATGTGTGGATTGGGCAGAACGCAATGGACATGTGGACAAATTCAATCGGCGATTTTGTTACACCTGAGGATATAAGATTAATCAAGAAGACCGTCAATGGCCTCAGTTTTCCTGACAAAAAAAGATTGCATTAGTGTGGACAAACTAGTCAAAGCCGAGCTGCAGGAAAACGTTCGAGGTTACTAAAGTAACCCTTCGTTCCCCGAGGAGGGGAACGGAAGCACTATAAGTGGATTTGATTTGTAAAATCCACGCATTGGGAGGTTCGGTTCAGAAGCTACTCGTCTGAAAGAGTATTGAACGGGCCAATTAAGAATGAATTGGCAGCGCAAGCCTGCGCAGGTGAGCGGCATAAGCAATCAACTGAGTATATAAGCTCACCTGGCGCCAGCAGACGCTATCCTTTTTAAGCTGAAGAGACTTTCAACAGCTAAGGGACAGTCATTATGGCGACGGAGTATAGTGCTTCCGTTCCCCTCCTCGGGGAACGAAGGGTTACTTTAGTAACCTCGAACGTTCCCCTTCGGGGGGAACTTCAGCACTATAAGTGGATTTGATTTGTAAAATCCACGCATTGGGAGCCCATTGAAAGCGCCATAATGACTGCACCTTACCAACACCCCCGATGAGGAGATAGTCAAGCAAGCGTGACGCACACGCATCATGGGGGGCGCGGTCCTCCAACGTGTCCCTGGCCCTAATTTATCCTACTTCAACAGAAGTTTTACGGATTTAGATATATTTTTTGGGAAGTCGTGAGCATCTAGATAATTCTAGGAAATTCGACAGTACGTTGGGAAGCGTGCAATCCCGATAGGGAGGACGCTGCGGAGGCCATCCGTTACCCGAGGGGGGATAGATGGCAGAATTTACATATGGACTAGCCCTAAAAAGGGGGAGTACGCATAGCAAAAGAGTGGTTAGCGGGGAGGGAAGACACGGGTCCGCCCAGGGGAGGGACTTAACCGTGGCGGAATAAGCATATGGGATCGCCTAGTGGGGATCACGCATAGCAGGCACCTTTACCCAAAACGCGGGCTGACCAGCGGGCAGACCTACAACGTAGTGGGCCAGCAAGTGACTCCTCCGCTGAGTCAGTGCTGGGGGCCACGGAGGAATGTGCAGGGCTCACCTGACGGGGAACTTTACTGACAGATAAAAAGGCGCACGTATCTCCGTGTTAGGGAAAATGGCGCAGCAAGCGTGTTTCAACACCCTACCGAATTGTTTCCTCAATCACCAAGGGTTACCTAATACCCTTGAGGAAACCGGCTCCACTCGCAGATTGTAAAACCTTGCAAATGTGTTGGGTGTCACCCAGCCCGCAGCTCTACAGAAGTCTGTTAGAGGGGCGCCGCGTGCGCGCGCTCGAGAGGATGCGAAACTCCGAGTGGAGTGCGCACGCGCTCTCGGGGGACGCGGCTCATCTCGGCTCTGATAGTGAAAGAAAGGCATCCACAATCTAGTGGGAACTTATTTCGGTACGGCACTTCCCTGCTGCCGACCGTTATAACAGACGAAGAGCTGCTCAGATGATCTAAACTCTGAGTGCGGTCCGGATAATACGCAAAACGCGAACTGGACAATAAAGAAGGGCTGGGTCTGCCTCCTCCGAGGGCAGCGCTTGCAGGCTCACTACCTCGTATTAAAACGGAGTGGTAGGAACCTTGGGCACATATCGCGGGCGGGGTCTCAGGACGTGAGAGAAGCCAGCCCAATTACAGGCACGAGTCACTGACCGAAAAATGCCTCCGGGTCCCCGACCCTCTAATCGATATCAACGCGACCAGCAGAGCTGTCTTCAGGGACAGAAAGATACTGAGTCGAGGATCGAAGGGATCTGACGCGGCTTGTGTAGCGAGGGCGAGATCCTAAGAGGGCATGAGAGGGGGCGGGATGGATTAATTCGCTTAGCGCCCCTGAGGAACCGGATGATGAGGTTATGCGTTCCCACGGTGCTGCCAGCCACCGCGTTATGAGAGCGGAGATGGCAGCCACGTAACCTTGAGTGTGGAGGGCGACAGCCTGCTCTCCAGCTTCTCTCGGCGTAAAGAAAGCACAACGCTGATCTGGCAAATTACGGGGGTCTTCTCAGCGAGAGACACACCATTCAGTGAATAGACTCCACGTCAGGGCATAGGCGCGCTCGGGGAGGGGGCTCTAGCCCGAGTGACGGTATTAGCCACCGCAATCGGAGGTTACCTAAGTCTTCCTCGCGTCTAAAATCTCTTCAAAGATCGGCGAGGGTGCCAGGTGGTGCCCTGTCCCTGAGAGAGTAGGTGCTCTCTCGAAGGGACTGCCAGGGGAGGGCTATCGCGAGGGAGAGCTCTGACATCCAGGTCCGGTTGAGCCAGAGGGGCGCAACCAGCAACCTGTTCCTCGTCCTCCCTGACCTTGCACAGTAACTGCGCGAGCAGGCTCACTGGGGGAAACGCGTATTTGCGCGTGCACCGAGGCCAGCTGTAAGCCAGTGCATCCGTGCCGAGAGCACTCGGTCAGGGAAAGAACAACTAGCAATGAGCGATCTCGGGGGAAGCAACAGATCGATCTGGGCTTCCCCGAATCGCGCCCATATCAGCTGAACAGACTCGGGGTGGAGTCTCCATTCTCCAGGACGCAAGGCTGCCGTTAGAGCGCATCGGCTGCACGGTTGAGCTTGCCTTAATATGAATGGTGTGCAGCGATTTCAGCCGCGGATGACTCCAGAGGAGCAGACGGCGGGCGAGCTGAGACATGCGGCGAGAGCGCATACCCCCTATACGGCTGATATACGCCACCGCCGCCGTACTGTCCGTCCTGACCAGCACGTGTTGCCGCTCCAGCACCGGAAAAAAACGGTGGAGAGCGAGGAACACTGCCAACAGCTCCAGGCGATATGCCAATGCAACTGGGTACCTTTCCACAGGTCCGCAGCCGCATGCCCGCAACGCACAGCCCCCCAGCCCGTGTTGGAAGTGTCTGCTGAAACGACAACAAGACTGGACGCCTGTTCTAGAGACACCCAGGTCTGTAGGAACGAGGGGTCGCTCCAAGGGCTGAGGGCGCGGCGACACAGCGCAGTAACAGAGACTCGGTGTGCGCGCGCGTGCCATGCGCGTCTGGGGACTCGATCGTGAAGCCAGTGCTGAAGTGGTCTCATATAGAATAATCCGAGCGGCATGAAGCGGCTGCGGATGCCATATGCCTGACCCTGGTGAATACACACCCGTGACTTGGGGGGCCGTTTCGCGAACTGAATCGCATAGCCGAGTCTGATTGTGCGTATGAGCCACCGCGAAGAGCTGGCCCGCGCTAACCAGGCAGGCAGAGCTCTCGCTAATGGACTCATCGCTACAATCGCTGACGTACCAGCAGTGGGGCAGCGCGGAGTGGGTGTGCTGATCCGGGAAGCTCGCGGGTCCCACGGAAAAGCTGGAGGTGAGATATTTGCTCTCACTCCAAACCCGAGCTCCGGAGGGGAGGCTCGAGGGGTGGGAGAAAGGAGACCGTCCTCCCAGCGCTCGTGAGCCACTGGCGAAACGCACCGAATCTGCAAGCTAGAAAGCATAGCGTCCCAGACTGGCAGATTTCGGGCTGTCACATCTGGGGAAGTGAAAAGTGCCCTTTCATAATGTTTTCATGGCAGTAAAAAGTGCCGTTGGAAATGGGGCCCCGCCCTCCAGCGGGGAAAGAGCAAGTTCCCTCTTCTCCAGATGGCCTGTCCCAGGGGCGCTTCGCGGTCCGTTGCCGGACTTAGCGGCGTTCTGGGCAGGGGGGCTGCCTGCTTCCGAGGTGCCCGACGCGCTCGCTTCGCCTGAGGCGTGTGCGGGGGCGGAGCAGCTCTCGTAGGCGGGCGCCTTCGGCGAGGAGCAGGTATGAATGGCACGGCGGGCGGAGCGGGCTACGGACCGCCGATAAGACATCACCCACCAACTGCTCTCTCACCGCCTTGAATTCCTGGGTGAATTCACAGACAGTGTCGCCGAACCTGGCTGGGGATATGGGGAAGTCAAGAAAGCGGACTTTGTCGACTTTGCGCATATCAGCCAGGGGTGGCGCTCCTGGACCACTAATGTGGACATCGTCCTCCCCAACGCACACGCAGCGGACTCAGTAGTCCGAAGAGCTAAGTCGGCGGCGGTGCGAAGCTCGTAAGCCTGGGTTGGACCCACCCTCGTGCAGCTTGGTAGCGCTAGTAGGTGGCTATCGCATGCAAGGCGGAAGCCTGGCCCGCAGCTATGTAAGCTCTAGCTCCGAGGGAGGTAGATAACTTACAGGCTTTGGATGGGAGACGAGGCGGATCCCGCCAAGAAGAGGCGCCGCGCGGATTTACCGCCATCACGCACTCAACCTGAGGAATCGCCACATACCCCCTGGCTGTTTCACCGTCAAGAGTGGTTAGGGTGGAGGAACACGCAGCACGAGCAGAAAAAAGTGCTTTACAAGACCGCGTGAGCCTACTGTGCACCTCCGGGAAGAAGGGAACGCCCCTCTAGTCGGTCCGGCCGCGGAGCTGGGGGATAAACCATCTCCAACCCACGGCCGAAGCAGCCCGGGAAAGCACGGCTAACATGTCCGTTTCAGGATCCGTAGTGACAGCGCTCACCAGCCCGAAGGGGGCGAGCGGGTCTGGATCATCATCGGACAATGAAAGCCCACCCTCCGATGCCGCGGTGGACATCTGGTCTCCGGTGTCATCGGGCGTAAGGGCTACCATCTGTTAGACGGATCGCTTCCCCCGCCCGAAGCTTGGATGGAGCGCTTAGAGGAGCGGGAGGTCCGCGGGCCCGTGGGCGACGGATTATCTCTCGCTGAAACCCTCAGATCTGCCCGAGTGCCCGCTGCAGAGCAGGGGACAACTGGGGTGGTTCACCCTTTTGCAAAGGCTAACCGCGATCTTGCGCAACAGTCATGGCATCGCAATGACGACATGAACTGCCCGCGAGCAGCGCATTAACATGCTGGACCCCCAGACATGTAACGCAGTGCCCGCGCCCATCATCCGAGGACAGGAAACCACCGCATCCAGAAACGCACAGTCGGAGCGCCGTCCTGATAAGGACGTGCTGCACGACTGTGTTGCTCTTTCTGTGAAGTTTGCAACTTTATACGCACCGCTCTGGAGGACCGGACCCAAAGAACGCCAGGCAAGGGAGAAACCCAGCTCGACCGTCTGCCACTGCGTGTACACACTCTGGACCGGGAGAATGCTCTCGTTCGCTCAGAATCGCTGGTCACAGCAGGAGGAACCCTCATCGACTCGATCAGAAAGTCTCTGAAGCGAAAAGGATAGCGTCTGCTGGCGCCAGGTGAGCTTATATACTCAGTTGATTGCTTATGCCGCTCACCTGCGCAGGCTTGCGCTGCCAATTCATTCTTAATTGGCCCGTTCAATACTCTTTCAGACGAGTAGCTTCTGAACCGAACCTCCCAATGCGTGGATTTTACAAATCAAATCCACTTATAGTGCTGAAGTTCCCCCCGAAGGGGAACATTTGCTACTACCAGCCTTTGAGTGAAGATCAACCATTAATAATTGTGGTGCAGACACCTTGGCAAAACCAACTGCTTAGAGAACATCCACATCCTATGGTATTTATGGATGCCACTTACAAAGCCTTAACATCATATGGTTATGCATTTTATGCGCTTCTTTTGACAAACAGTATTAGAAGAGCAGTACCATTTGCCTACTTTATTATCAGTCAAGAGTCAGCTGACATACTTGCCATCTGCTTGGAAAAACTTGCAATACACAACCCTGGATTTCTTCCAAGGTAACAACGTATAAACGTATAACCTTGTAAATTTTGCAAGCAGAGTAAGCAGACGCTTGCTGGTGTACTTTTGGTGTAGTTTTATAAACAAATGCAACTATTGAGTAATAAAGACAACAAATCGTTTACACCAATACTGATTTTGTAAACACTAGCCTTCATATTGCATGCTTATGTTACTAAATCGCTTGTTTCCTAATCATTTAGATCAATAATGATTGACCGTGACCTTAAGGAACTCAATGCCATTAGAAAAGTTTTTCCAAAAGTGAAGGTTCTTCTTTGCTGGTTTCATGTACTTCAGGTATGACTGAACTTCTTTATTCAAAATTTTACAAAAAGATGTGAAAGATTTAAATCACAGATCTTTTAAAACATTCATCATGACAACCGTTTGGCAATTTAAATGTTTTTTTTTTTGAGCAGGCTGTGCATAGATGGATAGTTAAAAAAGATGGAGGGAACTTGCCTGTTGAGCAAAGAAATACTGTAATTCAAGCAATGGCATCAATGAAATCGTGCTTAACGGTAATATTTTTTTCAAATACTCATCATATAGCATAATTATTTTTCAAAAGTAAAAATCTGTCTCCATTATTGAAACCTAAAATATAAACTGTATACAGTGGATTTTCCTTAGATTGGTCAGGTTTTTGTTTTCTGTTTAATGTTGCTGTACACCTTGAATGTTATTGTGCTTTTTAATACATTGTTTTTTAAAGAAATGTTTCCATAACAGTTTGGATTACTTGCAGTGTTGTGAACTATCCCTTTAAATGTGTAAATGTAAGTAGCCATAACTTAACAGTGATTTTTTTCAGTTTTGTTTGTGGTTTTTAACAGGAAGAGGAGTTTAACAATGTATCAGCGACATAATGCAAAGAGCTGAATACATTATTAGGTAGTTCACATGTATCAACTTACCTCAAGAATCAGTGGATTTGTTTGGGAGAATTGTGGTCCAATTTTGGTCGGACATTCTATCATCATAACAGTGAAACCAACAATAAGGCAGAGAGGTGAACTATTACAATGATAATTGTATGCTCTAAAATTTCATTATGGTATATTATTAATATAACATGATTATCATGACAAAATTGTACAAAATATGTTGTAAGTTCTTTATCTTTTGTACAGGTTTTTCCTTACAGTGAAGTACCAATTTTTGAAGGGGAAGATGAATAGCAGTATTGATCGGCTTCTTTGCTTGCTTTGTGGTGATGTTCAGAAATATTACAGGTAAATTTTAAGATCACCATATTACTGTTGATATGCCAAATTGTAATTACCAGGTACAGAAATCATGTCTATGTTGTGGTACTCTGATTGTATGTAACATAAACCACCTCTGGCAATTACAAGTTACCTACAATTAACAAACTAATCTTTATTGTAGTACCTGTTATTGTCAGTTTTCATGATCAAAAGAAAGTACATGATTTTTCATGTCATTTGACTTTTTACCTTATTTTATCATTTAGTTACCTGGATGATCTGACAGACACTGGACGAATCAACAGATCTAACAGCGAAGACACCATTATTGCTGCTCAGTCTATGGTTGCAAAAGGCCTGGATACAAAAATAGATATGTCTAAAGATGGAGTATGTTTGGTACCACCAGATACAAGCACAGTTTCACACTGTTGATTTGGTGATGCACACGTGCAACTGCAAAAGATTCCAACGAGGATCTATGTGCAAACACTTAATTTTTTCAAAGACAATTGCAGAGAAACAAGGACTTGTGATTCAAGACCTTAGGACTGATGCAGCAAGAAAGATTGTTGACAGTCAATCCTACTTCACAGACAGTGAAAACCTTACTGTCTGTCACTTTGATGGGAGTGTAGGAGTAGTAAGTCATAAAGTGACAAGATTTTGCACATGCATTGCAAATAGTCATGGGGAGCTGTGTGTATGTACATTAGTTCACAGCATTCTTTACAAATCTTGTCAGAGCGATTCTTTTGATTTACAATGCTTACAGTCCTGTGAAAGAAAAAAGGCTACACTGCAGGACATGCTCACAGATCTTCACGAGTGGAGCCAGTCAGAACAATTTCAAGAGACTCAGGAAGTGTACAATTTAGTACAGAGGGCACACAAATTGATTTTTTCCCAGTTTAGCAAAGTTTCAAGGAAAAGAAAAATTGCTGCTCTCCATGGTTATAGAAAAATGGTCAAAAAAGCAAAAGATAGAGTCAGTGTTAATTACATAGTCAAAAAGAAAAAAACAAGGTTCACTCTGTAAGTAGGGAATGTCTTATTAAAATAATCACATTTCTCTAAAGTTATATTTTTGCTCTTCAAATAGTGGCAAATCACAAAATGGCACTGTAGTGATGCAGAAATCGAACAAATTACAATGCTTTAACATGTTTTTAATGTGTGTCTATGTATATCTTGTCATTTTTGTTATATGGGTGAGCTGGCGCATCAATGAGCTAATAATCAAATCGATAAATATGATAAAGGGGCTGTATTCAAAATGTACAATTTACAAAATGGAAACATGTAATTTTCTACCAGATACTAACACTAATTGTATTGTTCATTCTGTAACATCTTTGGAATACTGTTAGTGAAATCAAATCAAGTTTACTTTGAATTACATTTTGTAAATAAAAAAATAGGAAAACGCAACAATAAAGTCTGATCTTGCAACAGTCTTACTGAAATGTTAATTGCTATGTAAATGTATATATACACACACACACACACACACACATATATATATATATATAATGTTACGCATTCAAAAAACATTGTTAACAAAATCTACTACTTGTGTATTACATTTTATTGACTAGAAAGGTTTCAAGCATTCAGGAAAGTAAACAAATCAAACTGAAACTTTAAACTGTAGTGCCTTTATTTTTCCATATTCTACTGAACAGTGTACATCAAAAAAGAAAACAGGAGGCAAGCCTTACACATCTGTGTTTTTTGTTTTCAGTGCTTTCATTTTCTCCTTAAGACATGAGTCAATTAATGAAATAGTGCCCTTTATAACAGCAGGTCCAAGACCATGTGTTGCCAGGTTAAATGTCTCCCAGTGAGCCTCTAAAGCATTCTCCACAGCTTTTAATGTCTTCCTGAAATTAAAAACAACAAAAAAAAAAACTTTACATTCCTGCTTCAACTGATCAATCAATCATTCAGTTAATGTCAAGTGTAGAAGTAAATTATATTACATGCAGTCTTCTGTTCTGGCCAAGGCTGCATGGACATTCCCTTCTTCCGGCAAGGCTTGAGCCACTCTTTTCTGGGGGATGGTCTTGGCTGCTAGGTACATTATATCATCAGCTAGATCACTGCATTCATCTAAAATGTATTAAATATTCAACAAATTAATTTGTAATGTCCAACATATAAACAAAAAAATTAAGCAGGTACACTCACTGCCTATTTAACAAATTATTTATACTTGGATAACCATACAACTATCCAATAATGTGGAAGCAGCAAAAAAGAAAAAACATTTTTTTAATACATTATTAATAATTTTGATAATGATTTATTAAAGCCACTTAAAAATATGCTGTTGGGGAATTCAGCATTTCTGGACAACACCTGGGAATTACAATTGCAACAATTTTGCATTTAGTATAGTTTTATTATAATAAAAATTTCCATGATTCAAAGTAATAAAAAGTTATTAGAATTTTATTTCAAGTACTCTACTCCTGCCCTTCTACACACCTTCACATAGTTTGGAGCACTGCGAAGTGAGTTTTGTTCGTGTTGAGGGCATTACATCTAGCTCTGCCAACCTCTCAGCAATTTTCCTTTTTTGTCCTTTGGCTTTCCTTAGATAGGCCACTACTGTATTTGCAGAGTAACTTTCTGGTGGAGAGCACCTCCTTTGTAGCTCTTCTGATGTAACCAGGTATCTGAATTAACAATTATGAGCGTTATAAAGCTTCAAATATCTTACAAATACAAAATATAGACAGGGTTCCCACACTTCTTGAAAGTACTTAAATTTTAAGGCATGGAAAGTACTCAAAAAGCAGTTTCTTGAAAGTGCTTGAATTTATTTGTAAATTAAATTTGTTTATAGGTTTATTTAGAAAATTGTACTGTGCTGCTGTTAAAAACAGAACTAAAACATTATAAACTGTTTTAAACCAAACAATGCATATTTTATCAACATTTTAGAAATGACATTTTAATCTTTCCAGTATTGATTTAATAAATTTGACTAAAGTTCTTTGAACATGACATCAACACACAACATCATTAATCTGACATTGCAATGTAAATAGTAAGTGTAACTGAAATGTTAAATACAGAAAGGACTTTAATGGCGCTACATATACTGGGGAGATTAAAAAAGGTGTTTGATTCAAAATTAATGGTGCTTTAAGTCTTTAAATCTGCTGTTTATGAAAGAGGGGAAAACCTGTATATATTTATTATTTAATACCATTCTGTGTACAGAATAAGATGATGTATAACATAATCTTCAGTATTATCCAATTCAATATTACTTTTACCTCTTTGCTTGATGAAAGTCTGAAACTTTTAGGACACTTTCTACCAGGAATCCCCTCACTGGAAGTTTGGGGAAAGTCATATATTAACAGTTAACATAATATGATTTACTATGTTTATTGAATGAGACATGAATGAGTTGTACTGTCCTTAGACCTATCTAGAGCATTAAGATATGTTTTTCTTCATTTTCCTAGCCCTGATCTCTACTTAAAATTGTACCTGAATGATCTTGCTTGTGTTCTCCCTCAATTACAATGGAATTTTGGTTACTTGTTCCTAAACTGTCTTTTCCCTCAGTTCTGCTCTTTCTCCGTTGTTGGTTGTTTTCTCCTGAATTGCCTTGTCCCTCAAATCCATCACCTTTCCTTTCTCCTGAATTGTCTTGTGCCTCAAATCCATCACTGTTTCTTTCATCTGAGCTCACTTGTGCCTCAAATCCATCACCGTTTCTTTCTCCTGAATTGTCTTGTGCCTCAAATACATCACTGTTTTTTTCATCTGAGCTCCCTTGTGCCTCAAATCCATCACCGTTTCTTTTTCCTGAGCTGTCTTGTGCCTCAAATCCATTACCGGTACTTTCTCCTGAGCTGTCTTGTGCCTCAAATCCATTACCGGTACTTTCTCCTGAGCTGTCTTGTCCCTTAGTTTTAGTGTGGATTTGGTTACTTTCTCCTGAGCTGTCTTCTCACAGAATGCATATATTTAAAAACAATATGAACATTGGCATACTATTATAAAACTTAACTAATAGCATCTCAGATTGTAAGATGTAATATTAGAGTATTTATAAGCATAAGAACGTACCTTTGCAAAAATAACACTTTGCATCTTCTTGATTGTCAGGTATGCACTTTTTATGGATATTTGCTAAACAAACTGAACATTTTTCCTAGAAAATAAATTTCATCACAAAATTGTAGGGTCAATATTGTCCAGTGTCTGAGGATAATTTAAAATTGTATTTATTTTAGTCTCCAATCAATCAGCCATTTCAACCCGGATTAATAATTCAAAACACTACAGAAATAAAACTAGAGAATCATCTGTTAAGAATATAATGGTTCTTAATTTTTTTGTGTAGTTTCAATTAACTTAATTTGAATTGTAATCACTTGCCTTGCTCTTCCTAGATAAAGTGACAGATCCCACAAAAACCTGACCTATCTGAAACAGAAAACAACAAATATGAAACTCAATCAATATATGTAAAACACATGTGTGTAGAACTTACCAAGTGAGCTGAAGAGAAGCAACCCTAGTCGCTCCCTCTCTTGCTGTACAGGTGAGCATGCAAGATACCCCTTTGCACCTCCTAGAAAGGCTTCAGCAAACTGAATGTTTTTCAAAAAGAATGATAAATTTAATGTCACAGCAGCAAAATTACAAATAAAAAACAATGTCATATGAATACAGGATCATTAGTAATTACAAAATTTGCAAGATTCTAAAACTTTTTAACTATTTTAATAATATTATTATTAATAATAATAACAACACTACAATATAAATAACTTTACCACAGCTGTGAAAACACCACAGGAAATACTGTCATTTTGAAGAGCATGGCACCTCTTGATCATTTTCCAAGGCCCTTGGAAACCTTTTGATGCAGCAAATGTGCTACAACATAGTTTGAAATGGTTTAAATGTGTAATTTAAATGTGTAATACAAAGTTTATTTTCTTTTTATGTATTTATAAACTTGGTACCTCCAGTTTTCAGCTAATTTACTGTACTGGTCATCCTGTTCCCCAAGTGAATTGAGGTACAAAATAGTTTGATCCACCAGACTGCAGTGCTAGAACAAATATTTTTTATAAAATCATTTGAAAAACTAAAAATATTTTTTGCCATACATATTTCTCTGGGAACTTACGCTTGACATGTTAAAAATATGCACATTAGTAAATACCAAACATGTTTTCTAACAGACTGACTTACAAAAAATGTCCAGTGATTGCCATCCTCCAAATAGGGACCAACAATCTCATTGATATTTTCAAAGATGTTCCTCTAAAAAGAACAGAAACATTATGTATATCATGCGTTTAGTGTGAGCAAATGAACAACTATTGTGAGACTACTTGTGTTACTTTTCATACTTTCATACCTTGGTAAAATAACGGCTCCTTGCTCTTGCTTCACCTTCTAAGATCTGAGTTAAGGTGTGAGTATTAATTGCCACAACACCTGGTTGTGTCTAAATGAATATAAATATATAAATTATAATTTAAACAAATGCATATAACAATGTGCACTTATAGACAACCATCCACTTAGACTACACTTAACCATTTGTTGAAGAGACAAAACATTTGCAACTCTTTAAAATACTATATTATGCATTTGATTGCCACTAAAGAGACATCTTCCATCTACACTTGAACCTCTAACTCTTGGCTATTCTTTTTTTATTCTTTATTTATTCACTTTCCTTTGGGTTAGTCCCTGATTTATCATAACAGAATGAACCGCCAACTACTCTGGCATATGTTACACCCAAACACTCTCTCCTTCACACACACATCAGTCAATTTAGTTTATTCAATTCATCTACATGTATACCACGTCTTTGAACTATGGGGAAAACCAGAGAAAATTAATGCTTACACAGGGAGAACATGCAAACTCCACATCGAAATGCCACCTGTCCCAGCTGGGCTTTGAACCAGTTATCTTCTTGCTGTGAGGTGACAGTGCAAAACACTGAGCAACCATGCAATATATAAAAACATGGGCGTCAAGATGGCGCAGTGGGTAGCACGATTGCCTCAAAGCAAGTAGGTCGCTGATTTGAGCCCTGGTTGGGTCAGTTGGCATTTCAGTGTGAAATTTGCATGTTTTCCCAGTGTTCGCGTGGGTTTCCTCCAGGTGCACCTATTTTCCCCACAGTCCAAAGACATGTGCAAGGTGAATCAAATGAGCTAAACTGGGGTGTGTTTGCCAAAACCATCGTTAGCCAACTAAGGTCGCAAATTCCGTCATTACAAACATAGTTTGTTGATTTGCCGTTTTCCAAATCTGTCGCTCCAACGAACATTTGCAAATTGCGTCTTGAAACTTGAGCACTTGCAACCACACCTTTGGAGCTGTAGTTTAAAACATGGTTCCTGGCTGTGTTCTATTGCCACTTATCCCCCCTATGCCCTATTCATTTAGAACATTTCTAATATAAAAGCATTAGGGTCATCTCTCTTAGGTGTAATTTGATTTCTAACAATTTTTATAGTTCAGTTTCAGCGATCTTCATGTGTAAAATCGTGCTCGCTTCGCAGTGCACTTTGAAAACATTGATGTCATTTTGAACACAGCCTCATGGCGAAAGCTATAGGTGACTATTATTTAAAAGAGGAATTTATGTTACGTCTTCAAGGCTTGTGAAAACAAAAAGCATACGCTAATTATTTTAACTTATAGTGGGTTATTTATTAAGTATCTGTACTGTATATGACATGGGCCTGCTGGTTAGAACTTTCTGCAGTGGCTTACATGTGTTAAATTGTGAAAGTACACTTTTAAAAAAAATAAAAAATAAATAAACAATATCCTACTTAATAATAATCATCATCAATATTATTAAAGTTTAATGAATAATAAATATTACATTACATTTTATAATTAATAGCCTAATTTTATATGATTTATATGATATTAGAATAGTGTTGGCTTTTGTATGTGATTTTATGTTTTAGAATAGAATATGTAATGTTTAACTTCTCAATAATATTAGTAAAGCAAACATAAGCCCTATCTGCCATTTACAATTATTTCAATTAATATGAAAAGTGAGTGCATGTTTTTACCAAAACTAATATTGGATTTTATTTTTAATGAGTGTGTGAGTAAAACAATATCATTTGCACAAAGAAGTTATGGGTTCTTCTTTAAATAAGTAGTTACTCCACCCAGTTTAGAGCATTATTATGGGCGTTTTACGTTATAACTAACGTGGTTCAAGCGATGGATCTGTGACAGAGAAACTGTGTTTTGGGAAACACTAGTCACTACATGGTTCTTTTCCCAAATTATGCATCGAACTATGATAGTTCAGCCACGAGTTACAACATTGTTTGGGAAATGCACCCCTGGCTGTATTTTATGTGTGAATGTAAGTGTATGGGTGTCTCCCAGTGTTAGGTTGCGGCTGGAAGGGCATCCGCTGTGTAAAACATATACTGTACAAGTTAGTGGTTCATTCCGCTGTGGCGACCCATGTTTAATAAGGGGATTAAGCATAAAAGAAAATAGATTAATAAAAAAACATTATAATATTTTTTTTCCAAATTATATGATAAAACTCCTTTTGGTATGTTACAAAAAAAGTGTTACACAAAGTAGGCTACTGAAAGAAGACATTTAAAAGCAGTTAGTAATCTATTACCATGGTAAACAGATGGAATAATGCATCCATGATCTGTGAAGGAAGGCATAACAAACAGACAAAAACAATTAGCTAAAAGCACTAAGAAATCAAAAATAAAAGTGAAAGTAGCATTAACAAAAAATACATAACTTGATATCCAGATAAAACAAATTAAAGGTTATTTGCATACACCCCTGGAAAAAAAAGCTAAGACAAGATAACTTACCTCATCAGAAACTTTTTTTTGGTCTACAAGGGACTGAAAGCTTTCTATGTGAAGCAGATATGGTCCAACTCTTCCAATGTTAACATGGCTTTCATGCAGCCCTCTGGACTTTATAATCTGTAAGACTGTATGGATGCATTGACAACATGTTATGTTATCAGTGTGAAGAACACATTATTGTACTGAATTTACTCATTTTTACTCATAATATACAATGGATGGAATTTAAATAGATTAACAAAAAAGTAATTGTCAAGCTTGCCATTCATTTTTCTCCTTAGGCAGGATTGGCAGACAGCAATCCAAATTAAATCTATACCAAAAAATATCATTAGTTAGTACAAACATTCAATGTCACCTTCACTTAAAATGACAATACTCTTTATATTGATGGCTGCTCCTATAAGCATGTTTGAACCAACAGACCTGTGACAATTCTACAATGAGCTACAATGAACAATCCTGCATAAAGTCAAATTGTTAACAGTCAAATTAAGCAAATTTATTATACTGACCAAGTGGCCTGAAAAATGTGAGTAATGTTACATGTATGTTACGTAATTATACTGTTTAATGTTACTTCTGCAGCGTAGTTCACTACAGTTACACAGATATGAATTGTTAAACTCCTGCCCTAAGAGCAGCGCGTAGTTCACTAGTTAGAGATCTGAATTTTACTAAACTCCTGCCCTAAGAGCAGCGCGTAGTTCACTAGTTACAGATATGAATTATACTAAACTTCTGCTCTAAGAGCAGCACGTAGTTCACTAGTTAGAGATCTGAATTATACTAAACTCCTGCCCTAAGAGCAGCGCGTAGTTCACTAGTTACAGAGATATAAATTATACTAAACTCCTGCCCTAAGAGCAGCGCGTAGTTCACTACAGTTACACAGATATGAATTATACTAAACTCCTGCCCTAAGAGCAGCGCGTAGTTCACTACAATTACACAGATATGAATTATACTAAACTCCTGCCCTAAGAGCAGCGTGTAGTTCACTAGTTACAGATATGAATTATACTAAACTCCTGCCCTAAGAGCAGCGCGTAGTTCACTACAGTTACACAGATATGAATTATACTAAACTCCTGCCCTAAGAGCAGCGCGTAGTTCACTACAGTTACACAGATATGAATTATACTAAACTCCTGCCCTAAGAGCAGCGCGTAGTTCACTAGTTAGAGATATGAATTATACTAAACTTCTGCCCTAAGAGCAGCACGTAGTTCACTAGTTAGAGATATGAATTATATTAAACTCCTGCCCTAAGAGCAGCGCGTAGTTCACTACAGTTACACAGATATGAATTATACTAAACTCCTGCCCTAAGAGCAGCGTGTAGTTCACTACAGTTACACAAATATGAATTATACTAAACTCCTGCCCTAAGAGCAGCGCGTAGTTCACTACAATTACACAGATATGAATTATGTTAAACTCCTGCCCTAAGAGCAGCACGTAGTTCACTAGTTAGAGATATGAATTATGTTAAACTCCTGCCCTAAGAGCAGCACGTAGTTCACTACAGTTACACAGATATGAATTATACTAAACTTCTGCCCTAAGAGCAGCGCGTAGTTCACTACAGTTACACAGATATGAATTATGTTAAACTCCTGCCCTAAGAGCAGCGCGTAGTTCACTAGTTAGAGATATGAATTATGTTAAACTCCTGCCCTAAGAGCAGCGCGTAGTTCACTAGTTAGAGATATGAATTATACTAAACTCCTGCCCTAAGAGCAGCGCGTAGTTCACTAGTTAGAGATATGAATTATGTTAAACTCCTGCCCTAAGAGCAGCACGTAGTTCACTACAATTACACAGAGCCAAATTATACTAAACTCCTGCCCTAAGAGCAGCGCGTAGTTCACTAGAGATATGAATTATGTTAAACTCCTGCCCTAAGAGCAGCACGTAGTTCACTAGTTAGAGATATGAAATATGTTAAACTCCTGCCCTAAGAGCAGCGCGTAGTTCACTAGTTAGAGATATGAATTATGTTAAACTCCTGCCCTAAGAGCAGCACGTAGTTCACTAGTTAGAGATATGAAATATGTTAAACTCCTGCCCTAAGAGCAGCGCGTAGTTCACTAGTTAGAGATATGAATTATGTTAAACTCCTGCTCTGAGAGCAGCGCGTAGTTCACTAGTTAGAGATATGAATTATGTTAAACTCCTGCTCTGAGAGCAGCGCGTAGTTCACTAACTTTACAGTTACACAGATATGAATTATGTTAAACTCCTGTCTCTTTTAACCGATTTTCGCGGGTATTTAAAAAAAGATCTGATGTCACATCTTTGTTTCATAGACAGAGGCATTGGAAAGATTAATTAGTTCTCTCAAGGTCGTTAACGTTACCCTTTAGGCGATCTTGCTTTGGTGCGGTTGACTGTTCAGCAGTCGAGTCGTGTAACGTTACGGAGAACATTTATAATAGAAGTTATTAACAGTTTCTATGTTAACATACTGAATGCGTTTATCTCTTGGTTCTAATCAATTTAAACATAAAATCACTTACCGTTCAATGAAAAAACCCCCACGAAGTCTGTGTAACGTATACTTATGGATGTTTCCCTCCACGTTTCCAAGCACGTAAGCCCCGCCTCTGCTTCAAATTCATTGGTTAAATCTGTGAACCAATCATTTTTCTTTCTGCCCTCAGAACATTTTTGGGTAAGCAAAACTCCAATCTGCCTTTAACATGTTTAAAAGTGCATGAAATGTTGTCTAAAACAAAAAGAATGATGCATTTTAGTGGCTGGATCTGGTTTTATCACATTCTGTATTGGACGTTGAAAATTAGCTTTTCTCGGCCAGCAGAGGTCAAAATAAGCAGTAATGCAAACTCAGTCAAAGACATAGATTTTCACTTGCAACTTGCTTTAACACGTTTAACAGTGCATGAAATGTCTAAAACAAAAAGAATGATGCATTTTAGTGGCTGGATCTGGTTTTATCACATTCTGTATTGGACGTTGAAAATGAGCTTTTCTCAGCCAGCAGAGGTCAAAATAAGCAGTAATGCAAACTCAGTCAGACACACAGATTTTCACTTGCAACTTGCTTTAACATGTTTAACAGTGCATGAAATGTTGTCTAAAGTTAAAAAGAAAATGCTACTCAGTGGCTGGATCTGTTTTGATCACTTTCTGTATTGCACGTTGAAAATAAGCTTTTCTCATCCAGCTGAGAGGTCAAAATAAGCAGTAATGCAAACTCAGTTAGACACACAGATTTTCACTTGCAACTTGCTTTAACATGTTTAACAGCGCATGAAATGTTGTCTAAAGATAAAAAAGAAAATGCTATTCAGTGGCTGGATCTGTTTTTATCACTTTCTGTATTGGACGTTGAAAATGAGCTTTTCTCAGCCAGCAGAGGTCAAAATAAGCAGTAATGCAAACTCAGTCAGACACACAGATTTTCACTTGCAACTTGCTTTAACATGTTTAACAGTGCATGAAATGTTGTCTTAAGTTAAAAAGAAAATGCTATTCAGTGGCTGGATCTGTTTTTACCACTTTCTGTATTGGACGTTGAAAATGAGCTTTTCTCAGCCAGCAGAGGTCAAAATAAGCAGTAATGCAAACTCAGTCATACACACAGATTTTCACTTGCAACTTGCTTTAACATGTTTAACAGTGCATGAAATGTTGTCTAAAGTTATAAAGAAAATGCTATTCAGTGGCTGGATCTGTTTTTACCACTTTCTGTATTGGACGTTGAAAATGAGCTTTTCTCAGCCAGCAGAGGTCAAAATAAGCAGTAATGCAAACTCAGTCAGACACACAGATTTTCACTTGCAACTTGCTTTAACATGTTTAACAGTGCATGAAATGTTGTCTAAAGTTAAAAAGAAATTGCTTTTTTAGTGACTGGATCTGTTTTTATCACTTTCTGTATTGGACGTTGAAAATGAGCTTTTCTCAGCCAGCAGAGGTCAAAATAAGCAGTAATGCAAACTCAGTCAGACACACAGATTTTCACTTGCAACTTGCTTTAACATGTTTAACAGTGCATGAAATGTTGTCTAAAGTTAAAAAGAAAATGCTATTCAGTGGCTGGATCTGTTTTTACCACTTTCTGTATTGGACGTTGAAAATGAGCTTTTCTCAGCCAGCAGAGGTCAAAATAAGCAGTAATGCAAACTCAGTCAGACACACAGATTTTCACTTGCAACTTGCTTTAACATGTTTAACAGTGCATGAAATGTTGACTAAAGTTAAAAAGAAATTGCTTTTTTAGTGGCTGGATCTGTTTTTATCACTTTCTGTATTGGACGTTGAAAATGAGCTTTTCTCAGCCAGCAGAGGTCAAAATAAGCAGTAATGCAAACTCAGTCATACACACAGATTTTCACTTGCAACTTGCTTTAACATGTTTAACAGTGCATGAAATGTTGTCTAAAGTTAAAAAGAAAATGCTATTCAGTGGCTGGATCTGTTTTTACCACTTTCTGTATTGGACGTTGAAAATGAGCTTTTCTCAGCCAGCAGAGGTCAAAATAAGCAGTAATGCAAACTCAGTCAGACACACAGATTTTCACTTGCAACTTGCTTTAACATGTTTAACAGTGCATGAAATGTTGACTAAAGTTAAAAAGAAATTGCTTTTTTAGTGGCTGGATCTGTTTTTATCACTTTCTGTATTGGACGTTGAAAATGAGCTTTTCTCAGCCAGCAGAGGTCAAAATAAGCAGTAATGCAAACTCAGTCATACACACAGATTTTCACTTGCAACTTGCTTTAACATGTTTAACAGTGCATGAAATGTTGTCTAAAGTTAAAAAATAAATGCTATTCAGTGGCTGGATCTGTTTTTACCACTTTCTGAATTGGACGTTGAAAATGAGCTTTTCTCAGCCAGCAGAGGTCAAAACAAGCAGTAATGCAAACTCAGTCAGACACACAGATTTTCACTTGCAACTTGCTTTAACATGTTTAACAGTGCATGAAATGTTGTCTAAAGTTAAAAAGAAATTGCTTTTTTAGTGGCTGGATCTGTTTTTATCACTTTCTGTATTGGACGTTGAAAATGAGCTTTTCTCAGCCAGCAGAGAGGTCAAAATAAGCAGTAATGCAAACTCAGTCAAGCACACAGATTTTCACTTGCAACTTGCTTTAACATGTTTAACAGTGCATGAATTGTTGTCTAAAGTTAAAAAGAAAATGGTATTCAGTGGCTGGATCTGTTTTTATCACTTTCTGTATTGCACGTTGAAAATAAGCTTTTCTCAGCCAGCAGAGAGGTCAAAATAAGCAGTAATGCAAATTCAGTCAGACACACAGATTTTTACTTGCAACTTTCTTTAACATGTTTAACAGTGCATGAAATGTTGTCTAAAGTTAAAAAGAAAATGCTATTCAGTGGCTGGATCTGTTTTTATCACTTTCTGTATTGGACGTTGAAAATGAGCTTTTCTGAGCCAGCAGAGAGGTCAAAATAAGCAGTAATGCATACGACCATGTGACCTGCAGTGTGAATACCTTTAACAAACAAATTTCACGAGTCTCTGTCTGCATCTAGTCATACAGTGGTTGAGCGATTTACAGCTCCGCTGACCTGTGAGACGGAGGGGGGTAAAATTTTCAAACATGAATTTGTTTGTTCACCAAAACGCCCTGTTCCTATCCTTGGAAGGGACATTTTGTGTGAATTAAACTTGATTTTAACAGCAGATTCCTCTGGTGTGAGAGTGATTGAAGGAGAGAAATTTTGTTGTTTACAAATTGAATCACAAGCACAAGTGGGCTTATGAATGGCTGGTTGAAAACAATGAATGGGCTAATTTAATTTGAAAATTGGCTGAAGAATGTGTAAAACCTTTTGACAGAGATATGATGTCTCCTGGTGAACTGCATTGTACGTCACTTCACGAGTTCACACTTGCATTCGTTTAGGTATAAAGCATATTTGGCGTGCTGTCCGGGGGGAGTTCTCTGAGCTCGAGGAGACACCGCAACTCGAGTTATTCCCCTTATCAGGAAACAAAGAGGAATTGGGATTCGAGCGAAGTATCTAGCCCAACCCCAGAACGCTTCCCCCGGGAATGCAATGCAAGAGGTGAGGTGATGGGGTGGTGGAGGGACTGCTAAATTAATGAGATGCTGCAGGTAAGACAGCTTTGGTATATATAGGGGTTGCTCAAGAACTGATTTGATGATGGGATAATTGTCAATGACGTATTCGATACTGAAACTTCTGCACATGCTCCTCCCGAAATTTGTTTGCGAAACATCACTTCACGAGTTCACACTTGCATTCGTTTACGTATAAAGCATATTTGGCGTGCTGTCCGGGGGGAGGGCTCTGAGCTCGAGGAGACACCCCAACTCGAGTTATTCCCCTTATCAGGAAACAAAGAGAAATTGGGATTCGAGCGAAGTATCTAGCCCGACCCCAGAAGGCTCCCCCCGGGAATGCAATGCAAGAGGTGAGGTTATGGGGTGGTGGAGGGATGCTAAAGTCGTGAGATGCTGCAAGGTAAGACAGCTTTGGTATATATAGGGGTTGCTCAAGAACTGATTTGATGATGGGATAATTGTCAATGACATATTAGATACTGAAACTTCTGCGCATGCTCCTCCCGAAATTTGTTTGCGAAACATCACTTTACGAGTTCACACTTGCATTCATTTAAGTATAAAGCATATTTGGCGTGCTGTCCGGGGGGAGGGCTCTGAGCTCGAGGAGACACCCCAACTCGAGTTATTCCCCTTATCAGGAAACAAAGAGGAGTTGGGATTCGAGCAAAGTATCTAGCCCGGCCCCAGAACGCTCCCCAAAAAACGCTATTTGGTTACAGGACAGCAGCCAGACAATGTGCAAGCCCCCAAAAATTTGCTGATCTTAAAAATTTGGAGGGGTGCTGTTGAGTTATAAGGTATGTGTTTCGGGAGGAAGCATTTGCTGTGTTGATAGTGGTGCATGATGAATGTCTCCAGCAAGAGTGTCTGCTCCCACGGGAGACGGGCGTCTTCCGTAGGAGAGGTCACTGCATTAGCAAAGGTGTGTGTTAAAGTATGCATCCCCGTAATAGCTGTCACTGTGCTGACAGCGGTGTATGATGAGGTATGCGTCTCTTATATAAGCGGTCACTGTACTAACAGTGGTGCATATTAATAAGGTGTGTGTCTCCTGTATGAGGTATGAATGGTCACTGCCCTAGCGGCAGTGTGTAATAAGGTGTGCGTCTCCCATAGGAGCAGTCACTGCACTTGCAGTGGTGCATAATTATGAGGTGTACGTCTCCCGTAGGAGCGGTCACTGTACTAACAGTGGTGCATAATAATAAGGTTTGTATCTCCTGTATGAGGTGTGAGGGGTCACTGCCCTAGCGGCAGTGTGTAATAAGGTGTGCGTCTCCCGTAGGAGCAGTCACTGCGCTTGCAGCGGTGCATAATTATAAGGTGTACGTCTCCTGTAGGAGCAGTCACTGCGCTTACAGTGGTGCATAATTATGAGGTGTACGTCTCCCGTACGAGCGGTCACTGCGCTTGCAGTGGTGCATAATTATAAGGTGTACGTCTCCCGTAGGAGCGGTCACTGTACTAACAGTGGTGCATAATAATAAGGTGTGTGTCTCCTGTATGAGGTATGAGTGGTCGCTGCCCTAGCGGCACTGTGTAATAAGGTGTGCGTCTCCCGTAGGAGCAGTCACTGCGCTTGCAGTGGTGCATAATTATGAGGTGTACGTCTCCCGTAGGAGCGGTCACTGCATTAGCAGTGGTGTATAAGATGTACGTCTCTCGTAGGAGTGGTTACTGCACTAGCAGTAGTGTGTAATCAAGTGTGTGTCTCCCTTAGGAGCGGTCACTGCACTTGCAGTGGTGCATAATAAGGTGTACGTCTCCAGTGGGAGCTGTCACTACACTTTTAGTGGTGCATAATAATAAGGTGGGCTTCCCCTGTGGGAGAGGTCGCTGCACTAGCAGTGGTGCATGATGAGGTACACGTCTTCAGTGGGAGCTGTCACTGCACTTGCAGTGGCACATGATAGTAAAGAGTGCTTCTCCCATAGGAGCAGTCACTGCGTTTGCGGTGGTGCAAAATAATAGGGTGTGTGTCTCCCGTATGAGTAGTCTCTGCCCTAGCAGTAGTGTGTAATCAGGTGTGCGTCTCTTGTAGAAGCGGTCACTGCGCTAACAGTGGTGCATGACAATAAGGTGTGTGTTTCCTGTAGGAGAGGTCACTGCACGAGCAGTATTATGTAATAAGGTGTGCATCTCCCGTAGAATCGGTCACTGCGCTTGCAGTAGTGCATAATGATAAGGAATGTGACTCGGTCACTGCGCTTGCAGTAGAGCATAATGATAAGGAGTGTGACTCCGGTAGGAGCGGTAACTACGCTTGCAATAGTACAAAATGATAAGGTGTGCGACTCCTGTAGTAGCAGTCACTGCGCTTGCAATAATACAAAATGATAAGGTGTGCGACTCCTGTAGGAGCGGTAACTGCGCTTGAAGTGGTGCATGATAATTAAGGTGTGCGTCTCCAGTGAGAGCGGTCACTGCGCTAGCAGTGGTGCATAATAATAATAATAATAATGTGTACGTCTATCGTAGGAGCAGTCACTGCGCTTGCAGTGGAGCGTAATGAGGCTTGTGTCTAGAGTGGAAGCAGCAACTGTGCTTGCAGTAGTGCGTGATAGGGTGTGTGTCCCCAGTGAGAGCGGTCGCTGTGCAGCAGCAACCTTATAATAGAACTCTTTGAAGGGGTTAATGACCAGGATCAGGAAAGGTTTAGGGGTTGAAATAGTAAAAAGGCGGCAATGATGGCGCATTTCCACTGACTTTTCAGTTTAATTTCTGTGGAAAACGTAATTGATAGTATTAAAGAAACTTAAGGTAGTGCGAGGAGCATTGAGTAGTAGCCGAAAGTTTGAATGGAGTTCCATGGTTGAGTGCAATTACGACTTGAATCGCTGTGAAAATAGATGGGGTAAGCTAGTCATGGGATTCTGGATGATTTCTGAGCTGAAGTTGCTTATCGCTTGGTGTTATTATTAGTTCATAATTACTTATCAAATTTATTTAATTAAGCGATTTATTTTATATATGCTTGTTGTCTATGTAAACGTTAATATCGTATTTAAGTTTATACATGTTAAGTACCTAGACGACTGATCTAATGAATATAGTCTATACGTGGCCCAGGATCACAGGTGGAAGCGAGAGAATGGAGGGTGTTAGTTACAACAGCGGAGGCGGCCTCATGCTGGAACTTGCGTCGGGACCTGAAAGAAAGTTGGGGACTAGAGCCGTTTGCGGAGGCATGCTCGCGCTACTGATGGCCCTAGGATCACAGGTGGGAGGAAAAGAGAAGAGGGGTTGCCGGCGTTAGTGACATCAGCGGAGGCAGCCTCGCGCTGGCACTTACTTCGGGGCTTGACAGAAAGTTGGGGACTAGAGCTGTTTGCGGAGGCATGCTCACGCTACTGATGACCCTAGGATCACAGGTGGGAGGAAAAGAGAAGAGGGCTGCCGGCGTTAGTGACGTCAGCGGAGGCATGCTCGCGCTACTGATGACTCTAGGATCATGGGTGGAAGGAAAGGAGAAGAGAGGAAAGCTACCTTTGCTAGTGACATCAGCGGAGGCGGCCTCACGCTGGAACTTGCGTCGGGGCCTGAAGAAAGTTGGGGGCTAGAGCCGATTGCGGAGGCATGCTCACGCTACTGATGGCCCTAGGACCACAGGTGGAAGGAAAAGAGAAGAGAGAAGGGGCTGCGGGCATGGGTGACATCAGCGGAGGCAGCCTCACGCTGGAACTTGCATCAGTGCCTGAACAAACCTGGTTAATCTGCAACCGGCATGAAGGAAGAGTCCGCTTGTTAAGTGGTGACCTGTTGGTGACCTATGTAATACTGTTTCCGGTGTAGCGTACGGTCCACAGATAAAATTTCTTATTGATTTTATCACGGTCTGGTTTTGGTCGACAGAAGGTTTTACGACTCCTGGCTCCAAGAAGTCTGGATTTTCGTGACAGCTTAAGTTGTTCATGGGGACTGGAGAGATAAGCAGGAAAACTTCAAAGACATTCCTGCCCAAATACACACACACACACACCCCCACGAGGCTGTTCTGACAGAAAGAAAATGCACTCAGAAATCCTGAAACAGCACAAAACTAAAGTGTTATGTTTTGTAAACTTTGTACCTCATTTCTGAGTTTTCTTACCTGTGTAACCTCTTTTATAACCTGTATGCCTGTGCCTTTTCGGCCTTTTTGAAGCATAAATATTATGAGGATGTGAAAAATTATGTCGATGTACTTTTAAAACCCCCATGTTTGGTACCGATGGGTTTCTGCTGACATTTTACAGCACATGATGCATAGAGCAAGATCATAACTAGCATTGCTTTATTCTTTAATCCCCTGTATTAAATGCCTGACCGCATGCTTTGGGCGGACACTCAAATTTGCATACGAGGAGCCTCGAGACAAAGAAAGGGTTCGCGCGCAAACTTACCCCTGAAATCTATGGTCAGAATGTTGTACGGGTTGTCACGTGACCCGCAGGTATAAGCACACTTCCCCCCAAACATCTGGCAGAAAGAGAACGTCCTAAAAAGGAACATCATTGACGGTGGCCCTCGGGCCACACGTGGCTTTCTAAGCAGCATGGACTTTTTCCCGCCACGCTTTCTTTATTTTCCGGCAAAGTAAATTCAGTTTAAAGTTTGCGATCGTGTTCGTCCGAACTGCATTACAAACTCCATGCATCAAAGGACATCAAGAGTAGTTTTCATCACGACGGAAGAGAGACGCATAAAAGAGACCTCCAGACATGAAAGACCAGGTGATTTTAGTCATGCGATTAAGCTGTGCCCCTTTTATCAAAAAGGTGTGTTTTATAACCTTGGTGGTCCGTAATGGTGCGTGTGGAACTGAAAGTTTTGTCACTCTTTTACCTGAAATCTATATTTCCTAGCTTTACTATTTCTCTTTGCTGTTACACGTTCTATAGACTCGATATCTCCAAGTGGTTTACCTTTGTTTTGTGTTTAATGTATGTTTGTGCGTTTGTTTGTTCGTTACGTCTGACTAGTCAATAAATTCCATTATAATCAAATGAATTGTATTGTTTGCCTCACGAGAAAATGTCACTGAAATACAGATTCCCCTGCCTAGCTATTATAAGTTGTTTAAAACTTTTGAATGATTAATCTACTTCACAAGAAGTAGCAATTAAATTCCCTATTTCTAAATTAATAGATTACCGTGTCCGCTCGGAAGAGCGGCAGCTCTGCTTGTGTTCGTTTGGTCAAATTAACAATAAATTGATCCGGAATATTAATGGTTAATAATAATTCGTTATTGTTGATAATTAATATTCATAATCTGGTAATCCGCTCGGTCGCGCGAGCATGATCATATAGCTACAATCATATGTTTGTTTGACCAAACTGACTGAAGCTTAAGCTGGAATATTAATAATTAAGAATAAACCGTTGTTGTTGATTATTAATATTCATAAAATGAGCTAATTTCATGTTACACCGGGTCCAAGTCGCCACTCATTTAAGTTGAGAAATTGAATCGTTTATGATCACTTTAAATTCTTATCACACAATAAAGTTAAATTTATACAAAATCTGTGTTCGCAACCATTGCTTGCTGCCTAACAAATAACAAAAAACTTAACAATTTATAAAAATTAATCACTTCCTGCCCGTCAGATATGAGGTGTGGACGTATGTATTGTCATAGTGATTTCGAAAGTAATAAATCGCTTTGTAAACATTATAATTAACATTTCAAGAGTTCACACTTAGCTGATAATCAATAAAGCGTATTTGGCATGCTGTCCCGGGAGAGAGTCCTGAGCTCGTAATATCCTCGAGCCCGGGGCTCCCTCCCATTAGAAGGGCGAGAGGGGAATTCGAGGTCAGGTAGGTCTCAAGAACTCCCCTGCTTGTCACCGTGAGAAGTGTAAACTCAGGTTGTATTGGGTGATAATTTGTTTTAGTCGATTGGCTATGGTTTATGTTTTTGGACGGTGGGAGGACACCGGGGAACCCGGGGAAAACCCACGCGAACACGGGGAGAACATGCAAACTCCACACAGAAACACCAACCAGCCCGATGGGTTGGACTGGCGGTGTTCTTGCTGTGAGGCAACAGTGCTAGCCACTGGGCCACCATGTCACCCGATCAGAAAAAGTGGGAGGATGTAGGGGTGGAAAGGGGGGGGAGCTTCAAGACGAAGATAACTAGAGTGAAAAACTCAGGTTATTTATAATGCTTCCATAATCATCTAATAGGGCTGATTACGGAGCTAACAAGGAGCCAGCCGTGTTGATTATAAGCACGTGATCCTCTCGAAATTAGTTTATGAATAAACCACACTTCAAGAGTTCACACTTAGCTGATAATCAATAAAGCGTATTTGGCATGCTGTCCCGGGAGAGAGCCCTGAGCTCGTAATATCCTCGAGCCCGGGGCTCCCTCCCGTTAGAAGGGCGAGAGGGGAATTCGAGGTCAGGTAGGTCTCGAGAACTCCCCAAAAGGCAAAGGTTTTCAGCTCGGGACAGCAGCCGAGTATTGAAGTGCCCCCCAAAAGGCGAGAGGTCAGTGCCATATCCGGCTGCTGAATGTAAATTGAAGTGAGATAGGTTACTGCAGGAGAAAAGTTGAAACTGATTCTTAGGAGAGGCTTGGGGCTCCGTTGGAGTTGGGTTTGGGGAGGCAGGGTTGGGGAGCCTGTAAGATTTCCCCTATATTAGGCACCAGATTCAGCAAAGTTCAGCAGGTCGACCCGGAGACATGAGAAGAGACCAAACTGTAGTTAGAATGGTTTATTCTGCAAGTCTGACAAATACAGGATGGGCAGGGGTATTTATACACAAGGGCTAAGAGCATAAAGGCGCTCCATATATGGGCAAGTCATACAGCATTTTGTCTTAACATGAATCAGCCTATTTCATATCTGAGCATAGTGGAATTTTCCAGTGTGGGTGAAGCTGCAAAACTGAAACCAGACCATGGCCTCAGACTTCTAACACCTGCAAAACTGAAACCAGACCATGGCCTCAGACCTCCGATGCACACACACACAAAACCACAGGAGCTTCTGCTTCTCATGCAAGCACACTTGAAAGAGGACAAAATGTTCTCTCAGTCCCCTCTTTTAGGCCAAAGGCCTAACGCAGAGGAATCTTATCATATCGTTGACCCATCATACTGTCCATTGTGGCATAGATTCGATTCATTAAACATTGCAAGAGAAAAGGACCACAACAACAAACAAGAAGGAAAATAATACATACAGGAATTATCATAGTAAGGAAAGGAGTTACCCAGCCGAACAGACCCATCATCCAACCCCAAGTTGTGTCGGGAACATAATCTGAAGTCATGGCAATTTTTAACCCTTGGAGAGTAGACATAGCAGTACTCATTTACATACCTCCCCCTGGGATGCTGTTAAGAGATCTAGAGCCATTCTATTTTGCAAAACCATGGTACGTAGATTACCCAGCTCCTTATTCTGGGCCTCATTAATTATTTTTGAGGCATTCAGGAATAGGCCCATGCGATAGTCCAGGGTCTCAATTCTTAGTAGAGCTTTTCCCACACCTATTTGCGGAAATAGAGCCAATACCACTTTGTTACCAGTGGTCCATACCTTGAAATCCTCGGGCACATCAGTACCCCATACAGAGTCATGGGGCTTCATTTCAGGGACACTGCGTTTAACTCTTTGCTGCGCTGACAGGACCTGGGCTGTCACAATAAAAGTGTGATCAGTCACATGCACAGGGGCACACTGCCCCGTCCAGTTGGCCGGTAGGGACATGTAGGCGTTTTTCCCACACAATCACCACCCACCCTGGACCACATAGAGAGAGAGAGATTTTATTTTATTGCCATTTCAGCTTCTATGGCTATGTCATGGCAAAAAGAAAATAGATCAAGTAAAAATATTCTAACAATTAAAAGTCATCAACAGCAATAAATAATGTACAAGGTAAAATATATAAATAAAAATAATAATGATAATATATAAGATAAAAATCTAAAAAAGTTTTTTAAGATTTCCTTTTGATAAAAATTCTACAACTTTAGATGGATTCACGTTTAAAAATATTTCCTTTAAAGTCTCTCCAGATAAATATTGTTTTCTGATAACATTAAAAATGGGGCATTCCACAAGAATGTGTTTAACTGTTTGGTTTCTGTTGCAATAAAGGCATTTTGGTGGTTCTTCTCCTTTGAGTAAATGTTCATGTGTGAGTCTCGTGTGTCCAATGCGGCATCTTCTATACACAATCTCATCGTGTCTTGACTTAAAAAATAAATTAGATTTTTTTCCTATTTCAGGTTGAATTTCAAAAAGTTTATTTTCTGGGCACTGATCCCATTCTGATTGCCATTTGTTGAGAATATAGCCTTTTATTAGTGGCTTAAGATCCGAAGGTGGGATTTTGCACTCCATCAGCTTTCCTGTTAGGGCTGTTTTGGCGGCTTTGTCAGCTTGTTCATTCCCAAGTAGTCCAGTATGTCCTGGGATCCAGCAGAAGACTATATTATAAGACTTTCTCTGTAATTCATTCACTTTGATAAAAATATCAATGATAATGGGATGCTCCAGTTTAAAAGAATTTAATGTCTGTAGACAAGATTTAGAATCAGAAAAAATTATAAAATTGTGTCCTTCAGCATTTTCAATGTGTTCCAACGCTAAAAAGAGTGCCTTTGCTTCAGCTGTAAAGATTGAGCTTTGATCAGGAATTCGAAGGCCATGGTGTGATTGACCCATTACGATTGCTGCAGAAACATGACCGTCCTTTTTTGATCCATCTGTGTATATTGGATTATGGGTAGGATAAAAATGTCTTATGCCAGCAACTGCTTGTTGATATGTATGTGGGAATGTATCAGCCTTCTTATGCTTGCTTAGATCCAGATTTACTTGCAACTTATTTAATCTCCATGGTGGGACCGGGCAAATGAGAGTCTGGTGGATGGAATCAAGATTTACATTAAGGTTTTTTATGTGTGTTCTGATCCGCACACCGAATGGTTGAATATAGCTGGGTCTTTCCTCATACAAATCCAAATATTGAGGTTGAAAGATTGGTTTGAAAGCTGGGTTGTGTTGATTTGTCTTTATTTTTAATGCATACTGGAGAGATAATTCCAAGCGTCTAATATGAAGAGGTGGTTCATTTGCTTCAGTGTATAGGCTTTGAGCAGGTGAAGTTCTGAAAGCTCCAAGAGCTAGTCTAAGTCCTTGGTGGTGTACAGGATCCAGCATTTGTAAATAAGATTTTCTAGCGGAGCTGTAAATTATACTCCCATAGTCCAGTCGTGAGCGCACCAAAAGTCTATACAACCTCATTAAAACAGTAGAATCTGCCCCCCATTTTGTTTTAGCAAGAACTTTAATTAGATCCAAGTTCTTCAAGCATTTGTTCTTTAGAGCTTTTATATGTGGGATGAAGGTCATTTTACAATCGAAATGGAGTCCAAGGAATTTTGTTTCTTTAACAATCTTGATGGGTTCCTCATCCAAAAAGAGTTCTGGATCATGATGTAGAGATCGTAAAAGACAGAAATGCATACATACAGTTTTGGTTTTGGAAAATTTGAAACCATTTTCTGTAGACCAATTACTCACTTTGTTTATGCATAACTGTAGCTGTCTTTCAATTATGTTCATGTTTTTCCCTCTGTAGCATATACAAATGTCATCCACATAAAGACTGCACATCATGTGTCTTCCAATGACATCTGTGACACTATTAATTTTAACCATAAAAAGAGTCACTGAAAGGATGCTGCCTTGAGGAACTCCTTGCTGTTGTATTTGAGGGTCTGACATAGTGGTTCCTACTTGAACTCGGAAAGTTCTATTTGATAAAAAGTTTGAAATGAAGATGGGTAAATTTCCCCTGAATCCCATTTTATACAGATCTTTAAGAATGCCATATTTCCATGTAGTGTCATATGCTTTTTCAAGGTTGAAAAATACAGCTACAACATGCTCCTTTTTGATGAATCCATTTCGTATGCAAGACTCCAGATTGATGAGATGATCTAATGTACACCTTCCTCTTCTGAAACCACATTGGAAATCACTTATCTGATGATCGGACTCAAGCTTCCAGACAAGTCGGTTATTTACCATCCTCTCCATAGTTTTACATACGCAGCTCGTCAATGCTATAGGTCTGTAATTGTTGGGGTCTTTATGTTCCTTCCCAGGTTTTGGTATAGGAATTATGGTGGCTTCTTGCCATGATGGTGGGATATTTCCTGATTTCCAAATTTCATTGAAATTATCCAAGAGGAGGCAAAGACTCAATTGGGGAAGATGTTTAAGAAACTGATAATGTACTTTGTCTGGTCCGACTGCTGTGTCATGGCAACACTTTAGAGAGTTTAAAAGTTCCTCCATAGAAAAAGGTTGATTGTAGATCTCTGTGTTTTGGGAAATGAAATTTAATTTAATTGTTTCTTGGTTAGTTCTGATTTTTTGGAAATTTGGCTGATAGTTTTCTGTAGAGGAATTCTTTGCAAAGGTTTCTGCAAGTATATTAGCAATGTCATGTTTACTAGTCAGCAGAGTGCCGTGATTATCGATGTGTTTTAGTTGTGGTCCCTCTCTTCCTTTCATTTTCCGAATTGCATCCCATATTTTCTTTGATGGTGTATTTATTGTCAGGCTTGACACAAATTTATTCCAGCTCTGTCTCTTTGCTTCTCTTATATATCTCCGTGCCTGTGCTCTGCAAATTTTTATCCTGATAAGGTTTTCAGAAGTTGGATGCTTTTGAAAACATCTTACTGCTTTTTTCCGTGCTTTAATGAGTTCTTTACATTGGTCATCAAACCAAGGATTCCTTCTCTTGCTCTGTTTTGTCGATGTTTTTGGTACAGATTCATCTGCTATTTCAATAATTTTTTTCTGTGAACCATTTAATTGGATTTTCTTTATCCTGTTGCTTGCCATCAAGTCTCTCATAACAAAGGGCTTGAAATGAGTACCAATTTGCCTTTTCAAGTTTCCATTTTTGGGGTCTCTGTTGTGTATCTGCGGCTGTTTTGGTTATAATCAAAGGAAAGTGATCACTTCCACAGAGATCATCGCAGACATACCATGAGAAGTCAGTGGCTAAAGTTGCATCACATATTGTTAAGTCAATGGCAGAGAAGGATCCATGTCCTGGGTGTAAGTATGTGTATGAACCATCATTTAAAAGACACAGGTCATTTTCATTAATTAGTTTTTCCATCTTCTTTCCCTTTGCATCAAGTTGTTTTCCTCCCCACAGAGGATTGTGAGCATTAAAATCTCCCATGAGAATAAATGGAGGGGGGATTTGTTCCACCAGATTTTCCAAATCTTGATGCGAGACAGTAGCTTCTGGGGGAATATAAACAGAACATAGAGTAATAGTATTTTGCAAAGTTATACGGACTGCCACTACTTGTAGGTTTGTATTTATGTCAACATTACTATGAACAACATCATGTCTAAGTAATATTGATGTTCCACCACAAGGACGTTGAAGGTTTGGGCCATATGCATTTAGGCATGTAAAATGTTTCAGAGATATATTGTTCTCTGGAGTAAGATGGGTCTCTTGGAGACAGAAAGCCAGGGGATTATAAATGCAAGCAAGACGTTGTAATTCAGAAAAATTGGCTCTTATGCCACGGCAGTTCCACTGAATAATATGACTTTCCACTGTCAAGTTGGTAAGACATACGAGTGCCCTTTGGTTTTAGTTTTAGGAGAAGTGCTCCGACTTCGAGGTTTTTTGTCGTCTGACATTTCGATGTCTTTTGAGCTGCTGGTCTTCATCTCCTTATACTCTTGGCTTGTTTTTTCTTTTTGAGGATTTGGTTTTTTGTCATTTTTGTTTTTGGATGAGTGTTGTCCTGTAGATGAATGTTCTTTGTGATTTACTTGAGTTTGATGAAGTACAGTCTGACTTTGATGATCAGTACACTTAGTATTTACTGGAGTTTGAGATTTTATTTCTTCAAATTTTTCATTTATCCACGTCAAATCTGTCTGAACGCCGACAGACTGCAGTTTTGGTTTCATCACAGCAGCAAAAGTTTTTTCCAATTTAAAGAATGAGGAGTTCTCTACAAGCTTTCGAGCTTCCAAATAGCTCACATTCTTAGTGCACTTGATTTTCTGGATTTCTTTTTCTTTAATCCAGGTAGGACAGTCTTTGGATGAGCTTGGATGTTCTCCTGCACAGTTGCTGCACTTTGGTGTTTTTTTACATTGATCACCATGTTTTTCCTCTCCACAGTTTACACAAGTAGGCCTGTTTTTGCAAGAAATCGATCCATGTCCAAACTTTTGGCAGCTGAAACACCTGAGTGGATTAGGTGTAAAAATGTCAACATTAACACTCAAGTATCCAATTCGAATCTTTTCTGGAGGTAGAGGTCTACTGAATGTTAAAATATAGGTTCCTGTTTTTATGAGACGATCTTCTCTCCTGATTGTGATTCTTTTAACATGTATTACATCTTGAGTCATTAACTCTGTAGTAATTTCAGTCTCTTCCATGTCTTCTAGCTCTCTGGTACGGATTACTCCTTTGCTATGATTTAAAGTTGGATGGTGAAAAGTTTTCATAGCAACACCAGCAAGCATATTTGCACGTAGTAGGTTTTCTGCTTGAACCTTTTTGGAGCATTCAACAAGAATTTGTCCAGATCTTAGTTTTTTACAATCTTTCACTGTTCCTGCAATCCCAGAGATGCCTTTTTGAATAGCAAAAGGAGACAGTTTAGAGAGTGGCATGTCAGATTGTAGAGATTCTAGAAGTATAAATCTCTGCCAGTTTTCACTTTTAGGTAGTAGACTGATGCCATTTCCAAAGTTACAATCCAAGTCCTGATCCGATAATTTTCTTTTTGGGTTTTGTTTGTTTGCCATTTTTGTATGATTTCAGATTCATCACTCTTACTCCTCACCCACCTCGGAGCCCAACAAGGGGATGCACAGAGCCGCGGATCTCCACCGGGTATACATCAAGGATATAAGAATGATATACTCAAGCAAGCATATTTAAAAATATGCATTACTCAATTGACCCTCAGCCAAAGCCTTCTGGAAATTTGCTAGATGTTTAAAAAAGTTAAATAATCCAGGGCATTTCTTGACTAGCCGATTGATTGGATCGGGCCCTTCCAACCTCCCGTCTAAGTGAAATAGGAGCCAAAGTACTGTGTTGGATCTGCAATAGTCGCAACAGTTACATTCCTCAAATACCAGGATCTCTTTTTCCACTGACACGGGTCACAACTCACGGCTGAAACAAGTTGCCCCATTTGTCGCCTCTTACGATCAGCAAGGGGGTGCTGGGGACCTATTCTACCCCGGGTCCCCACGGGGGCCCTGGACCACATAAGTGCCGTTTGAAGGTCCTGAGATGTCGACTGGGGCCCCCTCTCCCGAGGAGGCAATTTGTTGACAGTTAACAGTGCTTCCCATGAAATGAGAGCCCATGGTCTGGTTATAACACACAGGGTGTGTAATAGAGTGGTTAATAAAAAACCTTGTGGCTAATAGGTGCGGGTTTAGCATGGCCAAATTTTACCCAAAATAGAGCACCACATGCACCATTTCTAATGCCAATCCGGTATGGATCGTAGTCATCGACAATTATATATGGGTCCTGGTACCCTGATCCTGCAAAACTGGCAGAACATTTAGCAGCTGTTTTATTCATGGGTTTAGCATAAAGAGGGGTTTGCTTGGCTGAATGAGGCATAACAGAACATACATAACAACCAGATACATTATATGACCTAGCTAAAACTTTCACATATTGATACCACATATTATTTCAATTGGATTGTCAGCCCCAACCTCTGCCCATCCAAATTCATGATCATGTGTCCAGCGTTTCAGCCTGGCTGCATTAGCTTGAGCAACAAGAAAGAGAAACAGTCCCAATGTCCATAGCCACTTCATGCTGATCCTTTTAGTAGTTATGCTGCGTGGAGGTGCTAGCTGATGTGGGGGCCCCCAAAATCTGTAAAACAAAGAGAGTCTGCAGACAGATTATCATAGTACAAAACTTATACATTTTTATTATTCAATAGGTGCTCGTTTTATCCTGGTTGCATGGATCCACTGTGGAGAAGAGGAGGTTAAAACGGCGGTTCTGGTTACAGCCACGACATCCGTCGGGGGGCCATATTTGGGGTCCCCCAGTTCTGTGCTCATTTTATTGAACTGTCTAATCATTACTCTGTCACCGGCCTTAAAGGGGTGTGTTGGGTCTACCGGCATCAGGGCTGAACCAGAATGTATGTTAGTCCAGTATGCATGCAATGTTGTTAGTAGCTGTTGTGCACATTCACTCATATGGATATCCAAAGAACCGTCACCCAGTGTGGTACCCCTTTGCCTCCATGGTGAGGGAAAGGGTCGTCCCATCACAGTCTCATAAGGAGAGAGACCGTGAAGACTTTTGTGAGGAAACATCCTCATGTCTGCTAAAACGACAGGTAGCAAGGCGAGCCAATTTGAGTGCCCTGCATGTTGCATAGCCTTTCTTAATTTATCCTTGATGGTCCTATTAGTTCGTTCTACTATGCCAGATGATTGTGGATGATAGGGAATATGTAGCTGCCAATTAATTTGGAGTTCTTTAGCTAGAATTTGTATTACTTTCGCAGTAAATGAGGTTCCCTTATCTGAGTCTATGGCACATGGTATACCGTATCTTGGAATGATTTCTCTTGTCAAGCATCTGATAACTGTATTAGCGTCTTCTTTACCACATGGGAAGGCTTCAACCCATTTTGAAAATTTGTCCACAAAAACCAGTAGATATTTATTAGGACCCCTCTTTGGCAGATGTGTGAAATCTACCTGCCATTCCTGAAAAAGTGTTTCAGGAAGGGGCAATTGTTGATGTTTAGCTTGAGGTTTAGAGATATTATTTTGCGCACATATCAGACATCTATCTAAGGTGTTATTAACATGATGTTGTAAATTATTAATGCATAAAAAGGAACTCATTGTGTCTATTACCCCTCTTCGGCCGTGGTGTGTATAAACGGCCTTTGCCATCTAGCATTATTCCATTAGGATCAGTCGTGGCATCACATTCAGACCAGTAAGTATGGTACTAAGTATTTAGTAAGCTGCTGTTTTAGATGTATTAGGAGCTCCTACTGATCATCTTTCCACGCGAGGCGTGTTTTTATACGAGTGCGTGTCTTTTTATCATCTGTTTCTTCCTTAACAGTTTCTGTTTGTACTATATCAAGCTTGGGATCAAGAGCAGGTATTTTTGTTGTCATTTCGTCATCGTCATAAGACGAACCCATTTTGGTTTGGAGGATAAATCGATAATCTGCCCCAATTAGTTGGCAGTGACGCGAACTGCGCAACAGCATGTCTACAAATTGCAGTGGTTTGTCCACTTCGGGCAGAAGAGATATGAGATCCTTCAGAACA
Source organism: Danio rerio (assembly GCF_052040795.2). Lineage (NCBI taxonomy): Eukaryota > Metazoa > Chordata > Actinopteri > Cypriniformes > Danionidae > Danio > Danio rerio. Next base: position 27,291,937 of record NC_141024.2, on the reverse strand, counting down.
GAGGGTGAGGGCGGAATTATCTCTATCCCTCGTGGTTTAGCAACCCACACCGCAGCCACATTAGAGGCTGAAGTAGTGCCCTCCGTGCTGTCGGAGGGGTCTGGTTTAGTTTTAATCATTTCTGTCAGAGACGGATAAATAGAAGCATGAAATAGATTGCGGAGGCCCCGTATAAGGGGGCGGTGACGTCATGGTGGTTTTAGCAGCTGCAAGAGAGCCTCTCTTATCTGCCGTTAGGGCAGTATTACTTCTGCTTTTAGGTTTGGGGACAGATTTCAAAACAGTTTTGGGTGTAAAAATGCCTTTTTTTTTTTTTTTTTTTTATCCCTCCATATAGAACTCATTTTATACCATGTGTCATATCCATTCATCATATATTGGTCATTACATTCTGGATCCCCATATCAATTTGTAAGCTAACTGAAGGAAATCTGGGTCAAATGTTCCTTCCCTAGGAAAGTCTCTCCATTTGAGATTGTCCCTCTGTCCACCCAGCTAAATTGGACAGCCAGGGTTCAGTGTAAAATTCCCACCCACATCTATCCATCCATTGCTTTGGACTCTCACTGGGTTCTGGTTTTGGATATCCTTGTCCCATATTGCTAAAGCTGGTGCGTAATACTTATTTACTAAAATTTATTCCCTGATTTGTGGAACCCAAATTTAATTGGGTACAACAACACAAATCCTTCTGTGCAATTTACTGTTTGAAGTAAACTTGACAGGATAACAAGTGTCGAATTAATAAATTTTCCTGATTTGTGGAACCCAAATTTAATTGGGTACGACAACACAAATCCTTCTGCGCAACTTACTACCGCATAAGTAAGTGACAGGATACTCTGTGCCAGTAACACAGACGTCAGCTGCTTGTGGAACCCAAATTTAATCGGGTACAACAACACAAGTCTTACACAATCCCCTGAGATACACCGGAACAGGCAGTGTGAATAAAAATTCTCTTACCTGATCAGATGTATCCCGGACGAGCACCCAGATCTGTAAGATTTCCCCTATATTAGGCACCAGATTCAGCAAAGTTCAGCAGGTCGACCCGGAGACATGAGAAGAGACCAAACTGTAGTTAGAATGGTTTATTCTGCAAGTCTGACAAATACAGGATGGGCAGGGGTATTTATACACAAGGGCTAAGAGCATAAAGGCGCTCCATATATGGGCAAGTCATACAGCATTTTGTCTTAACATGAATCAGCCTATTTCATATCTGAGCATAGTGGAATTTTCCAGTGTGGGTGAAGCTGCAAAACTGAAACCAGACCATGGCCTCAGACTTCTAACACCTGCAAAACTGAAACCAGACCATGGCCTCAGACCTCCGATGCACACACACACAAAACCACAGGAGCTTCTGCTTCTCATGCAAGCACACTTGAAAGAGGACAAAATGTTCTCTCAGAGCCTAACGGAAGAAAAGAGAGTAGCAGAGGGATTTGGTGCTAGAAATAGGAAAGTAGCGGAGTAACTCAACGCTGAAAGAAGAAAAGTAGCGGAGGAACTCAACGCTGGGGAAGGGGAATGTAGTGGGGAGGGGAGAGGGGTTGTAGAGGGGGTGGAGAGAAGAGCGGAAGCATTCGACGCTGGAAGGAAGTAAAGAAGATGCGGAGGAACTCAACGCTGGGAAGAAGAGAGCATGACATGCGGAGGAACTCGACGCTGGAAAGGTAAAGAAAAGAAACCTATGGGGATCAGAGCTCAGGTCAACTCCGTGGGAGTTAGAGCTGTAGGATTGGACTACTACAGGATTCTGGGAAGGGAGGGAGAGGTGGAGACTCCTGTAGCTGGTGGGCTGAGCAGGACTCCGGGGGAGTCAGAGCGTGGGAAGACTCCTTGGGAGTCAGATTGGTGAGTGATGTTTTTGAAATATAGAAAGAGTAGCGGAGGAACTCAACGCTGAAAATAGTAAAGTAGCGGAGAAACTCAACGCTGAAGAAAGAAAGTAGCGGAGAAACTCAACGCTGAAAGGGGGATTGGAAGTTAAGGGTTGGGAGATGAGAGAAGTTGTAAGAGGGGGGAGAGGAAAGAGCGGAAGCATTCGACGCTGGAAGGAAGAGAAAGAGATGCGGAGGAACTCAACGCTAGGGAATATAGGACTGGAGATGCGGAGGAACTCAACGCTAGAAGGAAGGAAAGATGCGTATTTGGCCGGGGCGAGAGAGAGAGGGGAGGGGGGACTCCGTGGGAGTCTTAGCTCTTGGGGTAACTCCGTGGGTGTTAGAGCTGAAAGATTAGGCTCCTACAGGAGTCTAAATGGGGAGGGGGTGGTGGAGACTCCTATAGGAGGTGGGCTGGGTAGGACTCCGGGGGAGTCTAAGCTTAGACTGGAAAGGTAAGAGTAGCGGAATACTCAACGCTAGAAGGAAGTGATAGTAGCGGAGCAACTCGACGCTGAAAAAGAAAAGAAGCGGAGAAACTCAACGCTGGAAAGGGGGTAGGGAGTAGAAGATATTGTGGGGGGTGGAAGGGGGAGGGGATGGAGGAAAGAGCGGAAGCATTCGACGCTTGAAGGAAGGAAAGGAGGTGCGGAGGAACTCAACGCTTTAGAACATAGAATAGGAGATGCGGAGGAACTCAACGCTAGAAAACAAGAAAGTTGTCGATTGTGGAGGGGTGGGTGGGTTGGGGTAATTGATTTGACTCCGGGGGAGTCAGGCCTTGAATGGTGATACTTAGGCTGAAGAGATGAGAGTAGCGGAAGAACTCAACACTAGAAGGAAGAGATAGTAGCGGAGCAACTCGACGCTGAAAAGAGAAAAGTAGCGGAGAAACTCGACGCTGGAAAGGGGTAGGGAGTAAAAGATGTTGAGGTGGTGGGGGAGAGTGGGAGGGGATGGAGGAAAGAGCGGAAGCATTCGACGCTTGAAGGAAGGAAAGGAGGTGCGGAGGAACTCAACGCTAGAAAGGAGAAGAAGGAGGTGCCGAGAAACCCGACGCAGGAAGGAAGTGAAGACTAAAAAGATTTTATACTGGTAACCTTGGGGGGGGGGGACAGGCAGAATTAAATTTCTGTCCTTGTATTCAAGATAGTGGATGTCGTGAGTGCGAGCTGTGAGGATGAAATGATATCCTCTCCAAATGTATACATGCATCACGCTGAGGCTGTTACGTGTAATTGAGCTAGACGATAATAATGAGTAAACGCTTCTATGGAGGCGTTTAAACTGTTGTGAAGTGTCAATAGTGGTATGTTAGATGGAAGTATATGTGAGCTCAGGCAGAGCGTCACTGCTGCGACAGTGAAGCGGAGGGGAAAAGAAGCTCGGCAGCTTCTCTGCTTTTGCAGAGGTGTGGTGGAAGTCAATGTCGGGAGGTGGGTACGCTTTCCCGAAAATGTATAACTGCTGTGCAGTGTTGGGGAGTAGGAGGGAGAGGAGCTGTGCTGTGACAGTGGTGCAGAGGGAGAATAAGGCTTGGCTGAGAATTTCTGCTGTTGCAGGTACGGTGGTAGTCAGTATTGGAGCATTATGGGTGCTCCCACAAAAATATTAAATATCAGAAGTGATATGTGGAGATGAAAGTCAGTAGGGGCTCAGGTAGAGCGTCACTGCGGTTGTTGTGATGCTATGGTGAGTGTAGCTCAGCGGAGCGCTTCTGCTATTGGATAGGTGCAGTAGTGATCGGTATTGGAGAGTTATGAATGCTCTCGCAAGAATATTAAATACTGTTAGTAGTGATATGTAGAGAGGAAGTGAATAAGGGCTTAGCTTCAGGTGCAATGGGTGAGTATGGCACAGTGGAGCGATTCTGCTGCTGCAGAGGATCAGTATGGAGGCAATGTGTGCTCCTGCAGAAGCATTTACTGCTGTATTAGTGCAGGGCAGTGTGACGAGTGTTATTGGACTTGTAAGTGTATAGAGCTTGCTTAGAGCATCCCTGCTGCAGTAATAGAAAAATTTAGGCAACCCCTAACTAAGTCGGAGCTGTGGTGAGTGAAAATGTATGGGTGTATGGCATAGTTCAAGTTGTGCTTATACTTAGTAACACTTTTAAAACATTTGAATTGTGTGAGTGGGGAAAGGGATGTCGAAAATGTATGTAGAACGTGCTTTGCCGAATTAATCGGTTTGCTTGCTTAATGGAGAGAGATAGTGTTTCTCCAGTCAGATCAGATATGGTGAGGTGGATTGTGGGATTGCAACTGATGTTAATTCAGAGAATCTCAAAACCCAAAGACTAGTGTGCATATGGCATTGTGGATGTGGGCTGTATGATTGGAAATGCATCCTTGTGTAGATTGTGATTGCATTTGGAATGGATGTGGAGTGTAATAGGTTGGATGAAGGTCAGCTTCTGGGCCGGCTGTCCTAATCTCTGGAATGAGAAACAAGAGAAAATCAGAAATTAAATTTTACAACATGATACATGTATAGCAGACATGACAAAATTGTTTTAGCTGATATCTATGCAAGGCATCTTAATAAGAGCATGGACAATTGTAAGCTTCGTTGTCGCAGTGTGCGAGGATGATAGAGGTGGGCATTTGTTCCTCCACAGGATAGCAGGTGGATGCAGAGCTGGGGATGTGGGGTGTAGCTTGTCTGGTGGTCCTAGAAGTTCTTCTTGAAGATTTATTTAAATGTCCTATTCATGCAGTCAAGCGAGAAGTTAGTTTCTTTACCATTTTCACCTCCAACCGGCGTGCCATTATAAGTTACATATGGCACTGTATATGCAAGTATGGGTCATTGGCATATTACGATTGGACTTTTGTGTTAAATTCTCACTGGTTGGGTAATAGTCTCTACAGAAGTTAAATGCTATCAGATCTGGCAGAGGATTTTTATTTTATTTTTATTATCATCATTATTATTTATTCATTCATTTATTATTATTATTATTTTGTCAATTTATTTATTTATTATATCAAATCCCAACATCAAACGCTTAACTTAATTCACTACTTAGTGGAAACTGTAGAAATGGAATGTTTGTTATGGGCTTTACTTAATTTGTTTAAATACATGTTAGGAATCTTAACTTCTCAAATTCTTAATCTTAACTTAATACGCAAGCATGTCCGTCTAAGTTCATTCAGGAGTCTTTTATGGCTGGGTTCATTCATGAATTGTTGAGAGGGCGGAACCATATCGAGTTTTAAAAGCGCATTGGATGAGGGCGCTGCTCCTTCAGCTATTGGCTCGATGGGGCGTCAATCAAGATCGGAGACCAAGTTTGTTTACCAGTGTTGTGTGAAGACACTGCGGCACACCAGCGACTAGTTTGGATGATAACAGCGCGGTTCATCGACGTATCAATATGTCGTGGACTAATGTCGTGATCTTGCAGTGATTTACTTATGGATTTGTGGACGGGCTTGAAGGGTGAGTTCTTATGAATCTTCTAATCACGCGAATCTTGTCTTTAAAAGATTTATAAATAGGTTTAGTCTTTGATGGAGATTAGTTATTTCCGCGATGCTTCCCCTTAAAAGGGTGCTATACGTTACCGAGGGTGCACCGCTAGGAAGCAGTGAGATAGGCTTTTGCGATGTTTTGGATCGTCGACGCCTAGACAGTTGTGGAGTTGTGGACTGTGCTTGCGTGAGGCAGTTTGAAGTGGAGGTCGAAGAGCTGGTGGGCAGCACCGGCGTTTTTGCGGGAATTCAGGCTCGATTTCGGCAAGGCTGTGGCTGAATTCTCAGGGAGAGTGGAGCTCTGGCTGGAGTTGTTGTTTGTTTGTTGTTGTTGTTGTTGTTTGTTCTTCCCTATTGATAGATTAAATGGTGCGATGCTGGAGCGTTTTGTAGCGGTAAGCGAGCTTCAAGACGAAGATAACTGGAGTGAAAAACTCAGGTTATTTATAATGCTTCCGTAATCATCTAATAGGGCTGATTACGGAGCTAACAAGGAGCCAGCCGTGTTGATTATAAGCACGTGATCCTCTCAAAATCCTCTCAACACCACCATTTGGGCTTGCTGTGTAACAAATACCAAAAATGTTAACAATTTATAAAAATTAATCACTTGTAACATGTGTGAGGCATAGACATATATATTGTGATCATGATTTTCGAAGTAATAAATCGCTTTGTAAACGTTATAATTACCATTTCATGGGTCTCCCTATGCAGTTGAATAGAGCACTTGGACCCAGAAGCCGCTTCACGTGACGTTACACTCACGAGCGGACAGGCTTGTTATTCCTAAATTTGGTGCGCCAAGAGCAGGCATTGCGGGCGCTACTAAGTGGAAATGTTTCGTGCGTTGGGGGTGGATGAGGCCGTAGCGGAGACGTGCTCACGCTGTCATAGCGAATTGGCCGATGGTGGCGCTTCGCCTGTAGAGCGGTGGCCTGGCACTCGCTTGATCTGGGCTGGTGGTTTTCAACTGGGGAGCGGCTGAGGTTTGTTGCCGGTGTCTGGAAGAGCGGTGGCGTGGCAGCCCGTGGACTCTGTTGATATGCTCTGCCGAGTGCTGATGCGCTGGACGTCGGCTTGGAGTTTGCAAGAGGAGCCGTGTCATCCTCGTGGAAATTTGCTGTTTAGACAAGGCTACAGCGATTGGATGTGCCAATGCTAAAGTCGTGAGATGCTGCAGGTAAGACAGCTTTGGTATATATAGGGGTTGCTCAAGAACTGATTTGATGATGGGATAATTGTCAATGACGTATTCAATACTGAAACTTCTGCGCATGCTCCTCCCGAAATTTGTTTGCGAAACATCACATGTCGTAACTGATAGAGATACAGAGTTTGAAAAAGCTTAGTTTGAGGCAAATGTGAATGAAACTTTGATTTTAGAGAAAATGTACTGGAAGGATAGTCTCTGTGCAGTTTCAGTGTCTCTGTCTGAAAAGCAGTGTTCATTCTATCTCATGTCAGCACAGGCTGTGCCTCACATATCAGTTTGCAAGGGTAAACGTCAGTCAGGGCTGATTTAGGCCTGTTTGTGAAGCAGTGTATTGAAGCCGAAGACTGAGCGCGCTCTCGAATGAGTTTGGGGTGGACAGTGAAACTGAAACAGCTGTTTCAAGAACTGTGACTGCTATTGACAAACTTTGCGTAAAGAATTCTTGCATGGTTGACTTTAACGCTGCAGGCATACACCCAGCTTTAGCAGAAATACCAAGTGAATTGTGGGCTAAAAGCAAATATGATGTTGGTTTAATCAAAGGTTGTGATCCAGTGACAATCACTGCAAAATCTGATTACAGACCTTGTCAACAACAATATCCCTTGAAAAGGGAAGCCATTGAGGGCATTACCCCAGTATTTGAGGCTTTACTGGAACAGGGTGTTATTGTACCATGCAACAATTCTGAGGTTCGCACACCTATTGTTCCTGTAAAAAAGATAAGGGATAATGGGATGCCTACAGAATGGCGTTTCATATAGGATTTGCAAGCAGTAAATGCAGCTGTCAAACAAAGGGCTCCATTAGTTCCAAATCCGTACACGATTTTGTCACAAATTCCTAAAAAAATCACAATTCCATTCAGTGGTTGATCTGGCTAATGCATTTTTCAGTGGGTCAGTGGACAAAGACAGCCAGTTTTGGTTTGCAATTAATTTCAATGGCAAAGGCTACACCTTTACACGTCTGTGTCAGGGTTTTACAGCATCTCCAACTTTGTACAATGAAGCGTTGTTAAGAAGTTTGGAACCTTTGACCCTGACAGTTGGAACTGCTTTGTTACAGATCTCGTGGCGTTGACAGAGGCATGTAAATTGATGGCAGAAAAAGAGGCTACGATTTACACTAACTCAAGATATGCATTTGGGGTAGTTCATGATTTTGGGGCTCTGTGGTAACACAGAAAATTTCTAAAGTCTGATAGTCGACCAATACTCCATGCTCCTTTAGTGGCAGCGATGCTTGATGCGATTTTACTACCTGACAAACTGGCCATTTGTAAATGCGCAGTGCATACTAACAATAAAGATTCTGTTTCTGTAGGTAACTCCACGGCAGATGGAGCAGCAAAAGTCGTGGCGTCCCAAGATAAGGACAACTCTGAATGTTCTTTGCTATCTGTTGGTGATCATAATGACGTGTGTTCTTCTTTGCAGGACATGCAGACTTTCGCGACAGGCCTGAAGATAAACAAGTGGAGACAGTCTGGCTGTGTGATGAAAGATAATGTGTGGAAGTGTGCTGAGGGCAAGGCGTGTTACCAAAAAATTTTTTTCGAACATTATGCAAAATTGCTTCACGGTAAAGATCATGTGTCAAAAACAGCAATGGTTGCGCAAATGAGGGAACTGTGTTACACAAAGGGGTTCACTACATTTGCGGACAATTTCTGTAGACAATGTGTAATTTGCAACACACATAATGTGGCCAGAGCGATAAAAGTTCCACAATCATCTCATCCACCTCCAACAGGGCCATTTGAATATTTGATGATGGATTTCATTGAATTGATCCCATGCAATGGGAAAAGGTACTGTTTGGTGATGGTTGACGTGGTCAAAATGGGTTGAAGTTTTTCCAACCTCAAAACAAGATTTGGCTGCGGTAGCAAAAGCGTTACTGACTGAAATTGTGCCGAGATGGGTAATACCACGAAAAATAAGTTCAGATAATGGCAGAGGTGGGACCAAGTCATTGTTTGGCAAGTCACAAGCAAGTCTCAATTCATTGCCCTCAAGTCCCGAGTCAAGTCCCGAGTCAAGACAGGCAAGTCCCGAGTCAAGTCCCAAGTCAAAGGCAACAAGTCTCAAGTCAAGTCCAAAGTCCTATAGTTTGATTTTCGAGTCTTTTCGAGTCTTTTTAACAGAAAAATTAAATTTAAACAGATTATGTATGGCTGTAAGATCTGTATTTATTAAGCAAACATTTTTTTTAATGAAAGAACATTGCTTAGATATATAAAGATACAAATGTAATTTTCTGAAAAAGTGCTAAACAGTCCTGCGTCTCGTCTACACAGCATATTGCACAAGAACGAGTTCCACCAAAAAAAGAGTCCATTTAGCCTCACATCACACAGAAATTGCAGGTCTACTGCTGTCTAGTTCATTAAGTTTAGTTGTGCTATGTTATGTCTTCGGTGATCAACTTGTGATTAACTAAAACTACATAAACAACCTCAATGAGGCAGCAGTAGAACAACAACTCCTGTATGCTGCAAAGTAAAATTGAGTGAAATTGGTATTTTGTCAATTGAATCTCGTGTGCTGAAGAGATGGAGATGCAAATCTGTCTAGCAGCAATGTAAAATGGTAGCACATATTCTAAATGAAGTAGGCTACTTCATACAAACAATAACGTTGTTTTCTTCACATAACAATGAAGAACATTGCTCTCTACCTTGTGTGATGCTCGTGCATCGATTTCCTCTGTGGACAAAACTGCTTGCGAGCTCTCAAATATACGCTGCTCATGCGCAAATTTTCTCGCTCTCAAATATGCACTGCTCACGCACACATTTTCCTGCGTGCTCTCAGAGATTATATACAGAATTTGTGTCTTGTGTTTCCTCCTTTTGTGCTTTTTGATATGATTTATATTGAGGCACTATTTATTAACAATAACCAAAATACTAAAATAGACTTACATATTAAATTTTTTATTTAATAAACCATAACATTTTGGCTGTATGTTTTATAATGAGATATTTCCAGTTTCAAACACTTAAAGACACAGAGAATAGAGGTTGGATGTAAAGAATGCATTTTGTTTTACAAACATTTATTAAACATCCAAAAGGTTCACCATACTAATCAAATAAAAACATTTAAACAAAAATATAACTAACGCAAGCAGAAATGTAACTGTGATAAAAATAAGGAAAAACTTGATTAGGTATTATAGCCTACTGTACTATTCACTCTTTAAATAAATGTCACTATCAATCCCATTTTATCATGGCAACTAAAATAAAGCGAACTAGTCTCTGCTGTCTTCCACATTATTGATGAGATTGTGGAGGACATTTTCCATGTCATCCTCTTCATTTTGAGGAAAAGCTGTTCCACAGGGCCCCTGAACACATCTATTGGCATGGACTTTACTATAGTACTTTACTATAGTACAGTACTATAGTAAAGTACTTTAATTAATCTGTTGGGGTAATATTATAGTTGCTATGGTAACACAAGTGTAATATAAACAAATGACCCAGTGCTGTAGTTTTTTTTACAGTATATGGTATATTATACTACAATTCACCACACTTTACTGTAGTAAAACTACACTCTGTATTTCATTTTATCAGTTCACTATTCTTAATACTACAGTATGCTTAAGCATTCATTAACAACTTGTAAACAATACTAGGCTTAAACATAGGCAGTATACCTAACTCTCAAAAACACTAGTATTTATTATAGAATTTACCTTAACCACATAGTTTTTCGTGTATTATACTAAATAGTGTAGCAATATATAAACCATATCAACATTCTGGAATAATCAATTTACCAGGAGAATCTCTGGAGAGCAAAAGCAGGAAAGGTATGAAGCGCCAGTGTGGACGAAACTCAAGCAAACGCAGAGAGACTGAATACACGCGCGAGAGACCAGCCAATCAGATTGAAGTACCTGCCCACTAGTGAAAGTAATGTCAGAGCCAATCAGATTTTTCTTTCTTTTCATAAAGAACGGGGTTCGAATCTCACTTAGGCACTTGTAAACAATCATTTTAGAACATTTTGTCAAAAATCCCTACTGAAAAAACAGCTTAAACCAGCCTAGGCTGGTTGGCTGGTTTTAGAGGGGTTTTGGCCATTTCCAGGCTGGTTTCCAGCCATTTCCAGCCTGGTCTTAGCTGGTCAGGCTGGGAAATGACCAGCTAAAACCAGCTATGTCCAACTTAAACTAGGCTGGTCAAGCTGGTTTTAGCTGGATTTTGCTGGTCATTTTCTAGCCTGACCAGCTAAGACCAGGCTGGAAATGGCTGGAAACCAGCCTGGAAATGACTAAAACCCCTCTAAAACCAGCCTGGTCGACCAGCTAAAACCAGCTTACCAGCCTAGGCTGGTTTAAGCTGGATTTTTCTGCAGGGATATTGTTATGTTTAACCATTTATTAGAGCCACAAAGTATCTAATACTTGTTTTCATGTTTGAATAGCCAATAAATGTGCTAAATAAATTAAAATAGAAATACCCACAGTGAAACAGTTATATAAATTTAAATATTAGTTTAAATACATTCATAGTGGTTTTAAATATCTTTTAATATGTTAAGTAGAGAAGTTCACATTCAACAAACTGAATAAAACAAGTCTTCGTTTTTAGTTTATTTAAAAACAATTACAAATGGAGTAATTCAACTCACAATTAAATGATCTCATTGAGTGATGGAATAATAAAGGTTAAACTTTAATTGAATGATCAGTCAAGTGTTTCCAAATGAAATCTGTTAAAATAAGAGTCCTACAAAACAGGAACAAAGACACTCATGAAACAAAATGTGTTTGTTAATTGTATTTTTTATTAGATGGTTGGTTTTAAGTACTTTAAAAATAGTAGATAAGCCTTAAATATAGAGGGGGAAATACAGAAAAACAAACAAACAGAAATTCAACAATATAGATGCATTACATTACAATCTCGCAATAAAAATTTTATTAAAAACCATATAGAGGACTAAAATATTGCTAAGAGGCATAACATCAACAATAATAAAAATACCTTTAAGGTTTTAAATTCTAAATAAAATTAATAGTATTAATCCAAAATATGAAAAATGTAACACTTTACAATAAGGTTGTATTAATTAATTAAGTTTATGTATGTACTAATGTGAACAAACAATGCAGTGCAGTTCATTACAGTATTCATTATTTTATGCTTTAATTAATGAAAATAAAATTATTGGTTAATTCTTGTTAACTCACAGTGCATTAACATTAATGTTAACAAGCATAACTTTAAATTGTAATAATGCAATAGTAAATGTTAAACTATAATTAATAAAGGTTTAGAAGTATAGTTTATTATTAGTTCATGTTAGTACATAGATTAACAAAAGAAACCTTATTGCAAAATGTCACCAGAAAATAACAAAAAACTTTTTTTTACAGTTTTAAGAGCTTTAAAAATAAATTATATATCTAGTTATTATGGCATATAATTAATGTTACTACTAATTAAATAGTTAGAAAATACTGTCAGAGGATAGGCAAAACACAAAGATAAAACATAATATGCGCATTGACACAAACGACCAAGTGCAAAAACATAAATTACAGCCATGTTTATTCATAATTATATGAAATAAATCAGGAGAGGGTAAATTTGGTTTAAAAAAAAAACTGAAGTTCATTGACTTATGCACAACAGTAAAACAATGCTTTTGCACAACAGTAACACATTGCGAGTAGTAAAGTCTCTTACCTTTGACAGATGTTGTAAATCCGCTGAATAAAACAAAAGGAGCAGATCGCGGATGTGTTTATTTCACTCTCCGAGTCAGAATGAAAATGGCATCTTCAAATTTCCCGCTGGTGCAAAAACACGGAAGTGCGCCACAAAGCGCTAGTGGTCGAAAGTATGCGTGCATGCTCTCTGTCACACACGCACACACACGCAGAGATAGAGCGTTCCCCTTCGGGGGGAACTTCAGCACTATAAGTGGATTTGATTGTAAAATCCACGCATTGGGAGGTTCGGTTCAGAAGCTACTCGTCTGAAGGAGTATTGAACGGGCCAATTAAGAATGAATTGGCAGCGCAAGCCTGCGCAGGTGAGCGGCATAAGCAATCAACTGAGTATATAAGCTCACCTGGCGCCAGCAGACGCTATCCTTTTCGCTTCAGAGACTTTCTGATCGAGTCGATGAGGGTTCCTCCTGCTGTGACCAGCGATTCTGAGCGAACGAGAGCATTCTCCCGGTCCAGAGTGTGTACACGCAGTGGCAGACGGTCGAGCTGGGTTTCTCCCTTGCCTGGTGTTCTTTGGGTCCGGTCCTCCAGAGCGGTGCGTATAAAGTTGCAAACTTCACAGAAAGAGCAACACAGTCGTGCAGCACGTCCTTATCAGGACGGCGCTCCGACTGTGCGTTTCTGGATGCGGTGGTTTCCTGTCCTCGGATGATGGGCGCGGGCACTGCGTTACATGTCTGGGGGTCCAGCATGTTAATGCGCTGCTCGCGGGCAGTTCATGTCGTCATTGCGATGCCATGACTGTTGCGCAAGATCGCGGTTAGCCTTTGCAAAAGGGCGAACCACCCCAGTTGTCCCCTGCTCTGCAGCGGGCACTCGGGCAGATCTGAGGGTTTCAGCGAAAGATAATCCGTCGCCCACGGGCCCGCGGACCTCCCGCTCCTCTAAGCGCTCCATCCAAGCTTCGGGCGGGGGAAGCGATCCGTCTAACAGATGGTAGCCCTTACGCCCGATGACACCGGAGACCAGATGTCCACCGCGGCATCGGAGGGTGGGCTTTCATTGTCCGATGATGATCCAGACCCGCTCGCCCCCTTCGGGCTGGTGAGCACTGTCACTGCGGATCCTTCCGCCTTGCATGCGATAGCCACCTACCAGCACTACCAAGCGCAGGCGCTGGCCGAGCTGCACGAGGGTGGGTCCAACCCAGGCTTACGAGCTTCGCACCGCCGCCGACTTAGCTCTTCGGACTACTGAGTCCGCTGCGTGTGCGTTGGGGAGGACGATGTCCACATTAGTGGTCCAGGAGCGCCACCCCTGGCTGATATGCGCAAAGTCGACAAAGTCCGCTTTCTTGACTTCCCCATATCCCCAGCCAGGTTCGGCGACACTGTCTGTGAATTCACCCAGGAATTCAAGGCGGTGAGAGAGCAGTTGGTGGGTGATGTCTTATCGGCGGTCCGTAGCCCGCTCCGCCCGCCGTGCCATTCATACCTGCTCCTCGCCGAAGGCGCCCGCCTACGAGAGCTGCTCCGCCCCCGCACACGCCTCCGGCGAAGCGAGCGCGTCGGGCACCTCGGAAGCAGGCAGCCCCCCTGCCCAGAACGCCGCTAAGTCCGGCAACGGACCGCGAAGCGCCCCTGGGACAGGCCATCTGGAGAAGAGGGAACTTGCTCTTTCCCCGCTGGAGGGCGGGGCCCCATTTCCAACGGCACTTTTTACTGCCATGAAAACATTATGAAAGGGCACTTTTCACTTCCCCAGATGTGACAGCCCGAAATCTGCCAGTCTGGGACGCTATGCTTTCTAGCTTGCAGATTCGGTGCGTTTCGCCAGTGGCTCACGAGCGCTGGGAGGACGGTCTCCTTTCTCCCACCCCTCGAGCCTCCCCTCCAGGGCTCGGGTTTGGAGTGAGAGCAAATATCTCACCTCCAGCTTTTCCGTGGGACCCGCGAGCTTCCCGGATCAGCACACCCACTCCGCGCTGCCCCACTGCTGGTACGTCAGCGATTGTAGCGATGAGTCCATTAGCGAAAGCTCTGCCTGCCTGGTTAGCGCGGGCCAGCTCTTCACGGTGGCTCATACGCACAATCAGACTCGGCTATGCGATTCAGTTCGCGAAACGGCCCCCCAAGTCACGGGTGTGTATTCACCAGGGTCAGCCCCCTGTCCGCCCCTGTCTTGCGAGAGGAGATTGCTGTCCTCCTGGCGAAGGATGCAATCGAGCCGCTCCCTCCAGCCGAGATGGAGGCGGGTTTTACAGCCCACGCTTCATCGTGCCCAAAAAGAGCGGTGGGTCACGGCCAATCCTAGATCTGCGCGTTTTGAACCGCTGCCTGCACAAGCTGCCGTTCAGAATGCTCACGCAGGAGCGCATCCTCCGGTGCGTTCGTCCTCTGGGTTGGTCTGCAGCATTAGACCTGATGGACGCGTATTTCCATGTCTCCACTCTTCCTCGCCACCGACAGTTTCTGCGGTTTGCGTTTGAAGGTCGAGCTTGGCAATACAAAGCCCTCCCCTTCGGGCTCTCTCTGTCTCCGCGGGTCCTCACCAAGCCCGCGGAGGGTGCCTCAGCGCCCCTTCGGCTCGCGGGCATCTGCATACTCAATTTCTTTACGACTGGCTGATTTTTGCCCTCTCTCGGAGCAGTTGATTATGCACAGAGACAGAGTGCTCTGGCACTTCCACCTGTGGGGGTTTCAGGTCAACCGAGAAAAGAGCAAACTCGCCCCCGTGCAGAGGATCTCTTCTCTCGGGCTGGAGCTGGACTCGGTCACCATGGCAGCGCGCCTCTCCGGAGAGCGCACTCAGCTGATGCTGTACTGTCTGAGAGAGCTCGACAGTAAAATAGTGGTCCCACTGAAACTATTTCAGAGGCTCCTGGGGCATATGGCATCCGCAGCCGCTTCATGCCGCTCGGATTATTCTATATGAGACCACTTCAGCACTGGCTTCACGATCGAGTCCCCAGACGCGCATGGCACGCGCGCGCACACCGAGTCTCTGTTACTGCGCTGTGTCGCCGCGCCCTCAGCCCTTGGAGCGACCCCTCGTTCCTACAGGCCTGGGTGTCTCTAGAACAGGCGTCCAGTCTTGTTGTCGTTTCAGCAGACACTTCCAACACGGGCTGGGGGGCTGTGCGTTGCGGGCATGCGGCTGCGGACCTGTGGAAAGGTACCCAGTTGCATTGGCATATCGCCTGGAGCTGTTGGCAGTGTTCCTCGCTCTCCACCGTTTTTTTCCGGTGCTGGAGCGGCAACACGTGCTGGTCAGGACGGACAGTACGGCGGCGGTGGCGTATATCAGCCGTATAGGGGGTATGCGCTCTCGCCGCATGTCTCAGCTCGCCCGCCGTCTGCTCCTCTGGAGTCATCCGCGGCTGAAATCGCTGCACGCCATTCATATTCAGGCAAGCTCAACCGTGCAGCCGATGTGCTCTCACGGCAGCCTTACGTCCTGGAGAATGGAGACTCCACCCCGAGTCTGTTCAGCTGATATGGGCGCGATTCGGGGAAGCCCAGATCAATCTGTTGCTTCCCCCCGAGATTGCTCATTGCCAGTTGTTCTTTCCCTGACCGAGTGTTCTCGGCACGGATGCGCTGGCTTATAGCTGGCCTCGAGGCATGCGCAAATACGCATTTCCCCCAGTGAGCCTGCTCGCGTAGTTATTGTGCAAGGTAAGGGAGGACGAGTAACAGGTTGCTGGTTGCGCCCCTCTGGCTCAACCGGACCTAGATATCAGAGCTTTCCCTCGCGATAGCCCTCCCCTGGCAGTTCCCTTCGAGAGAGCACCTACTCTCTCAGGGACAGGGCACCATCTGGCACCCTCGCCGATCTTTGGAGATCCTTAGACGCGAGGAAGACTTAGGTAACCTCCGATTGCGGTGGCTATTACCGTCACTCGGGCTAGAGCCCCCTCCCCAAGCGCGCCTATGCCCTGAAGTGGAGTCTATTCACTGAATGCTGCGTCTCTCGTAGAGAAGACCCCCGTAATTTGCCAGATCATCGTTGTGCTTTCTTTACGCCGAGAGAAGCTGGAGAGCAGGCTGTCGCCCTCCACACTCAAGGTTACGTGGCTGCCATCTCCGCTCTCATGACGCGGTGACTGGCAGCACCGTGGGAACGCATAACCTCATCATTTGGTTCCTCAGGGGCGCTAGGCGAATTAGTCCACCCCGCCCCCTCTCATGCCCTCTTAGAATCTCGCCCTCGCTACACAAGCCGTGTCAGATCCCTTCGATCCTCGACTCAGTATCTTTCTGTCCCTGAAGACAGCTCTGCTGGTCGCGTTGATATCGATTAGAGGGTCGGGGACCCGGAGGCATTTTTCGGTCAGTGACTCGTGCCTGTAATTGGGCTGGCTTTTTCTCACGTCCTGAGACCCCGCCCTTGATATGTGCCCAAGGTTCCTACCACTCCGTTTTAATACTAGGTAGTGAGCCTGCAAGCGCTGCCCTCGGAGGAGGCAGACCCAGCCCTTTCTTTATTGTCCAGTTCGCGTCTTGCGTATTATCCGGACCGCACTTAGAGTTTAGATCATCTGAGCAGCTCTTCCTCTGTTATGGCGGTCGGCAGCAGGGAAGTGCCGTACCGAAAAAAGTAGGGTGGGACAAGACAAAAGACGGGAGATCGCATGACACAGAGAGACAACACAAGCCATGCGCTCACTTAACAGGACAAGAACATGCAGCCAATGAGAGAACTCATTAACCGCATGTTCATGACAACAAACACAACACTGAAGCACACGACAAAAGCACGTGACCACAATGTAAACACCGAGCCACGTGCTTTGACAAGAGACGCAAGACACGAGCACACGATAGATAAACACCTTACCGTGCGCTCACACATAAGCAACGCGCATGCTTCATCTCAGCGCCAACCAAAACTGAAACCAACTAGACGGAGGCGCCGAGAATAAAAGCAGCGCGCTGCTGACAGAACAAACACTAGTACAAGAGCGTGTGCGTCTGAGGGACGCAGAGCGTGCGCGGGCACATCAAGCGGCAGCGCGCACACTCTGCGTACACCCATGACGGCGCGCGCGCACACAGAGACAGAAACAGGACCAGACATGAGTAGTGTCAGAGCTCTGCCACCAAAACAAGAATTTACTAGACCAAAGTGGCAGAACCCTGACAGAGACATCTGTAGAGCTGCGGGCTGGGTGACACCCAACACATTTGCAAGGTTTTACAATCTGCGAGTGGAGCAGGTTTCCTCAAGGGTATTAGGTAACCCTTTGGTGATTGAGGAAACAATTTGGTAGGGTGTTGAAACACGCTTGCTGCGCCATTCTCTCTAACACGGAGGTACGTGTGCCGTTTTATCTGTCAATAAAGTTCCCCGTCAGGTGAGCCCTGCAGATTCCTCCGTGGCCCCCAGCACTGACTCAGCGGAGGAGTCACTTGCTGGCCCACTACGTTGTAGGTCTGCCCGCTGGTCAGCCCGCGTTTTGGGTATAGGTGCCTGCTATGCGTGATCCCCACTAGGCAATCCCATATGCTTATTCCGCCACGGTTAAGTCCCCCCCCTGGGTGGACCCGCGTCTTCCCTCTCCGCTAACCACTCCCCCCCCCCCTTTTTAGGGCTAGTCCATATGTAAATTCTGCCATCTATCCCCCCCTTGGGTAACGGATGGCCTCCGCAGCGTCCTCCCTATCGGGATTGCACGCTTCCCAACGTACTGTCGTATTTCCTAGAATTATCTAGATGCTCACGACTTCCCAAAAAATATATCTAAATCCGTAAAACTTCTGTTGAAGTAGGATAAATTAGGGCCAGGGACACGTTGGAGGACCGCGCCCCCCATGATGTGGGTGCGTCACACTTGCTTGACTATCTCCTCATCGAGGGCGTTGGTAAGGTGCAGTCATTATGGCGCTTTCCATACTTCTCCCATCGTGGATTTCATCCACTTATGGCACTGAAGTTCCCCAACCCAACCGAAGGGGAACGTTCGAGGTTACAGAAGTAACCCTTCGTTCCCCGAGGAGGGGAACGGAAGTGCCATACTCCGTCGCCATAATGACTGTCCCTTAGCTGTTTGAAAGTCTCTTCAGCTTAAAAGGATGGCGTCTGCTGGCTTCAGGTGTGCTTATATGCTGAGATAATTGCAGATGCCGCACACCTGCGCAAGCTTACGCTGCCAATTAATTTCATTCATTGGCCCGTTCAATACTCTCCAGACAAGCGGCTTCTGATCCGAATCCTCCCATCGTGGATTTCATCCACTTATGGCACTTCCGTTCCCCTCCTCGGGGAACGAAGGGATACTTCTGTAACCTCGAACGTCTCACTTCACCTCCGATTCACTTCACCACATCCAACTTCTTATCAATCCCATGAATACGCTTACGCAAAATCTGAATATCCGTGCCTAAATTTGACCAGCATTTGACCCCAAGGCACGATGCGACAGTTTTGACCTTGGTTAAACCAACCGTGGGCAGAGTTAGTGTAAATAGCCTCTTTCAACAAGGAGTGCTATTTACACTTAGTGCAAATAGCCACTTCGTTTTAGAAATTATTTATCAAAACTATAGAAATGTGTTGATAAAATCTTCCTTCTGTTAAAAACATAAACTGAACTTGAGACCAGGTGATCTAGTCCAAAATACTCACTACAGCGTGACTGTCCTTCTTGGAACCGCAGATGGCGGCATGGCAGGACAGCAGTATAAACTCGTATGTCTTCCTAAACTTTAGTCATTTTTCCAACATAGGTGCATGCGCTCTAATCGAAAGCGGGAGACGCGTCTCAATAGCAACCTCACCAATGTGGCACCTCGGGATATTTGCAAACAAGTCATATGGATCAATTTATTATCATTGGACAGTAACGGAGGAACGCCAAATGTAGTAAAGTAAGAGTGCTGATTTTCTCTAATAACTTGAGTAAGAATAAAAGCCCACATATTTAAATGTACTCAAAAAGTACATATTACCCAATAATTTTACTTAAGTAAATTTAACTAAATAAATGTAACGCATTACTACTCACCTCTGGTAACAAGTTATTATTAGGGTGTCACTGTGGCACAGTGGGTAGCATGATCGCCTCACAGCAAGAGGGTTGCTGTTTCGAGCTACGGCTGAGTCAGTTGCCATTTCTGTGTGGAGTTTGCATGTTCTCCCCGTGTTTGTGTGAGTTTCCTCTGGGTGCTCCAGTTTCCCCCACAGTCCAAAAATTGGTATGGTGAATTGAATAAGCTAAACTGACTATAGTGTATGTGTGTGAATGTGGGAGTGTATGGGTGTTTGCCAGTGTTGGGTTGCGGCTGGAAGGTAAAACATATGCCTGATAAGTTGGCGGTTCTTTTAGCTGTGGTGACCTCTGATTAATAAAAGGACTGAGCCAAAAAGAAAATGAATGAATGAAAGTTAATTATTAATTCTGAATATTCAGAATTAACTTACAGTTAACTGAACAAAATAAATAAAACAATGACTTTGAAGTACTTATAATTAGGCTGGTAGCAAGGGTTCTGTTACTGTTAAAGATCTTTTTAACTTTAAAAGATCCCTTGCTACCAGCTTAATTTCGTATGATACATAAAATAGAGATGCGCGGTTGGCGGTTATAGCCGCGGACTCCGCGGATAAACCGCGGATCGGGCGGATGACGTTACGAAAAAATAATATTTTAATTAAATTCGGGCGGGTGGCGGGCGGTTGTACTGTTTTTATATTCATAGCTGGCGCACCAACGAAAAAGCCTAGGACTGACTTCACAGAATGGGAGGAGGAATCGGATACATTAATTCTGGATGAAGTGTACAGAAGTATTCCTCTACAAACTTCCGTATAGACGGATCAGCAGAGGAAAATCTACTTTCCTTTTGGGAGAAATAAGACCAGGCATTCCCATGACTACAGCACCTTTCCAAGAGAATTCTATGCATTTCAGCAACAAGTGCTGCGAGCGAGCGCTCCTTCAGTGCAGCAGGGCGCATTATAGTGGCTATGCAGGCGCTCCCGTCTGAATCCTGACACTGTAGATGCTATTTTATTCCTGCATTGTGCCAAGAAAAAATCAAACTAGACCTAAGGTCAGGCATATTAAACCAATTAGCCTATGTTATTTAGGCTACACATATGTTCAATATAAACTTTTGAGTTCGGTCAGCTGATAATTTTACGTTCATATTGGTTTAGCCTATTCTATTCTAGACATGTTGGCCTCGCTTTTACGTTCCGAGGCTATTTTGCCAGAATTTCTTTGTCGCAAATTTAATGGCGTAGTATTTCGTTATGCTTCAAGTTTGAGGGGAATGGGGATGATCCTAAGTCCATGGGTTATTGGGGCACTTGTCATACATGCACTTTAGCCTGGTCAGGTTCGCTCAAAGAGGGATGGCATATCTATTTTTCTAATTTAATTTCTAATTGTGGGGGTGACTGAGCCTACAAGGCTTAGGCACGATATGACGTTTTTATTAAAAAATGTTTCAACTGTTTGCCAAAGCATGCGACAATTGCCTATGCCTACATTAAGATATTTATGTTAATATTTTTTTTTACTGCCTGTTGTTTCTTTTGGCATATAAAATAGGTATTGTCTGATAGAGATATCAATAAAGGTTAATCTGTGTCGCAGAACTGTGTTGTTTCCGATTTCTACAAGCTCAATAACATCCACAGCAAAAAATAAAAAATAGTCGAAAAACTGTGCCCATTAATTAGATGTGCAAGGCAAGCAGGTATACGTTTTTGGGGTTGCTATGGACAACTACAAATGTAAACATTAATGTAAATGACTTATTCTATCTATTTACTAAAAAATTAAGTGAAATAGGCATTTAGTAGTAGGCTAAATAGCAGCATGTTGAAATGATGTGTCAATGCGTTTTCTATTAGGCTACAATAAAAAAAGTTGTATAGTACAGTGCGTTTAATTTAGGCTATTTATTTATTTTTGTCCCTGTGCGCCGATTGGAGACGGAGTTCACTGCTGATATTCTGAGAGCTCGGGCGCTTCTCATTTCTTATTTGTGCATCCTCGTTTCCTTTCCTTGCTTTCTTTCCTCGTGTTTCCACCCCACCGGGATACGAGGGAAGGACGCAAGGAGGAGACTGAAGGACCGAGGAATCGAATCAAGTGAAAAGACACGTCCTCGTATCTTTAGCGTCACTTCAAAGCGTCGTCAATTAATGACTTACACGTTTGGATTAACTGCATGTCTACATTAAAGTCATTCTCTATTCTATAATGATCAATAAAGAAACATTCATTTAATAAAAAAAGGAATAAGCCATTCAAATAAAGAGCCCAATCAGCAGATGGCGGGCGGGTGCGGTTTTAAAAATTGGTCTAAAATGTTAGTGCGGATGGATGGCGGACGGATGATTAATTTTGTCATGCGGTTGCGGATGAAATAATAGCCCATCCGCGCATCTCTAACATAAAACATAGAAAAACAAGGAAAAATATAGAATTGAGGTAAAAAATGGCAAAAGTCACACATGACTAATAAGGGCCACTGAGAGCTGATAAACACCTTGAAAGGGGCACAGCTTACAACGCATAACTAATAGGCCTATTTGCATTGAATTTTCCTGCTCTTCCCGTGAGACTTCTTTGATGCGTGAAAGATGGAGATTCTTTTGGAGTTTGCAATGTAGATCTGCGGATCCAGTGAGGCTCAAAGCATCTAAAGAAAAGCAAAAAAGAAAAGTGAGTGAGTCATAAGTACAGAAAAAGAGTCCTGGAGATGTTGTGTTGGGACCTTCTGCCCCTGATTGCTTGCATGGGTCAAATGTTAAAGCATTGTATTTCTTAAATGATCCATGCATTTCTACGTTATATAATACCATAAGAGGCCTATTGGTGCATACATATGTAAGTCTGGAGGTGAACTTCCCTTTTACCTCCTCGAAGGTCTGGGACAGTTCTACATAACATTTTTTAGTACGTGGCTCCAAAAAGTCTGAGAGTAACCAAGATTCATCGACCAAGATTCTGGGCAGAGGCAGCCTGTCCTGGGGCCTCATGTACAAAAACTTGCTATTGACTTGATACTAAAACATTATTGTGTATGGACAAACCTGTAAATGTGCGTACCCAGTAAAAAATCAGAAGTATAAAACACTGCGTACGCGGAATCCCACGCATATTCTCTTTGAACATCCGAATTAACATGAGACTGAGCGCATGTGCGTAAGCACAAAACCCCTCCCTGCCTCCTCCCCGTATGAATATTGTAATGACTCCACTTTGGCAAAACCAAACGAAAAAGCAATGGCAAAAGCAAGCAAGAAGAGAAACTTCACAGAAAATTAATTGGAGGTGCTCCTATAGGAGGTAGATCAGAGAAAAACTGTGTTAATTGCAAGTTTGTCCTCCGGAATTAATAACAAAAGAAAAAAAAAAAAAACAGAATGGGAGAGTGAAGCGGTTAACGCAGTGAGGTCTGAACATTGCACTGTGAGTGAATAAAAAAAGAAATGGTCCGATGTAAAGGCGCAGGTTAAGAGGAGAACATCGGTGCAACGTCAAAATGTGGACCGAACGGGCTGGAGAACAGTGGATGATGGACTAACACCCTTTGAGGAGACAGTTGCCCCAGGCGACACTTTACTGTCTGGAGTAGTATCCGTCTCTGTGGGAGACACAGATGTATTAGAGGAACACTTTGTTAGGGCGGTATAGCAGCACGCCTCCGCTCTTATCAAGGCAGCAGCACCGGCATTTCAGCTGCCCAATCATCCGCTGACCGAGTGAGAGAATGATAGAATGAAAATAGAGAAAATGATAGAATACAAAGGAAATAATATGGATGGTTCAGACTATTTTCTACACAATAGTACTTGTGTTTATTAATCCCTAACTGCAACTAAAACAGTAACATATGCATTGTAAACAAGCAAGTGAAAAATATTTACAGAAAACTAAACTTTTTTTGGATTGAACTTTTTTTTATGCATCCTAAACATGTGTTATATTAACTGATAATGCTGTATATCAAATTACATTCACACTGGGCAAAAAAAAACACAAACAAAAAAACACAAAAAACACAAGCACAGGGATAGTTTACCCAAAAATAGAAATTCTGTCATCGTTTTCTCACCCTTTCCTTGTTACTTGTTTTCTCACCCAAACTTTTTTGTCTTCTGTTGAACACAAAGATTAGTTTTTTCCTACTGTGAAAGTCAATGGTTACAGAATAAGCTTTCTTTAAATAATTTTCTTTGGTGTTCAACAGAAGAAAGAAACAAAGGTTTGAAACCACTTTAGGGAGAGAAAACAGTAAAATAAAAAAAAATCTTTTTTTAGTCAACTAACCCTTCGGCTGACCCACAAGTATGATCCAAATGTGAAACAGCCATCTCAAAAAGTAGTTTTGGTAAACATGAAGATTTTGAACAGTACAATATAAGTGAAGTGACCCAGCAAAATCCCGCTTATATCAACAATGTCTGTATGGCTTTTATGCCAATAAGCAGACCTTGAGATCGTGGGCTTTGGGGAACATGTAACTGTTTGTCGTCAAGTTTGAAGAAGCCCTTATGAAAGACCTCAGTTGTATTTGAGTTGCTTTGGATAGCTTAGTTCCAGTGCATAAATCCGGCCCATGAGGTACAGTAGGTGCAAGAATCTGCTCCAAAAAGTACATTTGCTCTCTCTATGGTTGTCCACAAAGATGTTGGGAACAAGTGAACGGTGGTGCTCTTGAATGGTTATAGAATCGTAGTCATCTTAAACCTGTAGAAAAAAAAAATCACAGAAATAATTAAAATTCATATTTATATTTGCTAATGTAAAGAATGCACATAATTTGCTGTCCCACTGAACAAAAAATATAAAAGCAATATATATATATAATTTTTTGTATACATATTTACTTTGCAAAGATATTTTACTTACTTAAACTGTAAAATTTACTTAAATAGTCCACAAAACAAAAAAAACATACCTTAAATTTTTAAAACAGCCCTCTGCAAAAGTTTACTCACCCTTGGCTTTTCTACTTTATACTTATGGTTCACGAGTCTTTTCTTTGTTATGAACAGTTAAACTGACTGCTGTTCTTTAGAAAAATCCTTCATGTCCTGCAGATTCTTCAGTTTTTCATCATTCATTTTGAACCCTTACCAGCAGTGACTATACGATAGTGAGATTCATTTTTTCACTTCGAGAATGATTGAGGAACATAAAAACAACTGTAAAAAAAAGGTTTAAATGCTCACTGATGCTTCAGAAGGAATCACAGGGCATTAAAAGCCAGGGGTGAAACTTTTAAACAGGATGAATATGTCATTTTTTTCTTATTTTGTTGAAATATAATTTTGTGTATATTTAAGTAATATAATTACTTAAAAAAACTGAAAACACTTGCATATTTCCCAAAAAGCAAATTGCAATTTACCTTAATATTTAGATTAAAATAGTTTTTTTTTTTTTTTTTTTGGCTTTTACTGCCTTGCATTTACTTCTGGAGCATCAGTGAGTGTTTAACCTTTTTAATAGCTTTGTTTGAGTCCCTCAATCATCCCCAGAGTGAAAAGACTGAAAGACAAATCCCACAATCATACGATCACTGCTGGAAAGGGTTCAAATCTGCAGAAGATGCTAAAAAACTGAAGAATATGCAGGACATGGAGAATTTAACTTTTCAGAGTTCAACTTTTTAGTACAAACGTAATGTATGCATGTACACTCGTAGATCATCAGGAAACCACAAACCATATTAAAAACCAATGTATGTAAACTTTTGCAGGGGGCTAATTTAATATTTTGAGCTAGGTTTCTGTATTTTAAACTTTATGTAAACATCTTGTATATAAAATGTTACTCAAAACAGTACTTAATAAAAAATAACATGCATTTTGTATGATCTCACTTATTTTGTTAAAAGTTTTCATACAAAAAAAAATAAATAAATAAACAAAAAAATTACCTGGTAGTCCTCGATAAACTCTGTCTTTTTACCAAGGAAGAGTATTAAGCCTCTGATAACAGTTTGTCTTTTGGAGTCAATGCTGTTGTCCTACAAATATATAACATGACATATTAAAACTGTCACCATTAACTTATCTTCCACCTGTGCAAATCTGAATTTAATGCACTGCAATCAGCTTGTAAACAGTTAACATAATAAACCAATTTCTTAAACATTACATACCCTTATCCAGTGCACTTGTCAAGTGAATTACCTGTTGGGGACAGTGTAATGATTATTAACTGACCAATGCAATATCCATAGCAAATAGTTTAACTTGTAAAATTTTATTTAAATCGTTATCTAAAAATCTTGTGAAAAAAACAAACATTTTTTTCAGCTTGTCAAAAGATAGAACAAAGATGTTGAAACTAGCACTGGGTATCTGTGGCACTTTTATTATTCTACTTTAATTTTCTAGCCTGGCTTGCATAATAACTAACATGATTTTTAGCATTACCTTGACTTTAAATAATGTTTGAAAAGAGGGCTAAAGACCAAGGATAGCTTCTCTTAAAGGCCCTTTACATGTAATTTAAGTTGAAGAACATAAAACCGTCATCTTGACCGAATATTTTACAAACGTGAGAATGAATCATTGTTTCTCCAAACATGTACATTTTGTTATTACAGATGCCATCAGTGCAGCTATGTGAGCAGAAATAAATCAAAGCATAGTTGCATACAAATATTATGTAGGTCTACTCGTTTTTATTCCATTAAAGATAAAATTATTATTAAGTATTTTGGACTCGACATGAATTGAGAAGTTAATGTCACTACAACATACAGTCTGGTCAAATATTGAAGCTATATTCTTGTGTAAAGAGGTTAAACTGAAAGAATCTAACTACTAATCCTGCTCTAAACATACAATCTAACATTATTTTTCACTACATGCATTATGTTATAGTCAGATTTGCAAATGTTAGTGTCAACTTAGAGTAAAAACAAATCCGCCATTAGCATTAGCACATGCAGCAACTAACTGCCACATACCAGCTTACTTTTTATGTTAGTAAATCCATATAAAGCACAGTTCTTTTAACAGTTTACAGCTGTCTTTGTTTCTGTACAATGCAAAAACTGTTGTAAAACAAATGTTAATGAACCTATAACAAACTTTAATAACTTGATTCTTACCTTATTTCATCCGCATGTTCTTCTTCTTTCAAATGGGGTTTCCCAGTCAAAGACAAAGGGGAATAGTTATTTTGTAAATTTAACAAGTTTTGTTATGTTGACTACGAGTACAAAAAATGTTTGTCTGAGATTACTCAGAAAAACTGAGTAAATAAAAAAATGCACAATGTCTTGTGTTTGTCACGAGTGTGGATCCATCTGCTCCTTATTTGAAGTGTCTGCGTTGTGTGACAGTTCATTATTATGATACGTGTTTCTAAGTATGTGTGCCTTTCTCTCTGTGTTTGTGTGGGTGTCGCGTGGCTATCAGTGGGTGTTTGTTTTCATGTCATCAGCTGAGCGGTCACATAATCTTTGTTACCGGAACTGTTCCGTAGCGCCGCTCGGCTGATAATCAGCCCGCTACAGGTGTAGCGCATTTTATGTGCCTATAAATGTTCAGCGTTCCTGTCTCACTTTGTCAGTTCGTTGTTTGCTCACGGTTCTTTGTGTTTTGTCAGGGTCCTCTCTTTGCTGGTGGTGAGTGGTCTGGTTGTATTCCTTGTTGCAGTCTGATGCTTCCTGTTTCTTCATGATGAAAGTGTGATCGCTCTGTTGATGAGTTACATCTGAGACATCCCGGTTTCTTCTATGATGAATGTTTTATCTGCTCTGTTGATGAGTATTATGAACATTTGATCAGTGCTGCCGAACCAGACCATCACTATTATTATTTACCGGTTCAGTGCCTCCAGCCACTCACCATTTTCCTGCCTGTTTGTGAGAACAATATTAAAAGACTTTTTGTTTTGCTTGCAATTGGGTTCCCCATCTTTTATGTGACGTGACAGAATGAACTGACCAGATTTTAACCCAGCAAGTATGGAGGTTTCCAGCCAGACCATCCAAGCACTTTTTAATCAAATCACCGAGCTGTCTAATCAAGTTCAGCAACTCAGTTCGGGTCTCCAAGCCGGATCCACGTTGTCAGTGTCTCCAGTCAAACCACCACCCAGTCCTGTTTTTAATGTGAGTTCACGGACCTCTAAACCACGACTACCACCACCACAAAGTTATTCAGGTGAACTCCATTAATGCAGATCCTTCATAACCAAATGCAATCTTTTTATATCACTCCAGCCCTCATCTTTTCCCACTGAGGCGAGTTGGGTGGCATTTTTAATTAACTTACTGACGGACAAAGCTGCATTATGGGGAACAATGGTCTGGGAGAAGAGACTTCCCTGTTGGGTGTCTTTTAAAGCGTTTTCGGAGGAACTCCGGGTGGTTTACGATCCAGCGACTTCGGGCAGAGAGGCAGCCAGACGACTCGCTGAGCTCCGTCAGGAGGAGCACAGTGTGGCAGAATATTCCATCGACTTTCGCACCCTGGCGGCCGAGTGCAGGTGGAACAGCGACACGCAGTGGGACATGTTCTTTCACAGACTGGTGGACCGTATTAAGGATGAGATCTACGTTTTGGAGCTTCCCAAGACACTGGACGGTCTCATTAACCTGGCCATAAGGGTGGACAATCGCCTTCAGCGTAGGAGTGCCCACAGAGAGCTTCGTTTGCAACGTTTGGCTTCACAGACCTGTTGTTCGGAGGCTACACTTCCTGTTCCGGAATCCGAGCCCAGACAAATGGGAGGATTTCGCCTCTCAGCGGAGGAGAAACGCATCTGACGCACAAGTGGTTTGTGTATGTACTGTGGGGTTGCAGGGCATTTTGCAGCCTTCTGCACGGTCAAAACAATAATTCACCTGCTGGTAAGCGTTTTTTGGTGGGAGAGATTATGACTGGAAAGGACTCTCCCGATACCACATCTCTACCCATTAAGTTGGGATTTAATTCAAGTTTTCATTCCTGTTATGCGCTCATTGATTCAGGAGCTGAAGGGAACTTTATTGACTCTGATTTAGTTAATGAGTTAAAAATTCCTTTCTCTCCTCTTTCCTTACCCATAGCAGTCCAAGCACTTAGCGGATTATCTCTTCCAACCATCACACACATCACGGCTCCTATTAGACTTGTCACTTCAGGAAATCATACAGAAAACATTTCTTTCTTTCTTACTAAATCTGTTAATAATCCTGTCATTTTGGGACATCCGTGGTTGGTCCTACACAAGCCCCACATTAACTGGGGTCACAGTGCAGTTTTTTCATGGAGTGAGAGCTGTCATAAGTCTTGTTTATTGTCTGCTTGTTCCACTGTTCCTTGTTTTGTGTTTCAGGAGGAGCAGGTGGATCTGTCAAACGTGCCTTGTGAGTACCATGACCTGAAGAGAGTGTTCAGTAAGTCCCGGGCTGCTTCTCTACCTCCTCACCGTCCCTATGACTGTGCTATAGACTTATTGCCAGGTACGTCTCCGCCCAAGGGCAAGTTATATTCACTGTCTGTTCTAGAGAGGGAGGCCATGGAGAAATATATTTCTGATTCTCTGGCAGCCAAGATCATCTGCCCGTCTTCTTCACCGGCGGGGGCGGGATTTTTTTTTTGAGAAAAAGAAGGATGGTTCTCTTCGCCTATGCATTGACTATCGAGGGTTGAAAAGCATCATGGTTAAGAATACTTACCCTTTGCCGTTGATGTCTTCAGCATTCGAGCGCCTGCAGGGGGCGAACTTTATCACAAAATTAGATCTCCGAAATGCTTATCATTTGGTTCGCATAAGAACCGGGGATGAGGGGAAAACAGCTTTTAACACCCCTAGAGGCATTTTGAGTACTGCGTTCTGCCCTTCGGCCTTTCCAACGCTCCGGCTGTTTTCCAGGCACTCGTCAATGACGTGTTGAGAGATATGATAGATCAGTTTATTTATGTCTACCTGGATGACATTCTAATTTTTTCTCATTCTCTCCAGGAACACGTTTAACACGCCAGGCGAGTGTTGCAGAGGCTGTTAGAGAATGGGCTTTATGTCAAGGCGGAGAAATGCGTTTTTCATGCACAGTCGGTTCAGTTCTTGGGACATATTGTGTCAGTCGAGGGGATGCGCATGGATCCAGAGAAGATTCAGGCTGTGGTAGATTGGCCAACCCCAGATTCCCGTAAGGCCCTGCAGAGGTTTCTGGGCTTTGCCAATTTTTACCAGCGTTTTATTCGCAATTTCAGCCAGCTCGCCGCACCTCTGACTTCCTTGACCTCCTCCAAGACGCCGCTCAGTTGGTCCAGTGCAGCTGAAGCTGCCTTTTCCAAACTAAAAGGCTGTTTCGTTTCAGCCCCGATCCTCATTGCCCCTGATCCTTACCGGCAGTTTGTGGTGGAGGTTGATGCGTCTGAGGTTGGGGTCGGAGCCATCCTGTCCCAGCGCTCCTCCTCGGATGGCAAGATCCATCCTTGCGCGTATTTTTCTCATCGATTATCTCCTGCTGAAAGAAATTATGACATTGGTAATCGAGAGTTGTTGGCCGTCAAACTTGCCTTGGAGGAGTGGCGTCATTGGTTAGAGGGCTCGGGGGTGCCCTTTATCGTCTGGACCGATCATAAGAATCTTGAATATATTAGATGCGCTAAAAGATTAAACTCCAGGCAGGCTCGGTGGGCATTATTTTTCGGACGATTTAATTTTACGATCTCTTACAGACCAGGCTCCATAAACATCAAACCTGATGCATTATCACGTTTTTTCAAACCGTCGGATCGCACGTCATCACCTGATCCTGTGCTTCCCCAGGGGATTGTTGTAGCGAACATTTCCTGGGAGATCGAGTCGAGGGTTCGCACAGCCCTGAATGGGGTAACGCCCCCGACGGATGCCCACCGAGTCGGTTATTCGTGCCGGAGGAATTACGGTCCGACGTTGTCTGGTGGGGTCATTCCTCCAAGATAGCTTGTCACCCAGGGGTGAGTCGCACGTTATTCGTTATCAAACAACGATTCTGGTAGCCAACTATGGCTCGTGATGTGCGCGATTTTGTATTGGCTTGCTCTGTCTGTGCGGTTTCTAAGTCTTCCAACCGCCCACCTGCTGGGCTTCTTCAACCGCTGTCAGTACCTTCGAGACCCTGGTCACACATCTCACTAGATTTTGTTACGGGTCTTCCATCCTCTAACGGTAACACGGTAGTTTTGACCGTGGTGAACAGGTTCTCGAAGGCTGCTCATTTTATCTCTCTGCCCAAATTACCATCAGCCAGAGAGACAGCGGTTGCTGTCATTGATCATGTCTTTCGCATTCATGGCCTGACAGGGGGCCTCAGTTTGTCTCTAGATTCTGGAGAGAATTCTGCCATTTATTGGGGGCCACTGTTAATCTTTCTTCTGGTTTTCATCCTCAGAGTAACGGCCAGACCGAGAGAGCCAATCAGGATCTTGAGCGCACATTGCGATGTTTGGTCTCGCAGAATCCCTCCTCTTGGAGTCAGCAACTTTCGTGGGTGGAGTACGCACATAATTCGTTACCAGTGTCGTCCACGGGCCTTTCTCCGTTTCAGTGTAGTCTAGGTTACCAGCCACCAGTTTTTCCCAGTCTGGAATCCGAAGTCACGGTTCCCTGTTCACGCCTTTGTCCAGAGGTGCCGTCGCACTTGGAACAGGGCCAGACAGACCCTCCTCCGAGTGGGGACGCGCACCAAGGCTAAAGCCGATCGCCACCGGTCTAAGCCTCCCGTTTACGTTGTCGGTCAAAAAGTGTGGCTTTCTTCTAAAAACATTCCTCTCCGCACCATTTGCAATAAGTTAGCTCCTAAATTTATTGCCCCTTTTATTGTCACTAAAATCATTAGTCCAGTGGCAATCTGCCTCAAATTACCTCCAGCGTACAGGAGAATTCATCCCGTATTTCATGTATCCAAATTAAAGCCCGTTTTTCATACGGCAATTAATCTGCACACACCAGTTCGTTGTTTGCTCACGG
Source organism: Danio rerio (assembly GCF_052040795.2). NCBI lineage: Eukaryota > Metazoa > Chordata > Actinopteri > Cypriniformes > Danionidae > Danio > Danio rerio. The sequence continues at coordinate 27,260,719 of NC_141024.2, read as the reverse complement.
TTCTTTGTGTTTTGTCAGGCTCCTCTCTTCGCTGGTGGTAAGTGGTCTGGTTGTATTCCATGTTGCACTCTGATGCTTCCTGTTTCTTCATGATGAATGTGTGATCCGCTCTGTTGATGAGTTACATCTGAGACATCCCGGTTTCTTCTATGATAAATGTTTATCTGCTCTGTTGATGAGTATTATAAACATTTGATCAGTGCTGCCGAACCAGACCACCACTATTATTATTCACCTGTTCAGTGCCTCCAGCCACTCACCATTTTCCTGTCTGTTTGTGAGAACAATATTAAAAGACTTTTTGTTTTGCTTGAAATTGGGTTCCTCATCTTTTATGTGACGTGACAGTGTTTTGAACAAACCCTGATGAATTCTAAACTACATTTATTCATGTTATTCACTAATTAAACCTCATAATATTTACAAACGCTCAGAATCATTTTTATCAGTGCAAGAAGCCATTCATCTCGCATTTGTGAGGATTAATGAATCATGGGTTGACCAAGACCACCTTTCCACAATATTGTATACATTTGCAAATGCTTTTATATGTTCTAAATCACATAATTAGTAAATAATAATAATAATAATAATAATTGTGTCAATTAACCTATTTTATCAATGATATATTAATAGCAATGTTTTTCACATGTTTGTGCAATACTTTGTAGGGTGCAATTTAACATAATTGCCTCTAGGAGTCGCCAATGGAAATAAAACAAACACATAAGACATATACGTACACAAGACATGAAGTTGGAGCTGTGTTTGTTTGCAATCTATATGTTCTGTCCAATAGTAAATAAAATATTGTATGCATGCATCAATAGACCTCTTATGATGTTAACAAATGTATAAATGCATAGGTCCTGCTTAATGTGTGTATAAAGTGTCAAGTTTGGTATTGTTGTCAGTGGTGTAGTGATAAGGCTCTCCCCCCTCAGTATGTCTTCAGTATGTGAACTCCCTATGCTAATATTTCCGCAACCATTACCATCACCATTGTTTGCAACCCTCCCACTTGGTGTGATTTCCACGACCGTGACAATCCCCAACTTTTTAATATCAGTAATTGAGTGAGATTTGCCATACTTCATTTTTACTCTTTATTTCCTTGCTGTGTTTTTGTTTTTATGTTTTGTATGTTTGTTTGTTATATGTTAGACTAGTCAATAAGCCATTTTATAACCATGTTGGATTGTTTTTGTTTTGCCTCACAGAATATTATATTAATATTATTATTATTTATCAATATGCATAAATTGAGCAAATTTTGTCACACATATAACATTTTAACAAACTTTGCTTTTATTATTTTTTATTTAATTTTGCATTTATAAAGGATTTATAAAGCATAAAGAGTCCTCATTTTAGATTAGGTCACAAAACTGCATGAAGTTGAGTTGATAAAGCATTTATTAACATACATAGTAACCATTAATATATGCCTGAATAATAAGATATATAAATGTTGATTTCAATAGTTTATTAATCATTTACTAACTCATTCTGACTGATCCTAAAAACCCTCAACTACTCTTAAATACAAATGGTTTGTAAATAATGCAATACTTAATTTAGTAATGAAAAATAAATCATTAACAAAGTATGAAAATACAACTATTAAGCACATTTTAAATACGTTTCTAAGACAAGATTAGAGCATTTGTAGCTGCAGTTATAAACTGCTTACTAATGCACATTAATGTAGAGTTAATGCTTAACAGATAATGAATTCACTATTTGCTAATGCTTAATAAACGATTTATAGTGTGTAGTTATTAAAAAGTGTTAACCAATTGTGTAACAATGTCACAATTTTCTATCATAAAATTTCAACAATAATGAGATTTGAATTGAAGAGACAGAAACTTTTTTGAATGAATTCTTCTTTTAGATGTGTGAGAAATAGAAGTATTAGCACAGAATAAAGACAGACCTAGTTTTTGGAAAAGATATAGAAAACAGTTTGATGACATCTAGGTTGTGCAGAAAACCCATCAATACATGTGAACTTTGTAGTCACAAGTCATCACTATATTGAAATAAACACAATAAACAAAATGTTAATTGATGATCAGACAGATCTCGAAAAAGCAGCAATATAATTATGAAACAATCACCCAATCATATGACACACTACGTACTACATAATATTCATGTTACAATTACACATACAGTATTACTGTACGTATACACTGAAGGGGGTGAGAGTCAAAGGTCACTCTGGCCACCCTGGCGACAATGCTGTTTGCCTTCAGCTCTGGCGATAAGAGCATCAAAATTCGCTACATTGATCTCGTGTCTAAAGAGGTCGTTGCAGCATATCATCTCAGTTAAATTTCTGCATAAATCTTGCTTTCTAGCGTGAAAATGTTGCACACTTTTTATAAAATTCATTTAACAATGAAAGAATGAGTTGCATGTGGTGTGGCTTTGCTCCACTTATTCATTATGTGTCCATATGTCTGAAATATCCTGAAGCAGCAATACTGTTGTCATACAAAATTCCCACTCTTTTAAAGAAAAAAAAAGAATGACATTAATGCACATCAGTAACTTTTTAATGTATGTTTCTATAAGAAAAAAAAAATTGAAAATCTGGGACCGCAATAATCAAACCCTTGTAAACAACTGTGGTCAGAACCAAAGTTGACAGGACTGTGTTCTCTGGAATCCCCTCATGCGGTGGACTTCTACATTTTGATTGCTTGCAGCCAAATCGCGTCATAGCTCATTACCATAAAGTTGACTTGATTTCAACTCTCCTCGCCGCTCACACTGGCGAAGACAAGCCACGCTGCTCCTCGCCACTTATCGACGCCTGCTCCCATTGAAAATTAATGACTTCCGGCTACTTTGACGCTCTCGCCACTTTCGGTCTGAACGTACTGTCACAGCTTAAATTCAACATTAAATTTAATTAACATATATTTCTGGCTTTTGTGGGTCTGAAACGACTTACTTTTTCTCAGATCAATCCACGAAGGCTGTAATTTAGGTGTGGGTGAAAATTGCTACAAAGTTATTTTTTATAAAGTTATCATTTACAAATGATGACATTGCAGGATTTTGTATCATAATGACTTTAAAAGCTATTGATTACCTAGCAGCAACGTGGTGGCGCAGTAGGTAGTACTGTCGCCTCACAGCAAGAAGGTCGCTGGTTTGAGCCTCGGCTGGGTCAGTTGGCATTTCTGTGTAAAGTTTGCTGTGTGGAGTTCTTCCTGCGTTGGTGTGGGTTTTCTTCGGGTGCTCCGGTTTCCCCCACAGTCCAAAGATATGCAGTACAGGTAAATTGGGTAGGCTAAATTGTCCGTAGTGTATGATTGTGCTTCCCAGGGATGGGTTGCAGCTGGAAGGGCATCCGCTGCGTAAAACATGTTCTGGATAAGTTGGCGGTTCATTCTGCTTTGGTGACCCCCGATTATTAAATGGATTAAGACTGAATGAATGAGTACCTAGGAGAAATACTTGGTTGTGGGTAAATCACGCTGGTGATTATTCATTGCTGTTTTATGTGGTGATTGTTACATACAGGAAAAAAATATAAACCATTGATCAGTTTTCCCATCCAGCTGATAAAATCAGACCAGAACAGACAAACATTCAGGTAAAGTGTTTTGTGCCAACAACGAGCATTTCATTGATGTTTTAAGTGTCATTTCATTCCTGAAAGCTTCAATTAAGTGTTACATTCTCTGTTAGCATGTTACATTGTCTGATTTTTGTCACAACAGCAAGTTATACCACATTCTGTCATCTTTTCACAAAATGGCAGACAAACAACATGTCCAAGATGAATGCTGGGATCAACAGGCCTTTTTAGATAAAGGTATGTTCCAATTTACTATAAAGTTCAAATAGACCTACAATAATAAAATATGGGCCTTCTTTCAGGTATTCTCTGAAATTCCTGACCATGAAAACTATAGCCAATGCAAATAGGGTTGTGGCACATTACCACACAGTAAAAGTCATTTTACGTTTATCATATAAGGGCTTTAATACAGCTTTCTGTGTGCTGATGCAATTTTATAAAGTAGATAGTGAATCACAAATGTAGTAACCCAAGGAAATAGTTTTTTTCTAATGTTTATCAAAGGTCATGTTGATTGCACTGCTACATCACAGAAAGTCAAATTTACAATTGTCAATTAACTCAATCAGTTGTAATTTAATGAATAAATCATTTGAATTCATAAAATCTTACATGACAAAACGCACAAAAACAAACAAACAAACAACAACAACAAAAAACGTGAATGTTTTAAAAAAATATGTACAAAATAAATAGAAATATCACTAGGGTTCAAAAAATCATATGAAAATGTAAAATTCATATCATGTGCATTGCTACAGATTTTTCACTAATTCAGCAAAAAATGTTTTAGAAACTTTAGTGCAAAAATGCTGCACTAATGAAACAAAGCAGATTGCAGTGTGATCTGTTGGAATCATGGTTTGAACATTTTGAAAAAAAAAAACACAGCACATGCAAATATATGATTTTGATGACAACTAACTGCATTTCACCCTAATACAAAGGTACACATTGAATAGCTGTTTGGTACAACATCTCCATCTAATGGCTGCTCTCATGATGATATGTCATATCAATTGATTGCTAAGTATTCAAAATATTTTAAAATACCAGCTGCACATAATATGAATGTTGAAATCATATTAGTTTTGACAGTCATGTTGGGAAATGTTGAGAAGTCGTTTGAAAGATTCTTAAAACATTCTACATTCTTAATTTACATACTTTTATCAGTTAAAGGGGTTACTTAAAAGGCATTTACAAAGACAGATGATAAAGAAGTAAATCACATTTTACAGGATTACAACATCAGACATAGAAAGCAAGTGAAGAAGTTTTTGGCTTATGGTAGCACTTAAACCTATATATTTTTTTAAAAAGACATGTGTGTACCTAGTGGGAATCTAAATGATCTCTGTTATAAGCACACATTTGTTCTAGCCTAAGCATTCAACAGTGCAAAATCCACTGTGAAAGGGGTCCTCAGTTTGGCACATATATCTTTTTACAGTCAAACTAAATAGATAGACACATTAATAAACTAATAAAAGGCAAAAAATGTATTTAACATTTAAAACTATCTCCCACACAAAAGCTAGTGTTTAAGCAATCAAACTAAATTTGCTTGGTTTCTTTAATAAAACAAAACAAAAACAAAAAATCTATCAATGACAAGTACTCAACAATATAATCTCAGAGAGTGGAGAGAAAGACAAAAACATAGTTATAGAAATTTGTTAAAACTATGCAACATTTCAAAATATACATTAGTTAAAATGGTATTTTCACATTTCTGCAGTCAATAAAGTCTGTAACCATAAATATATGCATATAAGAGTGTCTAATTGTTGTGGGTTTAGACTCTACATTAGGCTATGAGAGCCACTTGGGGTCCTCTGCAGTGAAATTCGAGGATCTGGGGGTATATACTGGTGGGGATGGTTATATGGTGGCGGTGGTGGAGGCAACGGAGGTTGTGAGCCATCATTCCCCCCATGGCTGTCTCCATCATCAGGTGAATGCACTGGTGTAGTAACAACAGACTGGATGAGCTGGTGATGTGTGGGACTCTGGCTAAGGAATGCCTCCACGTGCCCGTGACCACCTTTGTCTAGGACGATGACCTTGACAATTTGCTGGCACTGGATGAGGGTGTCAGGTCGTAGCTCAGTCAGGGCCACAGGGTGGTAAGAGTACGAGGTTGTGGGACTGGCACGTTGCAATGGTGGCTGTTGGATGGGCTCCCTCTGGTGGTTGAGATGGGCAGCATTCTCAGGGCTCAGCGGTGCAGCATTGAGCTGGAACGTCTGAAGCCTGTTGTGAATTGACACCTAGTTTAGAAAACAGTCAGAGATAGCATGATATGTTATAAGACTCTTCTCCTTCTACCGTCATCAGCCCTCTGGTGAACACACATCACAAAAGACATGCGCAAAGTGTTGTGTTTGGATGTGGCACAAGGGGGGTTGCTTTTGTGTTCTTGGGCACAAACAAACTGGGTAGCTGAAATTGGGGATGCGAATGTGCAGGGTTTTGGGCAACGTGTGTTTGTGACACGAAGGTTTGTGGTGGTTATTAAGAGGACACTGAGGGCCCTTGTGTCTCCCTTGGAAACCACTAGAGCATTAAGAGGAAAGAGAGGGACACGAAGGGTGGGATGTGTTAAACAACGAGAAGAGGATAACTGGACAATGTAGTACAGACACCACACATGCGAATGCATGCCATTACTATCTATTTAACTTTTAATTTAAGACTTAAGAGGATAGTTTAGCCTAAATTAAAATGTGCTCACTGTTACACACCCTAAGGTCATTTTAAACATTTATGTTTCCTTTTATTCTTCATTTTTTCAGCAGAACACAAAAAAAGTTATTCTAAATGGTAGTCACTGACTTTCACAATGGCTTCTAATTTCCTAAAAGGCTCTAAATGCATTCTTTGAAGAAGTGGAGAATGAATGAGTAAATAAAGATAAAAAGTTAATTTACAGGTGCTGGTCAAATAATTAGAATATTTTCAAAAAAGTTGACTTATTTCACTAATTCTATTAAAAAAAAATGAAACTTGTAAACACTTGGATATATATACATACATTCCACACAGTTTGTTTTATATTTCATTATATTTATTTTGTTTATTTCTTTTAAATTGGATGGTTTTGATGACAACTAAAAAATTAAAAACATCCAGTATCTCACTTAATACAAAGCAAGAATTAAAAAAAACTTGGCCAACTGAAAAGTATGAACATGAAAAGTATGAGCATGCACAAGCACTCAATACTCAGTTAGGGCTCCTTTTGCCTGACTTATAGCAGCAATGTGGCGCAGCATCGAGTCGATCAGTCAGTGGCATTGCTCAGTTGTTGAGCCCAGGTTGCTCTGATAGTGTCTTTCAGGTCTTCTGCATTGTTGGGTCTGTCATATCGCATCTTTCCTAAGGTCATTTTAAGGTTAAGGTCATGCAAGTTTACTAGCTAATTAAGAAAACGGATACCATGGTACTTAAACTAGGAACTAGTAGCTTTAGCACTGAGTGCAGGTGCCAAATCCTGTTGGAGAATTAAATCTGTATCTCCATAAAGTTGATCAGCAGCAGGAAGCTGGAAGTGCTCTAAAACATTCTGGTATAGAGCTGCACTAGACCTTGGACCTCAGAAAACACAGTGGAGCAACACCATCACTGATTGTGGAAACTTTACACTGGAGCTCAAGCAACACAAGTTGTGTGCCTCTCTGCTCCTTCTCCAGATTCTGGAACCCTGATTTCCAAAGGAAATGCAAAAATGACAGTTGGGGTTCGGGTCGGGGACCGTTTTCTCAGAAGATGATAAGCTGATAAAAAATCTTGCATATAAGTTTTATTTATGGAGAAAATTAAAAAACACAAAAATTTGTCTATACTATTGCGAAATGTGTATATTCCCTACAAAATATGAAGCCATTAGGTCAGCTCTTGTCACGTGACTCCCAATACACTTGTGGCATTCTTGAAGACACAAGCGCATTGCTCAGAGAGAATGCATTTCTCATTTTAAATTTTATTATTATTTTTTTTTTCAAAAAAAAAAAAAATGTTTATACTAAGCAAATAAATAAAATGAAAACAATTAATGATTTCTTGTGCGGCCCAGGACAAATTGATCCACAGACCGCCTGGAGATGGCGACCACTGGCCTACAGAACTAGACTGAGAGACCATTAAAAGGCCTTTGCAGGTGTTTTAAGCTGATTTAGAGTGTGGCTCCAGGTGTATTCTACTCATCTGAGATATTGAATTTAGGGTTTTCAATAGCTGTCATAAACATTTAAATAAATAATAATAACAAGGGGAGGAATCCTCATCCACCGCCAGTGTGCAGCATCCACCTGGAAGACGCAACGGCAGCCATTTTGCACCAGACCGCACACCACACACCAGCTGATTGGTGGAGAGGAGACAGAGTGATGAAGCCAACTATGATATGGGGAGGGTTAAGCCTGGTTTATACTTCTGCTACAAGTGACCGGTGTAACCCACGGCGTATGCAACGCCCGTAGCTGTGCATTTATACTTTTGCGTCTCTGTTGGTCTACTTTAACACTTCCGAAATGCTAGTTGGCAGTAGGGTGTAAATGTTCCTCTGTGTTGAGTTTCTTCGCTGCTGTTTTGCTTTTCCTGAACACTTCCTGGATGTACAAGTGGCTCAAACTCGTTCATTTTGAGGCAGGAACCGGCGGACGTACAACAGCTTCAACTATGAGTTAAACACAAAACAAAACTTTCCATCCGGAGCTCTTTCATGGGACTCCACACTTGTAAACAATCGCTCCATTTGGCTTGCGCCATTCGCGCGGCTCTCGGTCCCGCCCAGACTCATCAGCGCTACCAAGCTGACCAATCACAGAGCTTGCGCTATGCGTTGTTTCGACGTGTAGTTACATTTTTTGAGAGGTGCACGTTAGTGACGCCAACGGCCACGGCGAAGGGCTATGCATCAACGCGTAGCATACATGTGCGTTTGACGCAGAAGTATAAATCAGCCTTTAGGAGGCCATGATGGACAGAGGCCAGTGGGCAGATTTGGCCAGAATGCTGGGGTTAAACCCCTACTCTAAATAAATACTTGAAATATATCATTCTGTGTAGAATAACTGTATACATTATACAAATTTTACCTCTTGAATGGAATTAGTGAAGTAAATAAACTTATTTTATTAAATATTCTTATTATATGACCGTTCTCTAACCTATATATACAGCAGAGGTCTTAGAACAATATAGAGTTTCACAAATTAGAACGTTACTGAAATTCCACTGAATTTCAATGATGAGATAAAATGAACTTAACAAGCCAATAAAGGAATGAATCATAATTCAGTGTTTACACGTGTGTAATGATGAGGAATTCATTTTGTGTTTATGAAATTTGGATTAATTATTATTATATAACTATATAATTTATTTCTACCCCATACCTGTGGCATTATTAGTCATTCTTGTGAGCATTATTATTATTATTATCAATTATATGTGAAACATTATCATTTGCATTTGCTTTGGTATGTAAAAAGTCACAAATGGGGACAGAATGGGAGCCAGTGGCCGAATACCTCCAAGATCCTATGACCCTAAAACTACTCACACTGTAAAAAGTCATTCTGTGGTCTTGTAGATTTCAATAAAATTAATATGTTCACTTTATTTAATAAAATTAATTTACTGATTTTAGGGCATTTTTTTGCTTTAATATTAATAAAAAATGTCTGTAATAAAATCTAATCAATTTTATCATAAGAATTTAGCTATTATTATTGAATCATTTTAAAGAGAGAAAATAATAATTAAATCCAACGTGATTAAAACTAGCATTTTCAAATTAGCTAAGGGTACAAGTCAGTTAGCCGAGCAAACGCTGCTCTTGGCGGCTCTTGGAAGTGGACATGTCCGCAATTGTCAAATGACATTTTAATATACAAACCATCTTTCTAAAAAAAAAAAAAAAAAGAAAAATCGCAAATTTGAGTTTTAAACAACTACATTCTTGCATGAACAACCGTTAAAACTTTATTTTATGGTATATTTAGTGCAATACTTTATTATTATTTTGGTACTTTTCAGTACTTGTGTGAGATTTAAATGGATTGAACTGTTTTGGACTGTTGTTTGCTCGGAGATCAGGGATCCTTTTATAGCACGTGCTCAAAAGCTTCATATCAATGTGTAATTAGTGTACTTAGCGTAAATACCTGTGGCTTATTAAGTTATAACGAAATGCTAATCAATCATGTTATCTTACGTTAATATACTGTACAAAAAGGCAATTAGTTTTGAATGGGATCCGACTCTTACAACTCACATAAGGGAGCCAATTCCTTGAACCGAACCGAGTCCCTCGACTCGCAAACAACACCGACTCGCTTCACCAGACAACGCAAAAGAAAGCCTGCATTGTGAACTCGTCGTGGTCTCATCCAAATGAATTTATCGGTAAGTGTTGAAATGTCTAACTCTGTTAAGTAAATGATTGTTATATATTTGTGTATAGAATGTAATTCACCAAGTAACTTTAGCTTCTTTTGTCACGTTTTTCATTAACTGACAGTTTGAGAACGCCATGTTATAACGAAGTTACCAGAAGGTGTTTCTAACGTTAATGCTAATTTTAAGGTATTACACACTTTGCGCTTTAAAATGGTAATTTTTTGTTAACTTAGTGTTAACTGTGTTGTATTTCAGCACATCATTGAGTTAAATTGACCACAGAGGTTAAGTGAGCACTGAGGAATAAAGTAAGCAAGGTAAGCACTGGCCTTCACTTCATTATGACCCTCATTATAGAACCAAAATAAAAATTATGTCTGACAAAATTTACTAATTAGAACTTATTGTATAGTGTCAAAGGGGCAGAGGAGACACATTAACCAGACTGATTACTGTCTAGGTTGCAAGCAAGATATACATGTTACAGTAAAGTACTTCAGCTACAACATAATGTTAAATCACATTAACTAAATTGCCATTAATTGTATCTTCACTGTAAAATATAGTTAATTCTACAAAACAATATATGAAATCAAAGAAATGGGCCTTACTCTCTACCTTGAAGTCACATATAGCTGTAATTTTACAGTAATTTAGTGTAAAAACAAATCACAATGGCTTATTGTGAAAGTAGTACAATTATTAATCTGTAATTTACTTTTAAGTAAGGGTCAAATATTTTACAGTGTATCAAAAAACTCATTCTGTCATTCTGTTTTTTAAGGTGAGCGCTGAATTTGAGTGAGAAGCCACTGCACCATGGATCTCTACAGCTGCTGAGGAGCTCTTGGAGAAAGACAGAGATCTGAGACTAAAGGTAGAGTTTCTGATATCAGAGGGTAGTATTCCCATGTACTGCCGTGTCCTCTTTACGTCAATGAATCTTTATTTTTCTGGCAAATAATATCTTTTTTATTAATTAAATCAAATTAATTTCACTTTAAGTATTATTTTAAACAATATTGTTTAATGTCCAGTTGACAAACTATGCTGTTTAAAACATCAAGTCCTTGTTAAGATTATCAATTTGTTTAAATGTACATGTTTTATTGTTGGTTATATGATGTATTGTCTATTATGAGATATTGTTAATCTGTTTTGTGGCACTACTAATTTGAGCTAAATTTTATCAAATTTTACTCAATCCATACTTGTTGAATTTAATTAATATTATTGCTTGTAATTTGTTACCTCAATTATATTGTGTAGATATAAGGTATTATTGTCTGGAGCTGATGAACAGGCTCCCCACATTTTATGTTAAATCTAAATAAAACATTGAGCAGTTTCATTAACATTGTGTTGGTTTTTCTGTTCAATTAAATTTATATATTTTTTGTTTTAAATTTGCTAATTTCTTGAATTACTGTTTGTTGTTACTCAATTTAAATGACTAATTTTAAATAAGCTAATTTAATTAATTGTTACTCAGTTCAAATATGTTAAATTTGATTCATAATATTGTTTGTAATCAGTTACCTCAAATTTATTGAGTAGAAATGGGGTATATTTTTTTTTTACAGTGCATGTGAACTCTAGCTGATCCTACAGTTGACAGCTCAATATAATAAACAATATTTCAAGAGTTCCCACTTAGATATGCTTGGGCATTTATGGCAGGTTTGGCATGCTGTCCCGGGAGAGAACCCTGAGCTAGGAGATATTTGAGCGCAGGGCTCCCGCCCGGTCTAGAATCATATCAGGGGATCCGAAATCAGGCAGTTCTCGATCATTCCTCCTTTAGAAGGGGAGAAAAAGAAGGAGATGGGGTGGAAGGGGGGGGGGGGGGGTTCTTCCAAAAAAAAGACAGAGAAATAAGGAGAAAGTGATTTATATTAAGCTAGGATCATTCTGATTGGATTATTACTGATTACGGATAAGTGGCCAGCAGTGCACAATCATATCACGTGCTCCTCTCGAAATTAGTTTGTGAAACTTCACATAGTGGAGCATTGTTTCTGCTAAATTGACACATTTGGAGCACGAAGGAAATACCTTAACTGGTCATGGGTAGGATCCCAAAAAAATCTAATTCTATTGGTGACAAGAAAATTACTCAACTGTCCATGGGTTGGGTAGCCTGGAAGAGCTAAGATGCTATTAGTAGAGAAGCAAATGGAGGTGTGCTAGGGTGTGAGTTTGGGTGTTAAGACAAAGAATTGTAAGTAAACTGTGTGCTGGCCTATACACTCATCAGACCTTTGTCCTAGTGTCTCTATTGTTATTGTTTGCTGTAACAATAAAAGCTTCTGCCTAGCAACTTTGAAGATTTTCCTTTATTTTGAAGACTGACGTCTTAGGCCCGGTTTACACTAGTGCGTTTTAGTTTTAAAATGGCGTTTTAGATCAAAAATGATTCGCGTCCACACTAGCGTTTCACCCAGCATCTCTGAACATATCTCCGTCCACACTATGCCACCAAAACTGTATATCACGTGATCATTCGCGCACTCTGGGCATGCGGGTTCTAGTATAAAAAGAAAGCATGCGTCTCGCTCTGCATATGGTTATTGTTAGTCAACAAACGCCGGTTGAACAATAAACGGGTTGAGTTGTTACTAAACAGAACAAATGAATAACTGCACAATGGCGCCTAAAACAGACAATAGTGCAAACAACGCTCCCTTTTCTGTGCCCATGCTGTTGTTTACAGTACTGTCTTCCGGTAGCGTTTAATCCATGTGTTATAGTCATGTGATAGGGACTTGACGAATAAGGGAAGGATACGCAAAGACACAAAAGCCCCAATCAGGTAGCAAATCTCAGCAGTCCCGCCTCCGTTTTCAGATGTCTCCGTTTTTCCTTATAAACACTGAAACGGAGCAGCAGCGTTTTAGAATGAAAACGGCCTCTCCAGCATTTTTAAAACACTACGTTTTCGGCGCTCGAGATCTCCGGCTTAGTGTGGATGGATGGCGTAACCGTAGCAAAACTTATGCGTTTTAAAACGAAAACGCATTAGTGTAAATGGGGCTTTAGTTTGTTTGAAAACTTGGATATTTTTAATGTTTTTTTTGCAATCCACAACAGTTTTCCACAACAGTAGCAATTTTTTATATGCGTTGAAAGAAAAAGTAAAACACTTATTACAAGCACATATTTAATTTGATTTTATTTTATTGGCCAGCCTTATGTTTTCTGTGTATGTAATAAAATTTAACTGATATTTATTTGCAAAGGCACATAATAAACAGAATTCCAAAACAAACCCTTAATGTATCCAGACACATATTGGTACATTCTGGAACAAAGCTATTCATTTGTGTATTAAGTGAGGATGGGGCTGAGCAACCAGAGAGCTATGACAGTGGAGCGAGTGTGAGCCACACCAGTCTTGAGTCTCATAGTGGTCTGGAGAGAGAACCAGGCCTGGAAAATGTATGTTTGGTCTTTGTTCGTTTTTAGCTTTTGTGTGATACCACATGTTTGTTTTCTGTTTATTTTGGTCTTTAAAGTTGTTAAAACTTTTGCTTTTTCCCACCTCCCTTCCTTTATGTTAGAGTTTTTTAGTCATATGCATATAACTTCATTCTTGTTGCAGCCATGATGCTTTGTAGCTCTGTTGTATGGATGCATAAATTCATTTGTATCATAAAATCTTATATGTTACTATCTTTCTTTTTTTACTAAGGGTGAACATAGCATTCATAATATTTTACAACATAATTTATTCAAAATGTCTTTCTCGAGCATCTGTTACTAGCTTTAGCCTGAATGAATGTATATATGAATTTATATCATAATATATACTATATATTAAATTTAATTTATCTTTATTTCTTTAGCACTTTTACAATGTAGATTGGGTCAAAGCAGCTTAACATGGACAATTACAGTAAATTGAAACAGTGTCAGTCCAGTTTTCAGAGTTTAAGTTCAATGAAGTTCAGTTCAGTGTGGCTTATTTTTCACTGCTGAGAGTTTAAAATATTCAAAAGCAAATCTATCGATGCTCAGTTCCACAAGTCCAAACCATGCAAGCCAATAGCAACAGTGGCAACAAACTTCACCATTAACAGCAATGTGTTTACCAACGTTAATTATAATACAGGTATATTATTATTATTATTATTATTATTATTATTAAGGCACCTATTGTTATTGTTGTTTACACTGGAGCTCAAGCAACGCGAGTTGTGTGCCTCTCTGCTCTTCCTCCAGATTCTGGAACCCTGATTTTTAAAGGAAATGCATAAATGACTGTTGGGGTTCGGGTCGGGGACTGTTTTCTCAGAAGAAGATAAGCTGATAAAAAATCCTCGCATATAAGTTTTATTCATGGAGAAAATTAAAATCACTGAAAATTGTCTGACAAAAGTATTTTATTGTTATTGTAGTTAACAAAGAAGTTATTGTTATTGTTTGTAATTTGAATGGCAGCCCATATAACCATTCGTAAGGAAAGTTATAAAATTTGGCACATAAATAGAGAATTCTTCAAATTGCCCAATTTTGGACACGATGTCAAACTCTCTAGTGCCACCACTTGTCCAATGTTGCAATTTTGAAATGATAATAACTCTGGAAACCATAAGTTCCAAGTTTGTTGGATTTGGGAAACGGCAAATCATTGAACTGTTTGTAACGACGGAACTTGCAACCTTAGTTGGCTAACAATGGTTTTCAGAAACGCACCCCTGCATGGTTTGACTGCTAACTTCTATAATTTTTTTGGGAGGAATAAAAAAAATATTTGTTATTTACAGCATTAAAACAGTGTTTTTACTAAGATTACTCTACTAAGGTGGATTATAAAATTTGTTATGTCTGCTTTTGCTAATAGATTGAAATTTAGACTCTATCTAGTTATAAGTGAAACTTATGGTTTTAATAAAGAAAGACCTATTCACAACATTAGACTTGTCTTAGATATAATTGATTATGGACATTTAGTTAAAGAGAATGGGTTTGTTTTTTTGATTTCTACAAGGCATCAGATACAGTAGAACACAAATTTATTTTACATTCATTGAATGTCTTTGGTTTTGGTCATAAATTTGTTAAAGTAACAGAAATGCAAAGCGTAAATAGTTTAATATCATTACCATTTAGGAGTTTGAAGAGGTTTAACATTAATAGAGGAGTTAGACAAGGGGATCTATCAAGTCCGTATTTTTTTTTTTTAATGGTAGATGAAATGTTAGCACTGTGTATGAAAAATTGTTATCAAAGTTGAGTTATCAAAGCTTTGAATGCTTTAAAAAGTCAATTAATAATAAGTCAACTAACAGATAGTTCTACCCGGTTTCGCAGGAATGCAGAGCAGATTCCATTTGCCATTATTCTGGTGTCTCATTTTTCAAATGCTTCTGACCTACAATTAAAAAAAAAAAAAGAGGGAGCTGATGGCACTCCATACACATACCGAAACACAATTGTTAAATATTCCATAAAAATAAGGTAAATACTTGGGCATTGTTATTTCAAAAGACCCTAAAGTAAGGAGAAAAATATCTAAATCGAATCAAAAATGATATAAAAAAGTACATTTTTAATTTGTATTTAATGTTTACAATGCAAATCCAATTAGATCCATGTAGACTGTTATTTGGTAAACAGAGCAGGTCTCATATAATATATCAACCATATATCTACTAAAAGACAGAAATTATTATTTTACTTTTTAAGTAAATCATAAGAATATTTTTATATTAGTCAGTAATACTACTGAAATTAATAAAAAAAACTGAACAAATATAAATGTACACACATTTACACACAACTAAACAAATAGTCTTAATGATATGCTGAAAATCTGTGGAAATTTCTGCGCATGCAAATTCCGTGTGGCCTACCGGGTGCATTAAAGACCTGGATCAAATTCAATACATTTTTAATGAAAAAATAAGCATCATTATCTAAGAAATCAGATACAGTAATTGATTGGTTAATCCATGAGGGAGGATTTAATGTAATTGATTTTGATGTTATAAATGGTGGCTTCAAACCTTCCGTAGACATAAACATTCTTTCTAGTTTATTTTTTCTTTTAAAATTTTTGATTCCCTTGGGAGGATTTTCATTTAAGGGCATAATCTCACTATGCTATCCGAACCATGCCCAGGCCCATTTCCGAGATCTTTAAGAAGTGTGAGTGCACTGAATTGGGCTCAGGCATGGTTCAGTTGGCAGCCCTGGCCTGGTTGAAAGAGGTGTGACATAACACGGTTCACTTGGGCTCAGTGGCGGTTCTAGACCAGAGTAACTGGAGGGCAGGGGCCACTTGTACTTTTAGGGGGCACACTTTAACATACATCACAAACTATTTAAACAATTATTCGAAGTCATTTTTTATGCATCACTCTGCAGTCTTCATAAACATTCATTCATTAATTTTCTTTTCGGCTTAGTCCCTTTATTAATCTGGGGTCACCACAGCAGAATGAACCACTAATTTATCCAGCATATGTTTTACGCAGCGGATGCCCCTCCAGCTGCAACCCATCACTGGGAAACACCCATACTCTCATACACCACGGACAATTTAGCTTAACTCATTCACCTATACCACATGTTTTGGACTATGGGGGAAACCGGAGCACCCCAAGGAAACCCACGCCAACACGGGGAGAACATGCAAACTCTACACAGAATTGGACCCAGCCAGGGCTTGAACCAGAGAACTTCTTGCTGTAAGGCGATTGTGCTACCCACTGCGCCACTGTGCTGCCCTGTCTTCATAAATAAGCTAATTAAATAACTTAAACTCGAAATAATCATCCATGTTAATTTATTTGACAAGTAACTTTGTATTGTAGGATAACACATTTCTAACATTCAAGTACATCAAGGCACATTTTTACACCTGTAAACTTTAACAGATGCAGTTATTAATTAATGGGATTGCAGATCCCATTAATTTAAAATTGTGTTTCCCAAGTGATCTAAATTAAGCCAAGGAGATTTTCACAGTATTTCCTATAAAACACAAATAATTCTTCTAAAGTCATAATAAGTCTTATTTCTTATAGTTTATTTCTTGAATAAAAGCAGTTTTAATATAAAAAAAATTAAGTCAGTGTTATTAGCTTCCTTAAGAAATATTTACTGCATATTCTATTGATTGTCTACACAACAAACCAGTTATACAATAACTTGACTAATTATTCCAACTTTCCTAGTTAACATAACCTAATTAATCTTTAAATTACACTTTAATCTGAATCAAAGACTGTAAAGTACTTAAAGGGACTTTGTTTGAATACAACTATCTTGCTAAATACTAGTAAAATGTTGTGCACTGACTGTCACTATGGGAAAGATAAAAAAGTAGTTATTAGAAATTTGTTAGTTAAACTATTATGTTTAAAAACTTGTTGTAATAAATCATGTGTTGATGACTCGTGCTTTATGTCACGACTAAAATCAAAAACGAATGAAGGCTAAACTAAACGAGTTGAATATTACTTTTACATGAGCGTGACTGAAAACTAAACTGGATTAATGTGTTTTTAATCTGTTCTCCGGTACTTGCCGACCATTTGTAAGTTCAAGACTGCATTTCCGAAGGTAAAACTACGTACACTCAATCTCTGATTATTAATACCTCTGCATAGCCGAGCACTTCCTCTATTAAAAGTTTTAAAATCGCTATTGAAAACAGAAGTCTAATATTATCAACAGCGGACATTTTGATAGTGAACATGACTGAAGTTGAGTATTTTTATTACCTGTGTCAATTTGGGGGTTAACTTCTGACGAATGCGGAGAACTGAAGTGCGCAGCACCGTCACACACACTGACAGAGAGAGCGAGAGAAAGCGCGCAAAAGCAGAGAGCGAGTGCGCGCCATACGACTGCGCGCGCCACTCAGAGCGTGTGCCACAGATGGCTGATCTCGCTTCTCTGTGACGTTTTGACACAAAAATACGCGTCCAAGGGGGGCCAGGGGGGGAGCCAAGCTTATTGACACGGGGGCACCAGCCCCCCCTGCCACCACCAACCCCACCCCAGAACTGCCACTGCTTGGGGTTTGGCGTGGTACGCTTGTAGTGTGAGTGCAAAGCGTGCCTGAGCCCGAAACTAAAGACGAGACGTGAGTTTTAAGAGCCTGTTTTATATGTGTTTATTAATTATTCTTACTGTTCAATAAACGCAAACTGTCATAGATTATTAAAGACGCAAACTCCTCACTTCAAGACAGCTGCACCTTTAGCAAATACAGCACAATGATTTTATGATTGTTTATGAGCATCAAAAGTGGGTGATCTGTTCGGCGAAATATTTGAAATATATGAGTGTCACTGCATCCCAAACGACTAAAACAATTTAACTAAATAAATCACCACTGTACTGAGCAAGAGTGCTTCTAACTGAACAGTGCATCATTGATGACCTAAGTATGCTCAGGTACAAATGCAATGTAAGTGCAGGCCATCAAGGGAGACGGAAGAGGGGGGCAAGCGTGCTTTAGCCCAATTCAAGCAATTTTGGCCCTGAGATGCAATTTTGAGCCATCAAAGTTGGTGTAAATTGTGTAAATTGTCATCTTTTCAAAGTCATAGGGCTCTATTTTGACAGTCCATGCGCAGAGCACAAAACGCAGGGTGCAAACGCTTTCAGGGCGTGTCAGAACGTATTTTTGCTAATTTAAGGACAGGAAAATTCGCTTTGTGCCATGGTGCATTGTCTAAAAGGGTTGAGTTTATTTTCTTAATGAGTTATAGGTGTGCTTTGAGAATAAACCAATTACAGTCTCATCTCCCATTTACTTTAAGAGAAAGCTGCGTCGCGCCATAAGCGCATTCGCTATTTACAGGACATAAAGTAAGTCTAAGTGGAAAAGCTGAGCATTTCACAAGCAAACAGTTAACAGTTAACAGTTTTTTTTAACAGAAAACTGTTAAACAGAGCATCTACTGCGTGAGAATGAGAGATATGGATCACTTTCACTTTCGCTCTTGGATAGGGAAACCTTTATGCACAGACATCAATTAGTCTATAAATAATTAATTGCATTTGTTAAGCGCAAATATTCGTTTCAAAACTATTTCTAAATTCAGTTCTAATTTCCAGCAAACGAATAAATGAACATATATATATCCTAAATCACATGCTGTACCCCTTATGGTCTAAAACCTGACAGGTAGGCAAATCTAAGCTTGTTTTTAATAAAATAAATATAAATATGGATATAATAAATAATAATGTTAATAATAATAACATTATACAAAAGCAAATTGTTATGAATGAACTGAAAAAGCCTCCCGAGATGAAGAAGGCATAAAAGCAGTGATTTTTCATATTTATGTAGGCTAGAAAATAGTATGTTTTGTAATAGTTTAATCCTTTATATTTATATCCTATAACTATTCTTATATCCTATATATATATATATATCCTTAATATTTAAATTTTTTATATGTAAAGATATTTGCCTATTGTTCTCTTGTGTGTATTAAGCAGTGTGTAAGCGAGGCGCAACTGAGTTTAGACCGGGTTTGTTTTGGTCTAATGAAAAATCTATTTTAGTTTCTCAAAATAGCAACGCCAGCAGTGCGCCTCAGAACGCCTT
Source organism: Danio rerio (assembly GCF_052040795.2). Taxonomy (NCBI): domain Eukaryota; kingdom Metazoa; phylum Chordata; class Actinopteri; order Cypriniformes; family Danionidae; genus Danio; species Danio rerio. Next base: position 27,241,136 of record NC_141024.2, on the reverse strand, counting down.
CCTTTTTAGACCAGAACGCCTATGGACGCACATATGAGCGCTAATGCATTTGCTATTTAAACAGCGTAGCGCAACGCCTCAAATCGACTCTTGAGCCAAGCTGAAACTACCAAACAAGTATTGCGCCGAGCCTTGCGCCACATTGCGCCGGGTGTATGATAGGGCCCCTAGTCTGTATTGGAAGTTAATCCACAGACAATTTTTATTATTTTTTTGCCACATAGTTGTTCTTTGTAGAATAATATGCATATCCGTACTAAGAGGAAATCTGTGTTTTTATTTGTATCATTATATCATTTGTACTCAGGATTTGAATATGTCTTTGCTGAATGCTATTCCTGTTGGTTTGGTTCAGCGGATTAAAGAGGAATTGGGTTATTCTTTTGTGATACCAAGATTGGGTAATCTGATTATCTCTGGTATTAATTTTACAGAGCAGAGCTGTAATAATAAGACTTTAAGAACGTTAGTAAATAGACAGCTTTTTTTTTTCTGGTTCGAACTTGAATAAGATTTCTCTCTCTTTCACTTCTACCAAAGATAAAAGAAGTTCAGTTCAAAATATTATTGATATTTATCCTTGTAATGAGTTCCTCAGAAATGTATATGTAATATGGATTGTAATGTTAGTACCTTTTGTGAAGCAGACATACTGTAGAGTCATTGGAACATGTTTTATTTAGGCAAATCTTCAAAAAAGTTATAGGATGACATTTCTGTTTGAATAAGATTGAAATACATAATAACTGATTTTGATTTTAAAACTGTAAAATATTCACCTTTTTTCAGTTCTGATGTGGAATTTTTGGTTAACAATATTGTGACTTTAGGCAGACATTTTAATAAGCCCCCACTTCTTTGCTTTTGCAAAAAGATTAAATGGTCTTGAATTCTTTAAAGCTTAGGCAACATAAAAAAAACCTAAACTATGTAGTCTGCTAAGATATACTTTTTGATGAATAACGTTCGAGGTTACAGAAGTAACCCTTCGTTCCCTGAGGAGGGGAACGGAAGTGCTATAGGTGGATTTGATCTAGAAAATCCACGTATGGGAGGATTTGGTTCAGAAGCCGCTTGTCTGAAAGAGTATTGAAAGCTTGCGCAGGTGTGCTTCATTGCCAATTATCCCAGCATATAAGCACACCTGGAGCGAGCAAACACCATCCTTTTAAGCTGAAGAGACTTTTTAACAGCTAAGGGACAGTCATTATGGCGATGGAGTATAGCACTTCCGTTCCCCTCCTCGGGGAACAAAGGGTTACTTCTGTAACCTCGAACGTTCCCCTTCGATTGGGGAACTTCAGTGCTATAAGTGGATTTGATGTTAAAATCCACGTATGGGAGACCATGGAAAACGGCATATTGACTGCACCTTACCAACACTTCCGATGATAGGGCCGTCAAGCAAGCGTGACGTACCCAAATCATGGAAGGCGCGGTCCTTGGCCCTAACTTATCCCCACTTCAAAAGAAGTTTTACGGAATAGGTATATTTTTTTGGGAGTCGCTAGCGTCTAGATAACTCTAGGAATACGACAGTACGTTGGGAAGCGTGCAATCCCAGTAGGGAGGATGCTGCGGAGACCATCTGCACCCAATGAGGGAGACAAATGGAAACATATGGACTAACCCTAAAAAGGGGGAGTGCGCATAAGAAGAGGGTTAGCAGATTGGGAAGGCACAGGTCCACCTGAGAGGGAGGACTGAACCGTGGCGGAAAAGCATATGGGATCGCCAGAGGGGATCGCACATAGCCGGCACCTATACCCAAAAAGCGGGCTAACCAGTGGGCAGACCTAGCGTAGTGGGCCAGCAAGTGACTCCTCCGCTGAGTCAGTCCTGGGGGCCTCGGAGGAATCTGCAGGGCTCACAGAACGGGGAACTTTACTGACAGACAGGAAGGTGCACATCTCTCTGTGTTAAGGAAAAAGGGCACCGCAAGCATATTACAACTCCCCACCGAGTTGTTTCCTCAATCACCAAGGGTTACCTAATACCCTTGACGAAACCGGCTCCACTCACAGATTGTAAAACTTTGCAAATGTGTTGGGTGTCGCCCAGCCCACAGCTCTACAGATGTCTGTTAAAGAGGCGCCGCGTGCACACGCCCAAGAGGATGCAACGCTCCGAGTGGAGTGCGCACGCACTCCCGTGGGACGCGGCTGAACTCTCCTCAAATAAGCACAAGAATCCAGTGGGAAAATCTTTGTTTGGTCATGGCACTTCCCTGCTGCCGACCGCCATAACAGACAAAGAGCTGCTCAGAGGATCTAGAGTACTGAGTACGGTCCACGTAATGCGTAGAGCGCAAACTGGACAGAGTAAGGAAAGGGCCTCCTCCGGGGGCAGCGCTTGCAGGGTTACTACCTGATCTCTAAAGGGAGTGGTAGGAACCTTGGGCACATAACCCGGGCGGGGTCTCAGGATAAAGTGAGAAAAATCCGGCCCAAATTCCAGGCAAGAGTCACTGACCGAAAATGCCTCCAGGTTCCCGACCCTCTTAATGGAGGCCAACGCGACCAGCAGAGCTGTCTTCAAGGACAGAAATCTTAAGGATACTGAATTGAGTGGCTCGAAGGGATCTGAACGCAGGCTCGTGAGAACGAGGGCGAGATCCCAAGAGGGCATGAGAGGGGGGGGAGTTGGATTAATTCGCCTAGCGCCTCTGAGGAACCGGATGATGAGGTTATGCTTTCCCACGGTGCCGCCAGCTACCGTGTCATGATAAGCGGAGATGGCGGCAATGTAAACCTTGAGAGTGGCGGGCAACAGCCTGCTCTCCAGCTTCTCTAGAAGGAAAGAGAGCACAACACTGTTCTGGCAAATTCGGGGGTCTTCTCTGCAAGAGACACACCATTCAGTGAATAGACTCCACTTCAGGGTGTAGGCGCGCCTCGTGGAAGGGGCTCTAGCCTGAGTGATGGTATCAACCACCACAGACGGCAGGTTACCTAAGTCTTCCTCGCGTCTAGGGACCACTCGTGGAGGTTCCAGAGATCAGGGCGAGGTTGCCAGATGGTGCCCAGTCCCTGAGAAAGTAGGTCCTCTCTCAAAGGGATCTGCCAGGGGAGGGCGGTCGCGAGGAGGGAGAGCTCTGATATCCATGTCCGGTTGGGCCAGAGGGGCGCAACTAGCAGAACCTGCTCCTCATCCTCCCTGAACTTGCACAACAGCTGTGCGAGTAGGCTCACTGGAGGAAACGCATACTTGCGTGTGCCCCGAGGCCAGCTGTGGGCCAGTGCATCCACGCCGAGAGTGCCCTCAGTCAGGGAAAAGAACAACTGGCAATAAGCGTTCTCGGGGAGGCAAACAGATCGATCTTGGCCTCCCCAAATTGCGCCCATATCAGCTAAACAGACTCGGGGTGGAGTCTCCATTCTCCAGAGTGAATTTGCTGCCTTGAGAGCGCATCAGCTGCACGGTTGAGCATACCTGGGATGTGAATGGCGCGCAGCGATTTCAGCCGCGGGTGACTCCAGAGGAGCAGACGGCGGGCGAGCTGAGACATGCGGCGAGAGCGCCTACCCCCCATGCGGTTGATATACGCTGCCGCCGCCGTACTGTCCGTCCTGACCAGCACGTGTTGTTGCTCCAGCACCAGAAAAAAGCAGTGGAGAGCGAGGAACACTGCCAACAGCTATAGGCGATTGATATGCCAATGCAGCTGGGCACCTTCCACAGGCCCGCAGCTGCATGCCCGTGACACACGGCTCCCCAGCCCATGTTGGAAGCATCTATTGAAACAACAACATGACTGGACGCCTGTCCCAGAGGCACACCGGCCTGCAGGAACGAGGGGTCGTTCCAGGGGCTGAGGGTGCGGCGACACAGCACAGTAACCGAGACTCGGTGTGCACCCGCATGCCATGCGCGTCTTGGAACTCGATCTAGAAGCCAGTGCTGAAGTGGTCTTATATGAAGCAAACCGAGGGGCGTGACAGCCGCAGCGGAAGCCATATGCCCCAGGAGCCTCTGAAAGTGTTTCAGTGGGACCACTATTTTGCTGTCGAGCTCCCTGAGACAGTTCAGCAACAGGCGAGCGCGCTTTCCGGAGAGGCGCGATACCATGGTGACTGAGTTTAGCTCCATCCCGAGAAAAGAGCAAACTCGCCCCGGTGCAGAGGATCTCTTTTCTCGGTTGACCTGCAACCCCAATAGGCGAAGATGCCGGAGCACCTCGTCTCTGTGCATAGTCAATTACTCACGCGAGTGGGCTAAAATCAGCCAGTCGTCGAGATAATTGAGAATGCGGATGCCCGCAAGCCAAAGGGGCACTAAGGCACCCTCCGCGAGTTTGGTGAAGACCCGCGGAGACAAAGAGAGGCTGAAGGGGAGGACCTTGTATTGCCACGCTCGACCTCGAACGCAACCGGAGAAACTGGCGAATGGAGACATGAAAATACGCGTCCTTAAGGTCTATAGCTGCAAACCAATCCTGAGGACGAACGCATCGGAGGATGCACTTCTGCGTAAGCATTCTGAATGGCAGCTTGTGAAGACAGTGTTGCAAAACGCGCAGATCTAGGATTGGCCGTGACCCACCGCTCTTTTTGGGTACGATGAAGTACGGGCTGTAGAACCTGCTCTCTATCTCGGCTGGAGGAACCGGCTCGATTGCACCCTTCGCCAGGAGGGCAGCAATCTCCTCTCGCAAGACAGGGGCGGACAGGGGGTATACCCTGGTGAAATACCTGCCCGTGAACTTGGGGGGCTGTTTCGCAAACTGAATCGCATAGCCAATTCCGATTGTGCGTATGAGCCACCGCGAGGGGCTGGCCCACGCTAACCAGGCAGGCAGAGGCCTCGCTAATGGCGTCATTGTTACAACCGCTGACATACCAGAGGTGGGGCAGCGTGGAGCAGGTGTGCTGATCCGGGAAGCGCAAGGGTCCCGTGGAAGCATCCTGACCCGCAGCTTTGTAAGCTGTAGCTCCGAGGGAGCAGAAAACTTACAGGCTTTGGATGGGAGACGAGGCGGACCCCGCCAAAAAGAGGCGCCGCGCGGATTAACTGCAATCGTGCACTTAACCTGAGGGATCGCCACATACCCCCTGGCTGCTCCACCGTCAAGAGTGGTGAGGATGGAGGGACACGCAGCACGAGCAGAAAAAAGTGCCCTTCAAGTCCGCGTGAGCCTACTGTGCACCTCTGGGAAGAAGGGAATGCCCCTCTAGTCGGTCTGGCCGCGGAGCTGGAGGATAAACCATCTCCAACCCACGGCCGAAGCAGCCCCGGGAAAGCACGGCTAACATGTCCATTTCAGGATCTGTTTTAACAGCGCTCACCTGCCCGAAGGGGGCGAGCGGGTCTGGATCATCATCGCACAATGAAAGCCCTCCCTCCGATGACGTGCTGGATGTCTGGTCTCCGGTGTCATCGAGCGTAAGGGCTACCATCTGTTAGACGGATCGCTTCCCCCGCCCGGAGCTTAGATGGAGCGCTTGGAGCAGCGAGAGGTCCGCGGGCCAGTGGGCGATGGATTATCTTTTGTTGAACCCTCAGATCTGCCCGAGTGTCCGGTGCAAAGCAGGGGACAACTGGGGTGATTTGCCCTTTTGCAAAGGCTAGCCGCGATCTTTACTGTGCAACAGTCATAGCATCGCAATGACGACATGAACTGCCCGCGAGCAGTGCATTAACATGCTGGAGCATGTAACACAGTGCCTGTGCCCATCATCCGAGGACAGAAACCCACAGCATCCAGAAACGCACAGTCGGAGCGCCGTCCTGAAAAGGACGTGCTGCACGACTGTGTTGCTCTCTTTGTGAAGTTGCAACTTTATACGTACCGCTCTGGAGGACCGGACCCAAAGGATCGCCAGACAAGGGAGAAAACCCAGCTCGACTGTCTGCCGCTGCGTTGTACACACTCTGGACCGGGAGAAGCTCTCGTTCGCTCGGCATCGCTGGATCACAGCAGGAGGAACCCTAATTGACTCGATCAGAAAAGTCTCTGAAGCGAAAGGGATGGCGTTTGCTCGCTCCAGGTGTGCTTATATGCTGGGATAATTGACAATGAAGCACCCCTGTGCAAGCTTACGCTGCCAATTCATTGCTTTCATTGGCCCGTTCAATACTCTTTCAGACAAGCAGCTTCTGAACCGAATCCTCCCATACGTGGCTTTTAACATCAAATCCACTTATAGCACTGGAGTTCCCCAACCGAAGGGGAACCCGCCTTGTATTGTATTGCATTGTATTTTACTATTTATTTATCTTTGTATGTTTTTTTCTTCTTTTTTTATGCTGCTATTAGGATGTGCTAGTTAATTAAGATGCTTTTACTGTGGGTTATTTGTTATATCTCCATGTTCCTAAAAAGAATTAATAAAAAAAAAAAAAATAGAAAAAAAAAAAAATAAATAAAATCATCAAGTTCTTGGTGTAGAAATTGTAACCTCTTCCTCTCCATCATTGTCACCACTGGCTATTTCTGACATCGTGGTTGTTTGATATTCACATATTTTCTTGTTTATGGAGTGTGAGAACAGTAGTTAAACACTCTGTTCTGATCCATCAGGAATGAATGTATCCAGCTGTGACTCCTGATAATCTTCATTCTTCATTTAACAGACATGATCATCAGTGCACTACTGGGCTTGGTGCCAATTATGTTAAAAATGACATGAGGGGAGGTAGAAGGTCATCTATTGGTGTTTATTATTGTCCTGTTCGCTAACATTATGTGCATATGCTTTAAGCTGCTGATTTTGACATATAGTTCTAGGGGTTTGTATGGACTTACCTTTGAGAATACAGCTCTTACCTCTATTGCATTGAGTCCACTCTGTGATATGTTCAAGTCCTGTTTACCTAAGAAAAGATTTAGAATCAGACTGTTACAATAACTGAATATAGAGTATAATATAAAAGAAAAGCGTATTTAGCAAATATATTGTTGAAACTTAAATACATATTTGAAATTTAATAAACATAACATTAATAATACTACATTTTACAACTCAGTAAAAGTTTAGTTTCATTTCAAAATCATTATTTGACTGATCTGATTATCAATGAATATTTTTTAAAAGTATGATATAGTTTTAACCTAAAAGTTGTGGCTATATGTGCATGCATAGATTCACTGTTACCATGTCAACACTGTGCCTGCAGAAATTAACATGTTTCTAGCATCTTTCTAAGATATATTAGCCTTTATATTTTAGTCTAACATGTTTAAATTAAGGGTAGGGTATTATGAAATTTCTGCATTGAGAGTTGTTAGAGTTGAGTTTTCACACAAATCAAAGACCAAGTGCTAAAAACATTTTGCTATTATGACAGATAAAGTCTTGTTCTAAATCATACTTCTGGGTAAGAACCTGTTTTGGATGTTTTTTACATGGTTCTAACTTCACCATGGATGGATTTCATAATATGGCTACTAGACTACTACAATTCTGGGGGTCACTATCTGATTCCAAAACACTTTTTCTGCTGTACAATTAATTTTTACATTTTAACTAGATTTTTTTTAAATGCTTTTGTTTAACAACTGGAATATCTATTTGACAGTACCGGCATATTAAAAGTTATTCATTCATTTTCTTTTTTAATAAAGGGGCTTAGTCCCTTTATTAATCCGGGGTTGCCACAGCAGAATGAACCGCCAACTTATCCAGCAGGTTTTTACGCAGCGGATGCCCTTCCAGCCGCAACCTATCTCTGGGAAACATCCACACACACTCATTCACACACACTCATTCAAACACACACAAACACACACACACACACACACACACACACACACACACACACACACACTCATACACTACGGACAATTTAGCCTACCCAATTCACCTGTACCGCAAGTCTTTGGACTGTGGGGGAAACTGGAGCACCCAGAGGAGACCCACAGGAAGGTAGGGAGATCATGCAAACTCCACACAGTAATGCCAACGGAGCCAGCCGGGGCTCAAACCTGCGACCCAGCGACTTTCTTGCTGTGAGGCGACAGCACTACCTACTGCGTCACTGCGTCGCCATTAAAAGTTTCATTTAATTATATTAAAAACTATTTAGAATGAAATATTAATCTCAGAATTTTGAAAAGCCAAATATATAAAGAACAATAAAAAAAAAACATAAATCATCAACTCCGACCACATCATCAAGTATTGCTGATGACAAAATGGTGGTAGGTCTCATCAGTAACAATGATGACAGTACTACAGAGAGAAAATTAGACAGCTGAATGAATGGTGTAGCACTAACAACCATCCTTAATGTGAGAAAGACAAAGGGATAGTTATGGACTTCAGGAGGAACTCCCTTGAGCACCTACAAGTATCAATAGCATGAAGTTACAAGTGCTTATCACAGAGGATCTCACCTAGATCAAGATAGCACACCAACGCCTATACTTTCCCATCTGTTGAAAAGGGGAAGAGAGTACAGAGTGCGCTGATTAGCTGCATCATTGTTTGGTATGGAAACTGCAATGCTGCTGACTGCAAGACTTCCAGTGGACAGTGAAGGCAGCTGAGATGATCATTGCCTCGCAAAACATCATATCACCCCTGTTCTTGCCTCATTGCACTGGCTACCTATAAAATACAGGGTTGATTTTAAAATTCTTCTTTTCACTTATAAAGCTTTGCACAATTCTGCCCCGGCCTATGTCAGTGAGCTTATTAGGCCATATACAGCTTGTAGACTCTTAAGATCCCATGATCAGTTTCTTTTGTCTGTCCCTCGGTCTCGCTGCAAGTCAAAGGGTGCTTAGATTGAGCGCTTGGAGCAGCGAGAGGTCTGCGGGCCCGTGGGCGAGGGATTATCTCTCGTTGAACCCTTAGATCTGCCCGAGTGTCCGCTGCAAAGCAGGGAACAACTGGGGTGATTTGCCCTTTTGCAAAGGCTAGCCGCGATCTTTACTGCGCAACAGTCATAGCATTGCAATACAGCTGAATGAATGGTGTAGCACTAACAACCACCCTCAATGTGAGAAAGACAACGGGATAGTTATGGACTTCAGGAGGAACTCCCTTGAGCACCTACAACTGTCAATAGCATGAAGTTACAAGTGCTTATCACAGAGGATCTCACCTAGACCAAGATAGCACACCAACGCCTATACTTTCCCATCTGTTGAAAAGGGGAAGAGAGTACAGAGTGCGCTGATTAGCTGCATCATTGTTTGGTATGGAAACTTGCAATGCTGCTGACTGCAAGACTTCCAGTGGACAGTGAAGGCAGCTGAGATGATCATTGCCTCGCAAAAAAGATCATATCGCCCCTGTTCTTGCCTCATTGCACTGGCTACCTATAAAATACAAGGTCGATTTTAAAATTCTTCTTTTCACTTATAAAGCTTTGCACAATTCTGCCCGGCCTATGTCAGCGAGCTTATTAGGCCATATACAGCTTGTAGACTCTTAAGATCCCATGATCAGTTTCTTTTGTCTGTCACTCGGTCTCGCTGCAAGTCAAAGGGTGATCGAGCTTTCAGTGTTGCGGCCCCAAGGCTCTGGAACAGCCTCCCTCTGAACATCAGAATCTCTCCTTCTTTGGATGCTTTTAAATCTAACTTAAAGACACATTTTTACTCTCTTGCCTTTGACTGATGCATGCATGTTATTTTTTATTATTTATATTTTAGAATTACTTTTAAATATATTTCATTGTATTTTTAATACCAGTTATTTTTAGTTTTATTGTCTAGTTTATTTTATTGTAAAGCACTTTGGATCAACTACGGTTGTGTAAAATTGTGCTCTATAAATAAAGTTTGCCTTGCCTTGCCTTGCAACCCTCCATCCAGAGTTTTACTTTTACATTGCCAAAGCAAATAATGTGAATGACTCCAACTATCCCTTCTACCGTCTCTTCCAGCTCTTGCCATCAGGATAGAGGTTTAGCGTATTAGTGCTTACTTAGCTAGACTACTAAACAGCTGTTAGAGCCCTCAATTCCAATTATTTTATTCTTCTAATAAATCTTATACACAATCCCAGGTCCCAAAACCAGGACCTCCTCTCCACAAAACATTACACAATTCTGAGTGTGCTCTACATAGCTGAAGTAGGCATCACAAACCACCTGTAGAAAACACACTCTTCTTCACCTCTCTGACACTTTCCCTGACAATTGCACCTGTTTGCACATTTGTAGCAGACAATTCTCTCCAACAGACAATCACTTCATATCTGTGGGAGAAGAAAAAAACATTGTGTACATCACACAGGTGAGTGATGCAGAAAGCAGCTGCAGAAACACTCTTTTGTTTATTTGCACAAGACACTTTACTTAAACTCTATCTTACAAGTTAGAGCAATGTCTTGCACAATATTGTTTAGTCTTACGTAAATAACTTGTTTAAGCAGTCTTAGTTATGTGTATAATTATGTAATTATAGTTTATGTACAGTTACATCTATCTGACTTTCCCATCCTGATTTTTATACCTGGTTTACCCTCCTTTGGCAGCAATAACTTCAACCAAATATTTCTTGTAGTTTCAGATCAAACCTGCACAATGGTCAGGAGGGATTTTGGACCATTCCTTTTTACAAAACGTTCTGAGTTGAATTCTAGAATAATGGATGATTTACAACATATAAATGTGTCTTTGTTGTACCTGAAGGAGAACCTTGTCTTCCTCTCAACTCAAGCTGAGTACCGTTGCTCTTGATGGGGTGAGTCTTGGCTCCCTGTTGTTTTTCCAACTCCCCTGAAAAGGCAATGAAAACAGACAAAGATAATTAAACATGTGCCACAAACACATACATACCAGATCCACAAATTCAACAAAATCTCCAAACCACCACACTTACAAACAAGGATAGATGATAATTGCCTGTAATTTCTAATTAGGCTACAAATTATTTTTTCACACTTGCAAGGGAACTTAAATGTAAATTAGCACAAATTTAGGGAAAATTTGCCATGTGATTTAATAAAAAACATTAAAGAGAGTTATGACAATAGAGTATATATGTTCTTGTTTTATTTATGTTGTGTTTTGCACAAACAGACTTCTTGTCTTCAGAGACATGTGAGGTGAGTTTTAACTTACTTGCTAACATGACCATTAAGCAACAGTATGCTAAGCAAAGTATATTTACTATATGTTAAATCTTAATTATATAACTAAAAATATCCCTTTTGTTGAGTATAATTATAATTTAGCCTACATTTCATCAACAACACATAACTCAGGATGAGCAGCATGGATACAGTTTAATGGTAATGGTGGAAGCTATTTGAAATACAAATGCATCAGTTGTTGCCTTGATAAAAAAAAAAAAGTTTAACATAAACAGCAATGCTATTCTGTCATAGCTAGAAATAAATACTAAAAATAGGATCCAATTGCAAGTATCTTTATTGACTGTGAGTCAAACAACAAGGGGAAAAAGTCCAAACAGAAATAAGCAAAACTAAAGTACTAGAGTGGTCACTTGTAGATGGGAACAGAAGTCAAACTGTGGAACAGAGAAGCAGATCAGGGGCCCAGAGTACAATCCACCCCAGTCCTGACAAAAGACTAAAATACATGAACAGCCAGAATGAACTGACAAGAGACAAAAGGAACGCTGTCCAAATATAGCCAAGATAACAGGCTGCAGCCAACAGGCTAATCAGAACAGCAGAAGCTCTGCCATAGCCTGTGACATAACAATTGGAAATTGGAATCTTTCCCCAATTTCTGTGGGGAAAGAGAAGATTTTTTCAACGCATTTCTAAACATAATAGGTTTAATACCTAATTTCTAATAACTGATTTATTTTATCTTTGCCATGATGACAGTAAATGATATTTTTTCACTTTTATATAGCTTATATAGCTAATTCATAACTAGGTTAATTAGGTTAACTAGGTAGGTTGAGATAATTAGGCAAGTCATTGTATAATGATGGTTTGTTCTGTAGACTATCGAAAAAATACAGCTTAAAGGGGCTAATAATTTTGTCCTTAAAATGGTGTTTAAAAAATTTAAAAACTTATTTTATTCTAGCCAAAATGAAACAAATAAGACTTTCTCCAGAAGAAAAAAAATATTATCAGGGATACTTTGTGTTTCCTTGCGCTGTTAAACATGATTTGGGAAATAATAAAAAAATAAAATAACTTAAAAAAGGGGGAGGGGGGTGGGGTGGGGGTCTAAATTAAAACAATGTCAAAATTTATTTGCTTTTCTAACAGAGTTTTTGTGAAAAAAAAATCTAGTTTGAATTTTTTCAAATCAGGTTTTCATAAGATTCACACATAAACAGCAGACAATACAGCAAAGTCTAGCTAAAAACAGGCTAGCAACACTTACAAATATGGGCTTATGACAATATGATTTGATTCATTTGTAAATGTCTGCAATATGAACTTTATTTTGATGTTACTTCTAATAAAATGCTAATCATAAAGTAGAATCATGCTTTCTTTCCTAAAGCTGTTTTTAAGCTATATGTATCATGAAAAGCACTATGCAAATAAATGTGAATTGAACTGAACTGAAATTGAAAGTCCACTCACATTCAATTCTTATCTGTTCCATCTCTGACACTTCAGCAATTGATTCTTTCAGGTCCTCTACGAACTTGAGCAGCTCCTCTGCATTTTGAGCACAGAAATTCAACACCTGCTTCTTTTCTGAGCCTGAACACGGAGACACAATCGTCATGGCGTGAGGAAAGTCTGAAACATAGGAAAAACAGACAACATCAGACAGAGTAAATAGAAATGTAGATTATTATTTATTGACAATCTAAACTACTTAAATTGGCATTTAGTAAATAAAAGCAGGATAAAAAATGTCTTACACAGTGAATTTAACTACTGTAGTTTGCATGTGTCGATGGATAAGAAAGAAAGACTGTCACATCTGAGGTTGTAAGTAAAACACTTAATTACTCCCCTGAATGATATATGGGTCCTCCCATGATTTTTGTGATTCCAAACTCCAATCCCTCTGCATTGTTTGCCTAATGTTTCGGGATATAACGTTTCACCAGGGAGACCATCTGCCTCTCCGCATCTGTCTTTAGTAGAATAAAACCCCCTCCTTTACATGCACATCACAAAGCATTAATTTATGATGGTTAGTGATGTATGTATATATTTTTGTATCGCTCCAAGCCAATAGTAAAGTTAGCATATGCAGTTGCAGACTATTATGTGTTCTGGCATTCATCACACTCACACATTAATTATTTTTAGGAATAGAGTCAGTATCTCCAGTTACCTTGACTGACACTGAATTGGTGATTAGTTAAATTTGCTGTTAAAGTAATTGCCCATGAGGCAGCTGATTTAAAGTAATGTCAATCCCGTCATAATGGTGACTTGCAATGTCTGTGATGAGTGTTCCATTGTCCAAATTTTTGCGAACATTTTTTTAGTCTGCCCATAAAGATTGTGGATAAAAAAATCCAGTACAACTCATCTCTGGTATGGCCAGAATCTTAAAGGAGAGCCTGAACATCATTACTGCCAGCAGAGGTTGGTTTAAACCCTTTAACGGTAATGTCTAGTTATCTAACCTATTATGTGTTAACGTGTTTTATAATATTGTTTTACAGCCACAGATAATGGCATTATGCATTGAAGTCAATGACTGCTAATTTCTAACATTTTCCAAATGCCAGTAAACAATAACTTTTAATTGTCTTTTATGATACATTGCTTTATACTTTACAAACATGTCAGTGTGTATTTATATTTTTATTGTTATTTTAAATCATAGATTAATGAAATTCTAATAGTATCTGATTTCAAGATTCTTTGTAACATGATCTATAAACAACTTTATATTGCTGACTGGTCTGTCGGAGTAACTTCTAGACACAATTTTTTTTTCCAAATTCGGTTTCTGCTTTGATTCTTTTGCTGTTGTAAAAGTTTAACTTGCACTCAAACTGAACTATTGCTTTTTGTAATTTTAATATAAATGTATTTATATTATAGGTGGGCATATGATGTTTTATCTAGATAAATATCGAAATTAGTCTATATTAATCTCGAAATTAATCTAGATTAATTTAGATTAAAATGACTCATTTGAATTTTGATGAAGGCATTCAGAATAAGTGTGCCACCCAAATAATAAGTCTTTGAGAATGGGTTTCTCAAGCCAGGTGGTGCATAAGACGAGGGGCCCATCGCCTGTTTTCAAAATGCATCACAAACTGCTTGAGAAACTGTTCTACTATGATAATTGGGGATAACAATAAGTTATGTTCAATAAGATGTACTTGTGTTTACTAACTGTTTATTCAGTTAAACAGTTTGAACTTGTAGGCCTGCATAAGCTTGAAACAGTGATTTTTGATCACCTTAATTCAACTAAAGTCATAACTGAACTAAACAAAAATGGAATTAATACGTGGAGTATGCATATATTAGTGACATTAATGAAGTAAACACCGTGATCAGTGAACACCATCTTGTAGGACTTTTCCAACATATTTTCTGACAATATCCACGCACGCGGCAGTCAGTAAAGGACCGCACACACACACATCACGAAACGCAGAAGTTTTTTTCTTTCCATTTGGCGTGTATTATTAAATTCCATAACATTCTCACCAGTCCTTACTTCTACTCCTTATCTACTACCCCAGTTCAGTCACAGGGGCATGAATAAAATGTTCATGAGTTAAAGTGAAACTGCCAAACTGCAGTTAAAGTCAGGAATCCTGCTGATTTAATTCAGAAGGGCACTTTTTTGTCAGATGGCTCACTGGTCAGGTATACATGCGTTAAAGCAACACGTAAATGCCGATTGTAGCCCACCACTAATTTATAAATATACAATTAATCAAAAATATAACCTTTGCTGTTGATTTACCCAGGCCATACACGTTGTGTGTGTTTTTTTTTTTGTCTCTTTTAAAAAAATAAAAATAAAAAAGATTTGATTCTCCCTCAGTCAATCACTACGAGTTTATGTCGAGTTGATTGAATAGGAGATTCACTTAGATGCATTAATCACTCTAATTTTTATGAAACAGGCCAATGGAATGCATGTGAAATTAGAGAATGCAGCTCTCACATGTGTAGCCACTGTCTAAAACCTGTAAGTATCATTGGGAGTTACATAGGAATTTTGTGTATCTGACTATATATCTTATCAGCGAAGAGAAAGTGACACAAATTTATAATTTCTCTACCTTCTGGGTGACCCGAAGGTCTGTTCTGAATGAATGGTGAATATAAAAAGGGATATCAGAGCTCATTTTCAACTAAGTTAAGGGAAATGGCACTACTTAGCTAACGTTTTCTTTCCCAAACACACGTTTTAGATGCCATTTATCAAACTCGAGTTAATAAACTGAATCTTTCACTATATAATGCTGTGTTCACACCAGACGCGGAACGCGTGGATAAATCGCGATATTCGCGCGTAAATAGTCACGTGAACATTTGAGGTTACTCGCTTGATTTGCGCGTTAAACCATGCTTCATTCGCGCTTCAAACCCCGCTTCATTAGCGCGTCAAACCCCGCTTCATTCGCGTGTCAAATTCACTTCAGAACAGACGCGGATTCACGTGATGGGCAGGGCTTCTGTCTGTCCCGTGACTCTAGCTTTATAGCTAAAGGGCTAACATGGATTTTATAAAGAAAATAACAGTGTTTATGGGCTTTATGAAGGATGATAAACGGCGTCAATACATTGGTGTGAACGCAGCATAAGACTTGTCACGATACTGAATTAAAAGAAAAAACGGCAATTCCGTGCTAACATTTAAGGTACTGTTGATGGCTTTCCTTTAACAGCGCTGATTTGCCATTGCATTCGGGTTTTCAACAGAAATGATTGTGATTGGCCGAGAAGGTCATCAGTTCACCCACCGCTGTATACTGAGCACAAACACAGATGAGCCAAGGGATCTGCTTGATGACTCGACTGATCTTGACGGCTGCTTCACGCTCCGTGTATCTGTGTTTGCACTGGGTGAAGAGCAGTAAACTGAGTGCAAACCAAACACAGATACACGGAGACTGAAGCGAGAAGCTGTGAAGATCAGTCGAGTCATCCGCACTCAGCAGCGCTTCCATGTTAGCGGGAAATAGCCAGGTTTAAAACTTCAAGCAAGATAGATAGATAGATAGATAGATAGATAGATAGATAGATAGATAGATAGATAGATAGATAGATAGATAGATAGATAGATAGATAGATAGATAGATAGATAGATAGAAACAGTTTGAAGATAGATAGATAGATAGATAGATAGATAGATAGATAGATAGATAGATAGATAGATAGAT
Organism: Danio rerio; assembly: GCF_052040795.2. Classification (NCBI taxonomy): domain Eukaryota; kingdom Metazoa; phylum Chordata; class Actinopteri; order Cypriniformes; family Danionidae; genus Danio; species Danio rerio. The sequence goes on along the minus strand of NC_141024.2, from coordinate 27,224,926 downwards.
AGATAGATAGATAGATAGATAGATAGATAGATAGATAGATAGATAGATAGATGATCGATAGATAGATAGATAGATAGATAGATAGATAGATAGATAGATAGATAGATAGATAGATAGATAGATAGATAGATAGATAGATAGATAGATAGAAACAGTTTATAGATAGATAGATAGATAGATAGATAGATAGATAGATAGATAGATAGATAGATAGATAGATAGATGATAGATAGATAGATAGATAGATAGATAGATAGATAGATAGATAGATAGATAGATAGATAGATAGATAGATAGATAGATAGATAGAAGCAGTTTAGATAGATAGATAGTTTTGAGGTCACAAAGTTAGATCTAATGTTAATGACAGTCTTTTGCAATGGAAGTCTATGGGACAGTTGTTGCTAGGGTTCAGAATCTGGTAGTTAGGGTGTGGCTAGAAAGTTAAAAGCTCATCAGTTATTGGCAGTTTGGTAGTCTGAGTTAAATGAGCTCAGCCATTAGTCTGGTGGACAGTCTGATGCAGAGTTATGAGCTCACAAAGTTTGATCCCATGTTAAATCAATGAGAGTCTTTTGAATGGAAGTCTATGGGACAGTTTTTAGGGTCCAAAAGTGGTTGCTAGGCCGTGGCCAGAAAGTCAAAAGCTTATTAGTTATTGGCAGTTAGGAAGTTTGAGTAAAATGAGCCCAGTTAGAAGTCTGTGCGACAGTCTGACGCAGAGTTATGAGGTCACAAAGTTTGGTCCAATGTTAAGTCTATGGGATTTTTCCGGCGGTCCCGGGACGTTTTTTAGAAGACCTAAAGTCGGATCAGTCGGAAAAGATATAGCAACATGAGTCAGAAAAGTTTGGAGGTCTGGTGCGAGTTTGGTGGTCATAGCTTGAAAGCTCTAGGAGGAGATAGTCTTGCAAACTTAGTCTCAGAAGAATAAAAAAATAAAAACTAGAACCTAAAGTTCGTTGACGAACTTTGATGTTGGCTTGAGAAAGCCAACGTGACTGTGCCAGGGACTCAAAGGCAGTTGGCAGGAAGCACAGCGGTTGAGAAGTGGTTGCTAGGCGGTTGCTAAGATGTTGCTAAGGCATTCCTAGGTAGTTGCTAGGGTGTTCTGAGTGGTTTCTAGGCTGTTGCTAGGGTCCACTGGACTGTTAATCGGAAGGCCTCATTTACATTTTTGATCAAATCGAGAGAGAGAGAGAGAGAGAGAGAGGACTGATTTGTTCAGGTTGTTTAATGCAGATCACTATAGTATAGTTAGTATTTATAGTATATATTATAATCTGAACAAAATTACATTATAATAAACATCATATGAAGAAAAATATTAAATTAAAATACTAATGAAACAATAGCACATGCATTTAGTTAATTTGTTTTTTATTTAATCAGTCTTATCAGTTTTGCAGTTAAAAAAAGAGTACAGTCAATTTACAGTAATTTGCAGCATTATATATATAGTTATAGTTATATAGTTATATATACAGTTTACAGGAAGAAAATCGCATTAAATACAATATTAGACCATCTTCATCACGTGGTTAATTCTGACCAATGACGTTGTTCCACCCCACTGGCCACTAACACAAAGTTATAATCGTAATATTTAATTGTCATCACCTGGGTGATTTATTTTTTTTTTGGTACAGCATATAGGCCAAAAGCTTGGCTTTCATTGTCATTATCACAAGTAAGGAGAAGGCTTTTTTGCGGTACAGAATATTCTGTTTTGAAAGAAATATCTGAAGTAAACTTATGGTTTTGCCAACATAAAAGGGGGATAAAAAATAATCCTTATAACACTAACCATAAATGTGTGTATGTGTGTGTGTGTGTATGTATATATATATATATATATATATATATATATATATATATATATATATATATATATATATATATACATACAGTTGAAGTCAGAATTATTAACCCCCATTTGATTTTTTTTCCCTTTTTTAAATATTTCCCAAATTATGTTTAACAGAGCAAGGAAATTTTCACAGTATGTCTGATAATATTTTTTCTTCTTGAGAAAGTCTTATTTGTTTTATTTGGGCTAGAATAAAAGCAGTTATTAATTATTTAAAAACCATTTTTGGGACACAATTATTATCCCCTTTAAGCAATTTTTTTTTGATAATCTACAGAACAAACCATCGTTATACAATAACTTGCCTAATTACCCTAACCTGCCAAGTTCACCTTATTAACCTAGTTAAGCCTTTAAATGTCACTTTAAGCTGTATAGAAGTGTCTTAAAAAATATCAGGTCAAACATTATTTAATGTCATCATGGCAAAGATAAAATAAATCAGTAATTAGATATAGGTTTTTAAAACTATTATGCCTAGAAATGTGCTGAAACAATCTTCCCTCCATTAAACAGAAATTGGGGAAAAAATAAACAGGGGAGCTAATAATTCTGACTTCAACTGTATGTATATATATATATATATATATATATATATATATATACACACACACTTTATTTTCACTGTTTGTAAATAATTGTTGTTAACATTTTTGCTTTAAAACATTATAATACTGTTTTTGCACAATAAATAAAATGTGATTTAAAAAGTGCAAACATTGTCTTTGTTAGAATTTACACGTGATTACAACGGTATAAAGACGTTCAGGTCCGACCGGACCGAATGGAAAGAAATTGTAGGTTTTGAAGATGGATTATTAGTTTTGTGGCAAGGACATAGCTGTTTTTAGAGGGTTAAAATACAGATTAAAAATAAAGTTAGAATGATTTTATAATAAATGTGTTTATTGTATAATATACGTGAATGTTCCTTGGCTTTCATTTTCATTATCACAAGTAGAGGAGAAGGCTTTTTCACGGCACAGAATATTCTGTTTTGAAAGAAATATCTGAAGTAAAGTTATGTTTCTGCCAACATCAGAGGCATGCATTTTAAAACTCACAGGGTAGCAGACAGAAATGCATGCGGGTCGATTCCGACGCGGATGATTCTGCATCCAGTTCAGTTTTATTACGCTTTATGGAATTCACCGCGAGCATAATATGAATGACTGATGACCAGAATTAAGTTCAATCTTACCTCGATTTTGACCACAGATCTCTCTGCCTCTTAAAGGAACACTAAAAAGTGTTGTATTTCTTGTATTTGTGTACTTTCGCTGAAGTATTTTAATGTAAACAGCTTCAAATGTTGTAACAAGCACGTCTGAAATGAGCCCGAATTTCTGTAGATTCAAAACAGTCAGCACGGATATCCCCGCCTCTTAAAGGGAAAGTGCCTCTTAAAGGGCCATTACTAAATTACAAAGGGCTCAAAAATAGTCTTCTGGCGCCATCTCGTGGACACTCTGACACGCTTTGAGTCTAAATTTTACAAATTTAATATAAAAAAATATTATTAGGAAAACTGTTATTTATAATTACACCAAATAAATATGACACTTATCAGTAATTTCAAACACATATTTTGGCCAAATTTGAGGATTGTATACTTTTTTATATGCCCCAAATACTCGATACAATTTTTTTATTAAAAAATTTTTTATTCAAAAACTACAAATCTTATCGGCATGAGGACATACAGCAACCATCTCATGAGTAATAGACAGCTTTTGACCAAATTTGGGGCTTGTAGCATCTAAGCCCTGGGAGGAGAAGCGATTGCTTTTTTTTGGTCAGAAGCCGGAATAATAATAATAATAAGAAATATAAGTTTAAGTAGCATTACAGTATGTTGGCTTTCTCAAGCCAACATAATAAAATAACTAGAACCTAAGGTTTATTGATAAACTTTGATGTTGGCTTGAGAAAGCCAACGTGACTGTGCTATGACTAGGAATGGCAGTTGGCAGGAAGCACGGTGGCGGTTGCTAAGTGGTTGCTAGGCAGTTGCTAAAACAATTAGGGCACTGTTAGGTGGTTGCTAAGCAGTTGCTAAATGGCAATGCTCGTGTACATGTTTGATCAAATGCTAATACTTAGTAGGCATTTCTAGAATATGTTATTGCATTTAGATAATCATTCATAGCATGTAGCTAATCGTTATTAGCACTTGGCTTCCATTATCATTGTTACCAAGCATAGTACATAGGAAGTCCCATTTGCTAACATGAGTCAAACAAGCCAATGCCCAGGTCCCTACGATGTTCTGATGTAGAGATATTGCCATTTTTAAATGGTTGCTAGGTTATACTGTTTTATTGCTATGGGCACATTTGACAGGTTAGTGATGATACATCAAAGCTTCTTGGCAATATGAGTGATCTTAATCAACCCCGATGTTTTTATGACAGTCTTTATGAGTGTCAAAAACTGGACTTGAACATTAGGCAGTCCTGGTGTTGGGTTGCGGCTGGAAGGGCATTCGCTGTGTAAAACAAATGCTGGATAAGTTGGCGGTTCATTTCGTTGTGGCGACCCCTGATTAGTAAAACTAATGGACTAAGGGAATGAACATTATTTAAAAATGGCTTGCCGTATTTTTTGAAAATACAATGCTTAATACGTGTGAAAGTGATATATGCAAAAATGGCTTGCCATATCAGTAAAAAATATGGAGTTTAAGTCAAAAATGGCTTGCCATATTTTAAGAAAAATAATGCTTAAAGAATATTTATTGGAAAACTATAAGTCTGATAAACCTTAAAGATATAGCAACAAAATCTAACGCATCTAAATACAGCTTTTGGCCAAATTTGGGGCTTGTATAATTTTTTTATATGCCCGGATTATAAAATTTAAATATTTAACATTTTTTATTAAAAAAACAATAAGTCTTATAGGCATGAGGAGATATAGCAACAATCTTGAATGTAGAAGGCACATTTTGACCACATTTGGGCCTTTTGGCATGAACGGCCTAGGAGGAGATACGTTTGTTTTCACGGACAGAGTAGCATAACAGTATGTTGGCTTTCTCAAGCCAACATAATAATAAGTTTAGAAAGGATTTCAGTAGTCTGGCTTGTTTCTCAAGCCAGCCTAATAATAATAACAATAACCTTTTTTTTTAACCAGGTAAGTCAATTGAGAACCAGTTCTCATTTACAATGACGAACTGACCAAGAGGCAACATGAAAAGCAGATGCAGTACAAAGCTATAGGGACACAATAAAATAACAATTTTACAAATGCAGATAATAACATATAAAACCACAAAAAAAAAAAAACTAAAAACAAGCACAGTGATCTTGAACTATTGACTGGATTGAATTTTTAAAAGATGATAGCGGAATGACAGTGCTGAGGTTTAAGGTCTGCTGCAGATGATTTCAAGCATCAGCAGCAGAAAGCTAAAAAGTGTATCGACCAAATGAAGTACAAACTTTGGAATTTAGTAAATATAGAGCAGTTTTTCTAATAAGAGATTTGTAAATGAACAGAAACCAATGAATTTGTCGACGTGAATGAAGAGAAGGCCAATTCAGTGAAGAATACAGTTGACAGTGATGTATTAAATGGTGCACCAGTAACAAAATGAATTGCTGTATGATAAATGACATCCAGTTTGAGAAGAAGAGTTTTTGAAGCTGATCTGTAAATTAAATCCCCATAATCCAGAATTGGTAATACTGTTAATTCGACCAAATGCTGCTTTGAAGAGTGAGTACAGCAAGATTTGTTTCTGTAAAGAAAATCAATGTGGACTTTTACCTTTTTGAGCAGTTCATTTATTTGAGTTTCAAACGCCAGTTTCCCATCCAACCAGATACCAAGATATTTATATCAATCAACATAATCAATCTCAGTACCGTCCAATGAGGAAATTTTTTCATACCGTCCAAATGAGGAATCTTAATATGTGGCAAATTTCTATTAAAAGCCATATATTTTGTTTTGTTAGTATTTAAAACTAAGTAAAGATTGGTAAAAGCACGTTGTGTATTTAAAAAACTGGCTTGCAATGAAGAAAGTGCTGTAGTCAGAGAAGAACTGGAAGTATAAATTATGGTATCATTAGCGTATAGATGTATGTTAGAAACACCTGCAGCAGAAGCAACATCATTAACATAAATATTAAAAAGTGTAGGCCCCAATATGCTACCTTGTGGGACCTCTTTCTGAAGCAGCTGGGAATCTGACAGAAGCCCCTCCACCTTTACTGATTGTAGACGACTCGAACAGTAGTTCCTTAAGCAGACCAGACAGCTCTCAGATAGTCCAATATATCTTAGCCTATCCAGTAGAATTATATGGTCCACAGAGTCAAAACCTTTTGCCAGATCAACAAATGCAGCTACACAATACTCCTTTTTGTCAACGGCACAAATAATATCATTAAGAACCTTAAGAGTATGCCATGACCAGATCTAAAACCAGACTGAGCCTGATTGAGAACATTATGTGTCTCCAAATAATAAATGAGCTGCTTATTGACCAGCTTCTCTAGTATTAGAGATGGGGCAAAATAGAGATGGGTCTGAAGCAATTTAAATCTGTTTTATCATCACCTTTAAAAAGTAGAGTTACAGCACCATATTTCCAGTCTCTTGATAGGACACCGGTCATGTTGCATGTTTGGCTTTAGCATGCAGTTCGTGCTGTTTTAGAGCTAGCACCCTATGTAGCTTTCCACACTGCGTTGAGCATTTAGGGCGGTCTGAGAGTTTCAGTGGGGTGAAGCTGCAAGTTAACCCCCTTGGCTTTCCAACTCTTCATCAGCACAAAGCATCCAGGGTTTAGGTGAATGTACAGTATGTCCTTTGGAGCACCCACGCGCTCATTCAATGACTTCGGCAAACAGATTTGAATTGTCAGTATTTAAAGAAAGCTTGGGGCGGAATACCCCTTGCGGTGATTGCGGCCCGGCTCGAATCAGTTATAATGGCTGTGCTCTTCTGGATAGCTGTATAGGACATGAGGCTGTGTCTAAAGGACATGGCGGGTATTCCCCTGGCTCATTGTCCCCTTCTTTTCGGAGGTGCAGGAAGAGTTTCAAGCAGAGAGGGCATTTTTTTCTCTGCTCGGATCTGGAGCTTTTTAACCTTCATTGTCTTCTGTGGCAGTGTGGCCAGGGGTATGTTTTCATTCTATCCTCTATTCCTAATAGAATGGACGGTTAATGCTGTTATAGTTGCGTAACTTTGTTTATTAACACAACACATTAGAACAGTACTCTCCGGCTGCACACTCTGGTTAACATCAACAACTCTTGTTACACACAATACAGTCCGTACAGCAACAACCATCCTAACAGGGTATGTCTCCGTTCTTTGGGTAGGTAGCAGTTATGATCAATGTTGTCCATGACAACACACTAACATACTTCTGGACGTGCTGCTTTCCAAGGCAGGTACTCCCACCCTAAGTTTCCCCACTGCTGGTGTGTCGATGGTCATTCTGATGGTGTCACTGGGATTGGCTGGTTAGTGCTGTTCAGCCTGGCATAGGGGAATTAATCTTTTTTTGGGATGGACCTTAACTCAGACACTATGTCAGGATGCCAGAAGCTGCTGACAGTATTTTTCTGCCTCTACGCTGGTTCTGGACAGGGTTGGCGAAGAAACATGTACTGTCAGGATGGAAAGCATGGCGGTGGGAGCAAACTCCAGGTTTGCTCCTGTTGCATTGCATAGCTTGCTCCCCATCTGCTCCAATAGATTCAGGCGTGGCAAACTGCTGCGTACCATCCTGGGTAAGCTCAACCAAGCAGCCTATGTGCTCTTACGGCAACTTTTTTGTACCAGGTTTTTTGTGGTTGCACCTCAGCCTAGGTTTCAACCCATACTCCTCATTTCAGCCCTCCCTGACACTTCCACTGAGACTTTCCTCTTAGTGATGGGGCACCACCTGGCACCCACATCTGGGTCTCTGGCCACCACATGTGGTTGATAGATGGAATGTGGAAACTTTCTGGACTTACTGATCTACTGGACTGTCGCCCTCCACACTGTAGATTTTTATTATGGCCATTTCTGCTCTCCATGAGTTGGTGAATGGCCGCATGGTGGGCATGCATGACCTGGTCATATGGCTCCTAGAGGTGCTAGAAGGCTTAGTCTGCCTCACATTCCTCTCATACCCTGTTGAGATTTCTCCTGTGGACTGTGGAGACATCCTTTTGATCTGCTTGAGTCTGCACACTGCTTGTGTATGTTGACCGCACTCAGAGCACAAGATTCTCTGAGCAGCTCTTTGTTTGTTTTGGAGGTTGGCAGAGGGGAAGTGCCCTATCTAGACAGAGGTTGACCTGCTGGATAGTGGATGCATCCTTGTGTACCATACTTGAGATGTGTCCCCCATGGGGTGAGAGCACATTCCACCAGGGGTTTCACATCCTTATGGGTGTTAGCATGCAGCATTTCTCAAACAGACATCTGTGGATCTGTGGGCTGGGCAACACCTAACACATTTGAGAGATTCTATAAACTGCTATGTGTGGTTCTCTTTTTTAGATGGCCCTGTATGCATTACTAGACCATGATGTGTCCCTACCCAGGTGGACCCGTCTTTTCTACCAAGCTAACCATCTTTCCATATGTAGTGCTCCCATATGAGATTCTTGTCGCAGGTCTTCCCCTTCAGGACTGGCATGCTTTCCAAATGAAGTTGCTAGGCAGGATTGTTGAGTACAATATCCCAAATTGTTTATTTTCCTTATTAAGGTCATTAGGACCAGGGGTGTTGGATGGTTATGTCTTTCATAATGCTTTGTTGTTCATGCTTACCTGGCACTCTGCACCCCAAAGTGCGTAACAGGTTTAAGCTCCTGTGGCGCTTAGAATATTTTCCCCTAGTCCAGGGGTGCTCAATCCTGTTCCTGGAGATCTCCCTTCCTGCACATTTCAGTTTCTACCCATATTAAACACACCTGCCTGTAATTATCAAGTGGTGTTCAGGTCCTAATTAATTGGTTCAGGTGTGTTTGATATGGGTAGCAACTGAAATCTGCAGGAAGGTAGATCTCCAGGAACAGGATTGAGCACCCCTGCCCTAGTCAATCAACTCAACATAAACTCGTAGAGATCAACTAAGAAGTAATGTCTTGGTTGTGTATTTAAGACTCGTTCTTTGAAAGAGAAAAAGGTAGACGTTTATGTCCCCCTGTCACAGCAGGTGATTGCACTGCTATATGCTAGGTGCGTTAGCTCTTCAGCAAGTAGTCTAAGGAGCATCCTCTCAAAGCAGCCTTTATACTCCTGATTGTGAAGTGGCTACACCTGTGAGAGCTGCATTTGCCAATTTCACATGCATTCCATTGGCCTGTTTTATAGAAATTCGAGTGATTGATGCTTCTAAGTAAGTCCCCTAGTAGACCAACTTAATATAAACAAATCCCCCAGTCGATAAATTCAACTCCAAGATGGCAGTACGTCCAGATACATCGGCTTGCTAGGTATGTGTACAATCATTTAAGCCTTTTGGAGCTCAGCAGCGGACACAATCGTAAACTCTTAACAGCAACGGCTGAGAAGCTACAAGACTTTTGTCTACTGCTGGAGCTGAACCTAGAGAACGCGGCCTCACCATCGAACATTAGCCGCACACGGTGGCGCAGAAAGTTGTGCGAGAGAGCACACAATAGCGGTAAGTGTGGGAGCATACAATCCAGGCTAAGGGCTAACCCCACAAGATCTGCCCTTCTAACACTCGTGCTCTTAAATGTATGCTTGTTGAAAAACAAATTGGACATAAAAGTGCGTGTATGTAGGATGGCACAGTGGTGCTGAGTTCTACTTTTAAATGAATCTTTTTTGTTTATTTTTTAATTTATTTTCCGTTTCTAACATCACATGTGAGTTGAAAAACAAACTCAAACCAGTTTGGCTGTAGACCAAGTGTAATGGGGTGATCCCCAAAGGGGAGGGGTTTCCCACTCGTATGCGTGTAATGGGGGATCCCCAAGGGGGAGGGGTTTCCTCATTATGTTTAGGTGAATGGAGTTAGAAATTAAGCTCACCACCCCTTTAAAAGTTTGGAAGTTTTCCCTTGCTTCCGTTTTCTCCCTGGCATGGAATAGTGGCAGTGTGTTGAGTGCGTGCAAACTTTTGATGTGCGTTAAGCATTGAGCGTTGAGCAGTAAGCCTGCAGTGTTACAAAAACCTGTAATTCTGTTTCTTTGGCCTGCGGAAGTGCAATTGCATCAGCGAGTAACGGTATGTTTCTGTTTATGTCTTTGGCTATTTCTGGCGAGTTTTAGAGCTGTTAATTAATAATAAATAATTCTTTTAGCTACATCCATGTATGATCGGTGGATTGCTCACCATTTGCGTTAAGAGCCAGTTGACTGGGCTGCGGGTAAGTTTCTATTTGAGAGTCTGTAAATGTTTTATCTAGAAATATGATTTTAAATGTTAACATGCGAATGAATATTGACTGGTTGTTTTATAGAGAGCCCGTTGCTGTTTTGCTGCTGTCTGGCGACCCGTTTGTGCTACGGAGGGGCGATTCACTTTCCTTCTCGGCACCTGATTGTGTGTGACTCGGTTGCGTCAAGGCAGTGTGTGTGTGTGTGGGTGTGTGTGTAGGATTGTGTGTGTGTGTGTGTGTGTGGGTGTGAGCGCGCGCGTATTGTGCGAGGGTGCGCTAAATTCTTTCGACGTTGGCGCGGTTGTGAGTGTGCGTGTATGTGTGCAGTGTTGTGATTTAACTATTTGGTGGGTTTGTATTTTGTTTGTGTAAATTGCAAAGGGCTGTTATTGTTCAACTTACATTTCAATACTAACAGCAAGGATTATTTTATATGGGGAGGGTTGTGTTATTTTGGCTTTGTTTGTTATGCGGGTGGTTTATTTTGAGTGTGGGTTAGTTTCTCTTTATTAATGAGTGTTTTGTTTTGAAGGTTTCGTTTGCACTGGAGTGTGGCATTTTCCTTTTCCTTTTAATCTTTCCCAATGGTATATCCTGTGTAATATTGAGTGTGATAGAGCAGTGGCCACTGACAACCATTATACAAACCATTGTATTGTTTTGTGACTTATTGTAATTGACTATCTGTTTTATATGATTACATTTTAAAGAAAAACTCTCTTTAAATGTCTAATAAAAGATTGTTTGTACACATCTCTGCTTTATTTCCATTTGTTTGGAGAAAACCTGAAGTTGTGGGTAGTAAAGTGAACCTCTATTTGGTTATATTCAGTACAGTACGGGCCCCGGTCACATTTGGCGTAGTCGGCAGGGTCCCTTTACAAGCAGGGGTGTGTACTCAATCCTTGGACACTTTGTGTGTTTGTTGAGAAACCTTTGTTTATTATTTCGTTTCATTTTGTTACTTATTGTGAATGCTTTTGTGTGAGTGTGGTTGTTTTACAGCAGCAAAACAGCACCGGGAAGTGATTTAAAGGAAGCCTTCCAAGACTCACCGTTGTTCAGGTTATTAGTGAGTATTTGTTTTGTTTTCTGTGTTTTTTTTGTTTTTTTTGTTCTTTACCTTAATGATGGAGAGTGAGTTGGATGAGCTGCGCAGGCAGGTTCAGTCCCTGCAATCGGAGAATGAACAGTTACAGCATCAAGCTAACTCTGCAGCCAGGCCTTCGGTGAGTGCTAGTTCTGTTGTTGATACCAATGCCCATGCCTCTGGTGTGTCAGATGCTTCTAGACCCATAGCAGAGCGTATTATTCTTATTCCTAGAGAGCGACGATGTTCCACGTTTAGTGGAAGGGGAGATGAGGATGTGTTTGAGTGGATAGAGGAGATGAAGAGTAATTTACGGGCCAGAAATTTACCAGCAAGGGAAGAAGCCCTTTTTATCCTTGATCATTTGGGTGGGTCTGCTAGAAGTGAAATTAAATTTAGACCAAGGGTTGAGAGAGAGGATCCAGAAAAGGTGTTTTCAGTGTTAAGAGAGTTATATGGATGTGCATACTCTTATATCTCCCTCCAGGAGCAGTTTTTTTCTCGTAAACAGGAAGAAGGCGAGTCCTTGCAAGATTTTTCACATGCCCTTGTCGCTTTGATGGAGAAGGTTGTACAATGACCTCTGGGTGGTGTCCCTAATTCTGCTATCTTACTTAGGGATCAATTTGTAGAACACGTTGTTGACAATAGTCTATGTCGTGAGCTTAAGCGTTATGTTCGGCTCCATCCACAGTCCACTATTCTGGATGTAAGGAAGGAGGCAATTAGGTGGGTTGATGAAGGATTTCGTCCTGATACGCGTGAACGAAGTCATTCTGTCCCCTCCCTTGCTACCCAGTATAGGGTTCAAGGACATGGTCCACCATCAAGCAGTCGAGGTAATTTAACAGATATAGCTGAATTAAAGGAGATGTTAAAGGCCCAACAAGAGCAACTTAATCAGCTCACTCAAGGCCTGCAGCAGCTGCAGTCCCAGCATGCAGCTAATCCATCTAGGCGGGTGAACCCTATTATCTGCAGACGCTGTAACCAACCAGGGCATATTGCCCGGAATTGTATAGTGGATTTTCGTAGTTCCACTGAACAGCCGAGGGTGGTATCACAGCAGAGTAATGCAGTGGGTGCTAGTAGGCCGTCGGAAAACTTCAACCCCCTGAATTGTTGAGCCACACTTCAGGAGGGGTAGCCACTGGCTCACAGCCCTCTGAGTTGAAAGGGAAGCAAGCACTTTGTAAGTTAGTAGGCAATTGTCCTTCTGTCACTATGGGTGGGGTAGAGGTTCCATGTTTACTGGACACTGGGTCCATGGTGACCACTATTTCAGAGGGATTTTTTTTCCAACATTTTGAGCCTTGGGGCAAAGAGAAGTTACAACGCTGTGGATGGCTCCAGCTATGTGCTGCAAATGGTTTAGAAATACCTTATTTGGGTTACCTGGAGTTAGATTTTGTTGTTCTTGGGAAGAATATCCAGAATAAGGGGGTACTTGTGGTGAAAGACCTGCCCAATTCCTTACCAGGTGGGTTTCCTGGGCTGTTGGGCATGAATGTCATTCAGGAGTGTTTTAGGGAGTTGTTTAGTCAGCATGGTTCCAGTCTTTTTGATCTCCCTACTGTGCGGGAGGTTCCTGCATGGTATTCTGCTTTGCAATATTGTAGGAAGACTGAAACTGACAATTGTGAGATTATAGAAAGATTGGCTAGGGTTGGGGGTCGAGAAGCAGTGCGAATCCCTGCTGATTCATTTCGTTTTGTGCCTGTCACATTTTCCTTACCCGTAGGCCCTTCACCTTTATTGCTTTTTGAGCCACTAGGGACAGAGAATTCACTTCCAGCTGGTCTACTGGCCTCTGTATCTTTAGTACCAATTGTTCGGGGTGTGGCTTTTGTACCCATAGTTAATGTGGGGGAACAGGATTCCCTGTTGAAGCCGCATGTAGTAGTAGGGACATTGTGTAAAGTTCAGACTGTTCCATAGCTAGATGTTATGACTCCACCAGAGGAACAGGCCCATCTTCAAGCAACAACTGCATTGCAAATGGTGAGAGGGGACACAGTGGAGGAGGCCATCCATACTTTGGATCTGCCTCAGCTGTCTTTGGATCAGCAGGCTCAGGTTAAATCTCTGCTGAGTAAATATAGATCTGTTTTTTCAGCTCATGAGGGTGATTTGGGTTGTACTGAGCTCATAACTCATCAGATTCCTTTGCTTGATAGTGAGCCAATACGGCAGAGATATCGACGCTTGCCCCCTTCTGATTATGAGACAGTTAAGGAGCATATTCACCAGTTGTTGCAGAATCAGGTGATTAGAGAGAGCTCTAGCCCGTATGCCTCTCCAATTGTGGTTGTGCGGAAAAAAGATGGGCAGATTCGTCTTTGTGTTGATTATAGGCAGTTGAATGGTAAGACGCGGAAGGATGCTTTCCCTCTGCCACGAATTGAAGAACCACTGGATGCCCTGAGTGGAGCCCAATGGTTTTCTACATTGGATCTTGCCAGTGGCTATAATCAAGTACCAGTGGCAGAGGGAGATAAGTGTAAGACCGCTTTTTGCACGCCCTTTGGGCTATTTGAATTTAATCGAATGCCCTTTGGGTTGTGCAATGCCCCTAGTACCTTTCAACGCCTTATGGAGCGCATGTTTGGGGACCAAAGGTTCCAGACTTTGTTACTCTATTTAGACGACATCATAATTTTTTCGTCCACTATTGCACAACACTTGGAGAGGCTGGAAATGGTTTTTGTTCGACTACAGCGAGAGGGTCTTAAGGCCAAACTAGAGAAATGTTGCTTTTTCCAACAAAAAGTAAGTTACTTGGGGCATGTAGTGTCTAAGGAGGGGGTATCAACTGACCCAGCCAAAATTAGTTTAGTGGCAGAGTGGAAGTGTCCAACTAATGTGACTGAGTTGAGGTCCTTTTTAGGCTTTACAAGTTATTACAGACGCTTTGTAGAGGGATTTGCACGGTTAGCAGCCCCGTTACATCACCTGGTTGCAGATTTGGTGGGGACAAAGAAGAAGAGGGGTTCAGGAAAGTCAATTGAAAGTTGTTGGACCGAGGATTGTGAACTGGGCTTTCAAAATTTGAAGCAGCGACTGGTGACTGCTCCTGTACTGACTTATGCAGATTTCTCTCTCCCGTTTGTGTTGGAAATTGATGCGAGTCATTCTGGGTTAGGGGCTTTGCTGAGTCAGGAGAAGGATGGGAAGCTGAGGCCAGTTGCTTATGCTAGCCGGGGGCTTCGTCCCACAGAAAGAAATATGCAAAACTATAGCTCCATGAAATTGGAGCTATTGGCATTAAAATGGGCGCTAACCGAAAAGTTTAGGGACTACCTCTTAGGACAGAAGTGTGTAGTGTACACAGATAACAATCCCTTGAGTTATCTTAGGACAGCCAAGTTGGGTGCTTTAGAGCAGCGCTGGGCTTCTCAGCTTGCAGCTTTTGATTTTGATATCCGATATCGTCCAGGCCGTGTTAACGGTAATGCAGATGCCTTGTCCCGTCAGTATACAGTGCTACCATCTTCACAGAACGATTGTGGCACCACTTTGCCTGCAGTGTTGGTGGAACTTCTGCAAAAGGAACCGTTAGTATTGGCACAAAACACCATCTCTGTTTTCCCTACCACTTCAACTGTAGATTTGCAACGGGAGCAGGAGCGGGATTCAGTTATTGGCCCAGTGCTCAACTTTTTCTCCTCTAAAGTGTATCCAACTAAGGAGCAACGTCAGGCTATGTCCAATAGATGTTGGGAACTGCTACGTCAGTGGAGCAGGTTATTTAAGAGAGATGGGTTGCTATATCGTCATCTAAAACTGCCTGGTGGGGGGGAGGAAATAGATCAGTTGCTGCTCCCTGAGGTTTTGCAGGTAGAGGTTTTTCAGCAATTGCATGGCTCTCATGGTCATCAAGGTAGAGAGCGTACCTATGAGCTGATACGCAACAGATGTTATTGGCCTGGGATGGAGGCTGATGTTCGAAAGAGGTGCCAGGAATGTAGTCAGTGTGCAGTCTCAAAGTTAAACCAGCCACTGGCCCGTGCACCTATGGGCCATTTGCTGGCATCAAGACCAAATAAAATCTTGGCAGTTGATTTTACTACATTGGAGCGGGCTAGTGATGGTCGAGAACATGTCCTGGTGATTACAGATGTGTTTTCAAAATACACTCAAGCTGTGCCCACACGGGATCAGAAAGCAATCACAGTAGCTAACATCTTGATCCACGAGAGGTTTTATTGGTTTGGGGTACCTGCGCAGATTCACTCAGATCAAGGTCGGAATTTTGAGGGTGCAGTGGTCTCTCAGCTTTGTTAGTTGTATGGGGTTCAGAAGACTCGCACTGTTCCATATCACCCTCAGGGAAATGGGCAGTGCGAGCGTTTTAATCGAACCCTTCATGACTTATTACGTACATTGTCTGTGGAACAAAAGAGGTCATGGACTTGCCATATCGCACAGGTATGTTTTGCCTATAATACAACGCCTCACCAGACCACTGGTGTGTCGCCGTATTTCTTGATGTTTGGGCAGGTTCCTAGACTTCCAGTTGATTTCTTGCTCACAGCTGTGGACGCACCTGTCAGTGGGCAGGTGAAAGATTGGGTGGACGAGCATAGAGAGACCCTAAAAGAAACGTATAGCAGAGTGAGGGCTCGGCTGAATAGAGCTGCAGAACTTCGTAGGAAACGCCATGGTCAGGTAGGAAAGGAGTCTGCATTGCAAGAAGGCCAAGAAGTTTATTTGCTTGACCAAGGTGTTCGTGGTCGTCATAAAATTCAAAATTATTGGTCCAGCACTGTTTACAAAGTGGTCCAATCCCCGATAGGTAAGGGTGGTGTATACACCATAGTAGAGGCTGATAATCCCTCTCGGGTGAAGCAGGTGCATAGGTCTCATTTAAGGTTAGTACCTAATACAGGAGGCTCGTGGTTGAACCAGAGATGGGAGTGTCAGAAGATAATTGGGATGAGGTTTTAGACTCCTCAGGGGCAGTGGATGAGGTAGATGATTTGGACGTAGTCCTTATAGGGGTTAACCCTTTTGCCTCAGGTGTAGTCGAGGTAGAGCCACCATTGGAGCAGGAAAGGTTGGTGAGTGCAGAGACTCCTCTCCCTGCTATTAATCCCCCAAGGGAAACAACAGAGGGCGATAGGCGTCGAACTACTAGGGCCACTGCCGAAAAACATTCAAACCCGCATCATTTGCCAAGGGCTGCAGTAGTCGTTCAAAATGTACATCTAAATAGAGAGGGGGTGGATGTCTCATTGCAACCTAGTCAGGCTCAGAATAGTCCTTTCCGTCCATGGTTGTAAGTTGTATCATCGGGACGATGATAGAAAAGCCAGGGGTAAATGTAATGGGGTGATCCCCAAAGGGGAGGGGTTTCCCACTCGTATGCGTGTAATGGGGGATCCCCAAGGGGGAGGGGTTTCCTCATTATGTTTAGGTGAATGGAGTTAGAAATTAAGCTCACCACCCCTTTAAAAGTTTGGAAGTTTTCCCTTGCTTCCGTTTTCTCCCTGGCATGGAATAGTGGCAGTGTGTTGAGTGTGTGCAAACTTTTGATGTGCGTTAAGCATTGAGCGTTGAGCAGTAAGCCTGCAGTGTTTAGAAAAACCTGTTATTCTGTTTCTTTGGCCTGCGGAAGTGCAATTGCATCAGCAATTAACGGTATGTTTCTGTTTATGTCTTTGGCTATTTCTGGCGAGTTTTAGAGCTGTTAATTAATAATAAATAATTCTTTTAGCTACATCCATGTATGATCGGTGGATTGCTCACCATTTGCGTTAAGAGCCAGTTGACTGGGCTGCGGGTAAGTTTCTATTTGAGAGTCTGTAAATGTTTTATCTAGAAATATGATTTTAAATGTTAACATGCGAATGAATATTGACTGGTTGTTTTATAGAGAGCCCGTTGCTGTTTTGCTGCTGTCTGGCGACCCGTTTGTGCTACGGAGGGGCGATTCACTTTCCTTCTCGGCACCTGATTGTGTGTGACTCGGTTGCGTCAAGGCAGTGTGTGTGTGTGTGTGTGGGTGTGTGTGTAGGATTGTGTGTGTGTGTGTGTGGGTGTGAGCGCGCACGTATTGTGCGAGGGTGCGCTAAATTCTTTCGACGTTGGCGCGGTTGTGAGTGTGCGTGTATGTGTGCAGTGTTGTGATTTAACTATTTGGTGGGTAAGTATTTTGTTTGTGTAAATTGCAAAGGGCTGTTATTGTTCAACTTACATTTCAATACTAACAGCAAGGATTACCTTATATGGGGAGGGTTGTGTTATTTTGGCTTTGTTTGTTATGCGGGTGGTTTATTTTGAGTGTGGGTTAGTTTCTCTTTATTAATGAGTGTTTTGTTTTGAAGGTTTCGTTTGCACTGGAGTGTGGCATTTTCCTTTTCCTTTTGATCTTTCCCAATGGTATATCCTGTGTACTATTGAGTGTGATAGAGCAGTGGCCACTGACAACCATTATACAAACCATTGTATTGTTTTGTTACTTATTGTAATTGACTATCTGTTTTATATGATTACATTTTAAAGAAAAACTCTATTTAAGTGTCTAATAAAATATTGTTTGTACACATCTCTGCTTTATTTCCATTTGTTTGAAGAAAACCTGAAGTTGTGGGTAGTAAAGTGAACCTCTATTTGGTTATATTGAGTACAGTACGGGTCCGGTCACACAAGGAAGGGACCATTAGCATACGAAAAGCAGAATGGGGTATGGGGACTTAAAGGATCACGAAACACCAAAACACATTTTTTGAGCTGTTGACAGTCGTATATGTGTCCCACACTGCTAATAACACTCACAAAGTACAAATTCCCACAAAGTACAAATTCGTACTTCCGGTTTGAAAGAATTTTTGAAGCTGCGTCACGGCCATGAGATCTTAGCGTGTATTCCAGCATGTAGACTGGACGTCTGTACCTGGGAGTTTCTTATTACGTCTCTGAGTGTGTTGCATTCATTCATGAGTATGACTATGCGCTCTATTATTTATGCGGTGCAACTTCATTAATATGCATGACAGCTTTCAAGACCAGTTGAAGTGTTTTTACCAGTTACAGTGTTCAGATGGCTGAGAGAAGCTGCATTGTGTTGCCAAGCAGGAAAACATGAATTGTTTGAAGATACGGGTCGTCAGTGTCGCTTTTATATTTTGTTGCAGTGAAGGTTTTGTTTTCATGTTCCCTCTATGAGAGCACAGCTGGACTCATGTATGGATTACAGTGCACGCAACGCACCATATAAATATGTGTCTAAGGAACATTGTTTACCTGAGAGCTTTTGTAATCTGGAAATGGTGAAATCTGGATTTGCTCGCTCCTTTTAATTAAGACGCGGATCCAGTTGATGTTGATTGTCCTGTCTCTACAGATCTGTTAAGTGAGCAACTAATGGTCTTTGTTTGTTTATTCAGAGGCAAAGTTAGTTCGTATTGTCAGCAGTACTCAGTTTCAGTGTTTAAAGACTGACCTTAGTCAAATGATTTCTAAGTTAATAATGTTTACTGTACGTTAACATCATTATAATATTATGGACTGATAATATGTAATATGAAAACATGTAAGCATTACAATCAAATTTACCGTTGTGCAGAATTTTCGCCGCATTTTGTGATGGGAATAATACACGCGGCTTTCTGAGGCTACCTACCGAGTGCATCTAAGTTACAGAGACATGCGGAGGGTTTTTTTTTTCTCTCATTCGCCTTGCGGTAATAAACATGGCATAAAAGATACACACTTCCAGCAATTTCTTGAATCAAATATTTCGTTTGTCATGAGGGGCATGAATGAAGTTCTTGAATGAAAGAGCCAAACTGCAGTTAAAGTCCACTATTTAATAATTTGGCAAATGATTCGTTTACTGATGTCCATGTAAACACAGTCACTGTCTTTCTCCTCTACGTCTATGTTTTTTTTTTTTTTGCCTGTGTGAAAATCAGCGCGTGCCCAAATTGACACCCCCATTTTTATGCAAATTTTTACAGACAATGCCTTTTTCTCTCCTCCGACACTCAGTGGCGCCCCCAGAAAATTTTCTTAGGGGTGGCCAGAAGAGGCCGCACCAAATCTTGGGGTGGCACATAAAAGAATTATGAATTCAGTGTAATGTTATATTTTTGTTTCTGGTAAATGAAATAATGTAGTTTTCATTCATTTAATTAATTCTTCTTGAAATATTGCTATTTATTCCTTAAAATAATTCAACAAGTACATGTGCAAACCAAATAAAAATCTATGTTTAGTTTAAAAACACTTTTCATATACTGTATAAATAACTTCTTTTTTACGTGCCTTTATTGTACAGCATACGGTATATGCCATGTTTAAAATTAATGAAGATTAATAAGTTTATTATTCCCAGTGATGGGTTGCAGCTGGAAGGGCATCCGCTGTGTAAAAATGTGCTGGATAAGTTGGCGGTTCATTCTGCTGTGGTGACCCTGGATTAATAAAGGGACTAAGCCGAAAAGAAAATGAATGAAAGAATAATGAGTTTATTAATTACCGAAACAAATGAACAAACTGAATGAAAGGCATTACTATGCACACTCACTATACCTAATAATATTATTTATCCATATTGCTTTTTGAGCCATTTAATGCAGCTTCTTCTATTGATATACTGTAGCTTAAAGAAAATATTAAATAGCCATTGCTGTCTATTGAAGGTGTGTGCGTGCTGTCAACAATGATCAGGGAGGGTAGTGGTGGTTCTAGTTTAAATGAAACCCTGGGCGAACCACCCTATACACCCCCCACCTCTTTTGAATTGTTAGATTTGTTATTCAATAAATATAACAATTTATTTATATTTATTCTAAATAAATACAATAAATATTAATATACAATTATTATTCTAAATAAATAACAGAAATCAATCCTAAATATTACTGGAAAACAACAACTGGAGTGATATGCCAAGATCACTTAAGAAACCTTTTGCATGAAAATGAATTATGACAATTCTAAAGAATACAAAAAATGTATTATAGAATTATCTGTGGTCTTAGACCAGATCATGGCTGAGAAATCATGTTATGAAGTCTTACCTCCCTGACTCATTATCCCTCCTTTCTGCTTTAAAGGCATGCTTAGTGAAAGTAACATCATCGTCATCATCATATTATATAAACTTTAGTCGACTTTCAAAACTCGCTGCGTGCCGACACCTCTGCACAAAAGGCTGTTACTTCGGTTTCACGGCGCATGAGTGGTGCCTATTTTGTCGGCGTGCATGCAAACAACCAACCGGGATTCACACAGGAGTGCGTGAGGCGCGCGGGAATGGTTTTCTGCGCGTATGCGTCAGTTTGCTTTCACCAGCATTGAACCAGAGGGGGAGAGCTACGTCAGTAACACCAACAACAATTTAGTGATTGCATTTTAATTATTTATTTATTTAAATATTGGAAATTTATAAGTTCATTTAAATCAATAATGTCAACAGCAAAATTACATTGGGGTGGCCAAAGGGGTGGCCACAGGGGTGGCCAGAGTTTACAGAGGGATGGCCGTGGCCACCCCTGGCCACCCCTTGGGGGCGCCCCTGCCGACACTCCCCCCATAAACAGAGCTGGACATGCCCACTTTCCTGAAATTTTCCAAAGTAGAGGTGTAAAAACACTCTGCTGAAACAAGGGAGTTTCATGGCTGCGTTGGACGCCATGCAGCACATAGTTTTAAAGTGTTGAATACCTCAATCAAAGTTACATTAAAGTAAAGTGACAGTGCTCCCGAGATTAGACAATTGATTTAGCCAGTGCAGCATATGAAGAGTGACTCACAAATTTCCAAACAAACAATTAACTTTTTATGCCATCTCTATCTTGTACACATCATGCTTATTAAAGATGTTCAAATATTTTACTGCAGTAGGCCAAATAATATTTTTTTGTTAAATAATGTGTTTATAAAAGTATAGATTATCATAGGTTTATTTTTGACCATTTTCATATTCAGCTCTATATATGATTTAAATTATATATTTTTAGTGAATAACCGACCTTAAACTCAAATAGGCTTACAGACTTGTACTTAAATAGTCATTAGTGATCGTGCCACTCCATAACAAATTGAGATAATTATTTTTTAAAACAGTTCTAAAATGACTTATATGTTTGTAAAAAAAAGTTTTATCCTGTCAAGTTGTTTAAACAAAAATTTAATAGTACACAGAAAGAGTCGCTCCGTTATTTTGGGAATGTCCTTTTCTTCAATATTTTTGGATTAATGTGATTGGATAAATAAATAAATAAATAAATAAATAAATAAATAAATAAATAAATAAATCATTGATCTCTCTATATGATCTGTCATCAAGCAGCAAATTATGAGCCCCAAGATGTTTGACGTGACAGCCTCGTTTTCAGCTCCACCTCTGCCTGCGCTCAGCTGCAGCCGTAGTTCAAGTTAAAAGCACCTAGTGACATTATTAAAATGTGCACATTCACACAGCTCTTTTGCCTTCTTTCAAAAATGAACGTAGGCTATAGGCCACTTAGAATTGAAAAAAAGTCCTCTGTGTAATGTAACATCTCAGTACTCTAAATAGGCCTAGTTACTTAGCCTTTAAATTGGCCAACACATTTTTTATTTACTATAAAGATGGAACTTGGGACCTTAGGCTTGCCTGGCAAAACAATGGAAAAGTGGTTGTTCCTTGTGCCAACTAGTGGATATTGTGTAATGCATAAAAGTTTTTTTGGTTTGTTTTTTTTTTCAAATGAAAAGGTGGCCTTTACACAGCATGTAACTGTGCATGACAAATTGTAGCACTACGCGTATTCTCAGTATCCACATCTGTACAACTGTATAATTCACACATAATATCAGTAAAACACACTTTCAATTCCTGCATGCCATTCATAAACCTTATTAATGCATCACTACTTTTTAGATTGACATTCAGCGATTATTTAGTCTCTTGTTATTGTCTGTGGTCATGGCTGGAAACATGTTTCTTTATTTATTAATTTGTGTCTCTCTAACTGTGTCCAGTTTGTTCAGTAAATTATACAAATTCAAGTAGGGCAAAATATGAGCATGGGCCATAACACTGTCATTTTGGTTAATTAGAGTCCAGCTGTCATCGGTGTTTGCGTATAAAAATCAAAGAGTGAGAGGAAGAGAGAAATGCTCATGGCCACCTCAACTGGGCAAAAAGAGGGTGGCTGTCATTTATCATGTGCTATTCTATTTGCTGGAAGTAAATGAGTGTAGTGGCTGCTTGAAAGGCACACAATTGTCTGGATATTGTGAGATGTTTCCTTTACTTCATAGTGGCCAGGTTACCAAAACAGTAAATGTTTTCAACATGTGCTATTCTATTTGCTGGAAGTAAATGAGTGTAGTGGCTGCTTGAAAGGCACACAATTGTCTGAAACTTGTGAGATGTTTTCTTTACTTCATAGTGGCCAAGTTACCAAAACAGTAAATGTTTTCAACATGTGCTATTCTATTTGCTGAAAGTAAATGAGTGTAGTGGCTGCTTGAAAGGCACACAATTGTCTGGATTTTGTGAGATGTTTCCTTTACTTCATAGTGGCCAGGTTACCAAAACAGTAAATGTTTTCAACATCTTTACAGTATAGGATAATTGAAAAGTGCAGTTTTTAGACATGAAAAAACTGGGTAACACTTTATAATAACTACACACTATGAATCATTTACTACGCATTAGCATCTAGTGAATTCATTATTTGTTAAGCATTATCATTACATTAATCAACGTAAGTAAGCAGTTTACAATTGCAGCTACAAATGCTGTATTCTTGACTTAAAACCACATTTATAATATATAATAATAATAAATGTAATTATATAAATAGTGCCTAATAATTGTATTTTCATACTTTGTTAAGGATTTATTTTTCATTACTAAATGAAGTATTGCATTTTTTACAAACCATTTGTATTTAAGAGTTGTTGGTGGTTATTAGGATTTTATCAGAAAGGTTATCAGAAGGATAGTTAGTAAATGATTCATAAACTATTGAAATCAACGCTTATATGTCGTTCTATTCAGGCATATATTAATGGTTACTATATATGTTAATGACTGCTTTATTAACTAAACCATGCAGTTTTGTGACCTAATCTAAAGTGAGGACTAATCATGCTTTATAAATCCCTTATAAATGACAATTAAAGGCTTAGAATCAAATGAACAATAATATTTGCAATCTTATCTAAAAACTAAAACTACTGTAAAGGTCAAATATTGCCAAACAACAAGTGTCAAAATACAACATAAAACTGGATAAAACAACATCAATACAATAATAAGCAATGTTTAAACTGTTCATTAATTTTTATTAAGGATAAGGTTGCAAAGATTAATTTTTCACTTGAAGCACAGTTTCATTTGTGCATCTTTAAACGAATAGGATTGAATAAAGTCATTTATGTAATTTTTCCTGTTTAGAATTGAACTTAGCCTTTAATTGCTATTTAAAGGGGTTTATAAAACATAAATAGTCCTCACTTTAGATTCACAAAACTGGATAAAGTTGAGTTAATAAAGCATTTATTAGCATACAAATAAACTATTAGTATATGCCTGAATAATAAGAATTAGAAATGTTAATTTGAATAGTTTATAAATCATTTAATAACTCATTCTGAATGATCTTAAAAAACTAACTATGCTTAAATAACTGGTTTGTGTATAATTCAATACTTAATTTAGTAATGAAAGTACAATTATTAAGGACATTATAAATGTGGTTATAAGTCAAGAATACAGCATTTTTAGCAGCAGTAATAAACTGCTTACTAACGTTTATTAATGTAAAGTTAATGCTTGTAAGAGTTGAAATATTGCAAATATTTTGATATCTTGGACAATTCAAAACATAAGCTGAAAACAGGGCCAACGGACTTCACAACCCAGCAGGTGGGAATGCGGGAAAAACCAGTTCCTGCTTCATTTGCATCTGAGTCTGCTGAACCTCAGTTTCATCCACCCAATCTCACACATATGGTCATTTCAATGTTTGAATGTTCTAGATTAACCAAACTGGCTTTAACTATCATGTTTGATATCATTTGAAATGTCTCAGTGCGACTGGTACAATGGTCTCATTCTCTCAGAAACAGACATAATCAAAACAATAAATATATAACTTCAGGCATCTTTTGAACCACTGTGAAGGGTGTGACTTTTCCACTAAGTGTGAATGCCTTTTGTTATTCACACCCCCTTCCTTGAGGGAATTCTTGGATTATTTAAGGTAAGGTTTGAGAAAGGCTCAGGGTGATTCTGCCTAACCAGGGGCCTGTTTCAGTAAGGAGGTTCAAAGAACTCAGAGTTTAAACTTGAACTCTGAGTTGATTTACCGAGAGATTAAAAACTCAGAGTTTTCGGTTTCAGAACAGCTGATCTGAGTTGGGTCAATCAACTTCGAGTAGACCAACTCAGAGTTAAGCGCGCGCACCGTGACTATAAAAAGGCATTATCAATGGAGCGCAGACATTACGAGTGACTATGGCAATATCTTATAAAAGAGATCACCATTTCTTTCTCCAGCTGAACTTGATGTTCTCATGCAAAGTTATAGCAAATATGAGTGTATATATTTGAAAAGAAGCAGCCATCAACCAGTTAGCGTGGGAAAACAGCTGCTCAAGATAATGCCTAATTTAACTTTTTAAGTATTTAAATATTTAAGTATAATAAAATAAGTAATGTAATTTGTGACGTTTATATATTTTTTCTAAACTTTCTTTTATACATTTATTAGTTTTAAATGATTTAACAGTGCACTTGTGTGTCTGCCTTTTTTTATTGATCAAGTGATAGAGGTTAATATAACATTTAGAAGGTAAGCAGTACTAAAAATAATTTTTAGAAAGAATAATAATCCCATTAATCTAGTTACAGTGCATATCGAAGGTGAATTCAATTTAATTATTTATTAAAAAAGCATAAGCCATTCTAGTACAGTTCTTCTGTGTGTGACAAAAATGTAGGCAATAGCTATTTTCCATCCAAATATATTATATAAATGTATGTGCAAAACTGGAATATTGCATAAAAGATGCGAATAAAATTCCATCCAACGAGTCAAAGAGAAAAAAATTGTCACTTCCTGATTTAACTGGCTCGAAATATCAACAGTAAAAACAGAATTTACTGTGGTAGAAGAAGAAGCTGCGTCAATTAATTCTTTATTTAGCCTAATTAATGTACTTGCGCCTCGATGTCAGAAGACAATGCTGAAACACAATGAACACATGGGGGCGTCTGAAGCCATGAGACGCGGAGACTCTTGACACGCATCAGACGTTCGGAGGTAATTAATAATATACACTAATACTGAAACAGTTAAGGCATTTTAGAATGACTAAAACAATATTTAAGACGTGTTACAGTGTGCCCAGCCTGCTGGTTTGTTCATTTACACACATTTTCATTATCATATGATCATGATCTTTTTTTTTTATGTACATACTGTAATTTGTTCAGTAAAAGTGTTTCCATCGTAGTTTATGCGCACATTTTCTATCGAATAAAAGTTTATCCTACTCAGTTATGTGCGTTTTTTATGCATATTTTAAAAAGTTATGTGCATCATGACGTTTCTATAAATCGTTTTTATGCACGTATCCAAAATGAGCATTAAAATAGGTGGGTGGAAACGTAAGGCTAAGGCGAGAAATACCGCTTCATCTTTAAAAAAAGGGGAAGAGACAGACAGAAACTGAGTTTAGAGAATAAAACCTGCTTCTGACCAGGTTAGATTCACAGAGTAAGTTACCACAGTAACTGACTCTGAGTTAAAGTTAACTCTCTTTCAGAAACAGGCTTGACTTACCCTGATTTCTCGAGTTTAACAAACCTGCCATTTTGAAACGGAAAACCCAGAGTTTCTCTCATTTCAGGGTTAAAATACTCTGAGTTTTCAGTTAACCTTCTTTCTGAAACAGGCCCCAGATCAGCCCATATCATGGCTTGCTTCATGTTATGTATATTTCAAAGTCAGGAATGCATCTTTTTCATCTTGGATTTGTCTTTGATAATTTGATGTTTTGTATTGATCGTTTATGAATTGACTGATTGAATTGGCATAATACATTTACCTGACTAATAAATTATGTTTTGAATTATTCAAACCTCGTGTTATTATCACTGATAAATGTTGTTGTCCATAGCACTACAAGCCACTGTACAGGTTAGTAACGGACTAAAACATGTTAGACGGAGCAGCGTGGCACGCTATATAATGTTATTAGAGATCCGACTAACAAATTGGCATTATTTCAAGTATACTTGGACTGTAAAAGGCCAACTATTTAGAACAACAAAATATTGTTGAAACTACTTTAAATGTGGATATTTAGGCCTTCATCTACAAACTTATAATCCTGTGCGATTATTATTAAAATACTTTGTCTTGATTAAGTAGATAACAGATCTATGGGGACCACATAAAAATCTCCTATATTGATTAAGTAGGGTTTTGCCTTTTTAGGAGAGTGGTTAATCGCCTCTGTTTAATGACCAAGACTGACAAGCTTGTATTAAGAGATTTTATACCCGGCCGGTGCAAGACTCGGGATGCTATAGGAATCTGTGTAAATGAGAATAAGGTATAATAACAAATCAAAAGAATATTCAATCATAATCTAAATTAATGTGAACGGAAACAAAATAACCTTCTCAATGTTTTATAATTGGAGTCAGATAAAAAGAGGATAAATATATTAATATTCTAAACCACCTCATACTAAAATTGGAGTCAGATATGAGCTAAGTTTAATATAAATCAACATTGTGCACTGGAAAGACCGAACATGCAGTGAACCTTCATCCACCATTGGATACCGCCATTGGACCAACTGGCTGGACCCTACAATGCTTATTATAATGAATTAATGCTTAATAAATGGTTCATAGTGTGTAGTTATTATAAAGTGTTACCCATCTACTGCAATACAACTAAAGTACTACTACAGTAAAAAATGCCAAATCGCTATTGCAATACAACTGCAGTACAACTACTACTTTTCCTGCTTGGTGGACAATGGTTTCCAAATGAGGTTTAAGCACTTCAGTTGTATTGCTGAAGTACTACCACAATATAGTTTTACACTTTTAAGAAGTATAACAAAATACAGAAATACATCTACAATGTTACAATACATAATAAACCTAAAGTGCACTTTAAATACTTATGTACCTAAGTGCAACAAATTATATAACATATCACTATATTGCCCCTCTCAGTTTATTTAATGTTACTTCAGTTACACTGCAGATTTTACTTCTATTGAACTTTAATATATTGTTGTTGAGCTGTGCTTATACCTTATTATACTGCTACTTTGCAGTTGCATTGAACTTTGCAAAGTTAACATAGGCTACTACTGTTGTACTGTTAATTTTAGTGCAGTTATTTTTTTTTTGCTACTCGTTTTTGCAAATAAACTCTTAAAATTCTAATAAAAAATTACTTAAATACAAAAAACATCTCTGAAAAAAGGACAAATATTCTTGAAGATGTTGAACAAACCCATTGGAACAGTGCAGTGCAGTACAGTTCTTACAACACCATTGGCATATTAGACTGTAGTGCTGACTTGTCTCCAACAGAGAAAGTGTGGTGCGTTTTGAAGCCATAAAGCAACAACACCCCAAACTGGAGCTCACATTAAGACTTGTTTGCAAGAAGACTAGGACAAAATTACATCTGAAACATTTCATCACTCATTTTCTTCAGCCCCTAAACTTCTTTTAAGTGTTGTAAAAAGGAATGGCAGCATTTCATAATGATAAATGTTTTACTGTTCCAACTTTTTCTAATATGTGTTGCAGGAACCACAATTGAAATACATGTTTATTGCTGGATTTGCTTTCCATTTGCTTTTCAGTTGCATATTTCTAAATGTTTCATGGTTCAGCCATATTTGTTAGGCAACCCATCAAGTTTATTTTAGTCCAGATCTCGGCAGTCTAGGTTTTATTAATCTGTATATAATCTGTGGTTAAGAAAGTAATTTTTAAAGCCATGATTCAGCAGTCTAGATTAAGGCCTACTCCTGATTTAAATTAAACTTCAGAAAAATCGTCCCTTCAGATTAAAAGGCACCCAGTGTTTATTAAGACTGTATAGGGCACAAGTAAATGTAGGATGAGGCAAGTTTTTTCTAATAAGCTTTTATAGTAAATATCTGGGAATGTTATGGTCACCAGCGATCTGGCTTTTTCAGTGGCAAACACTGACAGATTACAATGACATATCCCATCATGCACCACCTACACAGTAGTCCCAGATCATAGGTGCTCATAGTGACCTGTGTTCAATTTGTGGCTCTAGGTCCTTTGCTGATCATTCCCCTTTTTCTGCTTCCTACAATTCTCTGACAGTATTCTCCACTGTTCTATACATTACAAATATTCTATCCATTTTGGAGGATAGAAAAACTCAAAAATAATTCTATAAAAAAACTGTTGGAACTTACATTCGTTCTCAAACAGGTGGAACTGCATGCCCAGCAGTCCCATGGTCTTGCAGAAGGTGTATGCAGCTGAACTCTTTTTTTTTGGACACAATTTCAAAATCTGTAAAGAAAAAAACACAGATATGATAATTGAGTTTATTGGGTGCATTTACACTGAGAATTGTAATCCAGTTAAAAATCAGTCCAAAGGAAAATCTAATTATTAGCCCTCTTATATAATTCTTATAGATTTCATTTCTTCTGGAGAAAGTCTTATTTGTTTGCTTTCAGTTGGAATAAAATCAGTTGTTAATTTTTTAGCATTTTTTTTTCTGATTGTCTACAGAACAAACCACTGTGATTTGCAAAATTTTACCAAACTAGCCTAGTAAACCTAATTATCCTAGTTAAGCCTTTTAATTGCACTTTACGCTGAATAGTATCTAGAAAAAAATATCCAGTAAATTTTATGCACTGTCAAATTAAACAGTAATGTGTGTGTGTGTGTGTGTGTGTATAGTTGAAGTCAGACTGACCTGAATTATTAGCTCCACTGTTTATGTTTTCCGCAATGTCTGTTTGAAAGAGCGAAGATTTTTTCAGCGCATTTCTAAACATAATAGTTCTACTAATGCTGAGTTCAGACTGCATGATTTTCAAAGTAGTATCACAGATGTTTTCACACTGTACGACTATCAGGGCTAGCGTTTTGTCGCTGCTTTGTTAACACTGCAAGATGGATTGCCGACAGGGCTTTCACATTGCATGGCTTTACAATAGGAAGAATCACCGACAACTTTGTCCAAACTACAACCAAAAACACTTAGTATATCTTTTGTGATTAACTACATGAGAAAGAAGCCTTTAATATGTTAGAAAATGTTCATATTTGCTCACCTGTGTTTGAAGGGAATTAGCAATTTCTCCTCAACTTTCTTTTTTAACTGTCTGTATGAAACGTCAAACAGACTTGGGTGCTTCTGTCAAACCTCCTCTAGTTTTTCCTCTATTTCTTGGGTCCAAAAAAACTAAAAAAAGGAGCGCTTTTAACTTCTCCCCCAACCTCCCGCTGGCCAGCAGGTACACACACACACAAGTAAATGCTGCTCTTTCATTGGCTGTAGGCGATCACTGATGTTATTTTCAGTCAAAACTCATTTCACACAGCATGATTTAAATCGCCGACAGCTCCAGATATTTAGCACGCCAAATATCTCACAGGCACCGGCGACTCATCTGCGATTCTCTCAGATCATGTCTTTGATAGTTCATACTGTGTGATTGTCACTCACGTGCACAAGCACCGATTTGCCTGTGATTTTAGGCATTTGTCGGCGATTACTCAAAACCTGTCGGCGAGTCAAAATTGGGCTTAAATCATGCAGTCTGAACTAGGCATAACTCATCTCTAATAACTGATTTATTTTATCATTGCCATGATGACAGTAAATAATATTTTACTAGATATTTTTCAAGACACTTCTATACAGCTTAAAGTGACATTTAAAGGCTTAACTTAATTAGGTAGGTTAGGGTAATTGGGCAAGTTTTTGTGTAACGATGGTTTGTTCTGTAGACTATCGAAAATATATATAGCGCAAAGGGGCTAGTAATTTTGTCCTTAAAATGTTTTTTTTGTTTTTATTAAAAGCTGCTATTCTGCTATATTCTTGCCAAAATAAGACAAAAAAGGCTTTCTTCAGAAGAAAATATATGATCAGACATACTGTGAAAATGTCCTTGCTCTGCTAAACATCATTTAAAATAGAAATATTTTAAATATTTTATTAAAAAAAAAATATATAAAAAAAATTCAAAGGGAGGCTAATAATTCTGACTTAAACTCTCTCTCTCTCTCTCTCTCTCTCTCTCTCTCTCTCTCTCTCTCTCTCTCTCTCTATATATATATATATATATATATATATATATATATATATATATATATATATATATATATATATAAAATATATATAAAATATATATATATATTATATAGTTTATATAAATATATATATATAGATATATTATATATATATATATAAAGTTAGTTCTTTAAATGCCACTTAGTTTAACTTCTTTAAAGAGAGGGTGCTCGCTGCAGAGCCATTTGAGCAGAGCTGAGCTCCAGCGAGGGGGAGCATGAGCTCTCGCTCCTCCTCCTGTAAGCTGTTTTAATGCGTACACCAACACCACCCCTTACCCTACCCCCAGTGACATCACTCGTAGAAGAAGTGCAAAAAAGGTGGAGCTCAAGCTCCCCCTCGCTGGAGCTTAGCTCGCCCAAATGGCTGAAGCGAGCACCACTTGGTCTTTAAATGCCACTTAAAGCTGTATTGAAGTATCTTGAAAAATATCTAGTAAAATATTATATACTGTCATCATGGCAAAGATAAAATATATTTTTTTATAAATTAGTTGTTAACACTATTAGGTTTAGAAATTGTTGAAAAATATCTTCTCTCCGATAAACAGAAATTGGGGAAAAAATAAGCAGGGGGGCTAATAATTATGACTCCAACTGTATATATTAGCCCCCATTGAGTTTTTTTTTTCTTTTCTAATGCTGTGGTTAGCTGACACATTCTTAGGTGCGAAGTTTTCAGATAACTGCACAGCTAAAGTATGTCTTTACTCTGTAAAATTACACCCGAGGTACAATGGCTGCATCATATTTCTGGGTTTGCATTTTGATACCGTGTCATCTGTTTTTCCTCATTTACACTATCAATATTGAATAAAGGACAGGAAATAACAAAAGTCTAAAATAATAAATAACAAAAAATCTATAAAATTAAATGTGCCTACCACAAGTAGGTCATTGAAAAGGAAAACCTCTCTCTGGTGAGCCGCTTGCTTCTGGGCTTTGTTGATGTCAGTCACTTCAAACAGCCGACTACAGCACACCAGTCTTCTGTGAGGCACTGACAAAACCTGAGGGTCAACACATACATATAGTGAGAAGACTTTGATGACATATAATGAAAGTGACTTTGAACGTAGCATGGTCATTGGTGCCAGATGGGCTGGTCTGAGTATTTCAGAAACTGCTGATCTACTGGGAATTTCACAAACAACCATCGCTATGGTTTACAGAGAATGGTTAGAAAAATAGAAAATATCCAGTGAGCAGCAGTTCTGTGGGTGCAAATGCCTTGTAAACGTCAGAGGTCTGCCTTGAGGCAGATGGGCTACACAGCAGAAGACCACAACGGGTGCCACACCTGTCTGCTAAGAACAAGAAACTGAGGCTGCAATTTGCACAGGTTCACCAAAACTGAACAATAAAAGATTGGAAAAACGTTGCTGGTCTGAGGAGTCTCAATTTCTTTTCATTTTTGTGTTTGTGATCAATGTTTTATTGTCTTTAGATTATCAAAATAACAAACATTCAAACAAACAAACAAACAGGAAAGTGGGGCAACATCAACATTGTTTTTAATCTTAAAGAAGAGGGGAAAAACACAACTTTAAATGGGCTTTCCTTTATATAGTCTAACATGTTGGAAGAAAAAGGTTTTGCCTTATTAGGGTTTGCCTTATTAATTTGTGCTATTGTATCTTCACAAGTCACTATTTTAATGAGGCTATGAATCCAAAATGTAAAACCATCAAATAACATTCTTTTCTTTAGTGTGCTTATACAAGAATTAAAATTATGACTGAGAAGACATAAACCAGAATTAGACACATATTCAAATTGTGGTTAAAAAAAAAAAAAAAAAAAAAAAAACTGAATGTACTTGAGACCACAGTTCGACAACAATTGGACATTCCAAAACATATGGAGAAAAGTACCTGAAGATATGACAACTGTAGTTTGACTGCCATTTCATTTTAAACTGCATATTAGGAGTTATGTTTGATCTTTGTATGACTTTGAAATCTCTAAGACAATGAGCTATGTTTTTAGAAGTTAAAGAGCCCATATTATGGGTTTTTGAAAATGAATAAGTGAAGTGAAATATCCAGCTAAGGCTTAAATCTGTAAGTGTACAGTGTTTAAAACTGTTCATCTATAAAAGAGTTGACTCATAGTGCTTCAAACGAGTCGTCTTGATAACGAGTCATTAGGTGTTTCGCAATGACGTATCCACGAAACACAAGTAGTTGCGCTTACAAACCCAGGAGATTTGAAACCTGCGGCCCCCCCCCACTAACACAGAAAAAAAGCCACACACACACACACATACACACGCACAGACACACATACACACACGCGCCGATCTAATGTGAAGTCAATCTGTGCAGATGGATATTATTGAGCCTCTACTAGGGGTGTAACGATATTAAAACCGAACCGAAATATCGCGATACACCAACCACGATACGTATCGCGAAACTCTCGTGGTGTACCGCGGTACTCTCACGCCCCCTGCTGCCCATTGTTAAGGTTGACGTCACTTGTCTCTAACTAATTGAACCAATTTAAATGTATCTTTATTCTAATATTTGATTAAATTGTTTTAGTATCGATGAGAATTTGCTCTAATTATTATATTCTAAAGTTAGTATTTTAGTGCATGTTATGTCATGTGACTTGAGTAAGCATCACACTCCTTACTACCGGACGCAGGATGGCTGCTTCACATAGTACTGAGATTGCAGATCCCCCAGACACATTTAAGTCATCTGTGTGGAAAAATTTTGGTTTTCCAGTTGAGTACAGGAATAGAATTTGTTTTGTAGACAAAGCGCACGCCTGTCTGTCTCAACTGTTTCACGAAACTTACTTGTAAGGAAAAACATTTAAAAAGTGGGGTAATTTCACAATGTGAGGGTGTAAGCAACAGAACTGCCAACAAAAGTGATTTAATGTACAAAAGTAAAACCAGAATAATGCCCAAATATACAAAAAAAGAGAAATATTTACACTAATAAAAATAATATAATAAAGTAACAAATTCAAACAAAAGTATCAAACAAAAATTTGTTAAACTCGAGCAAGGGGGTGATAGTGAAGACAAACAAAAGAAATAAATATAATATAAATATAAATATAAATATAAATATAAATATAATAAAACAACTCATGAATAACCCCTTATTCTGACTGAACTTAGACTGAACTTAAGGAGATGCAGCTATATTGTCGGGAAGGAGCGGAGCTAAAAAATAATATACAAATCAATTGAAATAAAAATGTACAAACCTCACAAAATTTCTTAAAGTGGGCAAAAGTAATGCAAAATAATTTTACCCAAACGAAAGTTAAGCAAAAACAACGAAAATCATAATCATGTCAGAAAAATACACGAAAAACGAGATCAAAGGAAAAAGCGCTCTCTCTCCCGCTCTTCCTGACATGCTTTTTGCATTCCCGCGCTGTTTCGCCAAATGATGATAGATCGCTCTCCTGACCAATCAGCTGTCAAAAAGGCGGACCTACAGAAATGACAGGCATCAGCTGTCGTGAAGGCGCACCTTCAGTAAATAAATGACCGGCATAGAGGGAGCGGGAGAGAGAGAGAGAGAGATCGGGAGGCAAACATATAGCCGGCTACAACCCTAACATTAGTTTCAGACAGAACCGCAATGTATTTTACTAGTGAATATGTCATGAAAAAACACTTTACAAACACAGTATATGTATATTTTTCATTAATTTAAACGGAAACCTATCTAATCTAAATGAAACCATATAATTAAAAATGAGCGTCTGTGTCTGCACAGAGATCAAGCCTCTCATCGGAGAATGTGGATATTATGGTGTTTTTGAAGAAGATCTTTCACTATTCTACACTGCAGTTATTTATTTAATTTTAGTTTACTTAGTTAAGATGGCTGCACTAAAGAGAATAGTTTTTTTTTCTGACTAGTCTATATTGGAGGTATTTATTTAATTCTAGTTGTTTACTCGGGTATCCTGACTGTACTAAAAATGCGATGACAAAGTTAATAAAGAAAAAGGTAAGATGTTCTTGTGGCTCCAAAACCCTGAACCGAACCGAACCGTGCCTTTTGTGTATCTTTACACGCCTAGTCTCTACCCAAAAGATGAAACCTGAGCATTATAGCCCAGCCTTGAGCAGTTTGAGTCACCGGTCGTTAAAGGTGTCTATATATATGCCTGAAGATATATCAGGCTATTAGCTCTGATGTGAACATCGTGCGGCAGGGCCGTGAGAGTTAGGACGGGATGGGTCAATCCGCCGTTCCGATTCAAGTTCAATGTGCAAATGCTGTTGGCAGTTGTCATGTGTGAGAGTTTAGCATTTGGACAGTAGTGTGTATGCTTGTTAGTTGAACACAGGTCTGGGGGTGTGTTCAGGCGGAGTGTCGCACCGTGCGAGGCTGATGGCTGCTGGGTTGTCTGCTTACAGTGCAAGTACAGTGTCCTTCACAGTCCGGTTATTCAACGTGAAGCCCTTTGAGGCCTGGGGCAGCAAGCGTTGGGGTTGCTAGCTGGTTTGAAGGCTGCAGGGTAGCGACCTTGACCCCGTCTATGTTGTTGAGTTTGGGTTCTCGCGGGTTCCAGCAGTTTCCCGCGACCTCGGTGACCTGACAGTCTGTTGGGGTTGACCTGACAGCTGTGAGAGAGTTCTCGCACTTGGGCCCAGATTTTAAAGGGGTTCAAAGTTCAAAAGAGGTTCACATTTATCCAGCGGATCTTTACCATTCATCAGCAGGTATGTGCCCATTGGCGACGGGTACACGGGGTGCACTGCAGTCATGGGGACAGTAGTTACTTGAATGGCAGCGATGAGTTGAACCTCACTTTTGCTGTATGATTTGCACCATCAGCCTGCCTGGTTGGCATTTAAGTGTTCGTTTTAGTCTCTGAGCTCTTGCTTTGAGTTACTCAAACAGGAAAGATGACATTATTGTGAGGTCTGCTCCCATGCTGACGCGTGTTTTTCATCTTTCTTTCCTCTCCACGGTTACAGCCAAGTAGCGCGTTGTTGCCACGCCATTTTGGTCAGGTTCCCCAAGAGTTGAAGTGCAGGGGCCTGAGCAGTTGTTTGTACGCAGGTGTGGCTGGTTGGTGGGCTGTGGCTCAGGAGGTAAACAGACAACCAGACCAGTGTTTTCTGGTACCTGAGGTTGCAAGCATGGTGGCACTGGCTGCTTTTTGGGGGAAGCGTGATGCTGCAGTTAGATACACAGTCTTTAGTTTGTGTTGGACTCGCAGTACTCTGCGGGGATGGAGCAGAAAGCAGGTGTTCAGGGGGGTAAATGGTTTTGGACCCCCTCTAGTCATAAGGAGTCTGGTTTTCACCTTTGGCTTTCTCTGGCGTGTAACTAGCTGGATGCTGGTTGTTTGAGCTCCTAGCTACTGCTGGTTGGTCATTCCTTGGTTGCTGTTAGGCTCCTTTTGGGCTGCTTGTGGAGAGTGGCTTGTCCCAGTGTGTCTCTGAGCATCCTGTCTGGTGTGGGGACATGCGCCTTCCTGGCGGTGCTGTCCTCTGCTGGCGGAGAAAGGCTTTAACTCACTGTTTGGAAGTCTTGCGGCTGGAAAACAGTAGCGTGCCTTTTAAAGTCAGCTCCGGATGAGATTCTAAAACAGGGTAGCTCGTAGGTGTTTGAAAGTCTTTCAAAGCAGTCTTGGTTTTACACAGTTTTTATGAGCTAAACTCTGCCGCTGTTGGGTGGTCAGGGCGTGGGGGCAGGGCATTGCCCGAGTGCGGACTCACCACAGAAAGCAGGCTTTTGGGAGAGAGAGGGTCTGGAAGGTGAAATCCTCCTCCGTCCGTGGCTCATTTCCTGTCTCGAAGTAGGCTTGGTGTAGTTGACTGCAGTATGCTTGTGAGGTCTCTTGGCTGTTCTGAGACCCATGGCGACAATCAGTCCTTACTCTGACACGGGGTCAGGTAAAACACTCTAGTAAGAGCTTTTGCATCGGCTCGTAATCTGCTTTGATGGCATGGGGCTGTTGATTCAAGAAACTTCTTGCCTCACGGCTTGAAGTAATTCTTAGCAGATACAATTTGTCACAGAGAGTGGCACTTGGCCTTGTCTGTGTAAAAGTCAATTTCTTAGAAGTAGGAGTGCGTGTTGTCGCCTCCAGCAGGGTTTGGGGTGAAAGTTGGCATTTCCCTGGCCAGCTGGTTCAAAGTCTTTGGTTGACAGATGGTGTCTGTCGTGGGGGACCCCATTGGAGGGAGTCCTGGCCCTGTGTTGCTGATGGGCGTTGCTGGAATGCTGGCTGGCAGGGCGGTATGAGTTGGATTCACCCCCCTCTGCTGGTCTATCCAGTCTTGGCTTTTGGGGCTGACTGCGGCACTTCCCCTTTCAGATAGTCACATGGGTTGTAGGAATGTAAAAGTTCTGGGTGAACTCTGGTAAGTTCATGCTTAAAAGTCTCTTTGTTGGGTTCCGTGTTGGAATTTTGCTCGGGCCCTCAGCCGTTGACGTTAGAGGCTTTGACCCAAGCTTCACTGTCTTTAGTGCTGCTCTTTACTATAGTGTTTCAGCTTGTAGCTTTACACTCAGTTCATCTTTGGCTTTCTCCTCTCGTCGCTCCTTGTGTGCGTTGTCCGCTTGTAGCTCCATCGAGGCGCGATGTAGTCCATCCATTTGCTCCAGAAGTTCGGCGTCCTTTTCCCTCGTCGTCTTGCAGGCATCCTGGGCTCGATGCTCCAGCTGGTTGAGACCCTTTCCTATGGATCTGGCCTGTGCAAGGGTGAGGTGTGTCAGGGCCCTGGAGAGTTGAGTCTGGGCTTGGCTGTCATGGCTCCGGGCTAGGTCGTTCGCCCTCAGCGGATTAACGCAGATGTCCAGCTGTTCTCTGCTTGGCCGCTGCGGCTCCATGGCGTCGTTGGGCAGGAGGTTGTGGGTTAAGCACTTAACCAGGCCTTCAGTTGGTCCCAGTGAGCAGCGGGCTGGACGCGCTTGACAAGCTGGTCTGTTGGGTGAGACAGAAATCCCAAGGGAGAGAGAGACCCACATGGCCAAATCGAGTGAATGTTAGCATTGTGCTATATTATTAGTCTGACGGGGATGTCAGCTATGGGGTATGTGCCAGCTAGACGTTGGTCCTTCTAAAGATCCACTGGGGGCCGGACAATTCGGATGTCGAATTTGGGTGGCTAGATAACAGTTGATATCTACGTACTGGCCTCAATACTTTTAGTCATGCGCCAGGCTGTGCAAATTATCAATCAATTATTTAAATCACCCAGGTAGTTCTCAATAGCGTGGTCTTTGAGCAGGTCAAAGTAAATAAAAATAATTAAGTAAATAAAAATAACAGTAACTCAAAAACAAAATTAAATAAATAATACTAACGATAAGTTAGACAAAAAGGCACCTCGCTCGGATGAACGAGTGTAAAGGGGAAAGAAAAATGAAAGAAAATACTAATATGGATATCAGTAAATATGAATAAAAATAAAACTGAAAGACAGACAAGGATGAGAAACGTGGCGGGGAGAGAGAGAGAGAGAGAGAGAATAGCAAAACCTATGGGCATGTCTAAAACGTTCTTTTTATAGTCCTGTAGTGGGCTAAGTTTAGACTAGGTTCTACATGCTATTTATGCTTGGTGGTGAGTGAAAGGCATTCAGATGAAGACCGCAAGAGCGTGCTATCTGGCTAGACTTTCCCCAACTCCTACTGCAGTCGCTATCAGATCACTTGCCTATAATGTAACTCGGTTGTGAACTCACACAGTGTAGGCTTTTGGCACAATACGTAGCACTCAAAGAAGTCACTGACCGCCTGGCACAATTCAAAATTGGGTTTTGCCTGATGATTCCGGTGCGCTCTAGGCCTGTAGAATGAGGTGGCCAATCTCACTCAGGCGGGCACGTGTGTGGAATCATGACAGGGTAATTAACCAAGATTGACAGTATGCCAGTGGGCACGGACAGTGCCTCTTGGAGTACGATTGCTGATGCCACTGTGATCCACCCAAGCCAGAGTGACAAAACGCCAAGGTATCTAACGCATCCTTCAGCAGGGGTCAGTTATGTCAGACAGATGAACCCAATCTTTTGATCTGCAACCTGAATAACCTGTACGCTTAACCACACAAGCACAGAGGACTCGGGTCCGGATACGGGCAGTACTATGGATCTACTATTCTGGGCGAGCCAGTTGGAGTAGGAATATTAGTATGCTGTAGTATCTGATGGATAGAGAAGGTTATCACCCTGTGATGGAGGGAGGCTAAAGGAAAATTAAATCGGCATAAAATAATCTAAAAGAATAATCATAATAATCGCCTTTAGTTAAAAGCAGTACAGGACGGCTTAGAAAAAGTAGAAAGAGTGCCTTAGTATTCAGGGGCATCTACAAACGTTATTGGGTTAGCCCAACATGTTTTGATCAGATGTGGGATCTATAGATTGATAGCTCTGAATTTAGCTTCAGACTAATACTTGCCCTTATATAGTAATACTTTCCCTATAACCTAAGAGGTAAGGGAATAAATAAGGCATGAGGAAAAGATGGAGTAAAAAAAAAATCAAAAGGGAAGAAAAATTATGCCTATTAATGATAATAATAGAGAGATTAAAGGCTATTCCCCAAATAGCAAAACCAACAAATTTAAATTAAACATGACATAAGTTTAGAATAGATTATTGGGAACTTGAATAAAAATCAAGTAATAACAAAATAAACTGGACAACGGTATTAAAATGAAAAAGACAGAAGGCAGAAAATTAATTAAAAAAAATTGAAAGTAACAAAATAATTCATAATACCAAAAGAAATAAAAACAGACCAATAATCTATACTTAGGTAACTAAACTATTGTTTGGATAAAATGATAACAGGGAAAATAAAATGCTTAATCGAAATTAAAACAAATTAACTCCAAACTGTTTGACCATTTCAGACCACTAGAGACACAATGGTGGGCGGAACTGATGTGAGAAGAGCAGAAGGAGACAGGGGGAGATGTTTCCAAGTCGCACTTCACATTCGGTTAGCCTTGTGCTAAAGTTTGTTAATGTTACAAAGTGTGAAGGGTTAGTTTGCTTAAGCTTTAGCTGGCGTTAGCCACTACCAAGAGGTTAAGAGTTACGCTTCACATCTGATTAGCCTTGTGCTAACAGTTTGGTAATATTAAGACGCGAAGGGTTAGTTTACTTAAGGCTAGTCGTTAGAAGCTAGCGAGTTGTTTTGCCCTGTGATGTAAACCGCGTCACCAACTCTGCCTCCTGAAAGGCGGATCTTATGCTTTGGGGTGGTGACTACGTCATTCACGCATGCGTGCGCGCGCACAAGTTACGTGGACGAGGAGTCAATGAGCGCTCGAAGAGCCGATTTATGAATGGAAGGAGCTCTCATTCATAACTTGGTATGCGGCTGACTTCACAAAGGCAAAGCATGAACCACTAAGATCCGCATAAACGGTCATTATATCATGTTGCCGTAACATTGATAATAATATTCGACCATTACAATTAGACAAACAAACATAAAATGCGAGACGTCTCTCGAGGCGGTGCACGTTTGTACACAGATTTGGTCCGGACGAACATAACTGAAATATGGGAATTCACATCCATATCAGATTTTGGTACCATTTAAAAACACGCTTATGATTCTGAGAATTCCTTTCGTCAGAAAGCGGTTAATAGGCAAGCTTGCAGCTCCCAAATACATTAATTTAGAACCGTCCAGCAGTTCTGAAATTAATTTCGCACGGCGGCGAAGCAAAGAGGTTAAACGTTTGGCAGCTAATCTAACAGTTTGAAACCACAGGAGAAATAGTCTAGAGGTTTTCTAGCTATAAGAAGGCCTTTTAAACGGACAGGTTTGGGGTTTCCAAACTGTCTTACAAGAGCTGAGGGAGATGTATTTTCCTCTGACA
Source organism: Danio rerio (assembly GCF_052040795.2). NCBI lineage: Eukaryota > Metazoa > Chordata > Actinopteri > Cypriniformes > Danionidae > Danio > Danio rerio. Next base: position 27,184,417 of record NC_141024.2, on the reverse strand, counting down.
GGCACACTAATATATTTAAATGATTTGCGGAACGTGCGTCTCAGCAAAATCGATTTAAAATATTATGAACTGCAGTTTAACTTGTTACACTCAACACGGGCAGCTCTCTGCTGTGTTTATTGAACAGAAGGGCTAGAGGAGGCTTTTCGTCCTCCCAGCTTTGAAGAAAACAAATTCGCTTCTCGCTGTCCTTTTTTTTCTTCTATAGCGCGCTCCATAAATCACAATAAATTGGAAAGTTTGTTTCACAGAAAATGTTTGGAAAAACTGCCTGCATTCGCTCCACCAATATGTAACAAAAATTAGCTCATTTTATGAATATTAATAATCAACAATAACGGTTTATTCTTAATTATTAATATTCCGGCTTAAGCTTTAGTCAGTTTGGTCAAACAAACATATGATTGTATATGATCATGCTCGCGCGACCGAGCGGACTCCCAGATTATGAATATTAATTATCAACAATAACGAATTATTATTAATCATTAATATTCCAGATCAATTTATTGTTAATTTGACCAAACAAACACAAGCCGAGCCGCCGCTCTTCCGAGCGGACACGGCAATGATCGATTCATTTAGAAAAAGGGAATTTAATTGCTACTTCTTGCGAAGTAGATTAATCATTCAAAAGTTTTAAACAACTTATAATAGCTAGGCAGGGGAATCTGTATTTCAGTGACATTTTCTCGTGAGGCAAACAATACAATTCATTTGATTATAATGGAATTTATTGACTAGTCAGACGGATAACGAACAAACGCACAAACATACATTAAACACAGAACAAAAAGGTAGACCACGTGGAGATATCGGGTGTATAGAATGCGTAACAACAAAGAGAAATAGTAAAGCGAGGAAATAGACATTTCAGGTAAAAGAGTGACAAAACTTTCAGTTCCACACGCACCATTATGGACCACCAAGATTATGAAAACAAAAACACCTTTTTTGATAAAAGGGGCACAGCTTAATCGCATAACTAAAATCGCCTCGACTTTCATGTCTGGAGGTCTCTCTTATGCGTCTCTCTTCCGTCGTGATGAAAACTCTTTTTGATGTCCTACTTGATGCGTGGAGTTTGTAATGCAGTTCGGACGAACACGATCACAAACTTTAAACTGAGTTTACTTTGCCGGAAAATAAAGAAAAAACATGGCGGGAAAAAGTCCATGCGGCTAAGACAAGCCGCGTGGCCCGAAGGCCACCTTTTGTGAGTTCTTTGTTCGGACGATCTCTTTCTGCACAGATGTTTGGGCAGAAGTCTGGTTATACCTGCGGGTCACGTGACAACCCGTTCAGCATTCTGACCAATGGTTTCAGCGGAAAGTTTTGGCGCAAATCCTTCCTTTGTCTCGAGGCTGCTCGTATGCAAATTTGAGTGTCCGCCAAAAGCATGCGGACAGGCATTTAATACAGGGATTTAAAGAATAAAGCAATGCGAGTTATGGTCTTGCTCTATGCATCATGTGTTGTAAAATGTCAGCAGAAACCCATCGGTACCAAACATGGGGGGTTTGAAAGTACATTAACATAATTTTTCATATCCTTACAATATGTATGCTTTACAAAGGCCTAAAGGGAACATGCATACAGGTTATAAGAGAGGTTACACAGGTAAGAAAAGTCAGAAATGAGATACAAAGTTTACAAAACATAACTTTAGTCTTGTACTGGTTCAGGATTTGATGAGTTAATTTTCTTTCTGTCGGAACAGCCTCGTGGTTGTGTGTGTGTGTATTTGGGCAGTAATGTCTTTGAAGTGACAGACTTAGTAATCCAGGGAACTGAAGAGATAAGTCTAGCGGGGGTACCCAGACTTTGTGGAGCCAGGAGTCGTAAAACCGTCCTGTCAAATGGACCCAGATCGTGATAAAATCATTAAGTAATTTTATCTGTGGACTGTACGCTACAAGCAACTGCCTCAAATTGGTCAACTGCTGAATGAGTTTATGAAGTAATGTGCTATACATGCTTAGAAGTATACTTATAACGATAACTTATTTTAGTTAATTAGAAAAGTTCGGTTTAACTCTAATGTCTTATATTTCACAACAGCACACATACATGTAAATCTGGAACTACCAGAAAGATTCTGACTGCATCAGCAACAAAACAGCCGCTATCTTTAAATAGAGAAACATGCAGAATAACATCAGCAGTTCACTGTTCGTCTTTAACTCATACACTGGCTCTACTCTCCTCCACAACGGTGACACACAGAAGAAATTAGCTTCAGGTTTTACAGTAAAATACTGTTTTTTCCTTTATTTAACGGTAAACTACTGGCAGCTGTGGTTGCCAGCAATCTACTGTTTTTTTAGTCTATTTCCGTAGTTTAAATTAACAGTATATTACTGGTAAAATACATTTTACACTGTGATTTTACCTCTCACACCTTTAACCCTTTAAACCTTACAGCATATACTGAAGTAAATGAATTAATCGAACGACTAATTAAATGATGATTGAGGATTAATGATGAACAAATGAAGAAATATTGAAGGGAAAAAACAAGAACAGAACATACTACATACATACAACTTTAGTCACAGCTTTATAATGAAATAACCTGAAGGTCAACAAATGATTAAATCATTTAAATTATCAGCGGATGATTAAACAACTCTACAAACATCATCACCAGCTACACTTATTACTGAAACGTTTGTTTTTGTATAACATCTACTAAAGTTCTACTTGAGAGTAAGGGTAACATTTTACGTCACCATCATGGAGAACAGAGTTTGCTTTAGTTGGGCTTTAGCCCTGACATCATTATCAATAATATATTTTGGCTGCTGCATTTGTTAGGAGCTTTGTTTAAAAAACTCGTTTGATGTGGCAAGCCAGCCAAACACCTAAATAAGATTTGGTGAAGTTCATGTTGCTATTAAATGGCAGAGTCTGTTCTATTTAGAATAATATAATTGGCTGCTCCTATTCAATGATTAATCTATTGTTTTACATTATAGGTCTATATGTGGCAATGATTTCTGGAAGTTTTTAAGAATATCTTGGACAAAAACACTTTGCTCTATGATGTAAGTTGCACTCAAACAGACATCAATAATCAGCATATGAACCTCAACTATGGTGACAAGTAACAAAATTAACAGTTTAATTCACAAACAGGCAATTAAAAGTCTAAACATAAACAAAAGCAGAATAAAACGCAAATAAAGAAAACTGTAAGACCATTATACTACATTTATTCATGCCGCAATGCATGCTGGGAAATTTGTACTGTGCCACAACCAGCATGCATTGCAGTATGAAACATTTTTATTGTTACCATTGTTAAGGTACAAGGTCTGATTCATCAGGTCTGAGTGTGTCTTTATCTTAACTAAAATGTGTTTGAATGTTATTTCTTAACTGTGTGGAAATATAAATTTATATCATCTAATTTCAAATTAACAATAATCTACGTATAACTAAAAAATTATATTCTCTGGTTTTTAATTATATTATTTCATTGACATGCCAGCTAGGAGGGTCAATTAACCTTTGCCTTGCTGACTACAGGCTAAGCCAAAGTAATGCAAATTGTCAGTTTCACAGCATGGGGTGTCTATTGTTTACTCTTTTCAATCAAATGGTCAGGAGGTTTTGTCTCCAGAACATGATAAGATCAGGCCGGAAAAAGCAGTTTACCCTGCCGACCACAACTCTTAATTTGCATGCTTTGTTTAGCTATATCCCCTCCTCCTAAGAACACAATATAGCCATGAAATCGTTGTCTCAATTCAGACTTGTGTGAGACTTGTGAGAGACTTGTGAAAGAACTTGCAGACTGCGGACCTCTAGTAGGCTCTTGCAGACACATGGACATCTTAAAGACGCTGTATGACTGCAGATTAACCAACACGTCTCAATAAAGGAATTCTGCTTGTTTCGAGTCTCCTGGACTGGGTTCTTCTCTTTTTTCACTCATTTATTTTTTTACAACAACTTGGTGCCGTGACCCGGATAGAGACTGAAATCATTAAATTCTCAACAATTTGCCACAAAAGACTGAAATCTTCCTGAAATTCAACTTGAACCTTCAAGATCAAGGAAACTTCTTCAGACGGAATCTTCAGCTCAACGGCTATTTGAAGTCACTCAGCGGACGTCACAAATTCTCAACTATTTGCTGACTCCAACCCTGATGAACATTGAAGCTACCTGAATACAAAGATCAGATCACTCCAGGCTGAATCTTTTCAGCTCAACCTCGATTTGGTGAGTTTCACTCTATCAAAAGAACCATACAGACCAGTCTATACACATGGTTATTCTCTGCTCCATCAGAGAAAAGTTAACAAACAGCTGCAGGGTTTGTTTAACAAAAAGTTATCCTCTATTTCAATAGAGAAGTAACAGTTTAACCTCTGTTCAGACAGAGAAGCAAAGCCTTACGTGCTATTTTCTTTTAAAAAGTTATCCTCTTTTCAGAGAAGTTAAGCCTTATGTGCTATTTTCTTTTCTTTTATTTCGTTTAACCTCTGTTCAACCAGAGAAGTTTAAGTTTAGCTATACAAGCTAATTTATGTTATCTCTTGTTCAGGCAGGAAGTTTTAGCAACATGTGCTAATAATGTTACCCTCTGTTTCGCCAGAGAATAAATTACTACACTTTCATCTGAAAAGTTTTAGTATTTTTACTTTGTGATAATAAGCTCACAAAATGTTCAGACAGAATACAAGACTGATCACTACAACTGAAAAAGGTGGTTTAACATCTCCTTTATTGTCAGATCAGGATTTCAAACCGCTGCTACGACGGCACATGGACTCAATAACAGAGTCAGTCAGACTAAATTTGACAAAGAAATTTAGCATTGACCCAGATGATGTTTGGACATTAGATGAATGCAAGAAAGTGCTTGATGCATGCATTCGAAAAACAATGTAAAAGGCATTATCTGCTGCTACAGAGAATTTAGTTTATCTCGAGCTAAACAACAAGCTCAAACTAAATCAGAATTAGAAAAACAGATCCAAGAGCTTTATGCTAAGATAACCTCATTAACAAAACAACTGAACCTAAAGAAATCAAAAACTGACATTGAGGAGGTTAGTCAGCCTGATAATAAACATCCTGACTTACAAATTGTCTCTGAAACAGACATTTCCATCCAATCAGATAGTGATTTGCTCATAGGTTCAGTGGAGGTTTGTAGTGCCAGAAGATCTAAGAGAACTGAGAGTTCACACAACAACACTTCTGTTGTTCAAATTCAAACAGTTTCAAGAACATTAGGACCTAGAGAAATAGACAGACTGTCTCAAAGCTTACCATCAGCACACACAAATTTTTCAGAGTTTAGCAGAGCACTAATCAGCAAAATGCGTCTTTATGACATGTCATTAACAGAAGTCACCCAGCTAATGTCTCTAATTCTTACTGAATCTGAATTCAACAGTTTTGAGCATACTGTGACCTCTAAATTACAACATGCCAGTAAGGATGATTTGAGAGAGGGTGTTTTGAAAGCTCTAAAGAACATTGTTGGCCCAAAGATCGACTGGTCAAAAGTGACTTGTTGTGTGCAAAGGAAAGATGAATCTGTGAATGATTTCACTGAAAGATTTTGCCAATCCGCCATTACTTACAGTGGATTAGCTGATAATTCGGACAGTGTGCTAAATGATAGAGGACCCCTAGTCCGCATCTGGTCAGATGGCCTTGCAACTGAATACAGACAAGCTTTGCCATTTCTTAACATCACCTGGTCTTCCACCACTCTCAGAAATAATCTGAACAGTTTAGCTTTGTGGGAAAGAGACTCTCATATCAAAGACAGAGTCAGATTTGAAGCAGCCGCCACTAAGGTCAACACGCAAAAGACATCAAATCACAAATGTCTTAGGAAAAATATCTGTTGTCATTACTGTGGTAAAAAAGGACATTGGATGAGGGAGTGTAGAAAGAATAAAAAGAACTTTAAAGAGATGAACAGGGTAAAACAACTTCTGAACAGTTTGCTAAATGCCCTCAACATACCCCTCCCCTCATCACTAAATCCATTGAGCTGTCCACAAAGATGCTAACCATTTTTTGGCTGTGAGTGCTTAATGTCCCCATTCATTTACAATTAAGATGAAAGACTCTTTGTAAAAAGACACAAAGGAAACTTCTTCCTTTTTATTGGGGAACTCTGCTTAAGTCCACTTACAGCCTTGAATGTGTTTAACACATTTTCCAATCACTACCCATTCAATGTTATGATGTCTGATAGGACTGATATTTATTGAATGATAGTTTGTGTCTCACATTTTAAAGTTTGCCCACCACACTCAGGGACAGAACAGGACACACAAACCAGTGAGGAGCCCAGGGCAGAACTGAAAGCAACAGGCTTCAGGGGCCGCACCCTGTGGTGAAGACTCCCTTTTTCCCCATTTATCCTCACCTCACTGTTTTATAGGTGTCATAACTTTAAGATTAGGAGACAGAAAATACACAACACTATACGATCACCTGAATAACTAGACACATAAACTGTATGATCATACAAGTCTATGCATGAATACTGCTGGTCTGCTGTTTCCGTGTTTTCTTGTGTGCAGGTAAACACAAACACTGCATCTTCTCAAGAAACACTCTGAACCAGAGCTTCACTACTGAGATCCATGAATGACAGGAAGTCATCAGATCAACTCTGTGCTGGAGAAGAACCACTAGAAACACCTCACAAAAGACTGAACACTATTCACAAGCCATGGACTTCCAGAAGATCTGCAGTTTAACTACATGATTTTTGTGTCATCATGTAGGATTTATGACATTACAACTGATTGTCATAAACGTGTGAACAGTTTAGAAATCTACACTTACATCTATGTAGATATTGAAATGACACAGAATAAGTTAAATGTGCCTGTAACTTTTTCCAAGTTACATGACTAGAAGATGGGGCCTCTGTTATCAAACAGAAGCCATTGAATGGATTTAGGAAGGCTTATAAATTTATATTTTTTGTGAAAGTTTTTAAATAACTCTCAAAGGGGGAACTGTGGAAATATAAATTTATATCATCTAATTTCAAATTAAAGATAATCTACGTATAACTGAAAAATTATATTCTCTGGTTTTTAATTATATTATTTCATTGACATGCCAGCTAGGAGGGTCATTTAACCTTTGCCTTGCTGACTACAGGCTAAGCCAAAGTAATGCAAATTGTCAGTTTCACAGCATGGGGTGTCTATTGTTTACTCTTTTCAATCAAATGGTCAGGAGGTTTTGTCTCCAGAACATGATAAGATCAGGCCGGAAAAAGCAGTTTACCCTGCCGACCACAACTCTTAATTTGCATGCTTTGTTTAGCTATATCCCCTCCTCCTAAGAACACAATATAGCCATGAAATCTTTGTCTTAATTCAGACTTGTGTGAGACTTGTGAGAGACTTGTGAAAGAACTTGCAGACTGCGGACCTCTAGTAGGCTCTTGCAGACACATGGACATCTTAAAGACGCTGTATGACTGCAGATTAACCAACACGTCTCAATAAAGGAATTCTGCTTGTTTCGAGTCTCCTGGACTGGGTTCTTCTCTTTTTTCACTCATTTATTTTTTTACAGCAACTGTAAAGTAATTATATAAGTATCTTTTATGTTTCCACTTATTAATTAAATTAATATCAGCAATTAAGCATAAAATTTATTGCTTCATCCAGATTTATACCTAAACATTTATCAGAACTAATTTCAGACAAATAGATTAATCTATTTATTGACTTTCCCACATTATTGCTATAATAAAAGTGTTTTGTAAACTCTATTTTACAGCAGCAGAAAAATTTAATTAAATAAGTTCAAGGGTGAAGACACCACCTAAACCAGCCTCTCACTCCATTACGGTGACAAGAAAAACACCTAAATTTCTGTTGGATCTCAATGTGAATAGTATGGAAGTCAAATTAGTCAGTAATAAGTGTATCTGCTGTTGTTTGTGGAGTTGTTTAATGATCCTCTGCTGAGACTGAAGGTGTTTTATTTTACTTGATTTTATTTAATGCTGTGACTGACGTCACTGTTTGTGTTTCTTTCCTTCAGTACTTGTGATTATTAAAAGCAGGTGTTCATCAGTGTCTGAATTCTCTCATTAATGTTCATTAAAACTGTCAGGTGAACTATATTGTTGAACTAGTTGATGGAATAGTGAACAAGGGCACAAAGTGTGATTTTAAAGACAGACTTCAAAAATGTCCAATCTGAACTCTGTTAGCTCACAGTTTTCTTCAGTTGGTTACTTTCTCGAAAACAAAATGTTACCCAGAATGCACTGTTTTTAGCAGACTATTACTGTTTTAGTGAAAAAAACATTATTTTACTGTGGAATCTGACCGTTTTTTAACAGCAATTTTTTTACAGTGTATATATATATATATATATATATATATATATATATATATATATATATATATATATATATATATATATATATATAAAAATATATATACAGTCCTCTTTTTGAACATACAGTATAATCATGTGATTTAAAAAACCACAACACGAGTGTGGTTTCTAGATGGGAATCAGCTGTCATATATACACAAACACACACACACACACACACACACACACACACACACACACACACACACACACACACACACATATATATATATATATATATATATATATATATATATATATATATATATATATATATATATATATATGACAGCTCCCATCTCCCATATGAACATGATTTCCATCTAGAAACCACACTCATGTGTTGAGGTTTTTCAAATCACATGATCATACTGTAAGTTCTAAAAGAGAACTCATGAGGTTTTTGAAAGGAACAGTGAGCGCATTACAGAACCCTGTCACCAATACGTCCAGGTAAGATTATGCAATACAGTGATTACTTTACTATGCACAGTGTGTTTTGCAGTAAACTACTCTATAAACCTGGTGTTCATTAGTACATACATTTGTTATACAGTACAGTGAAGCATTTTCACTGTATCTTACTTTTAGAGAGTCATGAAGTTGGAGGTCAATCAAGTCCCACATGAAATTATATTGTTGACGAGGCTGGCTTCAACTTGGAGAAAAGGCGTCGCCGTAAGAGAAACATAATAGACCAAAGGGCCATCGTTACCATGCCGGGCCAGAGAAGAAGTCGGGCAAATGCAAAAGACCAGGCAGAATAGAAAATTATTTTGTTTTTTATTATAATTGCGGTGCTTTTTCTGTTTGTGTATCTTGCAGTGATGTCCTTTTGCAAATAAAGTCTGTACTGCAGCAATTCTGTGTCTATATTTTTTGCAGTAAAAGAAAGAAAATGCATGCATTTACTAAACCCAACAAAATGAAAATGTAGAGAGTCTTCAAATATAAAGGTCAGAGCTGACACATAAACTAATGCAGTTTCTGTCATTTTAGCTGATGATAGTGTTTTTATTGTCAGTGTTTTCTGATTGACTGAATGTTTCTGTTGAAAGAGAACATGTGTTTGTGTTTTTAACAATTATGTCATTTTGAAAAATGTTTTTCAGTGTTTTGTTAGACGTGGTGTAGTGTGTATTTTATTATTGTATTTTGAAAAGAAGTTCAGAGGTTTAGTTTACAATGTGTGATTTTGAGCATAAAATTAACTGTTTTGTCAATTGTGTGTTTTAGGTGTGTTGCTGCGTTAAGAGTTTAGCAAACTTGTTAAATGTATTAAAAAAACTGTCATAGCCATTGTAAAAAAAAAACTGTAAACACATATTGTCAAAACCCACACATATTGTTTGAAAATGAAAATGGCATTTATGTTATTATTAGACTCTGATTTGTTATTTGTTGCCCATAGGCTATTTTCACATTTTCACATTTGAGGTGCTTTACTGGAATGACAAATAACTGTACATTCTTGCCAAAGCAGTGCAGCGTTGCTGTATAGAAACAAGACAGTGCAAAAAGTAGTAGTGCAGTAGTGCAAACAAATATGAATATAACATATAATAAATAGAATAATAAAAATAAAAATAGAATAATAATAATAAAAATAGAATAATAAAAATAAAAACAGATTTTTGATAACATTAAACAGAATAAAGGTAATGATAGTAGCCTATTATCAAAAGTAAGTCTACAAATAAAGAGTTCCAGTATTTGTGTGTTGGAGGCAGTGGAGAGAGTATTGTTGGTTGAACACATCAGCACACACACTCCCCCAGTAAGATGGGCAGTTTCTGTTCGAGAGGGACTCAAAGTTGTTTTGTATGTGTTGGATTATCGGGTAGAATTTCTTCCGGATCTCAGAGCATTTAGTGCACTCAGTAAGGAAGTGCAGCCCTGTCTCAATCAGCTAAGGGCAGTGTGGGGAAAGCTGCTCCTCCACCGGCAGCCATGTTTTTCTGTGCCGGCCTGTCTATACGGCCAGCTGGTGTCTGCTGCCAGCTTCTAACATGTTAGAAAATTCTGCAAAACAAACTGTCGGTATCTCCCCGCGGTTGAAATTGTTTGTTATTCTAAAAAAAAGTGTCATAATTAATACAATTATTATTATTCAAAATGAAATTATGTTTATTTTGTCGCATATAGTTAAAGGGATGTGGGTAAATAATGTGCTTCAATCCGGCTACCACCGTAAGTGTGGGAAGCACTGTAATTGATAGTTTTATCAATTACAATAAGTGGTGAAATAAATACATTAAAATTTTTATTAAGTGTTGTTCACATTAAATAATAATAATACAAAAACATTTATTTGAAAAGTATTTTGTGACACCCACATTCGTCATTAAAACGCAGGTTTATGTTTTAAATAATAACTCAGAATCCATGCCTTAATTTTAGTCCGATGAAAACTAAGGTCTATGCAATACTATATGTAAAAACTAAACTATTATAAACTAACTTTTAGGAAACGGCAAATCAACAAACTATGTTTGTAATGACTGTTGTTTTTGGACTCTCAGTAATGATTTAAACCACACTGAACTGAGCTAAACTGAACTGAACTTTTATGTGAAGCTGCTTTGACACAATCTACATTGTAAAAGCGCTATACAAATAAAACTGAATTGAATTGAATAAAGGCTAAAGAACTTAATTCTATTTGCTTTTTGCAGCCTAGGGCTATACTTCTCACCATGTATCTTTTCTAAAACATACAGTAAAGTGTAATATCATGTTTATTACTAAGAAAACTAAATCAAAATGATAATTTAATTGAACACATCACATCACATAAGGTACGCATACAGAACCGTCTGTTTAGTATCGTAAAAAGGCAAAGCTGAATATCTATGGTTAAAGTGCCACCCAGCGGTCAAATGCTGCTGGTGCCGTATGAATGGCGGCAAACGGAACACATTGAAGTAGTAACATCTGTATGTCCAAACAGCTTGAAAAGTAGATTTTTTTTCACCATTGGTGTACTTTAAAACTGTACAGTATATTTATTTTTAGATAAGATTTCTCTCAAGGTTTTCTTCTTCACTTTTGTCAGTTGGAAAAGTTTACTCCTTGCCGCTGTCGCCACTGGCTTGCATGGTTCGGAACTTGTGGAGCTGTGCATTGATAGATTTGCTCTTCAGTGTTTGGACTGTCAGCAGTGAAAATTAAACCACACTGAAATGAACTAAACTGAATTTAAAAAACTAGACAGACACAGTTTTAATTTTCTATCATCTTCTACATTAAGCTGCTTTGACACAATCTACATTGTAAAACCGCCATAGAAATAAAGATAAATTGAACTGAAATAAATATGCATTTCTGGAGATTGCAAATAATGTACCAAAAGTACTTATGGCTACATTTTGTCTTAAAAACAAATAATACAGGGTGGTATGACATTGTTCCTTTTTGCGCTTACCAGCTGACCAGTTACCTCTGTATAGCTGGCTTTCCCCCTGTTACCAGTTTGTCAAGTTTGATCGCCATGCACGTCAACAGACTCGAGACGCAGAGAGGCATTGACCACAACAACAGGGTTTGAGTCCGGTGAAGAACAATTCCAGAAAGCGGATAGGACAAAAACAGAAGCCAAAAAAATAAAATAAGCAAGTAAATAACGGGGTGATAATGTGGTAAAATCTGAAAACGCTGAGCATTGTTGTATATACTCTTCAGTGTTTGGACTTTCAGCAGTGACATTTATAATACACCTAACCGTAATCTAAACTGAACTTTAATAATGTGATGTGTCATGTTTGGTATAAATTTTACATGAAAATTAAGTGAACTGAAATAACCAATAATTTCATCTTTGGAGTGAGTAGAAATGGAGTGTGTCATTTTTATTTATTTTTTTTTACAGAAGAATGATTTATCCAGAAGGTAGCATTTTTATTTATAATTTTATTGATTAAAGTAAGTCGAAGTAAAGTTAGAATAGTCAAAAGATGATAAATAAATATTTAATTATGAACAGCAAACACACACACACACACACACACACACCATTGTCAGGGGCAGAGCATTATCTGAGAAATCGTATAGATGCCTGTAAATATTTAGATATGCAACATCATCTCACTTTCTTAATAAGGAGGAAACACCCACCACACTCCATTGTCAGGGGCAGAGCATTGTCTTGAGAAATCTTATGGATGCCTGTAAATATTTAGATATGCAACATCATCTCACTTTCTTAATTAGGAAACACCCACCACACACCATCAGATGTGTGATCCAACCTGATATGAACCTATATAGATGTATTATATAATTTAATAGACAAGAATCTAATTACTGAAATTATGAACTTCTTTTGCTTTTCCACAAAAGAAAAAAAGATTGCCAGAAAAAAAGTTTGACTTTGCAAATTCCACAATCATTAAATTTAAGCAGTGTACCTGAATATGGACATACAGAGCCTTTTCATAGTTGGATTTATGACTGAAGTCCTTTGTAGTGGCCAGTCAATTTAATAGCTAAGTCACATCAATGGTCATCATCATATGTGATGTTTTTTTAATATTGAGGTCATTCTCATTGAGAACTCTCAATACCAATGAACTCACCCTACAATTAAATAGAGTATAAACCATCATATTTTAACCCTTTTAATGGTCTCATTTAGTATTTTGATATACAACTCTATAATTAGGCAGCTGTCTAGTTTAAAGCACACCCTTTAAATACATGTGTTCAAAAAAGCCTGGGACCTCATGTATCAACGCTGCGTATGCACAAAAACTTTGCATACGCCAGGTTTCACGCTCAGAATCACTTACGTTTGGATTTACTAACGATGAACTGAGCGTGGGAATGTGCGCAGCTACACGCCAGCTTTATGGCTGGCGTACGCACATTTTTTGTGCGTGTCTGTTTTATTTCCATTGGCGACTCCTAGAGGCAGTTGTGTTAAATTTCTCTCTACAAAGTGTCTGAGCCTCAAAGTTTCTCAGCAATAGCAGCTGTATGAGACGGGTTCATCTAGCAGGTATATAAGATTTCCATACCATACATTTGACCAGCTAAACATTAAAGCACAATTTTTCCCAATGTAATCTGAGCTATCTAATGCACGCACATTGCTATAAAGACACTATCTGAAGATGAACTTGCTTGCATGAATCAGAAACATTTCCATTCAATAAATGTGCAAATAAAATATGATGCACAAACTATAATTTCAATAAATTATAAAATAATTTCAGTGGGACCACTATTTTGCTGTCGAGCTCTCTCAGACAGTTCAGCATTAGCTGAGCGCGCTCTCTGGAGAGGCGCGCTGTCAAAGGTGACCGAGTCCAGCTCCGGCCCGAGGAAAGAGATCCTCTGCACGGGGGCGAGTTTGCTCTTTTCTCGGTTGACCTAAAACCCCAACAGGTGGAGGTGCCGGAGCACCTTGTCTCTGTGCATAATCAATTGCTCCCAATAGTTGGCTAAAATCAGCCAGTCGTCGAGATAATTGAGTATGCGGATGCTCGCGAGCCGAAGGGGCGCTAAGGCACCCTCCGGAAGGGGAGGACATTGTATTGCCAAGCTCGACCTTCAAACACAAACTGCAGAAACTGACGGTGGCGAGGAAGAATAAAGACATGGAAATACGCGTCCTTCAGGTCTATTGCTGCAAACCAATCCAGAGGACGAACGCACCGGAGGATGCGCTTCTGCGTGAGCATTCTGAACTGCAGCTTGAGCAGACAGCGGTTTAAAATGCGCAGATCTAGGATTGGCTGTGACCCACCGCTCTTTGCCAGGAGGACAGCAATCTTCTCTCGCAAGACAGGGGCGAACAGAGGGCTGACCCTGGTGAATACACACCTGTGAACTTGGGGGGCCGTTTCGCGAACTGAATCGCATAGCCAAGTCTGATTGTGCGTATGAGCCACCGTGAAGGGCTGCCCTCGCTAACCAGGCAGGCAGAGCTCCCGCTAATGGACTCATCGCTACAATCGCTGATGTACCAGCAGTGGGGCAGCACGGAGTGGGTGTGCTGATCCGGGAAGCGCGAGGGTCCCACGGAAGAGCTGGAGGCAAAAAATTTGCGCTCACTCCGCACCCAAACACCGGAGGGGAGGCTCGAGGGGTGGGAGAAAGGAGACCATCCTCCCAGCGCTTGTGAGCCACTGGCGAAACGCACCGAACCTGTGATCTAGAAAGCATAGCGTCCCAGACTGGCAGATTTCGGGCTGTCACATCTGGGGAAGTGGAAAAGTGCTCTTTCATTGATGTTTTTATGGCAGTAAAGTATAGCGGCAAATCAATGCCAATATTAATCGAGCGCAGCGGTGATGTTTGCGCACGAGGAGAAGTGAACCGTGAGCAGATTACAGGTCTACACACGAGAAAACTACAGCTCGCGAGCGCACAGGGGATCTTCGAGCGCGAGAAAAAAAGTCCCGCGCATGCACATCATCATCTGTGCGCACTATGTACGCTCTCGCGAGCGAGGTCATGCCTACAGTGCGCGCGCGCGATCAGTTCTCTCCGCTCGCTCGCTGCTTCTTCTCTCTGCTCACGCGAAACATTTTGTATTTTTGTCAGTCCTAGGGCGGGACTTGGTTTACTTGTTATCTCTAACGCTATTGGCTACTCTACCTTTCCGGAAGTTAGCCAGGATTGGACGCAGGTTAAAGATCACGCCGTTAAATATATATACAATTTGCAAGTCATAATCATAACAAACTTTCTGAGAACTTTATGAGGATTCACTCTTGAGAAACAGTCAAATAATAATTATTAATCTTCTAAAATAATGACTTGCATTCTTGTAACATGACTTTCTGAACCCATTTGATTTGTCCCGTGCAGCACTTGTCTGGTTTGTTGTATTTTACTTTATTATTACCCCAACAGCAGTGCTCATTACACTTGGGGATTATCTTTCTAGGAAATATTGTCTTCAGACGAGTTTATTTGCTTTTTAGATACAATGCATACTATATGTGAAGTGCAGCTTTGTATATTATTATAATTATTAAAATTATTTGTAATATTGATCAGTGGAAAATATATATGTATATATATATATATATATATATATATATATATATATATATATATTTCAATCTCATTTTTAGTTAATGATTGAATAACCTGCATATAAAGACTTCAATCAAAAAAGATTAGCCCAATTAAACATAGAATACAGTGACAGACATTCAGATGGGTGTTTATCGCCACCTATTGAGCAGCAATTTAATTTCTACAATCTTCGTTTGGCTTCACTCACTGCATGTATCCATTACATTATTCCACTTCAGAGGCATACAAATACCACTTTCTATATAACATGCCCACATCTTAAATGTCACATATGCAGTTGAAGTCAGAATTATTAGCCTACTCTTTTCTTGTTTTATTTCGGCTAGAATAAAAGCAGTTTTAAATTTTTTAAAACCCATTTTAAGGTCCATATTATTACCCTCTTTAAGCTATTTATTTTTTTCGAAAGTCTACAGAACAAATCAGCGTTATACAATGACTTTCCTAATTACCCTAACCTGCCTGGTTAACCTAGTTAAGACTTGGAATGTCACTGTAAATATCTAGTCAAATAATATTTACTGTCATCATGGCAAAGATAAAATAAATCAGTTATTAGAAATGAGTTATTAAAACTATTATGATTAGAAATGTGTTGAAAAAAACTTCTCTCCATTAAATAAAAATTAGGATAAAAATAAACAGGGGGCTAATAAATCAGGCGGGCTAATAATTCTGACATTAACTGTATAATGGAATAACAGACTAATGGCAATATATTTACTATAAACCTTTGTACTTTAAGCACTTCATGCATGTGTAGCCTATTTTGTATAATATTGTCCATCCAATTTATTCTGACTTATTCTTCATAGAAAATGAGTCAAAGACAATGAGTCTAAGAAAAAGAAAAAGATTTTTTATAAATTTGAACACGTTTGGCTTTAGTTCAGTTTAAATGTAGGTGCTAAACTTCATCAAATAGTTCAAAAACACAAATTTAAAGTCTGAATTATTCGTCTTGAATTATAAGCCCATGTATATTTTCCCCAATTTCTGTTTAATGGAGAGATCTTTTGCCACATGGTATAACTCTCTCTTTCTCTTCCAAGTAATAAAGTTTGTTACAGAAATGGTCAAATGGTCATGAAGGTAAGAATAGGCATTATTATGAGATTAATTATTACAAGATAATCTCATTCACATCACATCTCATTATTGAAAGTAAGTCGTCACCTATTATTACTGAGAAAGTAAGTCTATTAGTTTCACATTGTGACATTATGATAAGATATCCTATATATTTTTATTTAACGGAGAAACTAGCTTACATGCGTCCAATCCCGGCTAACTTCCGGAAAGGTAGAGTAGCCAATAGCGTTAGAGATAACAAGTAAACCAAGCCCTAGGACTGACAAAAATCCAAAATGTTTCGCGCGAGCACTGTAGGCATGACCTCGCTCGTGAGAGCGTAAATAGAGACTTTTTTTCTCGCGCTCGATCAGTAGAGCGCGCGCGTGAAGATCCCCTGTGTGCTCGCAAGCTGTAGTTTTCTCGCGTGTAGACCTGTAATCTGCTCACGGTTCACTTCTCCTCGCGCGCAAACATCACCGCTGTGCTCGATTAATATTGGCATTGATTTGCCGCCATAGTAAAAAGTGCCATTAGAAATGAGGCGGGACAAGAGCAAGTTCCCTCTTCTCCGGATGACCTGTCCCAGGGACGCTTCGCGGTTCGGTACCGGACTTAGCGACCCTCTGGGTAGGGGGGCTGCCTGTTTTTGAGGTGCTCGACACGCTCACTTCGCCGGAGGCGTGTGTAGGGGCGGTGCAGCTCTTGTAGGTGGGCGCCTATGGCGAGGAGCAGCAGATATGGATGCTGGCGGTTTCAGTTTCGGCCACGAGGGCGCGCAGTGTACGTGCGCTGACCTGGGCTTCAAAGCGGGCGTAGATCAAGTTAAGCTCGTCCGGGAGAGACGCAGCAATGTTTACAGTGGTGGATTTGTTACTTTTAAAGTCTGTGATGTGATTAAGTCCCTGCCACATCCTCCTTGCATTATTGGTGTTAAATTGACCCACTAACTTGTCTCTGTATTGACGTTTTGCTGCTTTGATGGTTTTTCTGAGGTTGAAATTTGTTTGTTTTTGTTCCTCAGCATTTCTAGATTTATAGGCGGAAGCTTGCATAGGCGCTGTTCAAACTTCGCCATCGATCTATGGTTTTTGGTTGGAGTAGATAAGGACAGTTTTTGTTGGGACCATGTCTTCTATGCATTTCCTGATGAAGCACGTGACTGTGTCTGCGTACACGTCAATCTTGTCATCACACGGTGCCCGGAACATGTCCCAGTCCACGTGATCAAAGCAGTCTTGGGGCTCTATTTTGATGGTCCATGCGCAGAGCACAAAACGCAGGGCGCAAACGCTTTTAGGGTGTGTCAGAACGAATTTATGCTAATTTACGAACGGGAAAATCCGCTTTGCGACGTGGCGCATGGTCTAAAAGGACTGAGTTTATTTTCTTAATGAGTTATAGGTGTGTTTTGAGAATAAACCAATTAGAGTCTCATCTCCCATTACCTTTTAAAGCCAGCTGCGTCACGCCATAAGAGCATTCTCTATTTACAGGACATAAAGTAAGTCTAAGTGGAAAAACTGAGCATTTCACTAGCTAACAGTTAACAGTTTTTTTAAAGAAAACTTAGAGCATCTACTGTGTGATAATGAGATAATGGATCACTTTCACTTTAGCTCTTGGATAGGGAAACCTTTACGCCTTTATCAATTAGTCTATAAATAATTAATTGCGTTTGTTAAGCGCAAATATTCGTTTCAAAACTATTTCTAAATTCAGTTCTAATTTCCAGCAAACGAATAAATGAACAACAATAACGAAGTGTGTTCAAAAACCTGAGTTATATCCTAAAACACATGATGTGCCCCTTATGGTCTAAAACCTGACAGGTGGGGAAATCTAAGCTTGTTTTTAATAAAACAAATATATGAATATAATAAATAATAATGCTAATAATAATAACACTATACAAAAGCAAATTATTTTGAATGAACTGAAAAAGCCTCCCGAGATGAAGGCATAAAAGCAGTGATTTTTCATTTTTATGTAGGCTAGAAAATATGTTTTGTAATATTTTAATCCTTTATATTTATATCCTATATCTATTCTTATTATATCCTATATATATATCCTTAATATTTAATTTTTTTCATATGTAAAGATTTTTGCCTATTGCTCTCTTGTGCGTATTAAGCAGTGTGTACGCGTGGCGCAACTCTGCGCCGGAGTTTAGACCGGGTTTGTTTTGGTCTAATGAAAAATCTATTTTAGTTTCTCAAAATAGCAACACGCCAGCCGTGCGCCTCAGAATGCTTTCCTTTTTAGACCAGAATGCCTATGGGCGCTGTAGGAACTCATCGGCATTTTTCAGTGGTCAACACAAGTTGAATATGAAATCTTGGGCATCTCCAATGGTCTCATTCATTGAACTAGCTTGAGAGCTTATACCATCAGGATAACAGAACCCCAATTGATTTCGGGCTCCTCTGACCAGTACTTCTCCGCAGATGTTCTGGTACCCTTCGGCTAACTAGCCAATGACTAATTAAATCAGTTAAATTAAAAACAATGGCCCTTACAGGATCTTCAGCGGAAACCGTTTCACGAGACTTTTAAATGACTCCTGGTCATGTGCTCGCCTTGGGCACATCCTGCTAGATGCACAATTTCGTAGAGACAAAGAGATCTCTAGAAACATTAATGCATATGGATGAAAGACAATCTGTTAAAATGTTAGAACTAAGGCAGATGTATCTTTGAATAATATGCCATAATGTTCCTCATATGCTGTTTATTCCAATCAACCAGGTTAATCAAGGTGTTGTTTTAACCCTTATAACTGAGTAAAATGATCTGTATGTGTCTGAAATGTATGATATCTGGTATTGAACGAAAGCTAGTGACATTTGCAATACAATCGTGTAAATGAAAAACTAGTAGTACAAACAGTATTCATCTTGTAACATTTGATGTAAGATAGTTTAAATCTTGCAAGAGTTCTACCACGTGAAATCTACATGCAGTCTGTTAATTATTGACCTTTCCTACGTCAATACGGGGTGTGGCCCCGCCCTTCATGGCAACTGCTCATTGGCAGACAGTACCATGGGGACGAACTAGACCAGGTCACTTAAAAATGCCCTGCGACAAAGAAACTTTGCTTTTTGCATCAGCTAGCTTGCGCATGCTTTTGCTCTCTGCCCCCTTTCGCCTGCCCGGACACCGCGCTGCCATGCGACTGGGTCACAACGAACTTCCACGCAAACCTCTTAAGTTTCGGGACTCCCGAAGCTGCACAAACTTCTGCAAAACCGACTCTCAGCAGTCCGTCACCTAGGTAACCCAGAACAACAGCCATTCACGAGCGTGTGAATCCCAAAGACGTCATCGAAGCGAGTCACCACCCAATCAGGAGCACCGTGTTTCCCCAAGGCCAGCCGGCGAAGGAGATTCGACTTCAGCAAAAGGGGCGCAAGTAACACAAACTAATGTTGTCACTAGCTGATTGGTGCAGATTAATCGTAAGCAGTTAAAAATAAGATAAATCTCTGCTTTTGTGGTTTCTCAGGTGTTATTTTAAGATCTTGTAAGAAGTATTAGAATTAATTTGGGATGTTGTCAACTCATTTTGCATCCTCTGAGCTGCCTCTGTGTGTATGTGTGAATGTGTGTGCGTTTGTTTGTTGTTTGCTTATTACGTAGTTAGTTTCATGTATTGTAGTGTAGCTCAATAAATCTTTGTTCTCATTTTGTAAGAACTGTGTTCTTGTTTATGTGCTTCTAAGTCATTGCCTTGAGCTGTAGATCTTGTTACCTTGCTAAAGTTAACCCAATACTGTGTTATGTTATTATTGTTGGCCACGTAAATAATATTAACAAGATTGGTAAGATACGATGTCTTCTATTTGCGGGACAAATGGTAAAGTGTGAATCTTGTAATCTGATTCAATCTGACTCAATTGAGTCGAATCAATGATTTGAATCTTCATGATCTGATTCACTGAAATGAGCTAATAAACCCCTGATCGATATTAAAACGTAGGTTGATCCCCTACAGCGCACATATGAGCACTAATGCATTTGCTATTTAAACTGCATAGCGCAACGCCTCAAAACGACTGAGCTGCAACGCCAAGCTGAAACTAGCAAACAAGTATTGCACCGCGCCTTGCGATACATTGTGCTGGGTGTATGTCAAGCTCTGAAACGCCCTGAGGGTGGGTGGTCCCCGTTTCAGTTTCTGCCTGTAAGCAGGCAAGAGCAAAACAGAAGAGTGATCTGATTTGCCAAATGGTGGGCGAGGGAGGGATTTGTATGCGTCCTGGAACGGAGAGTAGCAATGGTCTAGAATGCAATGCCCATGCGTGTTTGTGGTGATGTGATGATAGTATTTTGGAGCGATTTTCCTGAGATTGGCATTGTTAAAGTCCCCTGTAACAATAAACTCTGCCTCTGGGTGTGCGGTTTCCTGCTCGCTTATGTTACCGTACAGTTCCCTGAGCGCCTGCTCTGTGTTGGCTTGAGGGGGGATGTACACAGTTGTAATGGTAACAGCTGTGAACTCCCTCAGTGGCCAGTATGGCCGACACCAAAGCATAAGATATTTCAGATCAGGAGAACAAAATGATCTAACTGGGTGTATGTTCCTCTCATCACACCATGAGTTGTTAATAAAGAAACAAACACCTCCTCCTTTGGTTTTCCCTGTAAGTTCTTTCGTTCTATCCGCGGCTCTCTTTCCTCTTTTCCGGCTGCGTTTTCTTCATCGCTTCGGTTATGTGACCCAGACAAAAGGCTCCGTTGCTGTGTTTGTAAACAGAACGTTGTTAAAGAACTCAAAGTCTGGTCTTCGATGTGCAACAAGGGAGCCACTTACCCAAAGTGTGTGTTTGTCTTAGGTAATGTGTACATCTATTAAAACACACAAAACACAAGAAAGTTTGCTTGGAGCTCGCAACACAGCAGCCATGCTCTGTGCAATTTTGATGATGTATAATAAAGCCATTCTACGCTGAGTTCCTCCCGAGTGGCAGAGCACCTCACCCTATCTTTGAGGGTGCACCCTGCAAAAGAAACTCATTTCAGGTATTTTATTATGAGATTGTATAACCAAAGCTCATGACCATAGTTGAGAGTGGGGAGAAGTTGAAGAACATAGACTTGGTCTCATGTCTGCCTGCCTTCCTAGGTGTATGGTTCCATTCTATCAACACAATGATAGAATCAAATGAATGGTCAAAGGTTAATTGCATGTAAGCCTTTTCTAGAGCTTCTGAAAATAATTCTGTTATTTATTCTGACTCCAATTTCAATTAACTCAACATTTTGAAGGTAGTCAAAATATGCTGGGTCAACTAATACCCAATTAGTCCGGTTACCACCTTATCACTCTTCTATACAACTTACTTAAACAGCGTTAATCCTTAATTAAATTGTCTCTGTACTGAAGTGCCGGCTGCTTTACAGAGTTTGGTGTGATTTGTTTGAATATCATGTACATGAATTAAGGTACCACCAGACTTCACAAAATCTACTGGATATGACAAAACTCAGGAGAATTCAGAATGCCACAAAACTTTATTTTCCAGATAAAAGTGTATCATATCAATAACAGAATCAAATAATAAAAAGCCAATGTAACTAATATGGCCCACCAGACACATACACATTTTGCATTTTATTCCACAACCCGCCAACTTTGCCCAGAGAAGGCTCGAAACCTAATTCCAAGGTATTTACGACCCAAAGGAATGTGCCATGTGGCATTAAACACAGCAACAACTTAGAAAGGACTCTTTAAACTGCTTGTTTAACACTGACGTTTTCATATAAACTTTACTCTCTTTATGTTTAATCATATGTTTTGCAAAGTTTCTCTTTCTCTTGTATTAATATTTTTGGTTTTAATACCCTTGCATATAATGTTTAACTGTACCTAGGCTAAGCATCCTTTTATACTGTTCAAGTTTGGACTTTTCGAAAAGCTCACTCGCTGTACAAATTGATCGTTGACAGTTTATTTTAATATGAGTGCAACATATTAATGTTTTAAGAGACTTTAACATTTTTGTCCCGATTTACATAAAATTTGCCTATGCAAATTATTCTGCCTCGGACAAAGACCCATAAATTTAATATTCCTGGAAGTTAGCTTCTAATTGGTCAACTTTCCATGAAGAGTGGATCCGAACCTGCCCTATAAAAGTTGAAAACCAAGCTAAACTCTCTCTCTTGGAATCTCCTCTGTTCAAACTCTCCTGGGACCGCTCTTGGGACTCTTTCTTCAAACACGCTGCCTGGGAGCCTGGGTTGTTCGAATCAAAAGAGTCGATTCATTTGAAGCCCCGTTCAAATGAATCTTCCCCCGCCAAGCTATTCTGCTATATAATGTTCCAGAAGGTACACGAGCCTTGAAATCTGAATCATAACTCGCAACATTATAACGGCGGGAAAGGCGCGGAAAGAATAACCTTGAGCTAATTTACTACAGTAATAATGGTGTAGATATGCGGGCACTTTAATCTACAGTATAATTTATCACAGATTATTAATGTGGATATGTGTAGTAATCAGCAGTAAAGCCAGGAACTTGTGGAAATTAATTTCCAATATAAACAAATGCTGCAGAGTTAACACTAAACTCTGACCCTTTTCTTAAGCTCATCAGAAAGTGGCAGTTGAGACAGTGACCATTTGTCTTTTGTTTATCTGAAAGACAAAGGTGTTAAGAGCCCAGGACTTGCTTCTTGATCCAATCAACTTTTGACATCGTCTCAAACTCAGAGATACACATGGATCAGTAAACTTGCATGTCACAAAAGAGACACAAATGGAAAATTTCACTTCATATACCTGTATATTCAAATGATCATGTATATATTTAATATGCACTGCTTGAAATACTTCACTGTATGAAACTTTGCTTATTAAGGTTTATATATGAATGCTTGGGTAAAGATCAACATTACATAGCGATGTTTAGACTCTATCTATTCCAAATAATGCCTTGGGTAAATTAGATGTGGTTTGGAAAGTGAATTATGCATAGGAAAATATTTAAAACTCTTAAATATTATCATAGTTAACCAGTGGACTATGACTATGCAAATGCAGGCCACATTATGGATGACACCTACCAGTGACCAACTCACAGGATCATCCAATCACAATGCTGGATTTGAAAGGTGACATCCTTCAATCCCGCCTTCCAGAGAAAGTATTAAAGACATTGTCTTAAACAAAGAATGCCTTGTAAAAAGTCTGTTAAGTGTGGGTCCAAAAGAGTGTGTCCTAAAAGGTGGTCGAAGAGTGGTCAAAGTGTGGTTCATGGTGGTTTGCGGGGTTTTGTCCTAGACATCAGACCTTTTGCTGCATGTTCCAGCAAGGATTTGGTAATTGGATTCACAGTGCTTTTTCCAAGGCGTCTGAAACCATCACATCAAGGCCACCACCTCCAAAAATCTGCGTGTCCCAGATTTCCAGGAACTCTACCTTCAAAGAAAAGGCATCGGCGTGTTCCCAGCATCGAACCACCACCTCCAGAAATCTCCAATTTCTGCGTGTTCCAGAAGATACGGATTTCTACGCTCAAGGATAAAGACGTCGGCGTGTCCCCGACATCAGACCACCACCTCCCGAAATCTCCAATTTCTGCGTGTTCCAGAAGATACAGATTTCTACTCTCAAAGATAAAGACGTCGGCGTGTTCATGACATCGAACCACCACTTCTAGAAATCTCCAGTCTGCGTTTTCCAGAAACTACAGATTTCTTCCACTCAAAGCTCAAGAGAGCCAAGTCTGCTCGTTTCATGCTTCAAGATCTGCAGGAAGATCCAACTTCTTCCATCCACTGCATCAAAGGCAGAAACGTAAATATTCCACTTTCCAACCCTTTAAATTAGACCTTGGCATAGTGTGTTTCCGTATAAAATATTCTAATTAATTAGATGTTTATAACTGATCGTCATTAATAACAAAAACTTCGTCAGTTCTTTGTTATTGTAAAATAAGGTTTACCTTACCTTAATCACCTTCATCACTCGCCTATGCACTTCATTTATTGTACATTTAGTAATTGTAGTTACCCTTTATTACTATTTTGTTAATAAATACACCTTTATTACAATTGCGTCTTCCTTGTGTTGATAAAACAGAAAAAGGCTCTACAAGTCAAACGATCTCATTATCCTTCAGATTTGGCCAGATAATAAACTCCTCATTTGTATAATTTAACTAACAATATTTTATTGTTAATTATTTTGACAGTATAAAGCTGTCTGGTGCCCCGTTTAAAAGGAGTTATTTGTCTGTTATTTCTACATTAATTGGTGCCCCCACGTGAGGCTAAAATATCATTATTAATATCAATACCTAAATATTGATTTTAATATTTGATAAATCCAATTATCACTACATATTTGGTGCCCTGTGTGAGGCTAAAATATCAATATTAATATCAATACCTAAATATTGATTTTAATATTTGATAAATCCAATTATCACTACATATTTGGTGCCCCGTGTGAGGCTAAAATATCAATATTAATACCAATACCTAAATATTGATTTTAATATTTGATAAATCCAATTATCACTACATATGCGTGCAAGTTATTCTATATTATTATTATGATGTGCTACCTGTTTATTTGTGGAGAATAAACAAAGCATGCAAATGTAATTTATTACAGATATATTGGTGTAGAACGCTGAGCAAATGTAATTTATTACACCAACTCAAAAAGGAACAACATCAATTGCTCAAAGACAAATCCAAGAGTAAGAGATGGATGAAGTACATTGTAGCCAGGGTCGGCCCTGTACATTTGGGGGCCTTAAGCAAAATAATTTTGGTTCCCTACCTTCCTCTAAATAGTAACGTATTGCCGCTGCAAACTGGCCCACAATGATTTTATTGCTTATTAAATACAGTTTTACAGTTAAACCGAAAAGTAAAGCCTGATATCTTCTACTTATTAACTGTCTGAATGATTTGGACATTTGAAACAGCATTGTTTTTGTCAACTAGCAGTCCAAAAATAAAGAATTAAACAATCTTTAAATGTGCAGTAGCTGGTTAAAATCACTTTACATTCCTATATTAATGATTAAAATAAATTATTTAAATTTATTTATATGTATTTTTATATTCTGGGTAAGGCATAAGACTAAAAAAATGTTCATCCATGTGATAAGGCTCTTCTGAGATGAAGGAAGAAGACGACAGGGTGGGTGATTCAGGTAAGCAAAACATTTTTGTTTGGCATATACATTAACACTCTGGGTGTGTGTGTGCGTGGTCTCTCCTTGCTCCCCACTGGACCTTTTACTCACCCTGAAAAGGTGTCTCTCCGACCCAATCACTAAGAAGAAACAACTGTTACTTATGACTTCTGATCAACCAACTTACTAACTGCCAGTCTCCCAACCTGCTCTTTATCATTGTCGGGTGTTCGACCATGCCTTCCCCACCACATACCCGCACTGCCCCAAACAGTTGGATTAAGGGGATCTTCAAATAGCCCTTTGTTAAATCTAATGTCAAGTAAAAGTGAGCAAGCACCCAACCGATCAATCAACTTGTCAATTTGTGGCATTGGATACGAGTCAACTTTTGACAAGCGTTTAGTTTATGATAATCTACACAGAACCAAACCGAGCCAACTGTCATAGGTACCAAGACATTCAAGATAGCGCAGTCACTGTGGGATTCCTCCACAACTCCAATATCCAACATTTTTCCCAATTCTTCCTGAACCACTTTCTTTAGGTAAACGATACAGCCATATCCTAACTACAACGCCTGGTTCAGTCTCAATGTGGTGCTGAATCAGATTAGTCCATCCGGGCAGGGGTGAGAACACATCTACAAATTCACTCTGGAGGAGCCAGATGTCGCTGATCTGGGCTGGCTAGAGATGATCCCCAACGGTGACTAGAGCGCCTGGCCGATCTTACCTACTGTTCTCTGGCCCCAAGTCATCCTCACCCGTAACCAGTGTCGACAGCGTCGCTGCATCTGGCTCCCTCCACTGCTTTAACAGATTTGGATGATAAATTTTGCGTGTCCCACCCCTGTCCATCTGCACCACTTCACAATCAAGATCCCTAAACCTAACAAGCTTCTCTCACAACATCCAGCACCCCTTGGGACTGTCTGCCGTAGCGCAGCTCAAAGGGGGAAAAACGATTGGGCAACCTCCCACACCACGAATAACATGGGCTCTAAACATTTATTCCAATTTTTTATGTCCGAATCATGGTCTTAAGCGTGTAATTAAAGAGTTCCACCAGCCTATCCATTTTGTGGGTGATAGATACTGGTGCAAACAGATTTAATGCCCAATAATTCGTGCAGCAATGTGCGTTACATAAATGTGGTGCCTTGATCGATGAGGATCTCTTTAGGGATCCTCACCTAGGAGATTATATGAAAGAATGTCTCCGCAACACTCTTCGCAGAAATTCTGCAGAGGGCAATCGCTTTCGGGTACTGCATTGCATAATTCACTAGGACCAATGCAAATTGGTGCCCTCATGCTGACCATTTTTATGGCCCAATGAGATCCATCCTAATTCTCCCGAAGGGTATTTCCATTGCAGGTAATTGGTGCAAATGCACTTTTGATTCAGTCGTTTTTAGATTCAGTCGATCATGGAAAGCAGCACATCATTTGCTGACATGCCTGTGAATGCTGGAAAAAAGAAACGGGCCATGAAACAAATTGGATTGGCCGCTTGATCTAAATTTGAAAAAAGCCTGGAAAAGCCTGGAAAAAGCATTTCGTGGTGTCTTTTTGGTATTAATAACTGGTTGTTTCTTGCTTTGTTTGAGTGTCTTGAGTCACACTCCAGTCCTCTCTTCTGGGAACTGGGACAGGAGGAGAGAGAAAAAGAGACAGAGGAGAGAGAAAAAGCAGGTATGGGTTCTCCTGTGGTTATTTCACCAATCCTGGTGAATCCTGGTACAAATCCTTAAATTTGTATTTTTGCACACCCTCTTCACACAGACATATCCGTCTTTTGCACATCCATGTGAAGCATAGATCTTCAGATCACAGAAAGAGTGAGTTACAGTTACAAACTCAGGATCAACATGACCTTTTTTTTCTAAAAGACCAATGTGGCCTTGTAACCATTAAAAGAAAGATCATTTTTGAAAGAGCTTCTGATAAAAGTGCAGAATCAGAACTTTTTTAAATCAAGCAATCTCGGCATTACTTTTGCAAACTAGAGGGAAATGAAATTATGCACTTCAAAGCAAACCAACAATTATCTGAAGGGTGACACCATGCCTTAAGTATTACTTTTATTATGTTTATATGCACAGAGGTGTTTTTCAGGCACTGAAAACGTCCGGAGAAAGATACTATTCAAGTTCATGGAGTAACTTTTACAGCATTGATCATGTGTTTGGTTAAAAAGAACTAAGCATTCATTTGGTTGTTTAAGTATAAATTGGATGAAAACAAGAAATGTACGAGAATCAGCGAGCACAATTGAAAATGAAAAGTAACTCGTTGTCTTGATAACACAATTGTAATTTAAAAAAACAACAGGATATTTCCTGTTTTTAGCACTTCTTTTTTCTAAATAGATTTTTATTTATTTTGATAACAAAACATAAGTAAATAATGATTCTGCCCAACCAGCTTTACTGAGTTGAAGTTTGACTTATATTCACACATCGTTTGATCATACATTCATTTTTGACAACCTGTGACATGCTCTCACTCTAATGTTACTTTGAATATCTGGTCTAAAATAGTGTGTGGGTAAAACTTCAAAACAACATTAGCACTATTTAATTGAATGATTATATGATTTCTTTTCATCCAATTGTCCAAGACATACTGTCATAGGTCAGATGATACAACCAGTCTATTATTAACCTCCAGCCAAGGCTGCCCTGGTGCAATGTGCACTGGTGGACACCCTCATGCCCAAACTGTTCGATATGGTTGGAAATTGAAATGGTATGGAAATTATACATATTTATATATATGTTACCTAATATCCAAAACAATTCCCTTAGTGACACATAAAAAAACTAACTAAAGCAGCTGGCTTTGACTTCGCTGCTTCTCCTGTTTTCAAAATAAGAGTACCACATGCAGAGTAAGTTGAAAATAAACTTTCATACCTTTTAAAATAAGGGAGAAAAATTATCATTGTATTCTCAAAACAAATGAGTGCGTTTTGACTGCTGATTTACTGATGATGCTGCAGCTTGTCAGCACTGGATGATGTAGAACACATGTCAAAATGTGCAAGGTGAGTGTAAAAATATAAATATGAATAACTAGATTCTAGATTATAATATCTTACTTCAATAAGGGAAGACATGTTATCAGAGAATATGCATTTAGCCTTTTGCAGAAAAAAAAAACTGTGAGGTTATTTAAAGTCACAGTTCTTCTGTAGCAGTAATGAGGACTGGCAGAAATGCTACAGGCATGAGCCACAATGAATCACCAGCTGCCCACTAAATTATTATATTATATTACTTCATGCATGTAGAGCTCAGAAATGGTTGAGGTGAAACAGCAATTCAACAATACTCCTAGATTATAATTATAAAGAATTTCATATATAATGGTTGAAAAATAAAGTGAAATGAATTGTTTATCAATTTGTAACAACTAAAGTATCATTTAAAAATAGTTGTTATGGATATTAGCTAGAAAAAAATTGCTTTTTGACTCACCGTTTTCATTCCCACAATGCTTTGCTCCACTTTGGTAACATAAGTGACATGGTCTTCATTGGATCGTAATTCCCTCAGCTGAATACGCTCATATATTCCCACTACCATGTCCCGTGGAATATCTGCCCCATCGTCAACACCTAATGTAAACATATACAGTAAACAAACACACATGCTCTCACCTTGTGTGTGTGTGTGTGTGTATATATATATGTATATATATATATATATATATATATATATATATATATATATATATATATATATATATATATATATATATATATATAATCAATTTAATAATCAGATTTTTTTTTCTGAATCACTACTAATTTTCTACAGTGTAAATATCATGCAAAATAATCATCGTTTGATCATAGTTCGTGTATACATCTTGTATGTCTATGTTGTCAATTTTTTGACCAACAGAAGAATAAATATGGAATAATAGATTGGTGTGTTCATACAATCAGGATCAAGCATTTAACAGCCCTGTGGAATAAAATAAAGATAATAATAACAACAATAATGAATATAGCTGCAAGCAGCAATTATTGGTTCCAAGCAGTCCAGTGGCCACATTATAAACAAGCATGGCAACAAGCTACAGAGCTACTGGACATTTTTTTTCACTTTTTGGCAGCATAGTCTGAGCCAAATTTGTTGGAAATTGGGCTAACAATCTTTGGAGAGTTCAAAATAACAGATTTTCAAACTAATTTAAGATGTGGACAGGAAGTCATGTTAATTAGGGAATAAATTATATCATTGTTATCTGTATGATTCAAGGGATCTCATGACAATAGACAAAACTATTTAAAAGTTATTTGATAAATTTTGTATGATTTTTATTGAGAATTTAATTGTTTGACAATTTTACCCAGAAGGTGGTGCAAAAACTGATGTGGTTTGGGCAATGTCAGACCACACAGTTTAAGAATAGTTTCAATACTTCAAACCATTGCAATGATTTAGTTTTGTTTATCAACATGAATTCTATGACTTTTGGTCAACATGTTCTGAAGATGAGTCAAATTTGATAAAGATTGGACCCACGGTTTAAGAGGAGTTTAAAAAAAATGGTTTGATAAAATGGCGGACAGGAAGTTTGGCAGATTATGGCATAGTTGGTATCTGTGCTGTCGGCATGACGCTAGGAACAATTTGAGATCAATTTCATCAAAATGAGCATATGCAGTAAAAAGTTATTACTAAATCTGTAAGTTTCATTAACAATGGCTAATGAATGTCTTATAACTCTTGACCCATAGGAAGCGCTGTCACCATGGTGTGTTTTTGGTGTGGTCAATGTGAGGAGACAATGACAGACCTAAAATTTGGTGTCATTATCTTTAACTATTGCAGAGATACAGCCTTGGATGTAGTTTGGCATCACACGCCATCACATTTGTCGGTGCAGGTTGTGGTTCAAACAGTTCATAGGGGTGCCTCAGGCCCCGATTACACTAGTGCGTTTTAGTTTTAAAACAGCGTTTTAGAATGAAAACGATCCGCGTCCACACTACCGTTTCACCCAGCGTTTCTGAACAGCTCTCCCTCCACACCAAAACGCCAAAAACGCCCACACAACCACTCTCGGGCAAGCGCTGCATCCTAAATACCCTAATGAGAGCTCTGCTCATCGGACTGCTCATTAAGCATCTCCTGCTGGATCTAATCTCACTATATTTATTAAACGTGATATTTCATTCATCTCTTTGTCTATATCTATTGACATATTCCCCGACTTTGGTCATTGGAATCTATTACTTGTTCTCCAGGTAATGTGTTTTGTCTGAGCGCAAAGATAAGTTATAATTAATGTAACCACGTAGCCTACATTCTGTATATTGACTGATCGCTTGCCTTTATTTCCTATGATGTATAAACTTATTGTATGTTATACTTTTACAATGGCCATTATTGATTATTAAAACTGATATTCAGCAAAAGAGGGTATGTTTCGTATTTTCACTGAAATTGAAAGGAGGCAGTAATGTTATAGGCTTCATTTTGTTATTAATATCCACACAGCGAAGACGTTGCTCATAAATGCAGCACAACGCCTCAACATTTCTGCTGTCTGTCAAGTTGCTAATATCAAAATGAAAATAGGCAGTTCCTTAAATCATGTTTTCATTTTATTGTCGAGAAAGTGAAACAACGTAGCCAGGGCGATGTGAATGAAGTTATACAGTACACTGTTCCCTTTGAAGATTGTGTCCTCGGTAGTCTGTTTTCCATATCAAACTGAGGAGGGGGAGACTGCAGTCTTGATCAAACTTGCAAAGTCTGAACTTACAATGAGTTTAACTGTGTGTAGGCTACTTAATATTGAAGAAAAGCCCCAATGAGAGAGGCGAATGTCGTCAGCCCCGCCTCCATTTTAAGATGTCTCTGTTTTCCCCCATCCACACTGAGAATTTTTAATAATAAAAAATGTATTAACAAAAAATATTAAATTTATTAATAAAGAATAACTTTATTTTGTTCTGCAAACCAATAACAATATTTCTTTTAAATGTATTTTTTTAAATAATTTGCAGCAAGAAATGACTACTGATGCCATTATCATGAGACCACTGCTGTAAATGACATGTAACATATTTAACAGTGGACAAAATATTTAATCACAGTGGGAAGGTCTAAAGATCGGTTTTGAATCTCTTTGCTCCCTGCAACTTTTTGACTACTTGATGACTAAGCTGAATTAATGCAACATATGGGCTCAACAAAATGTAGCCACCTGGATTTTGTACTCTACTAAGAGTAAACATCTGGATCCAAATAATAAACTGCATAATCACATACAGTAATTTTCCACTGAGCAATAACATTAAATATTAAATATGATTCTGTATTTGGTCACCCCTTGAAAAATATGAATAAATGAACTTTCCACATAAGGCACTTTCCTCTATGGTTTTCACCCTTCTCACCTCTTAGATTGCGGATGAAGTCTTCAAGCAGCATCTTCCGATCGGGTTTGATGTTGGGACTGTACATGTCTGTGTTGAGAAGTATGATGGCAAATGCAAGGATGAAGATGGTGTCAGGATTGTGGAACTGCTGCACAATGTCTGGGTTACACATACAGTAGCGCTGACTGAACAACAGGGAAAAAGCAAACAAAGACACAAGATCAGTCATTTAACACATTTTTTTAAATAGAGCATTCAGCTACTAAACTCTCATTGTCTTGAATATATTTTTTTACAGCTACCTTTAGTGATTAAGCAAGTGCTTTTAACCAAAGCAACTCATAACTAACAATGGACCAAACAGTTCATCACAAGGAGACAGTACTTATATGATCAAGTGCCTCAATATCAAGTAGGTAAAGAATATTATTATTTTTTATGTTAAATGCTCACTGAAAAGATGTTTTAGAAGCCTTTTGAAAATTGCCAGGAATTTAGCAGTCTGTAAAAGATTGTGGAGATCCTTCCACCAGAGAGCAACACTGAATAAAGAGATTCTGGAAAGTGATTCCTGTTAGTCATGGTATTACAAGGCAGCACTTACTTTCTGACCTGAGGCTTTGGGAGTTGATGCAGATTTGTAAAAATGAGTAAGTTCAGAATGTTTGGCCATTTTCTAGACAAACATCAGAGATTTAAATTTGGTGCAAGCTTTAACTGGTAGCCAGTGCAGGAAGATCAACATTATGAAGCTGCAGGCCCGGAGACCCAACCGCACGCTCAGACCTGCACACTTAGACGGCTAGATCTGCACTTCCAGACCTTCCAAGTGCCACCTGCTGTTTGAAAGATCGACTAACCTGAATTCACCTGCTTATCATTTTTTCTCGATAAAATATTACACTATGATTGAATACATTATAATATAAAATATTAAACATACTAGATTTTTATTTAATGCATTAATTCTGTTGTATTTTTATTAATTGTATTTGTAAATAGATATTGGTTAGTTACTTCAATATTTTCAGATTTTTTTTTTTTAATCAATTATTACTGTTTCGTATTGAGATGAGGGAATGAATATTTTCTTCATATACGATACATTTCTTCACATTATTGTACTATGGGTATTTTTTTCACTACAAGCTTTATTTTTGTGTACTCTTTTATGAGGTCCTACAAATCATCAAGCTTTAAAAATGCAGAGAAATATGGCGAAAAATAACAATTGGATTAATAAAAATGTTTTTACATAGAAATAACATCAAATAAAATAAATACTTAACATTCTTAACATTCAATCTAGTTTTTCATTTCTCGAGCAAAAACTGTGGAAATATCTGCAGCATTTGGTGGACTGTATAATTATATTAGTGTTGGCAGACTCCCCCCTTTTTGAATTGTAATATGCATCTGGGAAAAATATAAACACACAAGCAAATTATTTTTGCATTAAACTAAGAGAGCTAATATTGTAAATTATATGCAGATTAACTGATATTTTAATTTCCTAAAAAAAAAAACTTACTTGTAATCATTACAGAACTTATTAATAATTGATAAACTGTTACTGTGTTACTGTTATTGTCTTTGGTAGCACTTTCAGATAGATAATACAGTAATATGTACAGTAGGCCTACATAGCACTAAAATATATCTTTCAAATAATAATAATAACGTTATACATTACACATTTTATTTAAAAATATTTACTTTAACATTTTTAATTTTGTCAGAAAACATTGCTAGAAAATTGTCCCAGAATGGAACAAAAACACAGAAAATAAGAACAGGCTGTAAATTTCATAAAATAATGTTATATAATAATATCTTGACACCAATTTTGATCAAATCAAACACTGAAATAATTGTTTGTTTGTGTAATATTTTACACCACATTGATTTATGCCATAAAACCTGGTAATTTTAAGGAATGGCTTTAGTAATCAATAACCTTACTGGCATGTCTGATGTTGCAACTTGCTAGAAAGTGTTTTTCTGAGCGTGCAGTTGGGTCTCCATACCTGCCGCTTCATTCAACCAAACAGCAGGTGGCACTGTCTAAAAAAAACGATAGGTCTAGAAGTGCAGGTCTGTGCGTGCAGGTCTGAGTGTGCGGTTGATAAAGAGATAAGGAGAGATGTGTGACATTAGCCCCTTTCACACAGTGATACCAGTAAATATGTGAAATTTTTCTGGAATGACTTTACTGGTAAATAAAAAAAATGCTGTTCACACAGGCAAGGACGTTCTGGAACTTTTCAGCAAATACCAAAATACCATTCCAAAATACCAATAAATTCTGACATTATTAACCAGAAATAGACTCTAAACATCTGTGCTTGTATTTGTAAGCATATTAGTGGTCAGTCCTTTGTTTATGATTTCAATTTAATTTAAAGCTTTAGTCCCAGAGGCATTCAAAGGCAGAAGAGTAAAACGCAGCGAAATGTTTACACATTTGACTGGATTACAAATTCTGTGGATGAATAAGTTTTGTGAACAACTTTGATTAAAACATATGAGGGACACTTTTGTATGTCGAAATGTACATAATATGTGTGTGCTGGCAATTTTTATCCGGTTATTTTACTGAAAGTTCTATATGTGTGAAAGGAGCTTTTGGCTTTTTTTGAGCTTGTTGAAGATTAGATAAGGCTACAAAAACAGCTATACTTTAATTTTAAGCTTAAAATGGGAGTCACAATCACCAGCAATCTATTCCTTATAGATCGCTAGAGGACATTTGCTACCAACTGAATTAAAATTCTGCCACTGAACTGCACTACCTTTCCCATCATGCACCACACACACACATCAGTTTCAGATTAACCATGTTTGCACACACAGCTGAAGCTCATGAACTGAACTGTTATGGCCCGTATGTACAGTTCGGTTTGGTACTAAACACGAAAAAGGCTACCAAAAGGCGGAGCTAGATGCGCAGCTAAATGCTATTGGTTTACAGAGATACGTCATTCGCTTACGCAACAAGCCAGAATGAAACAAAAAACCCGCCATGTTTAAAATACACAATTATATATACATATAATAACGAGCCATGGTTGACCCGGGCTCAAACAAACCTTTTTGTCGTCTTAATGAACAGCCACAATGCCAAAAAGAAAGGAAGATTTACCCTGTGCCCCTTAGTTTTTTTACGAGCCAGTCTGAAGCAGTCTTTCTTGCTTGCACTCGCCGTGCATCTATATTCATTCATTCATTCATTTTCTTGTCGGCTTAATCCCTTAATTAATCCGGGGTCGTCACAGCGGAATGAACAGCCAACTTATCCAGCAAGTTTTTATGCAGCGGATGCCCTTCCAGCCGCAACCCATCTCTGGGAAACATCCACACACACACTCATACACTACAGACAATTTAGCCTACCCAATTCACCTGTACAGCATGTCTTTGGACTGTGGGGGAAACCGGAGTACCCAAAGGAAACCCACGCGAAGGCAGGGAGAACATGCAAACTCCTCATAGAAACGCCAACTGAGCCGAGGTTTGAACCAGTGACCCAGCGATCTTCTTGCTGTGAGGCGACAGCACTACCTACTGCGCCACTGCCTATAAAAAACTTCGTGAGCTGATGATAATAATGTGAGCTTGATTATTGATGTGCTTTTGAAACCCGATCCTGTCAGATACTGACAAACGCGAGAGTAAAGCACTGAAAAAAGGAGAAGCCATAAAAAATGGAGCACATAAATTTTTCAGCAAACGTAAACAAACTGACAGATTTAACTGTTAACACCGCATTTTTGACTAATATGAACTCAGAATGATGAAATTACTCTCTAACAGAGCTTATATATGCTGCTGAAGATTAAAGACACAGATGAGAGGTCTGTTCTGACTATGGGCTATATTTCTTGTTTGTTTTTAACTTAAATAAGGACCAAATGACTGTTGTGTGTAGTTCATCAGTAGTTGATAACATTTCGGAGACTGTAAGGGTCTGTATGTGTTCATATATGTTGCATTTATTTTATTTAATGGCAGACGTAAAAGTATGCTATTTCGCACTGTCATTGATCTGCAGTTAAAATCAACTCATGTTCATAGAAAAGTTAGTAATAAACATTTATACAGAAGTATTTATAAAGCATTTGTTTTGTGAGAAGTGCTTCTCATATGATATGTTAGCGACCCGTACAGCTTTTCTGGAGTAAAAATTACGTTAAATTAAACTTTTTCTGCCATACATCATGCCCACCAAAAGGGTACCCTTGGTAGTGGAAACGCAAGGCTGATAAAGGTGACCCGTACCGACCCAAACCGTACCATACTGTACCAGTCAGTGGAAACGAGCCATTACTGTTTCAATCTACTTTAATCTTATATCTTATAATCAAGGCTGACACAGAGTTTAGTTCAATAGTGTTAAGCCATTCAGCAAGGTTGCCCTGGCATACATTGTCTTGTTCACTATTGCAAACTGGTCAGCGAGGTAGCCCAGGTATACATAGATAGAAAACATGTGGTTCCATAGCCCATGGTGTCAAATTAAAAAATAAACACGTCTTGGTGATATATGTTCTTGTTTTGGGGGTGTGGGACGTGTATTTTTTGGCAATTCTTTCTATCCATGTTTATGCATGTGCAACATGCTAAACATTCATCAGCTAAAAAAATCGGAGTCATTGTATGCTGTTTAAGCTGCGTTGTGTTTTTAAACGCCCTCTTCCACCCCAGCTCCACCTGTGTTTAGATCTGCTAAGGGATTACATGTATATTCTGTTTGTTACAGAAGCGGATTATATTTCACGATGTCATGTCTGTATATTTACTGGCAGTAGCAGGTCTTGGTCTTTGCTCTGCCATAATAGTCAAAACAGCATCAACACCATAGTAGATCTATACCACCAAGACGATATACATCAACATTGCCATATAAATATTCTTTATCGTACTAAATCCTCAAAGAGTGTTCATGACAGAATTATTATAATTCATATTTATTCATCCCTTCTCTGCCTCTTTTCAAGGTTTTTGGAAATATCAAAGGCTATGCAGGAGAGACAGCCAGGAACAGACTGAATAGTGTTATGCAACCACAGTTATTTATAAAGCACTCCATCTTAGACAGATGCAGACATGTGCACTACTCTCTCTCTCTCTCTCTCTCTCTCTCTCTCTCTCTCTTTCTCTCTCTCACACACACACACACAATGGCAGCTGTAAAAAAACAAAAGCATGTCAACAACATTAATACTGTATCTGAAACTACATTACGATTAAAAATCCAAGTGACTGCTTAATATTATTATATGGATTATCAAATCATCACTGATGGTGTAACAAAAGTTATCATTAGAAGTACTTGAGATGCATTCTTGCAAAGACGATCCTAGCTCTTGTTCATATTGTTGAAAAAAAAAACAGCAGTAGTGTTTTGTTTAGTTTTTATTGGTTTTCTAAGCAAACATAAAAGATTTACATAAAAATTTCCCTTAGTGCAACAATTCTTTAAAAATTGGAAGTATTTTATATTTAAAACAAGAATCTTTTGTAATCTCTAGATTCTTTCAATTCTAAAAATGCTAATAAATTTTTACTAACTTAGCCTATTGTTAAAATCCTTGTCTTGATAGATTCTAGGGGTTGTCCTGGGAATATCCTTACGGATTATGCTTTAATTAACTAAACTTCCTGTTCGCCATCTAGACTAAAGTCAAAATCCTCTAAAGTCAAAATTTTTACTAATCCTACATCATTTGACTTCTTTTAGACTTAACTTTATTATCCCATTTATGTCAATTAAAGTTGAGTCACACTTTATTTTGATGGTGAGTTTGTTGAAAGAATTTACATTGCATCTACATGGCAACTAATTTCCATTAGATTATAAGTAGACTTTTAGGTTGGGGTTAGGGTTTGTGTAAGTTGACATGTACTTGCAAAGTTTCATATAGTCAGTTAAATGTCTGTTGAAGGAGCAGTATCAACAGATATTAAGGGCGTACTCACACTATGTACTATTGCCATAAACCGGGCCAAGGCACACTTGTCCCCCCTCCCGTCTCCCCTGACGGCCTGCACTCACATTACATTCGGGCCTGGGCACACTTACGTCATCGATGATGCGCTGTTCAGTAAGAATCGCTCTCGGTCAGCACAGTGGAGATTTCTTCAGTTATATAATTTAAGTCATTTGTGATGAAGTGACACATAGTCAAATATTTCGCTGAACAGATCAGCCACTTTTGAAGCTCTTAAACAATCATAGTCCTCGTGCTGCAGGAATAATGAGATTTGCTGAAGGTGCAGCTGTCGTGCAGTGAGGGTTTGCGTCTTTAATAAACTATGACAGTTTGCGTTTATTTAACAGTACGAATGATTAATAAATCCATGTGAAACAGTCCCTTAAAGTCACGTATCCTCCTCAGTTTCGGGCTTAGGCACATTTTGCACTCAAGCATACTGCGCCAAAGCCCAAGTGAACCGTGCTCTGGCCCACCTCTTCCAACCGGGCCAGGGCCAGCCAAGTGAACCATGCCTGAGCCTGATTCAGAGCACTCACACTTCTCAAACGAGCAGTGAAACGGGCCTGGGCATGGTTTGGATGGCATAGTGTGAGCAGGCCCTAAGCAGACAGTCTCCTCAATTGGACCATCAAAATAAAGTGTTACCTAAAATTGCAGAAAGGTGCCATAACCCAGACAAAGTTCCATCTAGACATTACCAAATTATTATTACAAAACATTCAATAAATCAAATTTTAGATACATCTCCCTCCCCGCTGGACTCAATTTAATGACCCAATGAAATTTAATGAAATTTCTAATCCTATTTGTATTGCATATAGGAACTCTACATCGACATACTGGTGGCAGCAGCTGAAACACAAGATAAAATGGGTAATCTGGGGTGCATAAGAGTTCTCTTTAAGACATATTTATGGTAAATTACCACTGTACCAGTTTGGCTAAATCCGTTGATCTTTCCTGCCAACTTTACAAGGCTACTCAACCTTTTCTTATTTGACAGACTTGGATTACTGTACCAAGCTACAATGCAGAAAAATAAAACATATTTAATATATTGTTTATAAAACAGTTTCATTATAGAGGTACAAACCTCTAAAAAAAAGTCTTTGGTGAGCTTTTTTATAGACAGTCTGGGTGTTAAGTTGAAATGTCAACATATTGTAGATAACGACCCCCAGATATTTATGTGTTTAACGTACAAACCTTTATTAGCCCTTAAAGACCTAGAAGTATTTTGTGGGCACCTAATGGGCCTATATAATTTTTTAAAGCAGTTATTTTAGCAGTCAGCCTCAAGTATCATATATTATTTTAAACAGGAGAACCTGAAGCTTCAATCTGTATCATTTAAAGATCCAGTCGAAAATATTTTTGGTCCAAAAACATATGAACATACAGAAAATATTCCAAAATTTTAAGAAAAAAGTTTTTTTAAAAAGTGGCATTTTCTAGTTATTACAAACAAAACCTCATGAAGTTTGCTATTTTTTTTCTTTAGAAATACACGCTATGAAATTTTATACTTCCAAAATAAATTTTTGTCTCCATCCACCTTTCCCTGAGCAAGTTACAGCAATTTATTTCAATGTTATTCTAAGGCATTTTTCAGTGGGAAAAAAAGTAGTGCATTTATTTACTGACAATGTATTCGCTCAAAAGTTCTGGGAACGAACTAAACAGAAAGATTGTTACAAAATAACAGAACACTGAAGCAAGTTTGACTTTTTCCAAATAATACATTTTCAGTTACCAAAAACAAAACCACTTACAATGAACAAACAAAAAAAAAATTAGATATAAATATTTACTACACTATAAATAGTTACATAACTAAACTAGATTCAATGTGGACCATCCTTAGGTTTTATGTGCCAGCATGGATATGGTGTTGACCCTGCTGCTTCTCAACTTTTGCGTTGCAAACAAACAGTTGCACCGCCATTTGTGTATTCTGAAAACAGCAAGACCAGCACTGCGTCTTTGCTGTGTCACTGTTTTGTCATGTTTTTGTGCTGTTGTGCATGCAAAAGTACTTAGTATGAGGATTATTTCATGCAAAACCTTTTTTTTTTTTTTGCATTTTATTTAGCTGTGCGTAAATGTGCAGCCTATTTCTCATTCCGGGTTGTTCAAATAGTTGATTGCTGGTCCACAAAGCGAAACCTATGCTTATTGGTTGAGAGAGAGTGAGTTTGAACCAATCTGGGCATAGAGAAGGGACAATGCATCAATGCATCATGTCTGGTTTGTCCGGAGACACAAGCCACGAGCTGTTCTTTGACAAATCAGCGTTGTCAAAATGTGATGATGTAACGACACTGATTCCAGAGTCTCTGAAGGTCCGTGAATGTAATGTTTTACATCGATAGAAAGCTGAGACTCACTTCTTTAAGCCAATCTTTGAATTGGCATTTTGCTCAGTCCTCCTTTACATTTATCCAGTTGTTAACACTACGAGTATCCCGCAAATGCACAGAGAGTCCCGGTCCAGATGCCCGCAAATAAATGATAAACTTCTGGAAATCGCGCGTCTCCTGCCCGGTTCTTAAATACGTTACACACCCCTCTCCACCACATCACCCCTAGCTCTTCAGGTACGTCGCGCGCAACTGACCCCCACCGCTCTTCATGTACGTTATGCGCAACTTACCCCCACTGCTCTTCAGGTACATCTCACGTGCATATGCTCCTACTCAGAAACGTCGCTCACTCAACCCCTGACACCCCTCAACAGGCCTGACACAGACACAAACACAGAAAGACACACAAAATGTGCTGGAGTGACTCCCTTCAGATTCAAAACGCATGATCGCGTTCATCAAATTTGCTTAAACTAAACGTTCTTAAGTATGGCTGTATTACACAAGGATTTTGACACAACAATGCGAAGCATACGCCTTCATTGCATTTGATGAGGAAACACGTTAAACTTAATGAAACATTGGAGGGCTCATGCTGAAAGGCAGAGGAATGCGAATGTTTTTGAAAGCTCGCGACTTCACCAGAGACTTTGAGTACATTTACATAAGACACCAATACTCCGATTTTAATATGATTAAGATAATAGCATTACTCTTATTAAAATTCTACCTTGTAAGCAGTGATTTGATTACCTTAAAGGACCACAGAGTCACAAAATGCGGAGGTTTTTCTTTTCTTTCTCCATGCGGTATAAAATTCCATTAAAACCGAAATCGAAAGTAAAAATAAAACACCCGAAATTGCATGAAATTCTGGAGAGCCTGGTAATGCAACATTAATTGTTTTAT
Organism: Danio rerio; assembly: GCF_052040795.2. Classification (NCBI taxonomy): domain Eukaryota; kingdom Metazoa; phylum Chordata; class Actinopteri; order Cypriniformes; family Danionidae; genus Danio; species Danio rerio. The sequence goes on along the minus strand of NC_141024.2, from coordinate 27,143,069 downwards.
ACAGAAACTTGCCTTCAAATGCGCTTCCTTGGCCTTATCCATATTTCTTGGCATGTTGAACACATCCACCACAACAGGAAGTAAAAAAAACCTGCAACTGCGTTAATTGCGTAATTTTTTTTACGCATTAAATTTTTTTTAATTATTTGCATGCGTTAACGCACTAATTTTGACAGCTATAAATATTTTATATATATATATATATATATATATATATATATATATATATATATACATATATATATAGTGCACTAATATTTACACTAGTGGTGGGCCGTTATCTGCGTTAATGTGCTGCGTTAATGCGAGACTCTTATCGCGCAATAAAAAAAATATCGGCGTTAATCTATTCTCAAAGTTGGGTTGGGAGCTGGGTCTATTCTAAGCTATGATAACTTTCACCTTGATATTTTAGCACCGATGTTCAGTGAGCTGGTGAGCTGTCTGACAAAATAATGCCCTTCTGAATCAAATCAGCAGGATGCCTGATTTTAACTGCAATTCGGCAGTTTCACTTTAAAGGGCACATAGTTTACCCCTTTTTTATGATTTAATATTAGTATTAAGGTTCTTCTGAGTGTGCCAATTTAGGTTCAGTTTAAAACACAGTTTAGATTTTTTTATTATAATGTGTTAAAAAGTGTCAGGTTGGGGGCGTGTACACAGCTCGCTGTTTAAGGGGCGCGTTTGACGTATGTTTCACATGAAAACTAGTTTCGGCTTCCCGTCCAACTTAACAAGGGGGCGGAGCCAAGAGCTGCGTTTGCAACAGACAGGCTGACTGAGAGAAGGAGCAGGAGTGAAAGGATCAGCTTTCAGTCGTACATGTACGACTCAGACACAGACCAAGCAGAGAGTACAAAATCATTTGTGTCTTTGTATAGCTTTACAGCCAATTGTGTGCTAGTTTCAAGTGCCGAGCTTGTAGACCGACACTAATAACCACACACACTGAATTAACTTTGACTGAGGCACCGGATTTACAGCTCGAAGCCACGACATGGCACACCAGACACTCTCTGTGGCGCCACAGATACATAAAGTGTCCCGAATCGTCGCGTCACACATTTTAGAACTTTAAACACAGGTTTCCATCAGGGCACACACAACGACACCCCAGCAGCTGACTTGAAGAGCCGCCGCGGGCACCCTGACAGAAACCCACACAAAGAATTCCAATGCATGGCGGAGCTTCTGATGTGTGACCTGCAGGCAAGTTTGTTATTTCATTTCCAACGGAGAGACATGCACATGAGGCAACACTCTTGCACTTTTCCAGCTGCACCTTGTAAGGATCACAGGAAGCTTCTGTGACCGTGAGAAACGCAAACAGCTAAAGTTTAAGGTAGACGCAATAAAAAGTTTACATGTTTGCAAACCTACTTAAAGGCACAACCAATAATTCAGATTAAAGCGATAATGTGGAGAATATTGATCTTGTGTTGAGCCCAATGAGTCTTGCATCTAAAAATAGAGAAAGGATGTTCCTTTAGTGATATAGCTGATACTCACGCTGAAAATGGCGAATGTGAAATGACAAACTGAGGTTTAGGTGACGCGTGCCTGTCAATCAATATTGGTGGGCGATTGGATGAACCACCAACTTATCCAGCAAGTTTTTACACAACGGATGCCCTTCCAGCCGCAATCTCTGGGAAAGCCCTTTAACTCATGACTATATAATTCATGCCACCGTGACAAACTGGAGTATTAGATGCAAATAAGAAGTAAGGACTGTTGAGAGTGTTATAAAATGTAACACTGCACGCCAAATGGAAAGCAAAAAAAGTTTCACATTTTGAGATGTGTGTGATTTACTAACAGCCGCATGTGTGGATCTTGTTGGAAAATATTGCAAAAAGTCATCACAGTAATAGTTTGATTGCGGCGTTTACTTCATTAATTCCACTTATATATGCAAACGCAACATGTCTTAAATCCATTTCTGTTTAGTTCAGTTATGACTTAAGTCAGATTAAGGTCATCAAAAATCAAAATTTCGAGCTTATTTAGACCTACAGTTCAAAATTCCTGTTTAACTGAATAAACAGTTAGTATACACAAGTACATCTTATTGAACAATTTATTTTCATCACCATTTATCATAGTAGAACAGTTTCTTAAGCAGTTTGTGATGCCTTTTGGAAATAGGAGATGAGCTCCTGGTCTAATGTGCCACCTGGCTTGAGAAACCCGTTCTTATTATTTGGGTAGCACACATATTCTAAATGTCTTTTTTTTTTTTTTTTTTTTTTTTTATGATTTATTTAACATTTTTCCATTTTACAAACATATCAAACAACCCTCACATAAATAATAATAGAAAAAAATGTATAAATATAAATACAAATAACATATTGATAAAAAAAGTGAATAAATAAATTAAAATAAAAAAGAAGATAATAATAAAATGAAATAAACAATTAATGCGAGGCAGATGTCTACATTTATACAGTAATCTCAAATGTTACATTTCGAGTGATGAAAGATTACAAACTGATGTACTATTGTGATCAAAAGTTGAGGTGATCAGTCTAGATCCAGCTGGAGAGTTTTAACATATAAAGAAAGGGCATCCCAAATTTTGGCAAATGTTCTGTTAGGTCTTTGAAGGGAATATCTAATCTTCTCTAGTTTTACAAAATACAAAACATCTTTCAGCCACCGTACATGCGAGGGTGGCTGAGGGTTCTTCCAGTATAATAAAATGACACGCCTAGCAAGCAAAGTAAGAAAGGCCACGAAGTTTAAAAGGTAAGTGGGTAATGCATAATTATCCGGCATCACGCCAAACAGGCCAATAATGGGTGATGGTGTTATATCTATAGAAGTAATGGCTGAAAGAGACTGAAATACTGAGCCCCAAAATGAGGAAAGAGCTGGGCATGTCCAAAACATATGGGTTAAAGTACCTAAACCCAAATGACACCTATCACATTCTGGATCAATAGTTGGGTCGATCCGTGCGAGCCTACATTTCGACCAGTGTACTTTGTGAACCACTTTACACTGAATGAGGCAGTGACGTGCGCATATAGATGAAGAATGAACCCTGTCCAGAACTGCCTCCCATGTATCTTGATCTATTTCAATATTAAGGTCCGCAGACCAGCTGGTGCGGAGACTGTCACCTGGAAAAGACTGTAAATTTGCAAAAATACTGATTAGTTTAGAGATTAGGCCTTTACTGCTTGCTTCAAGACATAAAATATTGTCGATCTTCGATAGTTGAGGGACATTGGGAAAACCAGGGAAATGTTTACGAACATAGTCACGTACTTGTAAATATCTAAAAAAATGATTTCTCGGAATGTTATACAATGCATTCAGTTGGTCAAATGAGGCAAAAACACCTTCGATATAAAGATCTGCTACTGAGAGTATCCCTTGATTCTTCCAAGAGGCATATGCTCCATCCAATATAGATGGAGAAAACAATGGGTTTAGATGTATTGGGGCGGTTAAAGGGGTAGATTGAAAGCCAAAGTTACGTAAAAACTGAATCCAAATTTTAAGACTGTTTTTCACAATTATATTATCAGTGTATTTAAGTGGAGATAGCGTGATGGGAAAGCAGAGGAGAGCTTTTAAGTCCGAAGATCTACATGAGGCGTTCTCAATATTTAACCATGCTGGGGGACCGTCTAGATTTTTTTTATTTTTCCAATATAATAAGGATCGTATGTTCGCAGCCCAATAATAAGACAAAAAATTAGGGAGGGCCATCCCACCCAAGCCCTTAGGTTTCTGTAGAATGTCCTTTCGAATCTTCGGGGTCTTACCATTCCACAGAAATTGAGAGATAGAACTATCTAATGTAGCGAAAAAAGATTTTGGGATAAAAATTGGAATACACTGAAAAAGGTATAAGAATTTAGGGAGTACATTCATCTTTACGCAGCTGATTCTGCCTGCCATTGATAATGGGAGAAGAGACCAGCGGCGAAAATCATGTGTGAGACGACTAAGCAATGGAGAAAAATTTTGGTCGAACAGCTCTTCAAATTTTTTTGTCACCTGTACACCCAAGTATTTGAAGCTGTGTAAAGTGGCCTTAAATGGCAAGGAGGATAAAGGGTATTCAGAGGCAGCATTATTAATAGGCATTGCTTCACTTTTAGTCAGATTTAATTTGTAGCCTGAAATTTTGCCGAATTCTGTTAGCAATGCAAGCACCACTGGGATAGAGCTGGCCGGGTCAGCAATGAACAGCAAAAGGTCGTCTGCATACAAGGATAATTTATGGTCAACTCCCCCCCTAGTGATGCCCAACATTGAACTGCCTCTAATTGCAATGGCCAAAGGTTCGATAGCCAGAGCGAACAGAAGAGGGGAGAGTGGGCATCCTTGCCTTGTTCCTCTCCCAAGAGGGAAGTATTTTGAGTAGTAATTATTTGTGCGTACGCAGGCTAAAGGGGAAGTATACAAAAGCTTTATCCAAGATATAAAATAATCACCCACTCCAAATTTTTTAAGAGTGTAAAATAAAAAATCCCACTCAACTCTGTCGAAAGCCTTTTCAGCGTCCATGGATATAATTAACTCTGGAGTCTTTTTATGTGGGCTAGTGTAAAGAATATTTAAGAGACGTCTGATGTTGTGAAAAGACTGCCTATTTTTAATGAAACCAGTCTGATCTGGGGAGATTATAGCTGGTAGTAGTGGTTCCAAGCGACATGCTAGTATCTTAGCAAGTACTTTTACATCTGCACACAGTAGAGAAATAGGACGATAATTATTACACTGAAGGGGGTCCTTATCTTTTTTAAGAATTAAGGAGATGGAGGCTTGGCGTAAAGTTTGTGGAAGTATACCAGATTTAAAAGATTCATTAAACATGTTCAGCATAAGAGGTGATAATTTCTCTGAAAATGTTCTAAAAAATTCAGCTGGAAAACCATCAGGACCTGGGCTCTTTCCACTTTGCAAAAGGCTCAGTGTTGTCTTAACTTCATCGAGAGTGATGGGATCATCCAATTTTAAGGCCAAGTCAGGATCTATAAGGGGAATATCAAGATTATGAAAAAAACTATCAAGGTGTGATTCTTCGTTCAGGCTTTCTGAGGTGTACAAGGAGCTGTAGAAATTTCTAAATTGGTTGTTAATGAGAAGTGGGTCAGTTGTGGGTCCAGAAGAAGTTGAAATTTGAGTTATATGGTTTAGAGCAGAGGACTGGCGTAGCTGGTGTGCTAGTAGTTTACTAGGTTTATCGCCAAATTCATAGTAATTATAACGGCTTTTATGAAGAGCTTCAGTGGCCTCATTCGTTGTCAGCAGGTCAAATTCAGTTTTTGCTGTAAGTATTTCTTTAGACAAATCTGGAGTTGGTGAGGTTTCCATTTTGGACTGAAGCTTCGCTAGATATTTAATTAAAGAGGACTTCTGTTCAGATGCCCTTTTTCTCTGATGTGCTGAATAAGATATGATTTCTCCCCTCAGAAAGGCTTTACAAGCTTCCCATAAAATACTAGCTGAAATGCTAGGGGTGACATTTGTAGAAATAAAAAGGTCAATCCGATCGTTGATAATTTGCACAAAATCTGGGTCATTAAGTAATAGAGTATTTAGGCGCCAGAAAGACCTAGGAGTTGTCCCACAAGGAAATGATAGATCCAATGTAAGCACAGCATGATCAGATATCACAATAGGACTATAGGAGCAATTCTTGATACATGGAATTAATTTATTATCAAGGAGAAAATAATCAATCCGAGAAAAGCTTTGGTGGACAGGTGAAAAAAAAGAAAACTGTTTTGCGTTAGGGTTTAGAAAACGCCAGGCATCAGAAACTGCATATTGTTCCATAAACGATTCAATAGTTTTTGCTGATTTTGAAATAGCTCTGGGTTTTGATGAAGAACAATCTAGAGTAGGATTCAGGCAGCAGTTAAGATCTCCTCCTAAAATAAGTTGGCTAGTGTTTAAATCAGGAAGGGAAAATAAAAGATTCTTGAAAAAAACTTCATTGTCCCAATTTGGTCCATATATATTTGCTAATACCAGATGAATACCATTAATGTGGCCAGTAATAATGATAAAACGTCCATTTGGATCAGAAATTACTTTAGATACAGAAAATGGAATTAATCTATGTATAAGTATAGCCACTCCTCGTGACTTACTGGAAAACGAGGAATGATACAGCTGACCTACCCAGTCCTTTTTAATTTTTAAGTGATCAGCACTTGTAAGATGAGTTTCTTGGATAAAAGCTATTTTAGTGTTTAACTGCTTCAAGTGGTTGAGAACTTTGTTACGTTTTATAGGTGAGTTAAGCCCTTTGACATTCCAGCTGGAGAATGTAAGTACACCAGTAGGTGTCCCACTGAACACAGGAGACATTAAAAACTAGTTGTCACAAATTTTCTCTGGTCCCCGCAAAAAAAAAAAAAAAAAAAAAAAAAAAAAAAAAAAAAAAAAACATAAGAAGAAAAAGAACAGAAAAGGGAAAGAAAAAAAAAAAAAAAAAAAGAAACACACAACTACAAACACCAACCCGCCCCCACCCTCCTAACCCACACACACAACTCCAACAAGTGATGTAGGCAAGAACATCTACATCAAACATATCTCCAACCAACACTGTTGCAAGCTTCCTTCTTCCTTTATACAATCCCTCCCCATATTTTACCACACAACCTCATAGTTGTATTTGTACCACTACTACATACAACCGTATGAATAACTGACTTAAAAATAGATTAATTAAACATATTTTGAACTATGACGTAATCGTATGTTGGTATCAAACATTGTATACAGTTTAACAAGTCTTTATCCCCGAACACGATGATATATCATCGTCCATGAAAAATATTAAAGGTGAAAAGAACGAGTCACCATTTTCATCAAAAAGCAATAATAGAATTGTCAAAAAAAGAGAAAAAAAAAATTCACATTGCATCTCGACGAACAAACTTCTGTGAGAGTACATCGAATAACGTTAGTCACCCAGTAGTAACTCCTTGAAGTGGCATGAGTGTTACGGAAAAAAGGGGAAAAAAAAGCGCCAAGCTGTTTATGACAAGAGATGGGTTTATGTCACGTCATGTCATCGTCCAAAGCATAGAGGTGAACCACTATACGTCTAAGTTCCGAATGTAGTTGTTGGCTTCGTTAGCTGTCAGCAGCCATAGTTTCTCACCGTTTGGTAGAGTGATGCGTAGTTTAGCTGGAAAGAGAAGAGCAGGTCTGAGTCCGCGCTTGTATAGCTCCGCCATGGCATCTTTGAATTCACTGCGCAGCTTTAGGACATCTGGGCTGTAATCTTCAAATATCCGAATCTTGTGATTACGAAAGGTCAAAATTCCTTTTTTACGGGACTCACGAACCACCAAATCCTTCACCTGGTAACGGTGAAACCGCAAAACCACAGGGCGCGGTCTCTGACCTGGGGCAGGTTTGGGAGCGGGAATTCGGTGCGCTCTGTCCAGTTCAGGCGGTGACGCCAAAATCTGATCGCCAAATACCTCAGCAAGCATTTCGGAGAAAAAGTTAGTTGGTCGCGGTCCCTCGATTGACTCGGGGAGCCCCACGATGCGAATATTCTGCCGCCGGCTGCGCCCCTCTAGGTCTGACATTTTAGACCGCAGCCACTCATTTTCTTTAGTGAGGCCGGCGCACGCGGTCTCCAGGTGTTCAAGGTGCTGGGTCACCTCCGCGAGTCCCGATTCAAGGCAACTGATGCGCTGGTCGTGAGCCGCGACTGTGGAGTTAATATTCTCCAACTTACTGTCCAAGCTTTCAAAAGAGGCTTTAAAATCCGCGGCCAGAGAGGCTCTGAGCTCCTCGTGCAGGGCGCTAATTTCGGCTAGCGTGACACCAGAGCTAGGCGAGGACGGCGCTTCACGGTCTTTTTCCACCTGTTTGCCCTTTCCTTTCGACATGTTAAGTGAAAATTTAATACTACGTACTCTAAGAGAGAAAAGTAAATAAATGTAGGTTGCCAAAAAGTTCTAAACCAACGAGGTTTGTAAAGATGAAATAAAAAGTTAAAGGGAGCTGATCGCACTCACGTCTATACCAAAGGCGACATAACCGGAAGTCTCATTCTAAATGTCTTTGGCAGAATTCAAATGAGCCATTTTAATCTATATTAATTCTGAGATTAATCTAGATTAAAAAAGTAATCTATGTTCACTTATAACATATAGCAGCTGCCCAAGGCAGTAAGCGAACCCCCCCGGTCTTCACTTTCATCCGCTAACCGGTCACTTTCGGGTTGAGGGCGACTTAATTGCTGTTTGCCTAGAGTGCCAGTTCAGCTTCCTCTGGCCCTGCATGTGTTTAATGTGCAAAGAAATTTGGATAACACCAAGGACACGCTTTTAGAAGGAAAGTTTCAGTAAAAAACAATTAATATTGCATCACCAGGCTATCCTATGTTTCCTCCAGAGTTTCATGCAATTTCGGGTGTTTCATTTTTAGTCTTTAGACTTTAACTGCAGTTCAGCAGTTCACTCTTACACAGCATATTTTCATTTAGGATGTTTTAATGGAATTTGTTACCTCATGGCGAACAAAGATAAACCTCTGCATTTCGGGACTCGCATTATTCTTTTAGGTAATCAAAAATGGCTGCTTATGGTGGACCCTAATCAGTGTTATCTTAATCATAAAAGTCGAGTATTGGTGTTAATGTAAATGTTCTGTAGTGAAAGTGGCAGATGTCATCCCAAGCTGTCAAAGACAGCCTTAGTCTCTGCCTAAGAACTGCTTAATGAGAATCCTTGCTTGTAAAATACAGCCATACTTTGGAATGCTTAGTTTAAAGAGCCCATATTATGGGTTTTTGAAAATGCCCTTCCATGTAGTGTGTAACACAGCTCTAAGTGAAGTGAAATATCCAGCTAAGGCTTAAATCTGTAAGTGTACAGTGTTTAAAACTGTTGATTCATCTATAAAAGAGTCGACTCACAGTGCTTCAAACGAGTAGTCTTGATAACGAGTCATTAGGTGTTTCGCAATGATGTGATAACGAAACCAATTAGTTGCGCATGCAAACCCAGGAGATTTGAAACCTACGGCCTCGCCCTCTAACACAGAAAAAGGCCACACACACACACACACATACACATGCACAGACACACATACACACACGCGCGAGTCAAATGAAGTCGCAAAGTGCAGATGGATATAATTGAGTCTCTACCCAAAGATGAAACCTCAGCATTATAGCCCGGCCTTGAGCAGTTTGAGTGTTTCTGGAAACTACATGCTACAAAGAAGACTTCTTCGGCCATTTGTTAAAGGAAGGATCAGTAAAGACTACCGATGGACTATGTCAGAACCTGGATCGGTTTCTTCCTCCATTTCTCAAGTGTAAGTATATGTGATTAAATTTGTTACCTCGTTTACTCTAGCTTGCAAATGCATTTAGTTGTGATTTGTTACTTATAACAGTGAGGTGTTAATGTGTCTCTGTGTCGAGTTTCTTCGCTGGTATTTTGTTTTTTCTGAACACTTCCTGGATGTAAAAGTAGCCCAAACTCGCTCATTTTAAGGTAGGAACCGGCGGACGTGCAACAACTTTAACCATGAGGTAAACCCAAAACAAAACTTTCCATCAGGAGCTTCTTAACGGGACTCCACACTTGTAAACAATCGCTCCATCGGGCTCGCGCCGCTCACGCAGCTCTCTTTGCTGCCAAGACTCGTCAGCGCTACAAAGCCAACAAATCACAGAGCTTGCGCTATGCGTCATTGTGACGTGTAGTTACATTGTTTGAGAAGTGCACTTCAGTGTCGTGGACAGCCATTGTGTGGGGCTATGCGTCAACGCGTAGGCTGCACCATATTGTACGCGTGCGCTTGACGCAGAAGTATAAATCAGCCTTAATGTGTGTGTGTGCGTTGTTGTCCGAGGAGGAGGGAAATCTGTGTGTGTGTGTGTGTGTGTGTGTGTGTGCGTGTGTGGGTGCGAAAAGAGCAAAGCGTGAAAAGTTAGGAGATCTCCTCGCCAGTTCTTGGAGTTTGTATTTACATTCACCCACTGGCAGCCAAAATCAACGCTTTACACTATGAAGCGTGAATGCACTGTGACTACTTTTATATTGTTGATTTGCTGCTGGGCATTTCACTCTGTCTCGCGCTGAAGGCAGTCGGTGTCGACCAATCGCAACAGACTGTCATCGGTCCAATCAGATTAGCTTTGCGCTAAGGAGGGATTTGGGAACAAACTAATCACTGGAAGATTCATATGGGAGTCGCTGGGATATATAATATGGGCTCTTTAAGCAAAATTGATGAAAGCAATCGTGCATGTTGATGAATCTGAAGGGATCCCTCGCTCACCGGGTCCGCTGTCCTGTGTGCGTTTTGTGTGTGTGTGTGTGTGTGTGTGTGTGTGTGTGTGTGTTTGTAGTCCACTTAGAATCCAACATGGAGAACATTTTTGTTTGTTTTTGGTATTCATTGTTTTGAAAATCAAATGGCACTTAAATGCCTGTGTTTTTATTTCTGTATTTTTTTTTTTATTAATTACATAAATTCTTTAAATCATTTGACAGCCTTAATATATATATATATATGTCACATACACTCATACACTACAGCCAATTTAGTTCATTCAGTTCACCTAGCACATTTGTTTGGACTGTGGGGGAAACCGGAGCACCCAGAGGAAACCCACACAAACAGGAGAAGAGAATCTACACTGCATTATGATCCTTTGAAACAACTGGAATTAAACATGTTTATAAGTACCTGAATCAAATCAGCCCCTGCTCTTATTATGCTCTCACTCATTAAGGTGTGTAAGCTTGTCTGTAAGAGAGAGAATATCCCACCTGAATGCCTCTATCAGTCTCTCCACTTTCTGTGCTTCTCCCTGCACACGGATATGAGCCTGAAACTTCCTCAAAGCCTCATCCAGCTCCATCCCAGAGAAATCCATCTCGTCCACCACACAGCTAGCAGAAAAAAGAAAAAAAAAACAGAAGAAGAGAGTGGAAGAAAAATAAGCTATTAAAGCAAACACATAAGATTAGAAGAAGGTTCCAAAGGTTGTCAGACTGGGAGTAAATTGCTGGTCAATGGATAACAGAGGCTTGACCTGCTCCTCTTTGAAAGATTTTTGAATTGCTTTATTGATTGTAAATAGCATACATTTAATTAAATAATTTGGTTTGCTGAAGGTCATAAATGAGACTTCATACAAACTTGCACTTATAGCTAGTAACTCATATAACTCATACTTGTACTCTCTTACATGTGTCATACAGTATATTTACTTACTCACGTCTAACACCTTTATAATGTATTGTAATTTGTTTTGTGCCCCCCCCCCCATTTCAATTTGTTGTGCTTTTGATGTTTGTGTCATTTAGCCTGCACATCTATACTGTACATATCAAACATTGTATACACAGACCATATTCAGCATATTTCAATGCCCCAAGCAGTAGGCTATTACAAATCACTAAATCAAAGAATAGCAAAAGCCTATGAATTTAAAGGACAATATTTGAAGTACCTGAGTAAAAGCACAGAATTCACCAAAACATTAAAATCTTTTATGTTTACAGTTGAGAAGTGCAACCGCATCGGTGACACTTTAGAATAACTATCCGTTATAACTAGTTAGTAGGCCATTAATAAACTGTAAGTTAATGAGTTATAAATAACCAAATAAATAATTCAAATTTTAGTTAAATAATAGTTAATATTTTGTTAATTATTTATAATTGTGCCTTATAGATAGCCAATAGATAACTTACAAGCTGTTAGCTACCAAGCTGTTAATGACTTGTTAACCTTATTTTAATAATTTATAACTATACATAATAAATTAGTAATAGATCATAAACAAACTGTTGATTACTCACTAAAGACTTGTTAAGTGTCAGTTAATAGTTTATATTTGTTATTGGGACATTATTTTAGTTGCAACTATTCTTCATTTATTAAATGTTAGCAAATAAGGAATAGTTGCAACTTTAGAATAATGTCCCAATAACATACTTAAGCTAATAACTAACACTTAACTATTATATTAACTCACACTTTACGAATCAGTTGTTTATAGTTTGTGTACCATCTAATAACACCAGAGGAAATTTTGTTAAACTTTTACAATGAAATAAATTTTTATTTATTTTGTTTTTCTCATGGGTTTGAATTTTTTTGTATACTGCTGTTCTGCCATTTGATGGCTCAGTTTGTGTGCTTCTATACATTAATCACAATGTTCAACATTAATTTTTGGAGTTTCTTAAGTAAATTACACATCAAATTTCTGTAGCTTGAACTTGTTCCATCCATTTGCTGTTCTACAAAGTTTCACTGGTATTAGTAGATGGTTAACAAACTGAGCAACTGATCTGTAACGTGTGAGTTAATATATTAGTTAAGTGTATATTTTTAGCTTATGTATGTTATTGGGACGCTATTCTAAATTTGCTACTATTCTATATTTACTGACAGTTAATCAATGATGAATAGTTGCAACTTTAGAATAACGTTCCAAAAACATAAATAAACTATTGACGGATACTTTAAAAAGTCTCAAGTAAGTATGGACAGCCTATTCATGATCTATTACGAATTCATTTTATATAGTTATAAATCAACAAGTTATTTTTACCTTGTTAGCTAACAACTTGTAAGTTATCTATTGGCTATATTTATAAGGCACTGTTATAAATAATTAAACTACTAACTAGTATTTAACAAGCCATTTATAACCCATTAACTAACAGTTTAGTATTGATCTATTAACTTTATAGTGGATCGTTATTCTAAAGTGTTACCACAGTTTATAAACCTCACATAAATTCCACTTTATAAAAGTACACACACAGACACACACACACACACACACACACACACACACACACACACTTTATCCTATGCAAATGAAAAGCTCTGCAGTTTGCACATTCTAAGTACTCTTTTATGTTATTATACTAGTGTTATGAATTCTAGTATAATTTTCATATATACTCACTCTAAAACATCTCTGTTAAATGGCTTTTTGCTATTGCCAAGAAATTCTCCAATCATCTGTCGGCTCAGTCCTTTTCTCTGGAGTAGGAAATGTGCAACACCTATAGGTGTATCCGGGATGAAGCCACGAGAGATAAGAAACTGAAGACCCTTGTCTGGATTTCTGTTTAATTCACAGCAAAAGGAGGAGGCAGAGGAAGGAGAGACAGAAACAATAATTAGATAATTAACAATAAGTAGGTTATTAATTAGCTACAACAATTTGATTTGAGAATTTAGGTCCAGCTTGCTTGTTTAGGCAAGTATTGATACAGTATTAAAACATTCATTAATTCATTAAAAAAAAAATTCACTTCACTTATTGTGTGCTAAATAAATAAAGAAAGAAAGAAAGAAAGAAACTAACTTTAAACATATTGCATAAATTTTATTTTATTGAGTATTTACATGTATGCAATTATGCATGGTGGTGGTTGTTCACTAACAGTATCTAAAGGGCACCAACAACGAAAATGATCTTTTGTAAGCTGTTTGGACAAAACTGTGTAGGTATAACATGTCCACAGTCATACTAGAGTGATAGAAACACATTAAGTCTATTTTTTTTTTCTGACGTTAAAATTAGCATCCAAATCCTTCCCATTTTGAGGCCCACCGCAATGTAATGTAGGAGTGTGGTTTCCCCGCCCACTGAATTGATTGACAGATGTGTATTAACATGTCTCCATAGTAACGCATATAATCTTTTCCACAAGACAGGTCATGCTTAAAGCAACTTAAGAAAAAACGGTCTCTTCAGCTTTATGTGATTAGCAGCAACTGAAAAATGACTTTAACAAGTTTCAAAAGTCTCTAAAACAGTCATGTTTATAATAAGGACGGTAGAATTGCATCATAACTCTTACCACAGCCATATGTTTAGTACAACAATTATTAAAAAAACGAGGCTTAAAATCCCAGTTCATTGATTTAAATCAGGTTTATTTTGTACATTAACATAACGGATATTCATCCAGCAGTATACATTACCATGGCTTATTTCACTGGATTAGAATATTATTAGAAACATTTGGTATAATTTAAATACATTAGTAATATATTTTTTTTTCTTTTAAATATTTTAAAGACGTCTGACATATTATGTCTGTAAGTTCTTATTAAAATCTAATGAATAATAGGGTGGTTCAGTGGATAAAGGTGATATATTATGCACAAGCCGGCAGTATTCTCTTACAGATCCATGCGAGAAAGATGTTGACATTGTCACACTCCTACGTCAAGTTGCAGTCGCTCTGAAAACCGCTTCAATTAGTCCACCGTTTTTATGTTGTTAAATTGAAAAAAAAGGACTGTGTGTGTTTATATAACCCCAATATGACGGTCTATACACTATACTTATACACGTCTGCCCAAGCTGATTAAAAAGTAGATTTTTCACCATAAGTGCCCTTTAATAGCATGTATAAGAAAACATACCCCAGTAACATATTTGAGATTGCAAAAATATAAGACCTAATGGATTTTTTAAAAACAAAAACTGCAAGCTCATGTAATCCAGGGTACGATATTTTCGATTCTCAAAAACCTTTCCCTCGGCACATACTTCCAATGAGCCTGGGTTGTAGAATGTACACTGTGTAGAGACATGATCAGTCATAACACATTATGTGATGGAACACTTCTATTCACATGGGCTTCAGCATCAAAGCTTGACAAAGGGAGTATCTAAAGTTGGATCTAACGCGATCGTCATAGCAGTGACAACCATTGAAATTAGTCAGCAATCAGCTACTGTCGTAGCTGATTTATTTACATACAGCAATCTGATTGGCTGACGCTTCCCTCGGCACTTGAAAAGTTGAGAAAGTGCCAACTTCTGCAGCAGAGCAACACTTCTGATGGTTCCACAATGCAGTTCGGCCAAGCCTTACGTCAACCATTCAAAGTGATGGGAAGCATTGACGCGGAATCCCCGCGTAAGAAGATATGAAAATTTTAATCAGCTGGGTAAAATAAGAGAAACATGGAAAGTATGCTGATGTGTGAGGACAAAGTTTGAGAAACGCTAGTTTAGAACATTTGCTGTGCAAACTGGATGGAATGATGTCACTTTAATGGAGTTTATCCAAACTGTCTTGCAAGGGTGAGGACCTATCTTTGTGTAATGAATTTAGCTCAGGAAATCTAAAACAATTTAGCTCAGGGTCAAGTGTTTATTCATCCAAATAATCGGGTTATATAAAAAAATAAAAAAACTTCCTAAATAATACCGCACAGAGCATGTATCAAAAATTAGTATGAATAGGTACTCCAGTTGAGCAAACAATGAACAACTTTAAGTGTTAAATAAATACAAGTCTTTATTTACTACAGTGAATGCTTTGAAGGAGTGGATTTTCTGATGAATGTTCAGAATATCCTTTATAAATGTCTTTATCATTATTAATAAAGTTTAATGTTTAAGGACCTAGACTATATGATGAACTAAGTATCATCGTTCTTTAGTGTAAAACTGAAATGGACCAGTGATGTGTCAGTGGTCTCTGTATTAGTCTGCTATGTTTTTACTACCACTTTTCATAAAATAGCAGAGCACAGGAACAAAATTAAACACATCACCCTATCACACTTTATACAATGCTAATTGTACTACTGTATAGACAATGTGTTGTTTACCTCTGGCCAGACAAAACCAGCAGTTTAGGCTGCAGTCAAACATAAAATAGTTATTAGGAAACCCATTTATTTTACAGTACATTTTAGTTGTCCGATTAAAATAATTTAGAATATTCCATTGCTTAATAATGGAGACAGAAATGTAAAACATTTAATAAGTAAAATATTTAAGAAAAAGAAGTCTAACAGCAAAGATTGGAAATAAAGGAAAACATCCCAAGTCAACATACAAACTTTAAAAAAAATCTTAAAATAGCTAAATATCTTCTTAAAATAAATCTTTGATTTGGTAGGCCCGCTGAATGAATAGTAGTAATCATACTGATGTTGTGGACGGGTACCCAATGCACTCCACAAAATGGGAGTTGTTCAGTTATGTAATTTAGTTTTTTTTTTTTTTTTTTTTTTAAAGGCAACTGATGCTTGTAAACCATTCAATAACTGAATAAATAGTTTGATTTTTTTTTATTTAATGTAATAGCCAATAAAAATACCATATTAAATGCATTCATTTATTTTCTTTTTCGTCTTAGTCTCTTTATTGATCTAGGGGGCCTCAGCGGAATGAACCACCAACTTATCCAGCATATGTTTTATGCAGCGGATGCCCTTCCAGCTGCAACTCATCTCTGGAAAACAACCAAGCACAATCATTCACTACGGACAGTTTAGCCTACCCAATTCACCTGTACCGCATGTCTTTGGACTGTGGGGTAAACCAGAGCACCTGGAAGATACCCACGCCAACGCAGCGAGAACATGCAAACTCCACACAGAAACGCCAACTGACCCAGCCAAAGCTCGAACCAGCAACCTTCTTAATATAAGGAAAAAGCCACTGCGTCGCCCACTATATTAAATCCAATACATAAAATATTTTAACTTAAATAATTCCAACATTTACAAAACAGAGTTCGTCAAAGTATATTACTCTCTCTCGTAAAGGCAACTGTAGTCATTTTTAAAGTGTACTTTTAAATATTAATTTACTTTTATATTAAAGATCACTGTTTTTTGTTTTGTGCAATTTGTTATTTGTAGTCTCATAAGGGTGTGTTATTGGGACAGCATACTACACCGATGGAAGAGGAGTAAATCAGACATAATTTATTGAAAAAAAAAAATTACTGTTATACCCTCGTTCACTGAAGGAGGGAATGAAAAGTTAAATGGATGAAGCCAATCAGACATAATTATTTTGCTTTATTCAACAAATAATACATCATTAACCTCCCCTACACTGTAAAAAGTAATTTTGAGGCATTGTAGATTTCATTAAATTTATTATGTACACTTCAATTAATGAAATTGATTTCCTGATTTTAGGGAATTTTTGAGCTTTGAAATTACTTAATGTCTGTAATAAAATACAATCAATTTTATCATAAGAATTTTGCTATTATTTTTGAATCATTTTTAAAAGTAAAAAATATTGATTAAATTCAATGTGATTAAAATGAGCATTTTCAAATTAGCCAGGGGCATAAGTCAGGGACAAATGTCAGAGTGTCTGAGGATAGCTGAGGATAGGCTGCCCTCACTGAATACACAAGCGATGAGTGCCCGACATGACCTGGAGGTGGACATTTTCACATTTGTCAAATTCCATTTTAAAATACGCACTACATTTAAAAATAAACCACATATTTTAGTTTTAAACAACTATGCTTTCGTATGAACAAAAATTTTTGCCCATTCCTCTTTGCAGTACCTCTCAAGCTCTATCAGGCTGGCTGGGAAGCAACTGTGTAAAGCCATTTTCAGATTTCTCCAGGGATGTTTAAAAGCATTTAGGTCTGAGCACTGGCTGGGCCACTCAAGGACTCCAATACGGGGGAGTGGCTTTCATCTGGCCACTCTACCACACAGGCCTGATTAGTGTATTGCTGCACAGATGTTTGTCCTTCTGTAAGGTTCTCCTCTCTTCACAGAAGAAGAATGGAGCTCAGACAGAGTGACCATGGGGTTAATGATCACGTCCCTGACTAAGGCCCTTCTCCCTTGATCACTCAGCTTAGATGGTAGGCCAGCTCTTTGAAGATTCCTGGTGGTTCCAAACATCTCCCCTTTACAGATGGAAGCCAATGTGCTCATTGGAACTTTCAGAGCAGCAGAAAATTCTGTAACCTTCGCCAGCTTTGTGCCTCGAGACAATCCAGTCTCTGAAGTCTACAGACAATTCCCTTGTCTTCATGCTTTCTCATGCACAGTCAACCCTGGGACCTTTTATAGACAGGTGTATGTATGCCTTTTCAAATCATGTCCAATCAACTGAATTTACCACAGGTCAACTCCAATTAAGCTGCTAGAACAGGGGTCACCAACCCTGTTCCTGGAGAGCTACCTTTCTGCAGAATTCAGTCCCAACCCTGATCAAACACACCTGAACCAATTAATAGTACCTAAAGCAGCACTTGATAATTACAAACAGGTGTGTTTGGTCAGGGTTACAACTGAAATGTGCAGGAAGGTAGCTCTCCAGGAACAGGGTTGGTGACCCCAGTGCTAGAACATCTTCAAGAATGATCAGTGAAAACAATGTATCTGAGCTCAATTTAGAGAGCTATTAATAACAGTCAGTCAGCGCCCGCACTTTTTTTTTCTGTATCATTGCACCTTTTGCTGTCTGAAGTGTATATGCGGACATCGGAAAAGAGTCATTTTTAAAAGATGATCCAAGCGTCTCAGCAAAAAAAAAAAAAAAAAAAAGAAAAGAAGAAATTTCATTCCGAGCTAAAAACAAACATGAATAAATTCTAATAAATAACAGATTTTTTTTAAGCACTAAAAAAAGGCTTACATTCATCAGATTCTGTCATTGGGCTGATAGAATAGAACCCTACATATTTATTTATTTCTGGAGGTTTACGAAGAGTTTTTTTTTTTTTAAATCTTTCAGTTGTAACTTCTCAGCAAAACATGCTCTGTAGCTTCTAACAGTCATGGTTAGGGGCAGTACTTTGTGACTTCACACACTAATGTTTCTTCAAAACAGTAAAGTCAGTATTATGTGCCTTTTAGTGAAAGCAATGCTAATAATAGGGACTTAGACAAATATATTAGTTGACAGGCAACAGGGAGGGGGTGTTAACTACAGCTGCAGACAAAAATGGAAAAAAGAAAAGCTGGAATGTGATGATGTTTTGAGACCAGCCCTTTTGCAGCTATATTATGGTTGTTGAGGAATGCTTGTTAAAAAGGCAAGAAACTTTGTTTTATATAATATAATATAATATCTGCCATTAGCCATTTCTGTGAGCAAAACAAAGAACTTATCATTGGATACTCACATGTTGAAGAGATTGAGACCAATGCGGTATAAGCGTTTCCGCATGATGTCAGTAGAGAGGGTTGGAGATTTGCAACTGGTTGGGTTTTCGCAATGGTATCGGGGCAAGCTAAGAATCATGGCCTGTAAAGCCTCTTTCGATGAGACCTCTGAAGCAGACTGTGCTGATGTTGATGTACTGCTGCTACTCATCTGCTCCGAACTGTTGTCTGCTGTGTCTGATTCAATATGCTTAGCTTCCAGAACTTCTACAATTGGTGTGACAGGCGTCTCTGCAACCTCTGGTGGAGACAAGGTTTCAGAGGTTATTGCTGTCTGTGCTGGAATTGTTGGTTGTGGAACTTCCTGTTTCTCCAGCTCCAGAGGTAGTACATCTTCCCCGAGCACCTCCTCACTTGGTGGAGGAGCTGGAAAATCTCCATCTGGAACTTCCTCAGCATCCTGCTCTAGTGGTGGAGAAACTGGATCCTCTAGAAATGTTGATGGTTGTCTTTGTTGAGGTTGTTCCTTTACATCATTAATTTTAGGTTGCTGTGGGCTCTCAGTAATTATAGCCCCCTGCTGGATGCAATTACCAAGAGACACGGAAGTTGAGGACTCCATAACAGAAGAGGACATACGAAAGTTCTGGCTGTCAATTTGAACGGTCACATCCCGGAAGGCCATCATCAATTTGCTGGCACTCTGGGCTACATTCTCCAAGCTGTCTACTTGTCCTGTGCCACTATGAAATGTGGAAGGGTCCATGGGGCTACCTTTTTTTACTGTTTCTGCCAACCCAGATTTGCCACCAGCTGTACTAAAAGCCTCTGAGCTAAACTGGTAGGTGCCTCCTTCTTGGAGTGAACACATGGTCTTCATGCTCCAATTGCTAAGTGCATCATCAATGGATTTTGCAAGAGACTGCACTTGCTCATTGAAGGAATCTTCAAGATCAGTGAGAGTGCCCCCTACCGTGGTTGGCAAAGATGGGGAGCGGACAAGGGGAATGCTTGTCAGATTGCAGCCTTCAGCCAGTGCCCGTTCAGCTGAGATACCCTCTGTATTCTGCACCCGTACCTTTCGCAGGGAGATACGGCGAGGCAAGCGACTTTCAAGAAGGGAATTTCGAATTTTCTCAAAGTTTTTGCTAAGCTGATACTGGCGAAAGGCAGTCTGAATCTTGCAAGCAGCTCGTCGAGAGATTAGGTGACCCCCATATTTGTGCTCTAACATTTCGATCTGCAAAGACAGATATGAGAAACCATATCAGATAAGACAAAATGGACAAGCATAAAAATGAGCAGGATAACAATAAATAAATATCAAGAACTACTACATATGGTTAAAAACAATCATAACATGCTAAAACAAACACTTTTTCCAAGCAGAGATGTTTATTAAATTTTGCCAATAAATGTCAAAACACAAAAATGAAAGAAAAATGCCAAGATTAAGTTTTAGGTAGGTGTAGTTCCAGGTAGTCAATCAGACTTTTTGTATATAGTTTGGACATAATGATGATGACGACAATGATGACGATGATTGTCTTTGCCTGTCACCTTCTATCCATTCTTTTACTTGCCAAATCATCTGTCTTATGTAGATTCATAAAAACTCTAGAGTCTGTACAATCATTGAGGACATTGGCAATAAAACTGTCTGGATGGAGAGTCCATAACATGGCTTTTGAAACTGAGATGACAAAGGTATGCAATGTAACATTTAATGAATGGGGCAGATATGTACTGTCACTAGGAACAAATTAGGGCCTGCAAGATTCTCCAATAACTTTATTATCTCACCCACTGATCATTGTCTAATACAGGGGTTCTTAAACTTTTCAGCCCACGACCCCTAAATAACAACTTCAGTAACTCACCACTATGCCTTGAGGTGGTTATAAACAAACAAATATTGCACACAATGGTGCACACACCAAAAAGAACTATATAAATACAAGCATATTGAAACACAAAAAAAGTGCAGCAGTCGAACAACCATATACTTTTTAGTGTTATGTCTCTGGTGTTAAATGTCTAGAAGTTGGAGCAACAGTGAAAAGTTTTAAAGTTGGTTAAGGCGAGTATGGATCAGTGCCCTGCCTTCACATCAACACACAAAATTCAGTTGCAGAATTTATTAACAAAAATGTACAATGATAAAACAAAACTGGGCTTCAGAAGGGAGAAAGGCTAAAACAAACAAACAAAAAGAACACTTTAGCTAGTTAGGGAGTAAAATGATCTAAACTGACAAAGTAAACTTAAATTAACAACATAAGTGTACACTAACTCCCTAACTAAACATAAACAAGAGAAAAGGGGTTTTAAAAATATGGCACTCACCTACATACAGCTTTTAAACACAATGTTACGTTTCAAAGGCAGAGTTTAAGTGGTTTCAATTACTTTACAATAGATTTGAACTTTAATAAGTTAACCACAACAGCGACAATAATCTTTTACAACAAAACCAGGTAAGAGAGAGACGACAATATAGTAGCAAGCTTTAATGTGGCTGGCAACTGATCAGCTTTTAGGGCTTAAAAAGCAACGAGCAGCAGGTGCAATTAATTAATTTCCTCTCCTCTAAACCTAGTTGACAAACAGGTAACAGATAACAGAAAGAGAGAGAGAGAGAGAGAGAGAGAGAGAGAGCCCAAACACAACAATACATTCAAAACACAATGGAATGTAACAATAGTCATTATTAATTTATGTAATTAAATATTACCATAGAATGGTGGACGCAATGTTTACATCACAAGACTGATCTTATAATATTGGAGATCATCCTCCATGTTTAATAGTGGGCTTTATTTTTAATGTATGTGACTGCCATAAAGGTGTTATAATATGGAGTACGTTTACATGGACACCAATAATTAGATTTTAATGAGATTATGACAATTCTATAATTAAGAGTCTACCATGTAAACAGCGATTTTTGATTAATCTGATTAAGGTCATAATCGAACTAAAGAGAAATTGAATTAAGACATGTATGCCAATTTTTGTTACATTATTGAAGTGCAGTACAGATAAGTAAACACCTTAGTAGACATCAAACTATTACTGTCATGTAGGAATTTTCGCCGTGTTTTGCAACAGGATAGTCCACACCACACACACACACACACACACACACACACACACACACACACACACACACACACACACACACGGCTGTTTGACACTCTTTGCACCTACAGAGTCTTGAAGACTATAGACACCTGCATCGTAAAATGCTTAGGTTTTTTTTTTCTCCCATTCAGCATGCGGTATGAACTTTCATTAAAACAATACTCTTCCAGGAGTTCATAGTTGCATCCAATATCTTGTTTGTCAAGGGAGGTATGCATGAAATGTTCCCAAATAAAAGTGAAAGTGCCAAACGGCAGTTAAAGTCGACAAATTAAAACTAAAACAATCAAAATTACATGAAACTCTGAAGTAAACGTGGATAGCATGGTGACTCAATGACGTTAATCGAATTATGCACTATAACATGTAAAACAGGATCATGAAAAGGAACATTTAAAAAGCAATGTTCCTAATGTAAACACCTTAATCATATTGTTGTCTTAATTAGATTAAGGCAAAAATTTGATTACTGATGTTCATTTAAACTTAGTCATTCATTCATTCATTTTTTTTGTCGGCTTAGTCGCTTAATTAATCCAAGGTCTACACTGTAAAACTACACTGTAAAAAATAAACGTTATTTTACAGGTAATTGTCTGTATTTTTTTACAGAATTTTTCAGTTTTTTCATTATACAGTGAAATACCTGTTGTTTTACAGATATGTTCTGTAATAAAAAAACCTTACATTAAATTTACAGTTATTGCTTGTATTTTGGTATTACATTCTTTTTCTGTTTTTTAAAGGAAATGTACTGTATTTTAAAAGAGTAACACGTAATTTTACGTTAATATTTACAGATTATTTCTGTAAAAATAAACTGTGAAAATAAATGTTATTTTACAGATAATTGTCTGTATTTTTTACAGAATTTTCCTGTTTTTTCATTATACAGTGAAATATATTTTTTTTACAGATATTTTCTGTATTTAAAAATTCCAACATTTAATTTACAGATAATTGTTAGTATTTTGGTATTACATGTTTTTTCAGGTGGCGCAGTGGGTAGCACGATTGCCTCACAAGAAGGTCGCTGGTTCGAGCCTCGGCTGGGTCAGTTGTCATTTGCATGTTCTACCCGTGTATGCGTGGGTTTCCTTCAGGTGCTCCGGTTTCCCCCACAGTACAAAGACATACGGTACAGGTGAATTGGGTAGGCTAAATTGTCCGTAGTGTATGAGTGTGTGTGAATGAGTGTATATGGATCTTTCCCAGTGATGGGTTGCAGCTGAACGGGCATCCGCTGTGTAAAACATATGCTGGATGAGTTGACAGTTCATTCCGCTGTGGCGACCCCTGATTATTAAAGGGACTAAGCCGAAGAGAAAATGAATGAATGAATGAATGAATGTTAATCATGGGTCGCCACAGCGGAATAAAACATCAATTTGTACAGCATAAGTTTTCACGCAGCAGATGTCCTTCCAGCTGCAACCCATCACTGGGAACACCCATACACACTCATTCACACACATACACTATAGACAATTTAGCCTACCCAATTCACCTATAGCACATGTCTATGGACTGTGTGTGAACCGGAGCACCCGGAGGAAACCCACGCCAACACGGGGAGAACGTGCAAACTCCACACAGAAATGACCACTGACCCAGCCGAGGCTCGAACCAGTGACCTTCTTGTTGTGAGGCGACAATGCTATACCCACTGTGCCTTGCACATATCTGTTTTTGAAAATAAACTTTTCAAATTCTATTTAGAAGATGACTAGTTTACAATAAGAAAATACCTGAAAATAAGTACAAAAACAAGTACAGTAGCCTATAGTAGTCCAATTATCACACCATTGGCAAATTAGACTGTACAGCACTACAATGCACAAATGGAGTAAAATTGCAGTTTACCTTTTACTATAGTTTTACTTTAATGTACTGAAAATTAAACTGACTTTGAACTTTAAATTCAAGATGTAGTAATGTAGTTGAACTGTGTTTATACTTCATTATATTGCAATTTTGCAGTAGCAAATATTTTTACTGCAGTTATTCTTTATAGCCTGCTGCTATTGTTCAGTTGTACTGCAGTTTTACATCAATATGCTGTTATTTTATTAAGTGTAAGGGTTTGTTATATTGGTTTGTAAAGTATGAAATGTAAAAGTAACACCAATAGCACCAAGATGTTGAGGTTTACAATAATACATGTAATGATTATGTGGATAAACGTGACTTTTCTGTAGCCTGTTAAAGTAAAGATTAAATTAAAGTTATAAATGTCAAATAATAGCCTAGTATTTTAGGCCACATACTGTACAGTATATGCACTGTAAAATACAAAAAATGCTCATTTTAATTATTATATTTATTTTCTAAAATATTTATGATGTATGCTATTATATAATTTTTCTCCTAGTGACTAATCACACATATTTACTTGTGTATGCATGTTATTACCTGTAAACATTTTTTCTAATCAATCTTTACAGTTGCAATGTGAAGTCAACAAAAAGTTAACTAAACATCCCCGATAGCAGGTAGTAATCGGCCCGAGCTCGGCTGCCCTTCGCCGCCTCCGACTCGGCATCGGCGAGTGTTATCCGGGCCGAGTGCGGCCCGCAGCTCGCTTGCGCACATGCGGTTGTGATGCGGCTTTAAAGCACTGGCCCGATTCCAGTCAACCATATCCCGAGTCTGTCTGTAGAGCCCGGGCCGCTTCTGGCAAGTACTCGGCTGATGGCAACCAATTAAATTCTTATTTTATCTAGTAATATGTTAGCTCCACGTTTAATGATAATTTGAGAAAATATTCATGGTAGGACAGCAACAAAATAATAAGAATATTTAGTGTGGATGGTCGCAATTGTTTAGACGCAAACAAAACAATGCTATTTATAAATGGATTATAGATATAATCTAGAGAAAAACGTTGTAAAATGCGCCGATTTTCAAGACGGCACGCTCCTGTGCCGACTGTTTTTTTAAAGAAGTTGGTTTCATAAGAAACACATGCGTGAGTAGACGAGATATATCCAGCTGCAGAACATTGGAGTAAACTTTTGATCCAAACTCCAATCCAGGCGGTGACGGTAATGCTCCAAAAAGCTGGTTGCCGACTGCTATGAAGATCACAGGAAGAAAAAGAAGTTTGTTTGGTTTTTCAAAACTATCACATGGATTCCGGTCAGAAAGGTAAAGTTTTTACTGCTTGTGTACTGTATACTTTGCGAATTTAGAGCTTAAAACATTTTTCCACAGTGTTTGGTTGTAATAGTGTTTAGTAATTTAAAACAATTTGATACGAAATGTAACTTGCTTTAAGAAACACGACTGGAGCTAATGTAAGTTATGCTAGCGCTAACGTTACAAACACATCTGAAAGTTCCTGTTCCTTTAACATAATGTTAGACAGTAACGTGTTTAGTAACTGAAAACTATTTTAATTATTTTAAAGAAACATTAAACAAATTTGTGTGTATGCTAACTTTACGTTAAAGAAAGTTTCTGTAGACGAATCCATTAACACCAACATGGCAAAACATGTGCTTTTAATTCATATGTGTTAGCCTATGTGAATCAATTATATCTTTTGTTCAAGCTGTAATGTTCAGTTAATGTAAAACTGAATGTCTTAAAGCAGATTTTGATATATATATATATATATATATATATATATATATATATATATATATATATATATATATATATATATATATATATATTTTTTTTTTTTTTTTTTTTAGTTATTGACAAAAATTCTGATTAATGGTAAATTCTGATTTAAATGAATGGGTAACAATATTTGTTGGTAAAGTCTTATTGTTCTTGTTTAGCAAAGGTTAGTGAGGTCATTTTGCAGCACATCACGACCAAAGATGCCAATGGCACACTCTTATGAACATGTGAATAGACATGTTATAGTTAGGTGCTTAAAGTCCATTATAAGCTGTAAACTTCTGATACATTTTCAACATAGATTGAGCTTTTCAGACTTTACATTACTAATTGCTTCACAAACAGCTGAAATGGTTTATTGTTATTGGCTATCATCATCATTAAACATTTTTCACAATGGTAGGTTAATCTTCATGGGTACAGAATAATGCATGTGCTTGGCCATCTTACAAATCTATGTCTCAGATTCATAAGGCTGTCAATCTGCATGAATCTACTAATAAATCTTGTGCAACCTTCAGTGTACTGATTATTTACACTATAGGTATTATAGGCATTAATTAACTTTGATAGTATTTCAGGATTTGAACTTTTCTTTACGTGAGGTTAACAACAATGTGATGTTTTATTATAGATGCATATGAGGAAGCTCGACTCAAACATTCACAAGCAACTGTGATTTCTGACTGGCAGACAGATGAGGATGATGATCGCCTGTCATACACCTAAAGAAAGAACAGGTTTGTTTGCAATTATTTTAAACACATAATGTCATTGATCTATTACAACCAGCGAGTTTTGCCCTGGCACTATACTAAAGTGATGTTTTGTTTTGTAAATGTATCTGATCAAGGGACATTAAAGACAACTATACCATGATGAAGAACAATTACTTGGAACAAAGAGGCTGGATAAAAGGCAGGTATGAAGATTTTAGAAATCAATGCAGCACCACAAGTACCATCACCATCAATGACTATGGCAGAAATCCTAAGACCACCATGAAGATGCACATATACTGTACATTCCAGTACACCTATGAACATTTACAGTCCTTGTTCTAGTGCAGTTGGAGATCACGACAGAACTTATTGCAACTCGTCATGTCTTTGTAAGAAATCAAGACATCACTAAACTTGTAAAGGCTTCATACAGCTAAAAAAGTAAAGATCAACTAGAGAATATCACCAGTGTCTAACCCACTGTTGTATTTACACAAGTTGTATCCTGGAAAAGGCCGTATCCTGGAAAAGCTTTTGGCTAACTCCTTGGCTAAACAAATTAACTGGAGCGGGTCAAATTAAAAAGTGGCCTTTCGTGCATTCCCCCTTAGAACTGTCGTAGTCAGTAAGTTGGTTTTGAATATACATTTTAATACAATTAGGGGCCGTTTCATCTGTGCATTTCTGTGAATTATTAACCAGAGGAACAAAAAAATCTATATACAGTCCCATTTAGATTTTTTTATATGAGAGCAAGCATCTTTTTTATTTTTTTAAAATTAGTACTTGTTCACTACTAATTATCTGTTTATCTTTTAATCACAGATGCAGTGAGGACAAATGTCCATATCACGCCACTGATAAAGAGATTGAAAAATGCATTACACAGTGGCTACAACTTGCTCCTGACAGGGATGGAGAAAGGAGGGAAGAAGAGAAAGCTAATGTTTCAACTGTTTACATCACTATTCTATTCTATTTTTTAAACAACATTTTATGTGTATTAAGATGATCCCTGATACTTGAGCAATTTGTTTCTTTTCAATTGCATTTATATATATATATATATATATACTTTTTACAATTTTGACTTGTATATTTTACGGATTTTCATAGGTATTTGTAAGATGTTTCCTGCTATATCTTAAATTGATTTCTATATTCAGGTTTATATAAAATTTTGCTGTTTCAAGATGTGTCTTGTACAATTTTTTAAAGTCATGTCTATTGGGAAAACAGGGTTGTTTTAAAAACTTCTGTGTATGTGTGCAATTTCAGATTTTTTCTTTAAGTCTTCCTGTGTGTCTTTATGTTTTTATTGTTTTTTTTTATATTGATATTCTTGTGCACTACAAAATTATTTATTCAATTTTAGTACTATTTTTTTTTCTTGCAATCAATAAACGTTTATCATGTATTTATTTTGTCCTTTGTCTGATTCTTTTCGTTATAGGATATGTATGCAGTTTGCATTTTATTCAAAGGTTAAACACAGTGCCTATACTTTCTGTTTACATTATAGCCTGCGTTTGCTGTTATATAAATTCAAATGGTTGTAATATCAAGTATCAATGTAATACCAAAAGGTTTTATAAGGTATATAAATACTGAGTCGTGCCAGCTCCGGGCCGCAGCGCACATTTCACTCGGGCTCGCTTACGGCCGCCGCATCTGGCCCGATTAATTCGGGCAGTGAGTCCACGGGCAACGAGTGGTAAGTCTCCGGCAGGCGACAATCTAGCCGGAACTGGCCCGAGTGTATTTTGTATGTGGGAAGTGATAACATGTATCTATAACTACCATAATAACTTGTGTAATTACATAAATAACTTGTATAATTAAAGTAATAACATGTATAATCACAGTAATAATCTGTAAAACTACCATAATAACTTGTATAATTACATACATATAATTACAGTAATAACCTGTAACTCTAAAACAGAAAACGACTGTTTTTTAACAGTTTATCTACATCTTTTATTATAACAGTTTTTTTCTGTATTTTAACGTTTTTTTTTTCTGGCGCCCCTGCTGCCAGAAAAAAAAACGCTTTTTCACGGGGATTTTTTTTACAGTGTATGTTTGTCTTCTGTAGGTTATGGATAAAATATGGTAATTCGTAACACTTTATTTTGATGGTTCTTTTAATGAAATTTGTTGAATCTAAGTTACATTGCATCTACATGCCAACTAATTCTCAATAAAATATAACTAGGTTGGGGTTAGGGTAAGTTTAAGTTGAAATGTACTTGCAAACTTACTTATAGTCAGCTAAATGTCTGTTGAGGGAGGAGTATCAGCAGAGATTAAGCAGACAGTCTACTAATACTCAAATGAGAAGTAATTGGTATGTAGCTGCAATGCAAATTTTAGTCAACAAAATGTGCATAGGGACCATCAAAATAAAGTGTTAATTCCTATAGTTTAATAACATATGTGAAATTTTTAGACCCACCATTGCCCCCTACACATTTGTTTTTCTCGACCCTCCAGAGGGTCCAAACCTCACTTTGAGAACCACTGGCCTAATAGACTGTGGTATCTAAAGTACATTTCAATTTCAAATAAATATTACATCTTTTTTTTATTTATTTTTTTTTATTAAACTGACATATTATTGTCAAATGTTGTATGTTTCTGCCTTTCATAGATTTCACTGTGAATGTTCAAGATGGGGAAGAAAACAACCCTAAAAGTTTTATAATGAGATCAAGAAAGAATGCAAAATTGAGTTTAGAATGTTGAATATGGCTGCTAATAAATAAAAAAGAACTGGTGTTTGCTGAAACTAAACTTTCACACTCCATTGCTGCGAGCCCCAGTCAGCATACCAAAAAGTGGTGAGCTCCACACCCACCTCTTTGCCCACCTCACCCTTTACCTGTGAGAGCCCTCCAGCCCCTGTCACTGCACCAGAGCCCCAATAAATGATGATAATAAAATCTAAACCTAATATCTGTTTTTCTAAATGGACTTTATTTTTAGGCAGCAGGATGGCACAGTGGAGCTGAAATCTAATTTTAAAATAATAATTTTTATTTGTTTATTTTTATCCCCCCCACTCCATCTATTAGCGTATCCATTATACAAAAAAATAATAATAATAATATGCATTTATAGCATATCATTGTATTTAAAAGACTCAATTTAATCTAGTTCAATCGATTATAAAAAAATAACTAACGCACCTTTTTTAAAAAAAAAAGACAAAAAATATTTAAATTCAAAATATAATTGTTTATAAGAATTTTTGTTTAACTTGTAACACAGATTTTTTTCATATACACAACATACCCACAATAAACCATTAAGATCCTGACAGCCATATTTATTGCAGAAATTAAAACACATAACAAAGAAAAAAAATTATTTCCAAGATGGATTCTAAGTGGACTGCATATAAATGCCAAAATACAGGCATTGCAGATTTGGAAAATGGAAAATTATAATAAAAGTAAGGTATTGAATACAAACAATTGCACTCATTGAAAAGTTCTATTGCTGTGAGTTGAGAACGTTGATTATAAAGTAGAAACAATTTTTCTCAGTCCTCTCATGTCCTGTTGACATTATCGAGGGATAATGTGGACTATTTCTTTTGTATGATGTGAGCTGAGAGTGCAAATCATGAGTCGTGAGTCTCACGGCAATTCATAACTTTTTGATTTTTGTAGCTACGGACGTTTATGCAGGTTTGTTGCTAAGAAACAAACGCGCACGCATTCACACACACACACACACACACACACACACACACACACACACACACACACACACACACACACACAGACACACAGACACACGCACACACTGCGCGCAGGACAGCGCAGCCAAAGCGACTCCCTTCAGATTCAACACGCATGATCGAATTCATCAAATTTGTTTAAACTAAGCATTCTAAAGTATGGCTATATTTCACAATGATTCTGACACAACAACAAGAAGCAGACTCTTGCGTGTAAGTGGGAAACATGTCAAACTTAATGACACATTTGAGGGCGCATGCTGAAAGGCAGAGGAATGCCCTGTCTTTGACAGCTCGTGACATCATCTGTCACTTTCTGAGTACACTTACATTGACACCAATACTCTGATTTTAATATGATTAAGATAATACTCTTATTAAGTGTCTACCATGTAAGCAGCGATTTTTGATTACCTTAAAGGACCACCAAGCCACGAAATGCAGAGGTTTTTCTTTCTGTTCGCCATGTGGTATCAAATTCCATTAAAACAGAAGTCGAAAGTTAAAAATTAAACACCCGAAATTGCATGAAGTGGTGGAAGAAACGCTGGAGAGCCTGGTAATGCAACATTTATTGTTTTATACTGAAACTTGCCTTCGAAAAGGGCTTCCTTGGTCTTATCCATATTTCTTTGGATGTTAAACACACGTCAACCACAACAGGAAGTAAAAAAAACCTGCAACTGCGTTAATTTTTTTAACGTGTTAATTATTTAAAATTAATCACATGCGTTTACGCAATAATTTTGACAGTGCTAATTTTAACTAGTCTGTTTTTCGATTTAACACAGCATTAAAACGATCATCATTAACTGAAATTTCACACTTCGTTTCAGAAATGAGCAACACAAAAAACTATAGCAACTCTAAAAAAATCTGTTAAAAATAAAAGTCAGCTTATAAATGTGTACGTTATAAACGCTATAAACAGCTTTAAAAACAAAAATTACAATAGGATATTACTTAAAAAATACCTCTACAGAAAGGAAATCAACATTTCATTCTATGCAACTTTTTAATTGTTTAACAGCCAAGTGCATCCTACTTTAAATATTTATCCATGGTTTGTTCTTAAATTGTGTTTCAGTGTGCATGTAAAAAATATTTGGATAGATTATTTGTCAGCCTATTTTTGCTGAATGATAGACCTATATTTAGATATGGAAGTTACTCAAGATCATAGATATTGTCATTCTGTGGAATCCGCCAGTATTTGATTATCCGCTTGTTAAGTGTGAGGTCACACGAAGCGGCTTCCGGGTCCAAGCGCTCTACTCAACTGTATGGGGAGACTCATGAAATGTTAATTATAAACGTTTACAAAGCGATTTAATACTTTCAAAAATCCCGATCGCAACATATATGTCCATGCCTAATATCCGATGGCAGAAAGTTATTAATTTTTTATAAATTGTTAAAATTTGGGTATTTGTTATGCAGAAAGCCCAGAGATTATTGTGTACATAATGACTTTATATAAAATTAACTTTAATGTGTGATATGAATTGAAAGTGATCATAAACTAATAATTTCTCAACTCAAATGAGTGGCGGCTTGGACCCGGAAACAGTATTACAAACGTAACCAACACGTCACCAATTACCAAGCGGATTGATAGATATAATTTGTTTTTTAAAAAACAAAATACACTAGTAATTAATGGTCAGCTAAACATGAATTGTGCATTAGTTTAGCTTAGTTAAACTTGTAAATTATAATTAACTTGTTCACAATTATGCATCAGTTAAGCATAAGCAAACACATAATTCATTATTAACTCAACAAAGTAAAGGCATTTAAACAATTATTTACCATTTTAATTCTTTGATTCGTTGTGTAAGTTAACTGAATAACAAGCTAGTTATTATGTTTAATTACTGCTGGCTAAAATAGTGTAATAAACAGTTTAACTTTCGTTAAAGTCCTAAAGTTAAAGTTATACCCATGTTAACAATGGCACTTAAGTCATATTTAAGTTTATTGACTAGAACTAGTAAATATTAAGACTAAAATGTCATTAATATATTACTAAAAAAAAAAAGGCAATTTGACCCCCTTTTCTAAAGTCAAAGTTATATCCACATTAATTATGGCACTTATCCACATTCTATCTACTAGATTAAGCTAATAGTATATGCTACTAATAAAGTGATTGTAGAGACAATTTGATCCCATTCTAAAGTGAATTCCAGTATCTAGCAAACTAATGTAATACAAGTATAAATATAGTTAACTGTATAACAAATGCAGCAAGTTAAATGAGATCACATAAAAAGAACATGAATGCAGAAAGATATTTCTGGATTTTTTTGCTGGTTAAACATATTACAGTACGTGCAAATTAATGCGAAATAACATCTGTAAAAGAGTATGCCATCTATTAAATGAAAAAAATAAATATGTTAAAAGGAAAAATCATTAGCAGTGACAAACAGCAAAGAACAGTGATCAATAAGAATATAAAAGGACTCTGCACATTGTTTTGTCTATTCCATTTGCAAATAAGGAACAGTCAAATTAGAGAACTTTAAACAAACCAAAGGTTAAGCAAAGTTTCGCTTTTAGGAAGAATTTATTTGTTACATGTTTAATCTAGGCAGCATGGTGCCTCAGTGGTTAGCACTGTCGCCTTACAGCAAGAAGGTCACCAGTTTGAGTC
The DNA here is from genome assembly GCF_052040795.2 of Danio rerio. Taxonomy (NCBI): domain Eukaryota; kingdom Metazoa; phylum Chordata; class Actinopteri; order Cypriniformes; family Danionidae; genus Danio; species Danio rerio. Next base: position 27,110,275 of record NC_141024.2, on the reverse strand, counting down.
TCAGCTGGATCAGCTGGCATTTCTGAGTGGAGTCTGCATGCTCTCCCTGTGTTGGCGTGGGTTTCCTCTCGGTGCTCCTGTTCTTCCCACAGTCCAAAGACATTTACTATAGGTGAGTTGGATAAAAGTAACATGTCCGTGGTTTATGAGTGTGTATGAATGTGAGAGTGTACAGGTGTTTCCCAGTGCTTGGTTGCTGCTGGAAGGCCATCCACTGCGTAAAACATATGCTGGAATAGTTGGCAGTTCATTCCAATGTGGCAACCCCTGATGAATAAAGGGGCTAACCAGGACCTGCAATCGAAGCAGTGGATGCTAGTTCTATAGTTTTTCTGTCCTACGCATGTCGATAAAAGGCTCCAGACTTCCTACTCTGGCTTTCTGGCTGCAAACAAACACACACATACACACACAAGTCAATAGAGAATAAACATTTCATTCTCAGAAGTAAGTCTAATAGTTATCACTGGGGTAGAACTTTTTCATTTTTGTGTACATAACAGGTCCAACTTAAGGTGATATTTAAATTTTTTATGAACTAATTTGTTGTGTAGTAAACCTGTTGTGACAGATTTTGTACCTTTATTTTTGAGTGTGATGAAAAACACCAAAACTTTTTGTTCCTTGCCACAGTCATCTCTAGCTGCTTACTGTAGTTATCAAATTACCAAAATGTTACACAATATGATAATTTTTAAAATCTCATTACACTGTAAAAGATTATTAGTAGACTTTAAAGCGAGTAAACCTAAAGCTACTAGTTGGCTTGGTAAGACTTTATAATAACTACACACTATAAATAATTTATAAATAGTGAACTCATTATCTGTTAAACATTAACTCTACATTAATAAACGTTAGTATGCAGTTTATAATTCCCACTACAAATGCTCTATACTTGACTTACAAACATATTTAAAATGTGCTTAATAATTGTATTTTCATACTTTGTTAATGATTTATTTTTCATTACTAAATTAAGTATTGCATTATTTACAAACCAGTTGTATTTAAGAGTAGTTGAGGGTTTTTAGGATCATTCAGAATGAGTTAGTAAATGATTAATAAACTATTGAAATCAACTTTTATGTTTTATTATTCAGGCATATATTAATGGTTACTATGTATGTTAATAAATGCTTTATTAACTCAACTTCATCTAGTTTTGTGATCTAATCTAAAGTGAGGACTATTTATGCTTTATAAATGATAAATAAAGGCTCAGTTAAATTCAAAACAGTAAAAAAGACATTATTCATTCCTATTCGTTTAAAGATACACAAATGAAACTGTACTTCAAATGAAAAATAAATCTTTGCAACCTGATCTAAAATAAAATCACTGTAGAGTTTAAACATTGAATCTTATTATATTGTTAAATTATCATATTGTTGTTGTTGTTTTATCCAGTTTTATGTCGTATTTTGACACTCCTGTTATTCAGCAATGTGTAAACTTTGCATTAATTTAACTTTTTTAGATAAGATTGAAAAAATTATTGTTCACTTGATTCTGAGCCTTTATTTGTCATTTATAAGGGATTTGTAAAGCATATATAGTCCTCACTTTTGTTTAGGTCACAAAACTGCGTGAAGTTGAGTTAATAAAGCATTTATTAACATATTAGTTAACTATTAGTATATGTCTGAATAATAATTAGATATATAAATGTTGATTTCAATAGTTTATTAATCATTTACTAACTCATTCTGAATTATCCTAAAAACCCTCAACTACTCTTAAATACAACTGGTTTGTAAATAATGCGATACTTAATTTAGTAATAAAAAATAAATCATTAACTAAGTATGAAAATACAAATATTAAGCACATTATATAGGTGCTAATAAGTCAAGAATAAAGCATTTGTAGCTGCAGTTATAAACTGCTTACTAACGTTTATTTACTTGCTCTGTTAAACATCATTTGAAAAATATTTAAAAAAGAAAAAAAAATTCAAAGGAGGGCTAATATTTCTGACTTCAACTGTATGAAGTCTCTTAAGGGCACTTTTTGGGCAGCGAGTGTTCTTGGGAAAGAATTTTTCAATTAAAACAGCCCTAAACTGGATGAATCCCAGACCAGTGCTCTCATACAGGTCTCAACATTACTCATATTTGTCAAAAAGAAAGTTTGGTGCAATTAAAAATAAACATGCAATATAATGCACTAACTCCTTATCTGACTGACTGCAGCTAATCTGTAACATGAATCCAGGAGTTACCTTTATGGTTAACATTATAGTAACTTAAGCTTAGATCTATAAAGTATCAGTTTATAAACATGTGCCTATTGCAGTAATGACAATCATTCCAGCTAAAGTTTTACATGGGTATATTATTAAAAGGTGCATTTCAGAAAACACAGTTGTGGTATGCTTACCATCGTGGAGATGCAAACATCCGAGTAGTCTCCAGGACTGTAGGTGATGCTTCTGTCGTTGGATAAATGGATGTATCAAAAATCGCACGCTAGATATTAGGAAGTTGATTATTGGGCTTGCACAGACGAAATAGAAAACAGGAATTTTTTTTTTTTTCCATGGGACATAACAGTTTAGAGAACAACAGTCTTGAAAACAGACTTCTCAATCTGCTGTATGGCAAGTGGCCAGCAAAAAAATAGAGAAACTTGTAATGTGGATGAAAAAAAAAAAAAACTTTTAAAGCATAAAAGGACCTGTTAAATGTTTTTGATCCAGCAAGAGGAGCACACAGATTGTGCCATGAAATTCAAAAAACTGCACACTGTGTCTTAGGGCAAAACTAATTTGGTTGTTAAATAAAAAGTATTTGACTTATTTTCTTCTATCTTGTATTAGAAGTTCTAAGTTTCACTTTAGAATAAGGGGTCAGATTGCCTTAATCAGCACTGTATTAATGACATTTTAGCCTTAGATGCTAGCTGTGTTTATTACACTATTTTAACCATATTGCAAACCAGTAGTAATTAAACATAATTACCATAATTACTAGCTTGTTGTTCAGTTAACTTAAACAACAAATCAAATAAATAATATATGGCTTATCAAATTTTAAATAATGGTTAAAATGCCTTTATGTTTAGTTAATCATGAATTATGTGCTTGCTCATGCTTGACTGATGCATGAATGTAAACAAGGTAATTATGATTTACAAGTTCAATGGAGCTCGACCAATGCATAATTCGGGACCCTTTAAATGTTTAGTTAACCATTCATTACACTGATTTTGTTTTTAACTAATTGTTAATTGTAAACAAATGAACCGTTAATTAATGCTTAGTTAATGCACTATTTTGGACCCTAAATATAAAGTGTTACCTGCTCCATAAATAAACACTATAAGAAAACATAACTCACATTTGTATGCAGCCATACCACAAGAGAAGTCCACTGCTACTCTGAAGCCACATAACTTAAAGGGCTCATGTTTAGAGTGAAGGGGTGCAGCTTTGAGCCTTCAATAAGTGTATCAGAGAGATTCTACAAACAGTGGGCAGGATTCAGTGAGCTTGTCAAAGAGATTTTCTATACAAGACAAAACCCATCTGGTAAGCAATGTGCTATGTCCCACAGATTGCACTATTGTGTCTTTTTTTTTAATTCCCTTGAAACCTATTTTAACACATTTTAATCATTTTTTTAAATACATTTTTTAATATTAAATTGTTTTTATTTTCTTATACCTCTTTCTTTTATTCTTGTTTATATAAAGGACTTACCATTCGTCACCTTGCCAAGTTGGACTAAAGCTGCTATTCATTTTCTAGTCAAAGATTCCAGCTGCGGGCTAGGCTTTCAAAGTAACGAACACATGAACAAAGGGAGATATAAAATGGAATTTACACCTTTTCTTCATGTGTTCTTTACTTTTTCCCTGTGTCATTTCATTTTATTACACAGAACTTAATTATTATCAACATTTGGTGAAAATTTTAAGTCAACAGCTCTATGGGTGCTTTCACATCTGTAGTTCGCTTCATTTGGTCCAGACCAAGGGCAATAAATGATACATTATAGCATTTTTGGCCATCTTCTGCCATTTTCTGCCATTTGCAGTCATGTGACTAAATCCACATCACTCATTGGCCAGATGTTGTTGAACATATTTCCTAAACTTTTTTTCAATTAATCAGAATTCACATGCGGGAAATGCCAATGGAACTCCTGCAAGTAAACAAACCGGCAGACTCAAAATGTTGCTTTTGACTATGGAGTTATGACTGTGCTGACTGATTGTATCCTTGATCATAGTATACTATATAGTTTGTATAAATTACTTTAAATAAACTATACATTTTAAGAATAAAGCTCGGTTAGGGCTGGAAAACAATGTTTTTAAAGCATTACTAAAAATGACTTTTCCCCCACTGTATCTTTCTGGACTTAAGCACTGAATTGCAGAAGAGGCACAGGAGTTTTGATTCTGTTAAATGTAAGCTTGTTGAATTTAATTCATAATTGATAAAATATTATTACTTAACTTTTGAAATCTACATAATCTAAAGGATCATTAGTCTGCATTAATTAAGGCAACTACAGTCATAAACACTTCCCAAAAAAACATTCAACTTTGAACAGCATTTATGCTTTGTTAGTCTGTTTCTCCTTATTCAGAGATCTCTATAAACCTGGTGTGAGACAGATTCCTGCAAAGACCTCAGTGACAGATGAGTCTCCTCATTGATCTTGTGGGCTAGCCTGAACACCTGCTGGTGACTTTCTCAGACCTGCAGTTTCTCCTGGATGTCCATCATTCTCTTTTCGCACAACATCTCTTTTTGCTGTACAACAGAATTTTGCACAAACAAACTCTAGAGTGATTGCAGCATCAGTCCGGTTGTGTAAGTGCTAACAAGCAGCACATTTTTCTGCATCAAGTGTACTTGTCTTGAGTCTCACGGATGAGCTCTAGCTAATAAAAAGAGGAGAGACCACAGTGGAACCAGGAAAGGAACAGGCCTGGGTCTCTGCCTGGGTTGCCTCCGGGTGTTCCGGTTTCCCCCACAGTCCAAAGACATGTGGTACAGGTGAATTACGTAAGCTTAATTGTCCGTAGTTTATGAGTGTAAATGTTTGTGTGGATATTTTCCAGAGATGGGTTGCAGCTAGAAGGGCATCCGCTGCATAAAAAAACGTGCTGGATAAGTTGGTGGTTCATTCTGCTGTGGCAACTCCGGATTAATAAAGGGACTAAGCCAAAACGAAAATTTATGAATAAATATACCTACATTTGTCTCAATGACTATAGAAAGGATAGATACCTCTGGGGTTTATTACTTCTGAACTGGGCATGGGTTTCTTTTCAGAAAATCTAGTCCCTAAAATCAAGGTATTACACAAACCTGCCCTGTATGTTCCTAACTCTTACCCAAAACATCCCATTGAAATTTAACTTGAAAAAAATGATTGTAATCCACAATGCAATAAAACCATGGTGACTTGACATAAGTTGCGTTTTCAAAAAAGAAGTTACAGTTGCAAAAGTCTATTACTTACATCAGGGGTTCTCAAACATTCACACACACTCATACACTACGGACAATTTAGTCTACCCAATTTACCTGTACCACATGGCTTTGGACTGGAGTTCACCTGCTCCCCAAAGAGGGAAGACACGAGCCCGCCCTAACACAGGGGGGGACTAAACCGTGGTTGAGTGAGCTTATGGGATCGCCTGCAGGGGATCACGCATAGCAGGCACTTATACCCAGAATGCGGGCTGACCGGTGGGCATGCCAACAACGTAACAGGCCAACGTCTGACTCCTCCCCTGAGTCAGATGCTGGGGGCCTCGGAGGAACTCTGTAGGGTTCACCGAACGGGGAACTGAACTGACAAAGCTGAAAAAGCGCACATACCTCCGTGTTAGGGAGAATGGCGCAGCAAGCGTGTTTCAACACCCCAACTGAATTGTTTCCTTAAACACCAAGGGTTACCTAATACCCTTGAGGAAGCCGGCTTCATTTGCAGATTGTAAAACCAAGCAAATGTATTAGGTGTTGCCCAGCCCACAGCTCTGCAATGTCTGTCAGAGAGGCTCCATGTGGAGGGACACGGGGGACACAGCTCGCCCTGGCTCAGAAGATCGAGGGAGATAGCATCCACTCTCCAGTGGGCCAACCTCCGTTTAGATACGGCACTTCCCTTCTGCCGACCACCGTAACAGACAAAGAGCTGGTCAGAGGATCTAAAGCTCTGAGTGCAGTCCACATAGGTTCGCAAAGCGCAAACAGGACACTGTATTGAAAGAGCTGGGTCTGCCTCCTCCGCGAGCAGCGCTTGCAGGCTCACTACCTGATCCTTAAACGGCGTGGTAGGAACCTTGAGCACATAGCCGGGCCGGGGTCTCAGGACAACGTGAGAGTAGGCCGGCCCGAATTCTAGGCATGAGTCACTGACCAAATTAGCCTCCAGGTCCCCGACCCTCATAACCGATGTCAACGCGACCAGCAGATCTGCCTTCAAGGACAGAAATCGCAAGGATACTGAACAGAGTGGCTCGAAGGGCTCCTCACGTAGGCTCGTAGCACTACCGCGAGGTCCCAAGAGGGCAAGAGAGGGGGCAGGGTGGAACCATATGCCTCGCACTTCTGAGGAACTGGATGATGAGGTTATGCCTCACCACGGTTCCGCCATCTACGCATCATGAGCGGAAATAGCGGCCACATAGACCTTCAGTGTGGAGGGCGACAGCCTTCGCTCCAGCCTGTCCTGAAGGAAAGAAAGCACAACACTGATCTGGTAAGATCGGGGGTCTTCTCAGCGAGAAGTGCACCACTCAGGGAATAGACTCCACTTCAGGGCTTAGGCATGCCTCGTAGAGGGTGCCTGAGTGACTGTATTAACAACCGCCATTGGTAGGTTACCTAAGTCTTCCTCGCGTCTATGAACCACACATGGAGGTTCCACAGATCTGGGCGAGGGTGCCTGATGGTGCCCTGTGCCTGAGAGAGTAGGTGCTCTCTCAAAGGGAGCCGCCGGGGGGGGCGTCGCGAGGAGGGAGAGTTCAAAATCCAAGTCCGGTTGGGCCAGAGAGGCGCAACTAACAAGACCTGCTCCTCATCCTCCCTGGGTTTGCACAGTAACTGCGCGAGCAGGCTCACTGGGGAAACGCAAGTAGCACGTGCCCCGAGGCCAGCTGTGGGGCAGTGCCCATGACAGCTGAACAGACTCGGGGTGGAGTCGCTATTCTCCCGGGGCAAGGAGCTGCCGTGAGAGCCAATCGGCTACACGGTTGGGCTCACCCGGCATGTGAACAGCACGCAGCGACTTCAGCCACGTGTGACTCCGGAGGAGCAGACGACGAGCGAGCTGAGACATGCGGTGGGAGTGCACACCCCCATAGGGTAGATATACACTCCTGTTGCCGTGCTGTCCGTCCTGACCAGCACGTGTTGCCCCCTCAGCGCCGGCGCAAAGTGAAAAACACTGTCAAAAGCTCCAGGCAGTAGAAATGCAAATGCAGCTGGGTTCCCCTCCGTAGGTCCGCAGCAGCATGCCCGCAACACACGGCCCCCCAACCCGCACTGGAAGCATCTGTCAAATGACAACATGCCTGGACACCTAACCTAGGGGCACTCTGGCCGGTAGGAAGAGGGGTCCCTCCAGGGGGTGGGGGCGCGGCGACACAGCGAAGTGGAGTCACTCGGTGTGTGCCTGCGTGCCATGCGCGTCTGGGGACCCGATCGTGAAGCCAATGCCGTGGTGGTCTCATATGGAGCAATCCGAGCGGCGAGGTTGCGGCCACGGATGCCATATGCCCCAGGAGCCTCTGAAAGATTTCAGGGGGACCACATTTTTCTGTCGACCTCTCGTGAGAGGCGCGCCTTTATAGTGATCAAGTCCAGCTCCAACCCAAAAAAGGAGGGGCTCTGCATGGGGGCGAGCCAGCTCTTTTCTCGGTTGATCTGAAACCCCAACAGGTGAAGGTGCCGGAGCACCTCGTCTCTGTGCATAGTCAATTATCCCAGAGAGTGGGCTAAAATCAGCCAAATGTCGATAGAATTGAGCATGCGGACACCCGCAGGCCGAGAGGGTGCGCGGGCTTCTTCCGCGAGCTTGGTGAAAACCCTGCGGAGACAGAGAGCCTGAAGGGAAGGACCTTGTACTGTCATGCTTGATCTTCAAATGCAGACCGCAGAAACTGCCGGTGGCGTGGAAGTATGGAGACATGCAAATACGCGTCCGTCAGATCTATTGCTGCAAACCAATCCCGAGGACGAACGCATCGGTTGATGCGCTTCTGCGTAAGCATTTCAAAGCGCAGCCTGTGACGGCAGCGGTTCAAAACACGCAGATCTAGGGCTGGCCATAACTCATCGCTCTCTTTGTGCATGATGAAGTACGGGCTGTAAAACCCGCTCTCCATCTTGGCTGGAGGAGCTGGCTCGATTGCATCCTTCGCTAAGAGGACAGCAATCTCCATTCGCAAGACAGGGGCGGACGCAGGACTGAGCCTTGTGAAATACACGCGTGAACTTGGGAAGCCGTTTCACAAACTGTATCGCATAGCCGAGTCTGATCGTACAGATGAGACATTGCGACGGGCTGGCCCGCGCTAACCAGGCAGGCAGAGCCCCCGCAAGTGAACCCGCCCACACGATCACTGACATGCCAGAGGTGAGGCAGCGTGGAGTGGGTGGGCTGGCCCGGGGAGCGCTGGGTCCAGCGGGAGAGCGAGAGGTGAGAGACTCGCTCTGGTCTCACACCCAAACTCCGGAGGAGGGGCTGCGAGAGGGAGAGAAAGGAGACCATTCTCTCGCCCTCTGTGAGCCATTGGCGAAATGCACTGATCCTGCTAGCTGAGAAGCATAGCGTCCCAAACTGGCAGTGTTCAGGCTGTCACATCCGAGGAAAGAGGAAAAAGCTCTTTGAACATTTGATGCCGTTTTTCTTTTTCTTTCTTTTTTTTTTTTTTTTTTAAACGGCCGGAGGCACAGGCGGGGTGGCGGAGTAAAAAGCTACAGACAAGCGCCCTCTACGAAAAGCAGTGGATGAGGATGGCTCGGTAGGACGGAGCTGTCTTACAATCCCGCCGATAGATTATAACACATCGCCTCCGACTGCTCCATCACCAGCGTGAACTCCTGGGCGAGTTCACTGACGGTGTCGCCGAACAGGCCAGCTCGGGATATGGGTGAGTCAAGAAAGCAAACTTTGTCAACATCACACACATCACTAGATTTAGCCTGAGGGGGCGTTACTGGCCACTAAAGTGGTCATCGTCCTTCCCTGGGTGCGGAGCTCATGCCCAGTTTTGGGTCAGAACCAACGCCTGCGTTTGGTAGTGCTGTTAGGTGGCCATAGCATGCAAGGTGAGGGTGGAGGCGCATGCAGCACACTGCGTGAGCCTAATGTGCCTATCCAGGAAGAAAGGTTTTTACACCCCTCTAGTCGGTCCGGCCGTGGGGCTGGGGGATAAACCATCACCAGAGCCATGGCCGAAGTAGCCTGGGAAAGCACGGCCACAAAGTCTGCTTCTAGATTTGACACCGCGCTCATCAACCTGGAGGAAGGAGCGGGTACGAATCCTCATCAGACATTGACAGCCCACTCTCAAAGATGGTGAGGATGGAAGCGTACGCAGATCGGGCAGAAAAAAAGTGCCCTCAAGACTGCGTGAGCTTACTGTGCACGTCCGGGAAGAAGAGGACGGAAGGCTTTGAATCCTCCACATAACACCCATCTAGTCGGTCCGGTCGCGGGGCTGGGGGATAAACCATCACCAGGCCCACGGCCGAAGCAGCCCGGGAAAGCATGGCCATCATGCCTGCTTTTTAGATGCCAACGCCGTGCTCTCCACCCTGAAGGGAGGGAGCAAGCGGGTCCGCATCCTCATCAGACAATGACAGCCCTTCCTCCGATGCAGCGATGTACATCTGATCCTCGGTGTCAAGTGACAGAGCGACCATCCGAAGAGGGAGAGCTATTCTCACCTGAAGCTTGGATGGAGCGCTTGAAGGAGCGAGAGGTCTGCAGCCCAAAGGCGGTGGATTTATTTCCACTGAAATCCTCAGATCTGCCCAAGTGCCAACCGCAGTGCAGGGGACAACTGTGGTGGGTTGCTCTTTTGCAACTTTTTCCCTATATACAAACCGCTCTTGGATGACTGGACCCAAAGAACGCCAGGCAAGGAAGAAAAACCCAGCTCGACCGTCTGCCACTGCGTATACGCGCTCTGGACCGGGAGAAGCTGCTTTTCGATCTCTCTCTGTAGACACAGGTAGGAGAACCCTCAAAGACTCTCTCAGAAGCTACTGAAAGGCTCTGAAAGCGAAAAGGATGTCGAGCATTGCACTAGCCACGTCTTATATACTTGACTGATTGTCATTGACGCCAGCTGTGCATGCTGACGCTGCCAATTCATTTGGCATTTCGTTGGATTTTATACTCTTTCAGATGATTGGTTTCTGACAAAAACCCCATATTGTGGAAGGTTTTCCACATAGCATTGGAGTTCCCCATCCAACGGGGAACTAAATCAATAAACAGAATAAAAAAAAAAAAAACATTAGAGAAACCAGGCTTAATTCGGTTCAACATGACCAGGTCTCTTCTCACAAAAAGTCTTGTACAGAGCTGCAGTCTGGACATCAGAAGTAACAAACCAAAACAAAAGAAATATAACCACTTGATCACAAAGAAATCAAAGAAATACCTGTGATATCTATAATCCTCAGGTCTTGCACAGTAAAACAAGTGTAACGAGTATTGGCATGAAGGGGAAATAAAGACAGATACAGTGAAATGTGTAACAAATTAAGTCCTGCATCAAATCAGCTGCCAGGTTGGTTTGCGATTATTTCTCTAAGCAGTGCCACGAAGAGATATCACTCCAGAACCACTGTAGCCGTAAACGAAGGGGGTGTAGCAATGACACTGCTTTCTATCAATTCAGCCTGGGTAAATCAGATTTGACAGATGAATCAGCACTCTGTCCAAGTTCACTTAAACATCCAAGCAGAAAATGTCATATCATGCATACCCAAACAAGACAAGCCTAAACTACATTAGAAAGGTGAGGAACTTGAGTGTTAAATAGAAATTATATTTTACCATTAGAATCATACTACAACAGATTCACGGATTCTTTAGCAACAACAGGTAAATATAAGGGGAAAAAGTGCAGCAAAAAGTAAAACAATATGAGCTATAAATCCATGTCTAAATTCCACAGTAAAGTAAAACAATGTGACAGGGCTTGTTGTGCGCAAATGGCCTAAGGGAGTCAGACATCCATTCTAATGTATTAAAAAATTTAATTAGACCTAGATTAATTTGAAGTGGGCAGGTTATACACTAGTTACAATGTAAAAGAAAGAGTTTGATAATTGCATTGCAATTAAAAGTAAAATTTTTTTTAATTATGATAATTCCATCATGCAGTAGCATGAACATTCCTATGATTTTTTGTCTATTTTTGAAAGATATTTAATACTGTATACCTGTCAACCCAAATGCACACATTAAATACTTAATTTATTTTGAAGACTAATTTATTCATAAACGTTGTTTTAGTGACCATCATAAAAAAAAGTTTTTCAAGTCTTTCAACAAAGCAAATATTCATTAAAACAATGTTTTGCAAATAAGACTTAAAAAAAAACAAGTAGCACTAAAAGTCTTAGTCGTGACAGTTAAAGGGAGGAATAAAGTGGCTGTTAAAAAAAAAAAAGATGGGAGGAACTAATCAGTCCCACTCTGTCTTGGTTATTTGAAATTAACCATCAAAAAGCTGCATCTTCCAAGACATTTTACCAAACCTTGCAATACATGTCTGTTGCTCTTGCATTGTCTAAATGTGAAATGAAATCTAAATACACATCTAACATGGTAAAACAGAAATCAAATCATGCACATGTAGAAATAGTACGCTTAGAATGAATTCTCATTAGCTCACTTGCTTTTAGTTGCCTTCTTGCACAAATATGTTGATATTTGGTGGTTGACAATAGTCTCTCGTTTGCATTGATTTGTGTCTCAAGGATACATGTATATTTATGAGGCTATCAGAATAAGAAAGAATAATTTAAGATCTCATTGGGAGGCTAGGCATACCTTCATTAACATAAAGAGGCAATCACACCGACAAATTGCTGTACAGTAATTATCTATGAATCCATCAGTCTGAAAGATCGTGTGGAGTCAGATTTATCAGCACTCAGACACACTACAAGGTAGCTGACAAAGAATCCTAGCTCATAGGATTTAGTTTAGCATTTCAGCTTTGTAAGCTATAATAGCTTTAAAATCAGTGTTAATAATAAAGGTTCCAAAAGAGGATTTTCAAGGTGACGCCATAAAGAATCATTAGGTTTTGTTATTAGTTCCAATAAAGTGTAATATTATCATGATGTTAAGGTGTCAATGTGATACTCTCATAAGTGAGAGAATGCAGCTAATGTGTTATTAGCATGTTGACAAGCTAGAAATTTAGGTTACCCTTTATTTTGTAGTCCACTTTGGATATTGATCTAACTTTAAGTACCTTAGCAATCACATCAACTAACTCTCATTTGACTTGTTTTAGCAGAAGTCAGATCAAGGATGGGGTTAATAAAATAATAAGACATTGCAAGTAGCAATGTTTTTGTATTCAGTCTGTTAAGTTTCATCAAAATAAAATTATAGCAGGTATAAAGCAGACAGTCTTCTAATACCACTAAAATAAGCTTGTTACATAAAGTGAAATAAAGTATTACAGATACTTAAGCATAAAAATACTGAGCACAATTACTGTATATTGTTGAAAATAGTGAATCTGTAATTAGCCAGAATTAGTAATTATTATTGTTGTTAGTAGTGTTAGTAGTAGCAGCAGCAGCAAGAGAAGCAGTATTTTGTAGTAGTAGTAGTGGTAGCAGCAGTTTAAACACTTTTTATTAGCATGAATTAATTGTGATTCAATTTATTGTTATTCTCATCTCCCATCTTGAATGACGTTTAGTTATTCAGACAATTATAATATTATGAGCATAATAATGATCCCTGTCTTGGAACAGCTGTTCCAGCTTGTGCACCCCATGATATCTAAAAAAGCTTAATAGGCAATTCTATTTCTTTTGGAAAAGCATAGCTGTTGGGTAGTCTGCCCCTAATGATGCAATCAAATGGCAGTTAGGCCTGCACAAAATCTATGAATGCAAGATGTAGATGTTTAATGTTTTCTTTAAACCACATTAATTGGTTAGTAAGATTGTAGATAATAAATCAATGTATGCACCTTATGTTTAATTTTGTGCATTTTTAATGCAATTCTTGTGTGAATGTCCTCAATCCTCTTTCACATGGGTGTCCAAACCTGTTTTGGGAGAAACAATGTCCTGCAGAGATGAACTTTTGTATTTTATATTGTAATAAAGAGCATGTGAACCACCTAATGAAGAACTTATTAAAAAAATCTTTAGACAGCGGCACTCCAGGAGCCCTGGACAGCCCTGGTTTAACTCATTTTACCATACTTCCACAAAATTCACTGCAGATTCCATTTGGCCCTTGTGATCAATTAAAATGCTGATGAAGATAGTAATGCATGTGTATGAAATGAGGATGGATGATCAACCTGTAAACATCCAACTCCAGTATGGTCCTTTTGTTTGTACCAACTTGAACACACTCTAACACATTCAGTAACTAAAAGAAACCATCTGAAGCACAACAACCAACCCACAATAGCCTGAATCATATATTCACACATCCTCAAATCTGCAATCCCACAGTGCCCTGCTCCCTACCTGCTTGTTTTTGAGGTCGAGTGAGAGTTCATAGTCGGAGGTGGTAGAGTGGCTGCATGCTCCATTCCTCTGTACTCTGATTGGTGAAGCAGTGTGATGCAAGCTTGCCCTCCTTCCTGTGCTTCCAGTACTTGGTGTTTCTTTCTCCTGCTCCTCTGTCCCCTTCTTCACCTCCTCCTGTATTGGTTGTGGTGGTTGTGTCTGGGTTTTTTCTTCCTCCTGTACTATCTCTTCTGCCCTCACCTCTTCCTTTTCCACCTCTGCACTCCCTTTCTCTTGTGCATCACCTCCGTCTCGATCCCCATCTCCCCCTCCTTCATTGATAGATGTCACGGTGCTCTCTGCAACATGATGTTCCACCTGGACCTCGGATTGTGGGGCACTGGTTGGGGTCACCCCATGTGATGGTGATGCGACAGGTGATGGTGTTGCAATGGAAGAAGGTAAGGGTGGCTCTTCACTGTGGAAAGGAGGAGAAAACGAAGAGTCAGCCTGCAGACCAGGCACTATTTGACCTTGTCCTCCATCTCAGGGGGTGTGGCCTGGGGATGAGTCAATGTCAATCTCTCCCTCCCTTTTCTCTCAACAACTGTGCCCTTCAGGGCAAAGAGAAAGAGATGAAGTGATTGTCTTTGGAGTTGTAGCCCCTACCGTCAATTCCAGAATGGACTCGAAAGTTACCAGACAACCAGAGGGGGAAGGTGGGACACACAGTAAATTATGACACCCAACATGTGACACACACAGACATGACAGACAGTCATGCAGCTATATGTGTGGTACATTTACTGCTCTTTGTAGTTGTAGCTAAATAATTGTTAAGGTTAAGTCATTGGCGTTCTGTAAATATGTTAGATCCCATGAGGTGAAGTCCCACCCACACATAAGTGTCAATATAGTGTCAACCTAATCCAATTATGAGAAGCTTTTAAACCCACTGAACAATCTTGTCAAACAAAACAACCACCAGCTGACTACAGATGTTAGGAAACTCAACATGACATCCTATATAATTGCAGCACTATAACTGGTTTTCTTGCATATCTAAAAATATGCCAAAAATGCTTTCAATTAATTAGCAACTAATTTTTAATTAATTGTGATTGCATTATAGTCTATTTTAACTTCCCTTTTTATTCATGTCACATTAGACCACTCTCTTCATTATATCCACCTCTGTTTTTCTTTCTGGGTTCTATCAGTTTTGTCTCTTGTGCCCTTTGCTTACTCACATGGTTCTTTCTTGTAGCATGAGCGAGTGTGATTGTGTATGTGTGGTGTGTGAGACACAGATGCATTAGAAGCACTAGGGCCCTGTATGCATTTATGTAAGCACAGTCTAATATCACGAGTGCTAGAGGACAATGATAGGTCATAGTGAGAGTTCTGTACACAGACAGGCTTTTACAAGGCTCTGCTGACATCAATGTATGCATGAAGCAAAGAAAATCAATTATCTTAAAGGGGATGGAGGGTCGGGTCTCCACTTATTTTTCATTTTTTAATAGAATCAGATTTTTTGTTTTTTAGGCAAGGTTTTCCCAAATAACAGCAAAATAATATGGTACAGATATTTGAGGGAGTGTCATTTGTGTACCTGACAAGGTTTTGAAAAGGGTGACGTGTAAAAGTTTGGTATGAATTAGCTGAATTATGGCTTTGAAACTTGTGAAATGCCTATCTCAACAACAGTTCAACACATCACAAATTCTCTTCTGACACAAAGGCTGCACTAAAAGGTGGGATCTTCTTAGATACTTTTATTTGTCTAAGACAACACAATACATATATCTTTGCCGAGTCAATCACAGAAAACTATTCACTGGGTGAAATCCTAAAGAAGACGAAATCAAATTATCCAATAAATGTTGTATTACATATCTTCTAATCCTTCACCAGCCAATGACAAAACAATACAAAATAAACCAAAAAAGCTATTTTAACCAATATCTGTGGACACTATGCATGTTTAAACTGGTTAAAAAGCTTTCTGCAACATGTCCATGCTTGTGATTCAAATGTGGTTAGGATGAAAGGTGCATGAAAGTTAATGAAACTTGTACCTTATGTGGGTAATACTTTAGAAAGCAAGACAGCTCAATTTTTTGCAACAATTTGGAATATGTTTTTCTTCCAGCTATACAGAATTGATTGTCATTTAAAAAATATGATACATTTCATTATGATCTATGATCAATTTTGTCTAGTGTCAGCAGGGAATGTTGTTAATAGGAAATCTCAAAATCCCTAACATATTAGCGGAACTATTCAAATACATTAGGGGTTTAAATGCTTGTATCCAGGAATCACTGAGAAAATAAGACTTACAAGACTTACTGTAAGTTAAACATGGTTTATGGTATAAGTAGTGCCTGTTTCTAAATGCATTTGTGGCATCACTGGTAGGATTGAAAGGGCAGATAAAGATCAATTCCTTGCAGAAATGGCTGAGCTGATAAGACAGGAGTCAGTGAGCACAAATCAGAACATTAAAGGCAGTATATGCAGCATGGCACATGCATATAGGATTGTGAAGGATTGGATGAAAAAAAGTAAAAATCTAAGTGCTTGTTCAGGAATAAAATACTGCTGAATTTACAAAAAAAAAAATGTAGGCCTATAATGAAGGCAGCACTAACTTTTTTTTTCTTTTAAAGAGGATAGAAAATAAAAAGAAACATTGCAGGTCAAGTTGTTTCATAATGACAAATAAAAATTATTCCTGGGAATCTTTTTTTTTTTTCTAAAGCGTTCTTTTCAAATACATTGAAAATAAAATAAAATAGCTACATTTTAATGTAACAAATAAATTTATTCTAGTGTTGCTTTACACAATTTCAGTGACAGTAATTTCAGTTTACAGTTATTTCAGTTAAAATTTAATGTGGAGTGCATAAAAACAACACCTTAACAAAGCAATATTGGGTCAATTAAAGGGCAGGTTAGAATAGGATAAATGACCCACTGCACATTTGCAGAAAAATTGTACTCCATATTTCAAGATTCATAGGCACTTAGAGTCAGTCCAGTGGACTGAGGACGAATCATGTAAATTTAATCTATTCAATCTGAAAGTTTCAAAGAAGTGAAAATGGTGAATAATAGATGTTGAAATATAGCTTGTTCTCAGCAGGTGGCACAGCTAGGGTACAAAAATAGATTGTGCTAAAAACACAGAGTCCTCATTGTCAGATAAAATTGTGTGAGTGTGTTTGTGTGTGTGTGTGTGTGTGTGTGTGTGTGTGTGTGTGTGTGTGTGTGTGTGTGTGTGTGTGTGCGCGTGCGTGTGTGCGCGTGCGTGTGTGTCTCTCTGTGTGTGTGTGTGTGTGTGTGTGTGTGTGTGTGTGTGTGTGTGTGTGTTTCTCCTGAAAAAAAAAAAAAAAACAGCTTGAACCAGCCTAAGTTGTTTGGTTGGTTTTAGCTGTTGACCAGCCTGATTTTAGAGTGGTTTGTAAAATGAAATCTGCTCCAAATAACAAATCACTCTGCAATCTCTGCTTTAAATGCATTTATAAATTAAGAAAGGAGTAGATCTATAAGCTAATGGTGGAAAACTACACAAATGTAAATATAACACATCATTTGGTTCTAGGCCCAATGCCGCCTCGATTTTGAGTTCCACTATCACCCTATCACATGTGACCTCATCCCCTTGGACAGCCCAGAGAAGATGGGCTAAATAGACTTGAAATAAGATATGTTTCTCAGAGGTGATTAAATCTGCCTTTGCCGATGGTTTCAGCTCACCTAAAAAATAAGTACACGCAGTCAAAACTGAAATAATAAACATAATAAAAAACACTCTGGAACAGACCAAATAAAGAATACGATCAAGAAAGTGGAAGGCTTTGCAAAAGACAATGGTAACCAATCTGAAAGCAAAGAGGATCTTGCTTAGAAAAAAAAAATGTGAAGACATGGATGGAAGAATGAGAAGGTGCAACACTAAGTTCTACAATGTTGGTGTAGAGGCTGTTAAGAGAATCATTACAGCTAGAAAAAGAAGTACTTCTTGCACCAAGATGTTCAGATAGTAAGCTGCGGGTCATCATGGCTAAACTTCATTATTACCAAGACTGTACCATGGTACTGAGACGCAGCCTGGCCCGGCTGAGATTTAACGGAGATTCAGAACTACAATGCAGGTGTTGCCAAGGCCAGGGCCGCATTCACCGGACATTTAAAAACTGCTACATAATCGCCAGGATGTCGGTTTGGTGTCTTATTCCCAGTCTGACTACTTATCTCTCATGATGGTAAACAAAAATAATTCACAGACCCAGATGAGGTGATGAGGCAACGTTCTGATTGATGTCAAGGACAGCTTTGACAGGACAATATTTAAAGTTTTGCTGC
Source organism: Danio rerio (assembly GCF_052040795.2). Classification (NCBI taxonomy): domain Eukaryota; kingdom Metazoa; phylum Chordata; class Actinopteri; order Cypriniformes; family Danionidae; genus Danio; species Danio rerio. The sequence goes on along the minus strand of NC_141024.2, from coordinate 27,092,202 downwards.
AGACATTATTTCAAACTACTGTTAAAGCTTTTCTGGTTCTTCCTAATAGCTTAGTTATATGATTAGAAGTTTGTCATTTTTTTTTTTTGTCAAATTAGTTTAATTTGTGAAATAAATAAAATAACCAGTTTTGTTGGACTGTTTAGTACCACTATGTGATGGTTTAATCATTTAATTTAAAACTAATAGTTGTTGCTTTATCCTTGATTGGTGAAGAACCTCCAGAGTGACGGTTAATTTTTCAAATGGAAAAGTATGTTATTACATGTTTAAAAATTGTTATAATGAAACATTTTGAATCCTGATGTAATGTTACTATTTGATAGAAAAGCCATTGCGTTAAATGGTGATACAGACAGAATATGTGGGTAATATGAATATTAAATAACGTACTGGTACTGATGGGCGTTGGTCATCACTCGCTGGTTTAGAAGTCTCTGCAGTTGAAGTTTCTTTGTTTTACAATCTAGCATTATTTGTTTGCAAAAATTAACCCTGGCCAAACAAAATAGGATTAAAATCCAAATCTTAATGTAATTTATTTTTCTTCAAACAGCTTGGAAACTGAACTGCATCCTAAATCTTGTGCTCGGTATGTCATTGTTTTTAAATCCAAACAATAAGCAAATTTAAGTAAAATGGTATTGTGGTGAATGAAATTAAAATCAATAAAAAAGACTTCAACATAGTATTTATGGTTACAGAAAGTTAATGGTTACAGAAAGTTGCCTGACCTTGGCCTGCATTACACAAATAACTTTGAAGAGCAAAGATCCCAGCTTATAGAAGGACAAGATGTCACATCCATGCATTACTAATTACTATTTGTTGCATCACCGAGCACACCTGGAAAAGTATTGTATTCTATAACACATATATATACAGTGAGAACTGAAATGTATATATATATATATATATATATATATATATATATATATATATATATATATATATATATATATATATATATATATATATATATACAGTTTAATGTCAGATTTATTAGCCCTTGTTTATTTTTTCCCCAATTTCTTTTTAAAAGAGCAAAGATTTCTTCAACACATTTCTGAACATAATTTAATAACTCATTTCTAATACCCTTTTTATTTTATTTTTTACCTGGCCCAGTTCAGGCCCAGTTATGGATTATTGACTTGGCTAAGACTTGGCCCAGATATGGTCCATGTTTGGCTCTTGTCTGGGAGCCAGACTTGGTCCTGTCATGTACCGTAATTCACTGTGGCTTTTGGTCCAAGCAAAAGTTGATTGTGTGGGCCAGAGCTGGGCCAGATATATTTTTCTATGTGGGCCAATTCTCTTAAAACAAATCTGGGCCAGTTTTGACAAAGATCTGCCACAGTAAGCTCTGACTTAGGCGGGTGTAACCCTAAAGTGGGCCACATATGTATTAGCAAATGTGGCCCAGTTGTTTTAAAACAAATCTAGGCCACTTCTGGCAATGATGTGGCACCGTAACCTCTGGTTAAAGTTGGTGTAAGCCTAAGTGGGCCAAATATGTTTTAGCAAATAAAAAACAAATGTCAACCAATTTTGACAAAGATGTGATACATCTTGCTGCACCACATCTTTGCAACAAGTTGGCCAGTTTTATTTTAAGACAACAGGGTTGTATTTGATGAAATATGTGTGGGCCACTTGAGGCCAGTGCTCACTGTGCCACATGTTTGCCAAGAATGTCTCAGTTTTTATTTAAGACAATTGTGCTATATTTGCGGAAACACATGTGGCTACTTTAGGCTTACATGCACCTTAGCCAGAGCTTATTAGCTTATTAGGGTTCTGCCACTCTGGTCTTGTAAATTCTTGTTTTGGTGGCAGAGTCTGGACACTAGCTCTGTCTTGTCCTGTTTCTGTCAACTGTGTGTGTCTCTCTATGAGTGCCAATTGTGAACGCACTTGGACTGTGCGCATTCCCGCTTGATGCAGACGCGTGAGGTCTATGCGTGTAAGCAATTGCGGGATCGCGTCCAGGTATTCATGATCGTCTGTCTGCAGCATGGTGTTTCATTCCCAGAGTCTCAGTCTAGTTGGTTTTGGTTTTGGTCGGCGCTGGGATGAGACATGCACGCTGCGTGTGTGAGTGCACGGTGAGTGTTTTCATTCATCGTGTACTTGTGTCTTGCATTCAGTCTTCTGTTGGATTTTTGTTTAGCACGTGGTGTATGTTTACATGCAACGCGTGCTTGTGTTGTCATAAACGTGGTTAATGAGTTCTCTCATTGGCTTGGTGTTCTAGTCTCATTTTATGTGAGTGCATGGCTTGTGATGTCTCTTTGTGTAATGTGTTCTCCTGTCTATTGTCTAGTCACAACCTTCTTGTTATCCCATTATTAGTTAATTATGTTCATCTGTTTGTGTTAATTTACTTCTCCTTATATTCTCATGTTTGCTGTCCTGTGCCAGTTCGTCATCATATGTTGCGTTGTCCTGTTCCAGTCCTGTGTGTTCCCGTCCAGATCCCTGCCAGCCTGCCCAGTCTTGTTTATTTGTTTGTTTCATTTAATGTTTTCCCCCTCGGGGTAGTTTATTTTGCTGTTTATTTTATTTTTACTATTAGTAAATACCCGAATTCTTTGCATTTGATTCTTCGCTCCTTTTTCCCCAACCTCAATCGTGACAATTGAGTCCCATCTTAGCGAAACTGATCCATATTTGTTTTAAGAAAGTTGAGATACATTGGCTTAAACATATGCAGCCTACATTTGGTTAACACCCTGATAAGCTATTGTTGATTGTGCCACATTTTTGCTAAAAGTGACGTAGATTTGTTAAAGCCAACTTGGTTGTATTTGCTTGAACATATGCAAGCCACTTTAGGCTCTCACTTTAGGCTCACACACTCCTTAGCATGTGCCTGCTGTGCTACATATTTTCCAAAACTATGCCACATTTGTTTTAAGCCAACTCGGTCTCATTTGCAGAATTATGTGTGGGCTAATTAAGACTTATATTTCCAGTGTACAAATTAATTTTAAGACAACTGAGTTATATTTGCTGAAACATGTGTGGCACACTTTAGACTAACATGCACCTTAGCCAGTGCTTAAAATGCCAATTTTTTTCTTTGAGACAATTTAATTGCTGATTATGCAAAACTTTAGTCAGGAAGATTTTACCAAGTCGGAAATATTCCTGATTCAGCAATTTTTCTTTGAGCTCCATTCTGTTCGTCAATGCTCATATACATAGATACAGCCCTACCCCTAAACTTAAAACACTTAGCGTACAATTAGAAAAAAAATGATAGATGAACTACTGAGTTTCCTGCGTCATAAACATGACAGAGCTACCAACTACTTCCTCTGATTGGTTGATTGGAACATTGTTTTAGGAATAGAAATTAAATTGATGCTGCAAATAGTTTTTTTTTTTTTTTTTTTGTGAAAAACATGTTTACCTGTTATTAGTCAGTGATATTTAATTTCTAGATGAGGCCTGTCAAATCCTGCACCTGGAGGGCCAGTGTCCAGACTAGTTAAGGTTCTACCTAACTAAACAAGCCTGAACCAGCGAACCTACAGTAGCTCTTACTTAACATACTAGAATATTCAAAGCAGGTTTGTTTAAACATTTAAAGTTAAACTGTGGCTGAACAGTGGCCCTATAGGACCCAATTAGGACACCAGTCTTCACTTTAGATTAGGTCATAAAACTGGATGTTGTTGAGTTAATAAAGCATTTATTAGTAATTATTAATATATGCCCGAATAAAGCTGTGGTCACACTGTACTTTACACTGCTGTTGAGGCATTTTTTTCCCTTTAGACTTCCATTCGTACAAACACAAATGTGTCAGATCGGAAATGCAAGCTCGTGCAACAAGTTTCGCAGTTCATGCTTAGTGAACTCTGAACTGCAAAACCACTTGACTGCATGAGACCAATTGATGATCAAAACATGACCTCTCTGGACAGAAATTTTAAATATGGACTAATTGCTGGCTTTTTAAACATTTAATCATCTTGTTGAATCTTGCTCATTTTCACAGTGCCGTACTACAGAATTTCGCACGCTCAAATTTGGATGTGACCACAGCTTTATAATATTTATAATGTTCATTTTAATAGTATATTAATAATTTACTTAAACTTTCTAAATTATATTAAAAAACCAACTATTCTTAAAAAACTGGTTTGTAAATAATGCAATACTTAATTTAACTATAAAAATATTGCATTAACAAAGTATAAAAACACAATTATTAAGCACATTATACATTTTCTTATAAGTCAAGACAACATTTGTAAATGTATTTTAACTGCTTACTAACATCTATTAATGTTAAGTTAATGCTTAACAAAAGTGAAGTAACTGTCTGCTAATGATTAATTAATTATGCAGTTTACACACAGTAATGCTAATGCTTACTTTAGAGCTAAAACCTTCAAAATCCACCACTAAAAACTACATAGGCCAGAGCAGCATGATAGATCTTGGTCAGAGTTATAATAAATGTGGCCCAGTTTTATTTATGGCTGCATTTGGTTTCATTATTTGAGGCACAAATCTGGCAAGCAAAAGCAGCCTGCCGAAGAGCCAGATTTAAAACTGTATATTTCACACTGGGTTAGAGAAAGGTGTTGGATCTGGGCTTGATCTGTGCCAGAAAAAAGAAGATGACCCAGATTTGGTCCAGTTGTGAACTTTTTTATTATCTGGCAAACAGACGCGGACCGCTCAAGTGCCATCATTTGGGCCAAGTGTGGTTTATTCATTTTATTTATGGCTTACATTCTGCCTTTCTTTGGCTTGCTTGTGGCACAAATCTGGCAAACAAAAGAAGACCATCCAAGTGTCATCCTTTAACATGGTATGTGGGCCAAAACAGGCTGTTGAGTCTGGACAAAATCTGACCCAAAATTAAAATGAAAGTGGCCTTTTGTTCTGCCTTCCTTTAGCTTGGTTGTGGCAAGGATCTGGCACACAGAAGCGGAGCCCAAGTGTCATCAATTCACATGGTACTAGGCTGGAACAAGGTGTTAGATCTGCGCTGGATCTGTGCCAGAATTGAAATTAAACCTTTTTTTTTTCTTGCCCCAGGTTTGGGGCAAGTTTGGTTTTTAATTCATTCTATTTGCGGCTGACATTCTGTCTTTCATTGGCTTGCTTGTGGAACAAATATGGCATTATTTGTACCCTGCCCAAAAAACAGCATTCCACACTGTATGTGGGTTGGAGAAGGGTGTTGGATCTGAGCTAGATCTGTGCCCGAAAAAAAGAATAGCACAGATTTGGTCCAGTAATGCTTTATTATATTCTTTTAATTATTTAGCAATTAATGTGAAAGTGGCCCGTGTTTGGCCCAGGTGTCATTTATTCCTTTTATTTGTGGCTGACATTCGGCCTTTCTTTTGCTTACTTTTAGCACAGATTTGGCAAACAGGAGCGGACCGTCCAAGTGCCATCATTCCATTATGTGGGCCATGCATAAGTGTGGGTCTAATCTGGGCCTAAAAATTTTTAATGTCTGGCAGCCTTTTTTAACTGTTGTGAAGGAAATACACACAGCACGACAATATGAGAGAAATTAACTGACATATTGAAAATGACATATTCTCAGTTCTCAGCTGGCATAGCAAAATTTACAAATGGGCCTCTGTCATCTCAATCATTCCTTCTTTTCCCCCTGCTATGTTCACCCTTCCTATTTTTTCAAAATGTCCTTGTCTACAGTAGCTTAAAGGGGTGGTCCAACGTGGTTTCGTGCATGGAGATATATTTATACTGTTACTATTTATTATTTAAACAGCTGGACTATTGTCTAGTTTCAAAAAACTTATTTAAAATTATAATATTTTATATATTAGAGTATTTAATTGCCAAAAATCTTACTTCTAGGGGTAATAAAGATATACTTTTTTATTTCTTGATTCAGGCTCTATCTTATGTAACTAAGAGCTAAAATCCTTGTAGGTGCACTTCCTCCCAAAAAAAAAACGTTTGAGCGAGAGTGCACCTATCACCTCACTACAGTGCTTGGGTGAGAATGAGTATTAAAAATTGTGCTTTTGGACATGAGGGAAAGCTGATTTTGTTTAGCTATAGCTAATTTAACCCCACCCACATGTAAGTTGTCAATTCTTAGGCTGACAACTCTTCAGGAGTTATTTAGAACTCATCACTTTAATATTTCCTTGACAACTGTATTGGCTCACATTCTTCTTTGCCACATTGTTTGTTGCTCAAAGCAGCCATTCACATGCTGTCCACAAAATTTGTGTATGTATGTTTTCATACGCTGCAAAAACAATGTTTAAAATTAACTTCTAGGTCTAATTATTACTTAACTGAAATTTCATCTGAGAGGAGCTCACTATAAATGCATCTTTATTGTATTCGTGCAACAACGCCCCTAGTTATGATGTTTTGATGAAAAATCTTGATGTACAAATAAGATATAAAGTAACAAACCTGAGAGACCTGAGAATTCTTTTGAGATCAGAATAGTGTACATATTTCAGAAATAGCTAGTAAGATCTTGAATGTGCAGCATCAGCAGTGATAAACACATAGTTTTATGCACACCATCCACTTTAAAATGGCAGTTGAAGTGCTTCCAAACACTTCACTGCATTGCAGGTGAGCATCTCACATCTGCAGTCAATTGGTTTTCAAATCTCTAGGCATGATCTGAATGAAGATTTATTCAGTGGACTATATAAATGGCAGTTGCTTCCCAGGTGCATTTTTTTCAATCAGCGGAAGATTAGGAATTGCTTTAATATGCATCAATTCACAACAATAGCCAAAAATGTTGGCAAACTAGCATAATTTGTTCATGAAATCTGTTATAAAAGTGTTTTTTTTAACTAACAATAGCACATCCTCAAACTCAAAGGGCTCTATTTTTACATCTCCCATTACCTTTAAGACCCAGCTGCGTCGCGCCAAGAGCGCATTCGCTATTTACAGGACGCAAAGTAAGTCTAAGTAGAAAAATGAGCATTTCACAAGCAAATAGTTAACAGTTTTTTAACAGACATCAATAAGCCTATAAATAATTAATTTTGTTTGTTAAGCGCAAAGATTTGTTTCAAAACTATTTCTAAATTCAGTTCTAATTTCTAGCAAACGAATAAATAAACAATAATGACCAAGTGTGGTCAAAATACTGAGTTATTTCCAAATACACCTGCCATGCCCCATATGGTCTAAAACCTGACAGGTGGGCAAATCTAAGCTTGTTTTTAATAAAACAAATATAAATATGGATATATTAAATAATACTGCTAATAATAATAACATTATACAAAAGCAAATTGTTATGAATGAACTGAAAAAGCCTCCCGAGATGAAGAAGACATAAAAGCAGTGATTTTTCATATTTATGTAGGCTAGAAAATAATGTTTTGTAATATTTTAATCCTTTATATTTATATCATATATCTATTCTTATTTTACTCTATATATATCCTTAATATTTAATTTTTTTTCATATGTAAAGATATTTGCCTATTGCTCTCTTGTGCGTATTAAGCAGTGTGTAAGCGAGGCGCAACTCTGCGCCGGAGTTTAGACCGGGTTAATTTTGGTCCAATGAAAAATCTATTACAGTTTCTCAAAATAGCGACGCGCCAACGGTCCGCCTCAGAACGCCTTCCTTTTTAGAACAGAACGCCTATGGGCGCACAAATGAGCGCTAATGCATTTGCTATTGAAACAGCGTAGCGCAACGCCTCAAAACGACTCTTGCGCCAAGCTGAAACTACCAAAAGACTATTGCGCCGCGTCTCGCGCCACACTGCGCCGGGTGTATGATACGGCCCATAGTATGGTGAGAAGCCACAAAAGTCAACAGACTGATTCTTTGCCGGCCAACTTATCCAGCACGTTTTTACGCAGCGGGCATCTATCTGCAACCCATCTCTGGGAAACTGAATGACTAATATGTACTGGGATAATCTGTTATTCCATTAAACAATTACTTGGTTATCCCAAAGCAGGCCCGTAGCCAGCCTGTTATAAGGGTTTTTTTTTCTTAAAATGTGGACCTTTTTGCAGTTATTCACCACATTTACAATGTATGAGATTTAAATACTGTATTTTAGTGACATTTAAGCACTATTTAGCTGGATTAGCCTGTTAGGTCGTCATTATAATGAAACATTTAATGTACCAACATTTTTTAAAGATTTAGAATAAAGAAAAATAAATAAATATTTTTTTTAAAATACAAATTTTACATCATAAATCATTAGAAAAAAATAGGAATCTGTTAAAGTTTAAAAATTAAAAACTGTAGCCTATTGTAGCTTTAGTCATTGAGGGGTGGATCTTTCAAATCCCCCCTGGCTATGGGCCATCATAGTCACCATGAATAAGGTTTAAAATGGGATAATTTGGACACTTACCAATACTTTTTTCAGGTTGGAGCTGGAATTCATGTATTTGCTGCGAAGTCAGTTCGATGTACAGCATGCATCGCATTATCAGACTATTGTTGTTAACATCTTGAAGTGAAAACAGACTAAACTAGAACAGGTCCGATAAACTCACTGCACAGACTGCATGATCGTCCTTCTCGGAACCGCAGATGGCCATGGCTTGACTGCAGTATAACTCGCACGTCTCCCTTATCGGCCATCATTCAACACAGGTGCGCGGCCGCACGCATCACAACCAAAAGCTGGAGATGCGTCTCTATAACAACCTCTCGCGACACAACCTCTCCAATGCGACGCCTCGCGATATTTGCAAACAAAACTTATGGATCGTATTTATTATCATTGACAGTAACGGAGGAACGCCGCGAAATGTAGTGAAGTAAGAGTAATGATTTTTCTCTTATAATTTACTTGAGGAAGAGTAAAAGTACACATACGTAAATATACTCAAAAAGTACTCCTTTGTGAGTTGAATGTTAACCACTTTCAATGCCTTTCGTGAATAACACCTGGTCAATGGTGTTAACTGTCACAGGGCTGTTTCTTGGCAACCTTGAGTGTTGGGGTAAGGAATAGTTCAGGTCATGCTAGAGTGTGTGAACATATTGCGTTCTATTAGGCAAAATGAAATTGGCTGCCGTAACTCCATTTGTGCCCCATATTCAAGTGATACGGTACTGTTGGAGCTTGCAGACTCTGGTCTTTCGGCTGATCGGTTGGGCCTATTGCGTTGGTACAGGTGAGTCAGGGGACTGCTTGCAGTATGTGTCTGTTTAAAAAGGGGAATACATGGGATGTTATGACGTATGCTAGTGTAGTGCTGGGTACAGTAAATCATCATGTTTCGTGGTTGGTTTATCCTTATTAGTTGGTTCAACGTCGGGCGACAGTGCAGAACCTTGGGGTGGATTGTGAAAAATGTAATGAGGTAAGTGATTGACGTCTGCAATAAATAATCCATGCAGATTACTCCCCTATTTATTGCTGAGGACTGTAGCCTGTCGTTAGGCATGTTCTGAATTCCACTTCATGTGTAGGTGTATGTGTGTGCCACCAATGGCTTCCAGGTAAGGTGCAGTTAGCATAGCAGTTTGCTAGGTGTTTAGTGGCAGGGCTGACCCTGTGTTGCATTCCAGCCTGCCTGGTGTATGTGTGTTTCCATCAGTGTTTGGACTGATTGGACGACTGACTGCCCCACTGTCAGTTTTAGTGCAGTTGGAGACTTTATATCTGCCGGCGGATTTGATATAAGAGCACCTCATTTATGTTTGGTAAGTGTTTTGCATGTGGTAAGTGTTTTGCATGTGGCTGGTTTAAGGTGGATTTTTAGCAGGGTGCTGTTTAAGAACATTCATGCTACAATTCAAATAGCATTTAATGCTATTTTCTGGCCCTACTGAAAAAAAAACAGCTTAAACCAGCCTAGGCTGGTTGGCTGGTTTTAGCTGGTCGACCAGGCTGGTTTTAGAGGGGTTTTGGCCATTTCCAGGCTGGTTTCCAGCCATTTCCAGTCTGGTAGATGGTCTGGGAGATGACCAGCTAAAACCAGCTTGACTAGCCTAGCCAGGCTGGGAGCCCAACCAAAACCAGCTATGTCCAGCTTAAACCATACGGCCAAAACCCCTCTAAAACCAGCCTGGTCGACCAGCTAAAACCAGCCAACCAGCCTAGGCTGGTTTATGCTGGATTTTTCAGCAGGGGCGTGATGCCACTTTCTGAGCGATGCTACTGTCTGAGTGCTGACTGAACTCTGTCTAAACCTAAGGTCTAGCCCTCTTTTTATTGTATTTTAAAGTAAATAGAAGGTCCAGTTGCGTTGGCAGACATGGGTCTGATAACTTTGAGCAATCCGTCATTGGTGTGGTAAAATTGTATCCATGTTCATTTGCACCAATGTGTATTATGTGAATGTTACTTTTTTGTGACTGTCTAATTTGTGAATCCATTTCAAGAGGCCCTCATTATTCTGTATTGAGTTCTGAATGACTGATTTCTGTGTCTGTGCTTTGTGTAAAATTAACTGGTTTGGGAGGGAAGCCCCTTTTCCATTGGCGGCTTTTGTTATTTTCTTTCTTTTTTTTTTTACAGGAGCTGGGGGCCCATGGGCGAAGGAACCTTTTTGTTGGTGGAGCTGCTGTGCCAGTGTGTGCTGTAGGACACTTATGGTGCATCAGGGTGTGTGACTGAAGTGTGCTGTAGTGTAAGGTGGATAACTTTCTGATTTGAGCGTATGATTTTGAGTGTTTAGGTGAGAGTTGATTGTTAACCATTTTTAGTGCCTTTCTTGAGAAAGCCCTCTAGAGCTGATGGGTCATCAGGACCTATTTTAGTGTTTGTCTTTAAAAAAATTATTGTGAATGAACGTGTGATTTTGTAAATACTGGTCTCCTGTCTGCTCCTTAAACTGTAAAAAGAGACGAATCTGTGTGAGCTTTTTATATTTTTCCTGGGTTGGAATCCCAAATGGCGTAGTCGGCCTCAAAATTAAGTTGAGATTAGTCGTTGGGTTGTGGTTCAAAGTGAGCTAATCCTCAAGCAACCTTAGCTTCCCTTAGTCTCCCACCTTCGCTTATTCCATTCCGCTACAAAAACACTGCCGGTTGGGTTTAGGGAAGGGACTTGGTGGTCAGTCAGTCAGTCAGTCAACAACAGCCTCTAGTGGGTTCATATGAGAAAAGCAGGTGCAAAATTTGATCTGAAAAAGCAAAGTGCTCTCTGGCGGATTATCTCCTGGAACATATTTTGCACCGTCCAGAAATGTATAAAGGGGTATTTTTCCATAAAGACCCTGGTACTACCTGCTTTGCTACTGTTTGTATGTCTTTACCTACTGCTCCACTCTTTGCACTTTTGCTTTTTATATTTATACTCTAATTTAATCTTGAACATATTAGCACAGTGCTCAAACAACACAGCTTGAAGATCAACATCAAATCTACAAACTTTCTGGAATACAACTTCACAAAAACCACAAAAAACCAGGCTGCTGCATTAGCGTCCACTACCCCAAATACAGCTTGGACTCAAATACAGCCTCAGAAAAGATATAAGGCTTAGAGTATCTTAAGTGAAGTATCGCCAAATGCAGTCAGACAGCGATTACATGACTCAGCAGGTAATTCTGCATGGAAAAGAGGCTCAAGGCTGATTAGACTGCAGTGATCACAGCTGAGATAAGAACACTGATTGTAGGAGATTCAATAATCAGGAATTTTAGGAGCAGAGCTACAATGACATACTGCTTCCCTCATGCAACAGAAAAATTTGAAGAAGCACAAGACTGTAAAATTGATTATCATCCAAGTGGGATGAAAAAGTTCTGCGACTCAAATCAGAACCCTGTAGTGGTTAGCGAGCCTCGGTCCAGTAATTAATCATAACAGTCACTTTCTTGACTGTTAAAAAAACTGTTATGCGCGGGTCTCGGCAAATCAAGCGAGCCTCTACATTCTTACAAAGAGTTTTTGAGTTCTCTCCTCCTACCGACCAAGTTCATTCTTCAGAGGAAATTTGGGAACATATTCAGTGCTGCAAATAGCTTGGGAAGCCTATCCTGGCTCAATCAAATTATTTGACAAATATATTATATTGAAACTGACTGGTTCAGTGAATGATTTTGTCGATAACTGTGAAAACAGCTTCTCTAAAACTAAATATTTAACTTTGTTTTAATTATTATTTATTAATAATTAATATTATTTTATTCAACAAACGAGCTTGTGTTTTGGTGATGAAGCATATAGCGAACCTTGTTTTGAAGCACTTTACCTCAAATGCTATTCTGCTATTTTTTTTATTTTTATAACTGACCAACAAAAAAGCCAACCCAGGCTCATTCTAAACACGTAGTCTCATGGATGTTTCTGAAGACTGCGAAATACATCCTGAGAGGTACATATTTTTGGAGTTTTTGTTTTTGTGATTCCATGAGAGGCTGCTGTGTGCACTTTTTTATATCTCAGATGTCTCTCATGAGTGCCGTTCGCACTGCGCTCGAGTAAACCCACCAGAGGCTGCCCGCCCACCCACTTACTTCCCTAAACTCAACCAACAATTTACAAAAGCCGCACAGAAAAAGAAAAGCCCTCGTCTGATTTTTACCTCGTTTTTGAATTTTACCACATTTTTACCCTGTTATTAACTTCTTCACTTTATTTTTTGGATTCTGTTTTTTGTCTAACCTGATTTCTGGAACCGCTCTTCCCCGGACTTGAACCCGGTTGTTGTTGTCGTGGTCAGCTTCTCTCTGTGTCTCAAGTGCACCGGCGTACACAACAAGCTAACTGGACAAACTGGTTGCAGCGAGAAAGCCCTCCACTTGGAGGTAAGCAGTCAGCCGTTCACAACTGTGAAATAGAACAGCGTCCTACCGGCCCGTAGAAATTGCTTAAAAATGAAATGCAGCCATATGTACCTCCGGCTACATAATTTGCAGTCTCCAGAAACGTCCACGGAATTACGTTTTTAACATGAACCTGTGTTGAAAAAGAGCAGGTGGATGATTTGTTTTGCTCCTTGGCAAATAAGGATTTAATTAATGTTCTACTGTAATCATTTTAACACAAACAAAATTCTATATATATATATATAGAATTAATTTGAGAATAAATTAAAGTCAGTAACTATTTATGAAGAGTTCGTGATGACCTGGTAACAAGGAAAATGTTGGCAGATGTTTTGAGATTTCAAAGCATGACTCAGGATCTTTTTTTTTTCTCTCTCTTAACACAAACAGCCACTCACACACACAAAATAATCTCTGAGCTTTTCTTTTTAAAGCCTGCCTGTGAAAGCGGGCATGTCTGCACGTCTACCCGCTGTGCCCTCTGTTACTATGACTACAGCATGGCAAATCAGCAAGGTCACAGTTAATGCTAACATGCAACATTATTTTGAAACTATGTGCCAAAAGAAAGAAGATCAGACTGAAAAACGAGTGAAAAAGAAAGTGATTAAGAGAAATTAACATAAGGGATTCTAATTACTATGCATTTGGGTGTTCATTGTTCTTTGGGTTATGAGTGGGTGTTTCAAGATTATTTACGTCTGTGCAATTGTTTAGATTTATACCATTTCATTGCAAAAGACAAACTGGTTTATTTTTTGGTTTTGGCAGAATGGGTTAGATAGGTTAGATATGAACTGTTAAACCGATACACACAATCATTTACATGATAAGAATTCAATTTGCACATTGTCTCTGATGGGTGGAGACAAAACTTTGTACCCAATATTTTGACTTGCACCTGACATTTTTTACAACCAGACACATTGATATTTCACAACCAAAACAACAAAGGATTAACGGCTGTACTCAAACTTAAAAAGAAAATGCAGGGGTAAAAATGTCAAGAACAGTATTTTGTTTACTCAAGAAACACTATTTCTGTAAATAAAAAAATTATGTAAATTTGAAAAGAGGAATTTGACATTCATATTGATAATACTGTCTTAGTCTTTGCATAGATGTTAATCTTCTAAAACACAATATTATTTAAAAAGTGTTCAAATACAAGGTGAACTGAGTGTACATTTCCTATGTTTGTGGTAAGACTACGTTAATTCTATTATGCAACCAGCACAAATAATTAAATGTTTTAAACTCTTACTAAACTGGTTGTACATACATTTTCAAATATACAAATATAGCAAAAAAATAAATTGGTCTAAACCAACCAGCTAAGGACTACTAATTGAACTCCTCAATAAATATTTTGTTTTTAATTTGTAAAGGCAAAAACAACTTGTCAGACCATTTCATTATGTCTTCACAATGCTTTTTAGCACTATGCGCAGAATAAAACATTAAGAATTATGTAAAAACATCACATTTATTGCAATGTTCCACATAGATGTTAAACTGGCCGATTATATCTTTTAAATTAATCTTTCAGCACTCACTATGGTTACACTGATTAATGAGTTTTTAATTTTGTTAATTAACAGCTTTCTAAAAACCTAACACATTAACTGAACCCACTGTCACAGACAGCAGGTACAAATGTGTTGGTATTATAATTAGTGTTAAAGCTATGATCATTTAAAAATGCAGTCACTAACTATACTGTATCTCCAATTATTGGTGCTAACACAGGATTTGAAAAACTTTGGCTAAACAGAAATATCAATCATCCAATTTTGAATATTAAAACACTCCAAATATCGGCACTTGATGATACATATTTCTAATGGGTTCTATACACAAAATTCCAGAGGGCTGTAATTATTTGCAGCAACATCACAGCTTTCCCCTCAAAGATAGCTATGAAAGATGAAACATTATGTTTATGATGTGTAAAATTTGTTTTGTGTGAATTTTTTTTGTCCTATTTATTATCAGTCAGAATAACAGTAACACATTGTAAAAACAACATAACAAATATGGTAAATTATGAATGAGGAGAACTGACATGAATTAATTGGTGCTTATAAATGTAGTTTTGTGATGAGGACAGATACATGGACAGTGACTCACTGACAAACAGGCAAAAGTGAAAGACAAAAGGAAATGAGAATTTGTTTAAACACACACACATACACACACACACACACACACACACACACACACACACACACACACAAACACACTCAGCAACTTGGGGACTGCCATAACTGCCCTGACTGAAGTGGTTTGCTTCTCTGCATGAGAACTCTTTGAGTTTGGCATCATGTGCCATTCATGTTTTATGGTGCCAGCATTATTTTGAAATGCAACAGCAAATGCAAACTTTTGAAAATGGGTTTTATAGTGTTTATAGTGTATAGTATGTAATGTGAATATAGTATGCCATCATCATCTGCAAAATCATTTAGTGACATGATGTGTGTAATACAATAATTTTGTAATTTCTGTAGATCCATGTGAATTGAAATAATTTTAAGGTAAATTTTTTTTTTCCATTGCTATTTCCATTAAATCTTTTAAAGTGGCAGACACCTTTCCAATATATATGAGAGCAAATCTCAGCAAACATTGGTAAGTAATTATTTATGGTGTATTAGATTAATTAAAGAGAAAGATATAGACAATCATAATTGTTATACAATAAAATTAAGCTAACATACTTTTAACCCCGTTGAAACTAACATCCACCACAGCTAAATTTCACTGAAGTTCTAAACACATTTTTTTTAAAATTAAGCAACAAAATACACACAAAGATCTGGCAAGATAAAAGACTAACTCACAGAGAAACTAACAACTATGGCCATTGCAAGAAGAAAATTAATAGCACCAATACTAGTTTTCTCTTTTTTAAAAGGCTTTACAAACACCCATCTCCCCTGTTGTTCTGTCTTGCGGAAAAATCACAGAATTTTGCCCAATCTAAATAGGCGGAATGCAGTCTCAGCTTGAAAATCCAATTCAGCAACCAGTTACTATTATAAATCCAAGACAATTTGCAAAGCTGTAAAACATTTTAGTGGATATAATGTTTAATGATTAGCTTTTTCAGAAATTATTATTATTTCACAAAATAAAATACAAATGACAATTTACTACCAATGATAGCTTGAAGTTTTCTCTTATTTTCCCCAGAGCGGTTTATATTAATTGGTTATTATTTATTTTATTAAAGTTATTAGTTGGCTATTTTTTCGCTTTCTGGTGTGCTTTTCAGAAAACCATCATAAGTGTGATGATCACTATCGATCTATCCCTTGGAGATCACTGGAGAAAACTCCCCATTAACCAATCTGCCACTTAACTGAACTAAAGACCCAATCATGCACTTCACACACACACCAGTTCCAGATGACCCTTGATTGCACACAAACAACTGAAGCTGTTCAGGACTAATTAGATGCACTATATACTCACCTCTCTCTCTCTCTCTCTCTCTCTCTCTATCTCTATCTCTCTCTCTCTCTCTCTCTCTATCTCTATCTATCTATCTCACACAGACACACAAACACACACATATTGGCTGAGTCTTGTTTTTGTTTTGAACATTATTAAGCTTCATCATTGTCATCGTTGTTTATTGATCCCAACCTTTTACCTGTTATTCTAACTACTCTCTTGGATTACCTGTGTGCTCCAGTTTATTCCTGTATTGACCTTGCCTGTACGACTATCTCTAAATAAAAACAGCAGGACCTGTGCAGTACAGTGCATGCCACACTGTCACTGCTCAAAATGGCTGCCGACAATCTACAAGCTCTTAAGATGGCTGCCGCCAATCTGCAAGCTCTCAAAAATGCCACTGCCACTCTTCCAATTCACAAATGGCAGCAGCTAGTTTACCAGCTGACAACATGGCAAGTGCTACTCAGCTGCTAGCTCAAAAGATGGCTTCTTGTTTCAGGTCTCTTCCTGTCATAGTTTCTGTCATAGTTTCAGTTCCTGGAATGACATAACCTGAACTACAAAAATGGTAACCACTACCTGAGTTGCCAGAGCTGCTGTCAATACCAGAGCTATTACTGCCAGAGCTGCTAGTTCTTCAGACCCTCCTGAATTCCCCAAATGTCAGGTGCCAGATTAAACTGGGGTTGTTTAACCTGCATGTGCCTACTGATCCTGAGCCTCCTGAACTACTGAGGTTTTCTGAACTGCCAGTGTCCACTGACCCAAAGCCTTCTGACCAACGGGGATTGTCTAAACCACCAGTGTGTCCTGACCCAGAGCCTGAGCCAGAACCTAACCACTCTCTTGGATTACCTGTATGCTTCAGTTTGTCCCTGTACTTGACTTTACCTGTGCGACTATCCCTAAATTAAGCTCTGTTTGGATTCTCACCTCTGTTGCTACCAGAACAAATATTACAGACTGGCTACTAAGGCTCCGTTTACACTGCCAGTTAAATGTGACACATTTCGGATGTTTTGCTCATATGTGACAGAGATTAAATCTGTTGTGACCATGTAAACACGAAAAAAAACACATGCATTCGAATATTCAGAGATCAGATTCAGGCCTCCTTCATATGTGGAAATAAATCAGATATAGATTGGATATGTGACAATGCAACTGTCATGTAAACAGGCAGATCAGATTTATTGAGGCATTCCATTCTGTACATCATAAAACTTGCGACAATATGGTGCTTCTCTGCGGTTTAATGAAGTAGAAGGAAGAGCATGTGTGGAGATGCCGACGCGGTAAACAACATCAGAGGAAACACAGAGGTGGAAAGTGGTCAGTGGCCACAATTTGCTCCCACCAGACCTGAGATCTCTCTCGTACCAACAAATTGCTCTGAATGGTGGAGAATAGGGATGTGCGGAGCAGCCGGTATTTGTATTTGTATTTGTATTTGTTGAGGGGGAAAAGTATTTGTATTTGTATTTGTATTTGTATTTGTATTCGAGTAAAATTCAAAATGGCGCAAAAATATATATTTTTTCTATTACACTTCTAATTTACATTATAGTGAAAGTATTGTTTAATTATACCCATTATATAAATTATAGACATGCAATATTGGTTGTTGTTTTTTAACATGTGACAAGAAACGTCATTGAAAAGAAAATATCATAGAAACCATTATCTCATCCATGGTTAAACCAACAACTAATAAAATACCATTGTGAATATTATGAACCCCACCACCACCGTTCTTGTTGAAGGACACTGAATAGACAGAATAAAAACAAATAATACTTCAAAAAACTGTTCTTCTTCAGAAAGAACTTCTTTCCAATGCACAGAATTACAAAAACTAAAATTAACTAAATAAATCTAAATAAAACCCTGCCTGGGAGATCTGGCAGAACAAAAGTATTCTATATAATACTAAAAGATACAGCCCTGCTATTATCATCTGCCAGCCACAAAACGGACACAAAGTTTTTTTTTTTTTTATGTTTGAAACTGACTTGCTGGGGCAGAATGTGGCTGTGTTGATGGTTTGGTGCTTGTGGAGGATTTAGCAGAACATAGCTGTGCTGATTGAGGGGATTGATGCTTGTGGGGGGTTCACAGACAGTATCAGGAGAGGATGCTTTTAGTGCATGTGATAATACATTACATAGAAGGTTGCGCAGTGGCACAGTGAGTACCACTGTCGCCTCACAGCAAGAAGGTTGCTGGTTCGAGCCATGACTGGGTTCTCCCCATGTTGGCGTGGGTTTCCTCCGGGTGCTCCGGTTTCCCCCACAGTCCAAACACATGCAATACAGGTGAATTGGGTAAGCTAAATTGTCCCTATTGTGTGTGTGTGAAAGAGAGTGTATGGATGTTTCCCAGTGCTGGGTAGCAGCTGGAAGGGCAGCCACTGCGTAAAACATATGCTGGATAAATTGGTGGTTCATTCCACCGTGGCAACCCCAGATTGATAAAGGAACTTAGCCGAAAAGAAATGAATGATTATGCATAGGAGATGTTGACATATGTTTAATATCTCTGCCTCTGCCGATTTCACTTTTGCTCACATTATAACGTTACAGTATCAGTTTGTTTTATCTGCAGCACCACTGACTGTACAATTCTTCCACAAAGAACATGTTTTTTTTTTGACTGGTGGAGGACCAAGAAATGGCTCAGAAGCAGTCTCACTCTTTTTCTATTCGGGTGCCCAAATGTATTTGAGGAGTTTCAAGTTAATAAAAAGTGACGGGAAGCTATGCTAAGGTTAACTAGCCTATAGCATATATCTTGCTGTCTGCAAAAGACAGTAATGTAGACGTACCATATAACTCCCATAAGTGCATACTATTCGACACAACTGCAAATGCATCGTTTTAACCTTTATAAACGAACGTTAACGTTACTCTGTCAACAGTCTATTGTCTAAATTACCGCGCTAACAGAGCTAACGTTGCGTAAACAGAGCACCCGGTTGCAAACTTCCCGATCCCGATCAAACTCCGCTACAAGTTTATAAACTGCATCTGGAACCCAATTAAGGTACAAAAATCTATTTAACAAAAATAGTGATGCAGTGTAGTATTTTTTTCGCTCAGCCGAGCCTTCTCTGTCTGTATCTGTGGAGAAGATTTTGCCAGACACCTCCGCCCCGCCCTCCGACTGAGCGTCTCTCTCTCTCTCTCTCTCTCTCTCTCTCTCTCTCTCACTCACTCACTCACTCACGCGGGCATGCACTGTGGTCTCATGAGGAAACGCTGCTTTTTGATATAGTGTTTTTCTTGCTCCCGAATACAAATAATTTTTCAAGTATTTGTTCGAAATAAGTATTCGTAAAAACACGCTATTCGTGTCTTTCCGAATACCGTATTCGGGTTCGGCTCCATCCTTAGTGGAGAATATCATAAACGATTTAAACCATAAGTGCAAGCTGCGATAACGGCCCTTTCACACCTCTGCCTCAAAATAATTTTTAAGTTGGGCGAATTTCGTGCTGTAACTTTCGCTTTTTTTCTAAATTGATACATGCACTGCGAGCTACACATAGAATAATTTTATTCTCTCCAACACCAGTGCGCACACAGGCAAAAGCTACATCTTTAACTACACACACACACACACACACACACACACACACACACACACACACATTAGAGCCATACCATTACATAAACTGCATGGGGGTAAATCTGAACTAAACCATTAACTGCTTATACTACATTTCGTATATTTTGCAGAGCTAAAAACAAGACAATTTCTTCCATTGTGGCTAGAGTGGCACAGATGCTAGAACCCGCCTTTATGCACGCGCAATATCATAAATTGTATGGCAAGTGTTAACGCATTAATTGGATATGGGTCACAATTAAAACATCGTGTAAACAGACAGGCAAACAAATCAGACATAGGCAACAAATCGGAATAGAGCATTAAGACTTGACATTGTAAATTTAGCCTAAGGTCACAAATTCTATCACTACAAATATAGTTCATTAATTTGGTGTTTCCCAAACCCCTTAATGCAAAGAACATTTGCAAACTTTGTGTGTGTTTGCAACTAAATCTCTAGAGCTGTAGTTAGAACCGGAATTATCCCTCCTATGCCCTATCTGTTTTGAACATTGCAACACTTGCTTTAAATAATTAAGTATAAAGATACCTCTCCACATGTAATTCGTCGTCATTTTTTTACGGTTCAGTTTTAGGAAACTTCAGATTGACAATTGCGCTCCCTTCATGGTGCACTTCAAAATCATGTATGCCGTTTTCAACACAGCCATGGCTCATACCAAAAGCTATAGGTGACCTATGATTTACAAGTGGAAATCTCCAATATTTGGGAAAACCAAAAATATAGGATACATAAAATGGTTTTAAGTCATAGTAGCCTATATAAATGTATCTGTGCTGTATATGACATACAGGCACAACATTTTAGCAGGGGTTTGAGTGTGTCAAAGCTATCAAAGTTGACTTTTCAAATAAATGATAATCAAAATAGCCTACTTAATAATAATAATAATAATAATAATAATAATAATAAATAAATTTAATTATGGCAACATATAAATAAAATAAGTTTTTGACCATATAGGCCTATCTGATTTATGTGTATCTGTGTAAAACAATATAATGTGTACAAAACAAACAAATAATAATAATTTAATGCAGAGTTTCTCTAAAGATGTTGTTACCGCGCCCTATTTAGGGAATCATTACAACAAAAATAATGTAGTTCGAGTTAAGGCTTCTTTCTCATTTTGTAGTCAATAACAAAATATATACTACATGTCCTTGCATTGTTTCCATGTCCCTGAGGCAAAGACTTTGCGGATCAAGGCAAAGTTGACTGCGATTTTTTACTATTATAAAGTCATGCAGTGTGAAACGTCCTGGTTATGTACGGTTACGGGAAACGCCTTATATCCCCTGGCCGCTCCATCATAGAGGGAGATGAGAGCGGGAGCGCACGAGGACCGGGCAGAAAAAGGTGCCCTCCATGCCTGCATGAGCTCTCTGTGTACCTCTGGGAAGAAGGGGACGGGGGGTCTAGAAGGTTTCTCCTTTTCTTCACCCCCACGTAGCACCTGTCTAAGTGGTCCGGCCGTGGTTCTGGGGGACAAGCCATATTCAGCCCCACAGCCGAAGCAGCCCGGGTTAACATGGCTAACATGTCTAATTGACAACCCCGGAGGGTGGCAGGGGGTCCGGATCTTCCTTGGAGCTTGTCAAACCTCCCTCCGATGCAGCGATAGACGTCACGCCCCCGGTGTCATCTAATGAAAGCGCGGCCAGCCTGGAGGATGGACCAGCCCTCACACTCAAAGCAGGAACAGAGCGCATTGGCGAGGGGTCCGCGGGCTCGAAGGCAACGGATTAGCCCCCAGTGTAACCCTCAGGCCTGCCCGAGTGCTATCCGCTTGGCGGGGACCAACAGGAGTGGCTTGCCCTAATAAAAGAGCTCGCCGCGACCTCAGTTGAACAACAGTCAAGCCATCGCAATGCATGCAAGAACTGTCCACAAGCACCGCATTAACATGTTGGACCCCCAAGCATGTGACGCAATACTTGTGCCTGTCATTCGGGGCGAGGAAACCACCGCATCCAGAAACGCAAGGTCGAAACGACATCTTTAAAAAGACACGGTGCACGACCGTGTGCTCTCTTAGGGAATTCTGCTCTTTGTAGAAAATTGCTCTTTTAGATCACCAGCGAAACGACAAGGGGATGGGAAACACTCTGGTTACTAAAGTAACTCTCGTTCCCCGAGGAGGGGAATGGAAATGCTATCAGTGGATTTGATTTAGAAAATCCTCGTATTGGTAGGATTCGGTTCAGAAGCCACTTGTCTGAAAGAGTATGTAACGGGCCAATGAAATGCCAATGAATTGGCAGCGTAAGCTTGCGCAGGTGTGCTTCATTGCCAATTAATCCAGCATATAAGCACAGGTGGAGCAAGCAGACGCTATCCTTTTTAAGCTGAAGAGACTTTGCTAACAGCTAAGGGACAGCCAGTATGGCGATGGTAAATAGCATTTCCGTTCCCCTCCTCGGGGAACAAGGGTTACTTTAGTAACCAGAGCGTTCCCCTTCGGGTGGGGAACTCCAATGCTATTAGTGGATTTGATTTAGAAAATCCACGTATTGGGAGAACTATGGAAAACGCCATAATAACAGCACCTTACCAACGGCTCCGATGAGAGGATAGTCAAGCAAGCATGACGCACCCACATCATGGGAGGCGCGGTCCTCCAACGTGTCCCTGGCCCTAACTTATCCCACTCCAACGGAAGTTTTATGGATTTAGGTATATTTTTTGGGAAGTCGCGAGCATCTAGCAAATTCTAGGAAAATACGTTGGGAAGCGTGCAATCCCGATAGGGAGGACGCTGCGGAAGCCATCCGCTACCCAATGGGGGAAATAAGATGGCAAGATTACAAATGGACTAGCCCTAACAAGGGGAGTGCACATAAAGAGGGTGGTTAGCGGAGAGGGAAGACACGGGTCCACCCGAGAGGGGGGACTGAACCGTGGCGGAATAGGCATATGGGATCACCTAGTGGGGATCACGCATAGCAGGCACCTATACCCAAAACGCGGGCTGACCAGCGGGCAAACCTACAGCGTAGTGGGCCAGCAAGTGACTCCTCCGCTGAGTCAGTGCTGGGGGCCACAGAGGAATCTGCAGGGCTCACCTGACGGGGAACTTTACTGACAGATAAAAAGATGCACGTATCTCCATGTTAGGGAGAATGGCACAGCAAGCGTGTTTCAACACCCTACCGAGTTGTTTCCTCAAGCACCAAAGGGTTACCTAATACCCTTGAGGAAACCGGCTTCACTCGCAGATTGTAAAACCTTGCAAATGTTTTGGGTGTCGCCCAGCCCGCAGCTCTACAGATGTTTGTTAAAGAGGCGCCACGTGCACGTGCCCAAGAGGATGCAATGCTCAGAGTGGAGTGTGCACGCACTCCCGGGGGACACGGCTCACCTCGGCTCGAATAAGCGAGTGAAATGGCATTCACAATCCAATGGGATAATCTTTGTTTCGATACGGCACTTCCCTGCTGCCGACTGCCATAACAGACAAAGAGCTGCTCAGATGATCTAAAGTACTGAGTACGGTCCACATAGATGCGCAGAGCGCGAACTGGACAAAGTAAGAAAAGGGCTGGGTCTGCCTCCTTTGGGGGCAGCGCTAGCAGGTTCACTACCTGATCTCTAAAGGGGGTGTTAGGAACCTTGGGCACATAACCCGGGCGAGGTCTCAGGATAACGTGAGAGTAATCCGACCCGAATTCCAGGCACGAGTCACTGACCGAAAATGCCTCCCGGTCCCCGACCCTCTTGATGGAGGCCAATGCGACCAGCAGAGCTGTCTTAAGGGACAGAAATCTTAGAGATACTGATTCGAGTGGCTTTAAAGGGATCTGTGCGCAAGCTCGTGAGAAGGAGGGCGAGATCCCAAGAGGGCATGAGAGGGGGGCGTGATGGATTAATTCGCCTAGCACCTCTGAGGAACCGGATGATGAGGTTATGCCTCCCCACGGTGCCGCCAGCTAACGTGTCATGATAAGCGGAGATGGCAGCCACGTAAACCTTGAGAGTGGAGGGCGACAGCCTGCTCTCCAGCTTCTCTTGAAGGAAAGAGAGCACAACACTGATCTGGCAGTTTCAGGTGTCTTCTTTGCGAGAGACGCACCATTCAGTAAATAGACTCCACTTCAGGGCAGAGGCGCGCCTCGTGGAGGGGGGCCTGAGTGATGGTATTAACCACCGCACTCAGTAGGTTACCTAAGTCTTCCTCGCGTTTAAGGACCACACGTGGAGGTTCCAAAGATCGGGGCGAGGGTGCCAGATGGTGCCCTTTCCCTGAGAGAGTAGGTCCTTTCTCAAAGAGATCCGCCAGGGGAGGGCTGTCGCGAGGAGGGAGAGCTCTGATATCCAGGTCCGGTTGGGCCAAAGGGGCGTAACTAGCAGAACCTGTTCCTCTTCCTCCCTGACCTTGCACAGTAACGGCGCGAGCAGGCTCACTAGGGGAAACGCATACTTGCGCATGCCCCGAGGCCAGCTGTGGGCCAGTGCATCCATGCCAAGAGAGCCCTCGGTCAGGGAAAAAAACAACTCTCAATGAGCGTTCTCGGGAGAAGCAAACAGATCGATCTGGGCCTCCCCGAATCACGCCCGTATCAGCTGAACAGACTCGGGGTGGAGTCTCCATTCTCCGAAGCGTATCCGCTGCCGTGAGAGCACATCAACTGCACGGTTGAGCGTGCCTGGAACGTGAATGGCGCGCATCGATTTCAGCCGCGGGTGACTCCAGAGGAGCAGACGGCGGGCGGGCGAGCTGAGACATGCGGCGAGAGCACATACCCCCCATATGGTTAATATATGCTGCCGCCGCACTGTCCGTCCTGACCAGCACGTGTTGCTGCTCCAGCACCGGAAAAAATTGGAGGAGAGCGAGGAACACTGCCAACAGCTCTAGGCGGTTGATATGCCAATGCAACTGGGCACCCTTCCACAGGCCCGCAGCTGCATGCTCGCGACACACGGCCCCCCAGCCCGTGTTGGAAGCATCTGTTGAAACAACAACATGGCTGGCCGCCTGTCCTAGAGGCACACCGGCCTGAAGGAACGAGGGGTCGTTCCAAAGGCTGAGGGCGAAGCGAGACAGCGACTCGGTGTGTGCCCGTGTGCCATGCGGTGTGTGCCCGCGTGCCATGCGCGTCTTGGGACTGGATCGTGAAGCCAGTGCTGGAGTGGTCTCATATGGAGTAATCCGAGCGGCGTGACGGCGACTGCGGATGCCATATGCCCCAGGAGTCTCTGAAAGTACTTCAGTGGGACCACTAGTTTGCTGTCGAGCTCTCTCAGACAGTCCAGCAACAGGCGAGCGCATTCCCCGGAGAGACCATGGTGACTGAGTCCAGCTACATCCCGAGAAAAAAGATCTTCTGCACAGGGGCGAGGTTGTTTTTTTCCCGGTTGACCTGAAGCCCCAACAGTCGGAGGTGCCGGAGCACCTTGTCTCTGTGCATAATCAATTGCTCCCGCGAGTAGGCTAAAATCAGCCAGTCATGGAGATAATTGAGTATGCGGATGCCTGCGAGCCGAAGGGGGCTAAGGCACCCTCCGCGAGTTTGGTGAAGACCCTGGAGACAGAGAGAGCCCGAAGGGGAGGACCTTGTGTTGCCACGCTTGACCTTCGAATGCAAACCGCAGAAACTGACGGTGGCGTGGAAGAATGGAAACATGGAAGTACGCGTCCGTCAGGTCTATGGCTGCAAACCAATCCCGAGGATGAACGCATTGGAGAATGTGCCTCTGCGTGAGCATTCTGAACGGCAGCCTGTGCAGACAGTGGTTCAAAACGTGCAGATCTAGGATTGGTCGTGACCCACCGCTCTTTTTGGGTACGATGAAGTACGGGCTGTAAAACCCACTCTCCATCTCGGGTGGAGGAACTGGCTCAATTGCACCCTTCGCCAGGAGGGCAGAAATCTCCTCTTGCAAGACAGGGGCGGACAGGGGGCTGACCCTGGTGAAATACACACCCGTGAACTTGGGGGGCCGTTTCGCGAACTGAATCACATAACCGAGTCTGATTGTGCGTATGAGCCACCGCGACCTAAGCAGGGTTAACCAGGCAGGCAGAGCCCTCGCTAATGGAGTCATCGCTACAATCGCTGACGTACCAGCGGTGGGGCAGCGCGGAGTGGGTGTGCTGATCCGGGAAGCGCGAGGGTCCCGTGGAAGAGCTGGAGGAGAGCAATTCACTCTGACTTCGCACCCTGACTTCGGAGAGGGGGCTCGAGGGTTGGGGGAAAGGAGACCCTCTCCCCAGCGCTCGTGAGCCACTGGCGAAGCACATAGAACCTGCGAGCTGGAAGGCAGCGTGTCCCGGACTGGCAAGGTTCGTGCTGTCACATCTGGGGAAGGGGAAAAGTGCTCTTTCATTGATGTTTTCGTGGCACTGAAAAGTACCCTTGGAATAGTCGCCCTGCCCTCCAGCGGGGAAAGAGCAAGTTTACTCTTCTCCGGATGGCCTGTCTCAGGGACGCTTCGCGGTCCGTTTACCGGACTTAACGGCGCCCTGGGAAGGGGGGGGGGCTGTCTGCTTTCGAGGTGCTCAACGCGCCCGCTTGGCCGGAGGCGCAGGAGCAGCGGAGGTGCAGGAGCGACTGCTCTCTCACCGAATTGAATTCCAGAGGTGGTGTTCCTGGACCACTAGTGTGGATGTTGTCCTCCCCAGCGCACACGCGGCGGACTTAGTCGTCCGAAGAGCATAGTCGGTCACGGTGCGCAGCTATTGTAACAAGCCTGGGTTAGACCCGCCCTTGTGCAGCTCGGCCAGCGCCTGCGCTTGGTAGCGCAGGTAGGTGGCCATTGCGTTCAAGGCGGAAGCAGCCTGGCCCGCAGCCTTGTAAGCTCTGGCTCTGAGGGAGGCAGACAACCTACAGGCTTCGGACAGGAGACGGGGCGGATCCCACCAAGTCGAGGCGCATTGCTAGCAAAGATTGACTGCGATAGCGCGCTCCACCGACGGGATCGCCTCATACCCCCTGGCAGCTCCACCGTCAAGGACGGTGAGGGCGGAGGGACATGCAGCACGGGCAGAGAAAGGTGCCCTCCAAGACTGCGTGAGCCTACTGTGCACCTCCGGGAAGAAGGGAGGCTTCGCCTTCTGTTCCTCTACATAACACCCATCTAGTCAGTCTGGCCGCGGAGCTGGGGGATGAACCAACTCCAACCCCATGGCCGAAGCAGCCCGGAAAAGCACCCATTTTGACAGCGCTCACCTGCCCAGAGGGGGCGAGCGGGTCTGGATCTTCGTTGGACAATGAAAGCCCAACCTCCGATGCTGCGTCTGGTCTCCGGTGTCAGCGGGTGTGAGAGCTACCATCTGGTTAGACAGATCACTCCCACTGCCCGAAGCTTGGATTGGCATTTCATTGGCCCGTTCCATACTTTTCCAGACAAGTGGCTTCTGAACCGAATCCTCCCAATTTTCTAAATCAAATCCACTAATAGCATTGGAGTTCCCCACCCGAAGGGGAACCCAGCTAAACCGCCGCTAAAACGTCTTCTCCCACACTGGTAAAGGAAATGCTTTCTTCAACGTTGGAAGTCAGCTCAGCAGAAGGATTCTTCAGTCTCAGATCAGGTCTGAAGCAACAATTCTAACGAGCTAACTCACACAGCCAACTGATATAGCCCTAATTGGCTCATCAGTTTCAGCTGTGGAGCTAAGCTCTGCCAATTAATTTGGCATTTCATTGACCCATTTTCATATCTTCAGAAGTGATTGGTCATCTAAAGCACTCCCAAAGTCTGTTTATACAGACACATGTAGAAGTTCCCATGAAGAGGAACCCCCCATCACTGATCCATCTTGCAGTGTGTATTGCATCATCCAATATGTCCGTCCACAGGATTGGTTGCCGACCACAGACCTGAAGGATGCATATTTTCATGCCTCAATGTTACCTTACCTCTGACTGTTTCTTTGGTTTGCGTTCAAGGGCAGGGTATGGCAGTGCAGTGCAAAGTCCTGCAATATGGACTGTCTTTGTACATGCAGGTTTTCTCTAAATTCATAAGGGACAGCCAGTACTGCACTGGCTCATGAGCATCTGCATCTCATCGACTTGCTCATTTTAGCTCAGTCTACGGTTCAGTTGATTGTGCACAGAAACATGGTGCTCTGGCATTTCGACTGTTGGTGCTTCGGGTCAACCAAGATAACAACATGCTCTGCCCCTGTCTCAGCATGAAGCTAGACTCAATCCCCATGACCAAGTAATGTGCTAGACTTTTGTTGGCCTGTCTGAAGCAATTCAACGGGAAAATAATGGTCTTACTGAGGTTTCTTTAGAGGCTCTTGGCGTATATGGCACCCATAGTCATGTTCACTGCTCAGAATGTTTCATATGAGACCACTTCATTGCTGGCTTCACGATCAGGTAACCAGATAGGCATGGTGAGCATAAACACACCAGGAGACTATCACCACGCAGTGTTGCCATACCTTCAGTCACTGGACAGACTGGGGGGTTGTGGCTATGTACTACGAGCATGCAGCTGCAGGGTCTTTATGTCATTTGTCAGATCTTCTCCTAATGTTATTTATATACTCAACTGACTTTAAGCAGCTACACCTGTGAGGAGCTTCTCTTGTAAATTCACATGCAATTACTTTAACTTTGTCTTACTCTTCAGAGTAATTGGTTATTAAGAGATTCCCCATAATGTTGTTCCAACATAAAGCCTCAATTCCTTCCTTTAGGGAACAATGGTTTTGACAGTAACTGAGACATATTTATGAATGTATGCATGTATGCATTAATTAATAAACTGATTTCATTCATTTTCTTGTCGGCTTAGTCCCTTTATTAATCCAGGGTCACCACAGCGGAATGAACCGCCAACTTATCCAGCAAGTTTTTACGCAGCGGATGCCCTTCCAGCCGCAACCCATCTCTGGGAAACATCCACACACACACACACACTCATACACTACGGACAATTTAGCCTACCCAATTCACCTGTACCGCATGTCTTTGGACTTTGGGGGAAACCGGAGCACCCGGAGGAAACCCACGCGAAGGCAGGGAGAACATGCAAACTCTACATAGAAACGCCAACTGAGCCGAGGATCGAACCAGCGACCTTCTTGCTGTGAGGCGACAGCACTACCTACTGCACCACTGCCTCGCCCTTAACTGATTTCTACATTAAGAAAAGAAAAAAAGGTCACTTTATTTTGATGGTTCGTTTGTTGAATTTAAGTTACATTGCATCTACATGTCAACTAATTCTCATTAGATTATAAGTAGACTGTTGGGTTGGAGTTATGGTAATGGTTATTTTAAGTTGACATGTACTTGCAAAGATTCTTATAGTCAGTTAAATGTTTGATATAGCCGAAGTATTGACAGATATTAAGCAGACAGTCTACTAATACTCAAATAGACCATCAAAATAAAGTGTTTCCAAAAAGCTAACCACATCATTGCCATACACATTAATCTTACAGTAGAATTTAATTTAATTTAAAGTTTAAACAGTAGTAACAATTAAAACATACATTTTATTTTATTTAAAAACATTACACGTTACAAATAATTAATTATTTTTGGTGCTTGTTTTTTTGCTGCCTTTTTTATTTTTAAGAACAAAACTAGTATTTTAAGAGATTTAAAAAGCCAGAAGATTGGGTTCTCTATGATGACGGATTTCAGCTATTACTTCAAAGCAAAATACACACTGAAAACCTTGTGTAAAACATGATTATCAGAATTGGAAATTACTTAGACCAAAAATGACTTTTCCTGCAGCCTCAAAATAAGTCAGTGATGCAGAACTTATGCCAACTGATGAATTTTCAAAATTAGATACACATGTTTTTCTCTGCCTGATTTAGATGAAAATGTTATCAGCTGTTGCTCAGTCAAGTCACAGCTAACTGTAATCATGGAAACTGAATTTGCTAATAGGAAACGAGACATGAAAAGACTAACAACCACTTCAGGATGGGTTTAAGTAGGGCAGTTGTGTTGCTTAGAATGACCAGAAACATGGTCTTTACTGTGGCAATGGATTTTTTTGTTAGAAAGCACCAATAAACAACCCTACCTGGGTACACAGGCTTGAGAGTCAGATTCAGGGGCGTCTGGAGCAGGACAACAAAACTGGTGAAGAACTGTCTGGTTCCTGTAGGAAAATAGGTGGTAAAAAAAGATAAGCTTTTGAAAGTATGTCAGCATTATAGAAGCATTCTATGACTAGAGGCTACCAGACTTATTGTCTCACACACACACACAAACAAACATACACAAACACACACACACATATATTCCATCAACTGGGGCGAATATTTTGGATGTAGTGAGTCATATTAAAAAGGCGTGTATGCCAAGGATATGTTGTAAAACTCATAATTTTTTACATATTATCTGATCCACACTTTCTCTGATCATTTAATAATTTGGCTCAATGAGATCAAGAAGCCCCATAACTCTGCACATGCTTCCGTTATTGCTGAGTTCACGCTGCACAATTTTAAATAGATTTTTTCACTCTCGGACAGGTTTTGTGATATCACCCCCAAATGCCCATAATGCCTGACATTTGTTTCTGCATCACATATTTGGAATGCTAAATATATGGACCTCCTCTGTGATTAAAAATCATGCTGTGTAAAATGAGTTTGGAATGAAAAGCTTATCAGTGATTACAGAGTCAATGAGAGAGCAAGATACAGGACAGTGAAGAGTTCAGCACACAGACCATTTGAATAACAAATTATATAAAATGCTTGTTGCAGGGTAGTAAAAGGGTACCATTTGCAGTCTCGCACATGGCCTTATGTATTGTATTCATGCAGTGTGTGTCCACCTGTACATTAAGGTAACCTATCAAAAAATTATATCATATCAAAGCTCATCCTCTAAGACAGGGGTATCCAAACTCAGTCCTGAAGGGCCAGTGTCCTACTGAGTTTAGCTCCAACTTGCTTTAAAACACCTGCCCAGAAGTTTCTAGTATATGTACTATAATGTAATGTAAGGTAATGTGCATTTACATAGCACATTTATTGTGTATGGCCATACACCCAAATGCTTCACAATCATGAGGAGGGGTCTCTCCACACCCCCACCAGAGTGCAGCATCGACTTGGATGATGCGACGGCAGCCACAGGACAATGACGCCAGTTTGCTCACCACACACCAGCTATTGATGGAGTAGAGAGACAGTAATAGAGCCAATTTGGTGGATGGGGATGATTGGGAGGCCATGATTTTGAGGGCCGATTGAAGGACTTTGGCCTTTGAAGGACTTTGGCCAGGACACCGAGGTTACACCTCTACACTAGTTTTAGCGTCATATCCAAAAGACGGCACCCATTGACAGTATAGTGTCCCCATCACTTTTACTGAGGCAATAGGACACACACAGATCGCAGGTTGAGTGCCCCCTGCTGGCCTCTCTAACACCACTTCCAACAGCAACCTAGTTTTTCCATGTGGTCTCCCATCCAGCTACTAGCAAGGCTCAGCCCTGCTTAGCTTCAGTGAGTAACTGGTCTTGGGCTGCAGGGTTATATAGCTTTCTAGTAAGAGCTTGATTAGCTGGTTCATGTGTGTTTAATTAGGGTTGGAGCTAAACTCTCCAGGACACTGGCCCTCCAGGACAGAGTGTAGACCCCTGCTCTAAGATTACACACATTTGGTTAATAGTAGTTTTAAAGTTAGCAATGCAAAGATGAAAATAGTACTCAAGCCTTGTGTAAACTATGCATACAGCAGCTTTCACACTCACAGTCGGATGAAATAACGTCAAAATTAGCGAATATGTGTTTCTCCATGCAAGCTAGACTATCCAAGATGGTGCCAAGCATGTCTGTCGCGTTGCAAGCTCCCAGCAAACTTTGTTGTGTTTTGTGTGTTTTACTTGTATTTTTGCAGTTTCTCGTGCTGGATGTACACACTCTTATTGCCTACAACAGACACACACTTCGGAAAGTTGACACATTAAAGATCGGACTTTAAGTTCTTTAATGACGCTCTGTTTACAAACACAGCAACAGAGCCCTTTGTCTGGGTCACACAACCGAAGTGATGATGAAAACGCAGCCAGAAAAAAAGAGAAAAGAGAGCTGTCATTCTCATCGGACTAAGTGACGGTGGATCTTGACATCCACTCCCCACCATTCTGCTGGCTAACGTTCAGTCATGGGACAATAAAATTTGCGTGCTACAGGCCCACATATTCTTTCATATCCTCCCCCGCCCACCATTTGGCAATTCGGCACACTCTTCTGTTCTGCTCTTGCCCGCTACAGGCAGAAACTGAAATGGGAACCACCCACCCTCAGGATGTTTCAGAGCTGGTCAGACCAATTGGATTCCTAACTTTAAAGACTTTTGATCAAGTTGACTGGGAGATGTTCTGGGCAGCTTCTGATGACGACATCGACGTGTACTCAGACACAATTACGTGCTTCATTAGAAAATGTATAGAAGACGAGGTCCCAACAAAAGCTTTTAATATCTACCCCAGCCAAAAACCATGTATTAATGGCGAAGTTCGAACAGCCCTATCAGTGCAAACTTACGCCAATAAATCCAGAAATGCTGAGGATCAAAAACCAAGCTAACTACAACCTCAGAAAAATCATCAGAGCAGCAAAGCCTCCATACAAAGACAAGGTACAGGGTCAATTTAACACCAACAATGCAAGGAGCATGTGGCAGGGACTTAATTACATCACAGACTTTAAAAGTAACAAGCCCACCATTGTAAACATTGCTGCATCTCTCCCGGATGAGCTCAACTCATTCTATGCCCGATTTGAAGCCCATGACAGCGCTTTGGGCCTACACAGCTCTCTGTGCAACTAGATCCTGGACTTCCTGTCAAACAGACACCAGGTGGTCAGCATGAACAACATCACTTCATCCACACTGATCCTCAACACTGGTGCTCCACAAGATTGTGTTTCCAGCCCACTCTTGTACTCCCTGTACACATATGACTGTACATCCAAACACAGCTTTAACGTCATCGTTAAATTTAAAAAATGACACAACGGTGCCTAATCACCAATAATGATGAGACAGCCAACAGATGTGCAGTGGTGTCAGGAAAACCCCCTCTCACTCAACATCAGCAAAACCAAGGAGCTGGTGGTGGATTTCAGGAGAGAGAAGAGAGAACACACTCCCATCACCATCAATGGGACACCAGTGGAGAGAGTCAACACTTTCAAGTTTCTTGGAGTCCACATCGCTGAGGATCTGACAGGAACTGCTCACACAGCAGGAACTGCTCACACAGCAGTGCTGAGGAAGGCACAACAACGCCTCTTGTTCCTCAGGCGTCTCAGGAGGTTCGTTCTACACCTGCACTGTGGAGAGCATCCCGACTGGCTTTATCACCACCTGGTATGGAAACAGCACCAGCAGCAATCGCAAAGGCCTGCATAGGATTGTGCGAACTGCTGGCCGCATAGTAGGAGGTAAGATTCCCTCCCTCCAGGACATCTACACAGGGAGGGCATGAGGAAAGCCAAGAGAATCATCAGTGACTCCAGCCACCCGAGCCATAGACAGAAGGGAAGTTTCATCCCTCAGACTATCAGGCTGATGAACACTTAACACACTCCAAAAAAAACTTTCCAAAAACCCTCACTGCATACCATCAATATTTAGCATGCACTGCACTTTAAGCAATTCATACTTAAAATGATACTGCCTACAACTATGTGGACAGCTATTCATTGCTATGTCACTGTCAACATTGCCAATTTTACATGGTCCTGTTTTTTAGGAGTATGCTGTTGTATGTTGTTGTATTTTCCAGTCTGTTTTTTGCACTGTTGTTGTATTTGCACTGTCTGGAGCCAGCACCTAAGCACACGTGCTGCTGATGATGTGACAATAAAAGTGATTTGATTTGATTTTGAAGCTTCATGACTTCTTTACTCAAATTCTCATATTTTTGTCTATTGGTTACTCTTAGAGGCAATGAAATGAAGTTTCAAACATTAAACTACACACCACCACAAGTGAGAAACATTGCAATTAATTCGTAGTTGATTAAACATTAGACGTAATTTGAAGTAACAGCTAGTTTTTCTAATGTAATCACAGCGACTGCACAATCAACTGCCTATATAGGCATGTAATTGTTAAACTCTCTATGTAACGGTGCAAATCACAGGAATACTGAAAACACTGGAGCAGTGTTGGGGAAAGTTGCTTTTAAAAGTAGTACATGACAATATTGCGTTACCACCCAAAGAGATGTATAGTAACGAAGTAGAACTACTTCACTACAGTACTTAAGGACTAAAAGGCTGTATCTGTACTCTGCTGGAGTATTGTCTTTTTCTCCTACTTCCACTTTTACATCATTAAAGTAATTAGTACTATTATAGATTTCCTGTGATAATCGCTTATTATGTGCATACAGACTGTAACCAAGCAAGATAAAATTTACATTAGTTTATTTGCTATAAATGCTCATGCTTGTCTTCTGTGCATTTTCTGTGAGCATCTAATTTCTGTGAGTTTTGTGTGATACATTCAGAAAGAGTGTTTTTTATTTTTTTGAGCAGTTCAAATAAAGGGAACATTTCATATATCTTACTGCTGTATTAAAGAAAAAAATTGCATTACAAATAATATATAAATATATTTATAGAGTTTAATAATAAAAAATGTGTTGTGAAGAAAAAATCTAATTATGTATGGAAAACATCGTCAATAAACTGAGATGCACCGAGATATCGAATTGAACCAAATCGATGGCATAATTATCGCAACCGAACCAAACCATGAGACCAGTGCAAATTCACACCCCTACTTGTTACAAGTAAACACCTTTTTCTTGACTACTACATGGAGGGCGCCATAGTGACAAGTGTCTTCCAGTAGAATGTTTAGAACGTCCGTTTACTGCATTTACAACCCGTAATTCGCGATCCGAAAATGGGTTTTGAGTTTAAGTGGATTACAAAGTGTTTTAGTGAAACACAACTTTGAAAGGTGTGTGTTACAGCTGTTATAATCTGTCAGATCTGTGGTTCAAGAGCGAGAAAAAAACAGTATCTTAAGCCATGTTTCTTTTCATTCTGCTTAATCACGTGCCTCAAAAAAAGATATTTAAAATAAACAAAACAATGTCTTTTGACTACTTTTTTTTTAATAACTACATTACACAATACTTGTACTTTCACTTTCAGTACTTGAGTGGTAAATTTTGAAATAAACTTCTTGTAATTTACTACTATTTAGTAAAAATATTTGAAGTTCTAAAGCAGCTGTTTTCTTGAAAAAGACAGTATGGTGTCATTAGAAACTGAATTGGAAATGATGTTATTTTAATAGTCAGTCGTGAAGTGACGTGGGCTAGTCTCACCGTACATTCACGCTGAAAGCGGCGAGAGCGTCCAAGGTCGCTCTGGCTGCCCTGGCGACAACGGTGTCTGCATTCAGCTCCAGCAGTTCCAGCAACTCCAGCGTCAAAACTCGCTACATTGATCTCGTATTTAAAGGAGCCATTGCAGCTTATCAGTTAAATTCCTGCATAAAACCTGTTTCTTGCGTGAAAATGTTGCACACTTCTTATCAAATTCATATAACAATGGAAGATCAAGTTGTGTGTGGTGTGGCTTTGCTCTGTTTATCCAATATGTGTCCATATGTCTGAAATATCCAGAAGCAGCTATACTGTTTTGTAGTGTCACGTCGCGTGAGATTCCCGCATTTTTAAGATAAATATATATAACATTAATGCACATCAGTACCTCGCCAGTAACTTATTTAATGCATGTTCATGTAATAAAACATTGTAAGTAATTGGAAATTACATTACGTTTCCTTACCTGGCTGAGGTTTGATCTCTTTCAGAACTTGAAGTAGTTTTATTTATTTTTTTTACTTTTTTTGTTATAGAGAAGCTTCTCATTTAACAACCAATATAAGCTACACCATTATATTCCTTTAAAAAATGTAGGATAAAATTAGATTTTGAGGACTTTATGAGCCTAGATTATTGAAAGCATATAAAATAATGCATTTGTTTCTCTGTAAACCCTAGAGACTAAAGTCACTTAAATCCTTCTTCTTCCCCATTCTGATGCTCAATTTGAACTGCAGCAGATCATCCTGACCATGTCTACATGCCTAAATGCATTAAGTTGCTGCCATGTAATTGGCTAATTAGAAATTTGCATTAATGAGCAATTGGACAGATGTACTTAATAAATTGAAAGTATATGAGCATTTTTTTTAACATATTTTTGGACATCGAAAGTATTTAATCATTTAGACAACACCCACTTATAGGGATTTACATCAAAGGTGTATAATAATAATAAAAAAAAACAATAATATAATTGTAATGCAAAGGAATTTATCTCGCAAAATGATTGATCATTCAACACAGGCAAAACTATCCAACATTTTTGAGGCTTAGCCGTGTCACCTAAAGTTTCTTTAAATAGAATAAACATATGAAAAATACTTTTTTGAAGACTCTGAACATGGAAAAAATTAGTCATAAAGCTGCCTCATGAAAAATATTATCTCAATTTCTTAATTGATGTTTTAAATAGCTTTATACTATTGTTTGAAGCAATTGCATGCTTCAAACAAATATATATTTTGTTATCATGAATTTGAACAAGCATAATCGAGGCATCTGTAATCTCTATAGAAATCTGCATCTGGTAAAAATTTTTTTTTGTAATTTCTTTCCTACAATTTGCACATTTAGTTTGGGAAAATAACCATACAAACAAATAGTACTAGAACAAGCAGATACCAGACTCCAACATGCTTCAATAAAAGGATCCTTGCGTTTTGCACTTTGGCAAGTGCCATTTGCCAATATGAGTTGAATCATTTAACTTAGTCCATAAGGTGGAATAAACATTAAAACAAAGATGAGAATAACACATGGAATCCATGTGGGAATCAGCTTTTAAAAATAGACCAAGCCCCATCTCTTAAATTTACAGACATACAAACACACTCATTCAGTATTAAAGCACTAAGCCTCTTTAAAAGGTTTGCATCAGCACGAAGGCTGGAACAGGCTTCTGAATTTTCCCCACAGCAGAGCTAAAATAGGACCTGAAAAGAGTCTGGATGTTAATCCTTTAAAAATTCAGGAGATAGTTTATGGAGTTGCTATCTGGCTGAGTGTTGCTGAAGTTTAGCGTTCCCTGCTATGCTCAAAAATTTTTTTATTCTAAATTTAAAGGGCCATGAAACCCCCTCATTTCAGCAGGGTGTTTTCACACCTCTACTTTGGAAAAAGTCAGAAAAGTGGGCGTGTCCAGCTTTGTTTAGGGGGGAGTGTCGGACGAAGAAAAGAGTTATGGTGTGGGAGTGTCTATTTGGGCGCTGACTTTCAGAGTCAAAACACACACACACACACACACACAAAGGGGACAAAGTGACTGCGTTTACATGGACATCTGTAGTCGAATTATTTGCCAAATTATTAAATGGTGGACTTTAACTGCAGTTTGGCTCTTTCATTCAGGGAATTCATTCGTGTCCCTCGCGACAAACGAAATATTTGATTCGAGGAACTGCTCTAAGCGTGTATTTTTCATGAAATGTTTGATGCCGCACGGCGAATGAGAGAAAAAAAACGTAGCATTTCCCAGAAACTTAGATGCACACGGCAGGTAGCGTCAGAAAGCCGCGTGTGTTATTCCGGTCACAGTAATGAATATTAATGAAGTTGCACAATAGAGCGCGCTGATTGGTTTAAACCAAGCTTTACTCATGCATTAATGCATCACACTGTAAGACGTAATAAGACACACTCTGGCACAGACGTCCAGTCTGTACGCTGGAATAACCGCTATTATGTCATGACTGTGCAAAGCTTCAAAAATTAGTTTCAAACCGGAAGTACCAATTTGCTTGAAATAACGCAAAAACAACCAATTTACACTTTTTAGTGAAATATAGGTGTCCTAATAGTGTTTTTAGCAGTGTGGGACACATATACGACTGTCAACAGCTCAAAAAATGGTGTTTGGTGTTTCGTGACCCTTTAATTAATAGTCATCACAATCAAACTCAGTCAATCAAATTAGTTACTAGCTCCATAAATAATAAATATTACCATCCTGAGCACATTGTGTTAGCATTGCAGCTAACATATTTCAACAGTTAATTATTGTTGGCCATCCAATATAATTGTTTACAATCTTATATCAAGATCATCAAATTCCTTTGATCGAATAAATGGCTAGTTCTATAATTTTAAATGCAGTTCTATTATTTTATATAATTAAAAACAAATAGACAGCTGTTTAATGGAAGTTGTGATCAGATTGTCCCTCCAATAAAGTTCTGGCAGCATCAGAGGACTTCAGTCACCTTCCTGCAGTGTACAAACCAGGAACCAATAGGAGGATAGAATCTAATGCACTCCATGTGAGAACTTTAAACATGCAAGAGATGTTGTTTTTTTACTTCCTGGTTTTATTATTGAGGCTGGCTGTGTGCAAAATTGTCACTACATATTGTTTATGTTTGCTGTGAGGAATAATTTCAGATCGTGGGATAGTGAGTGGCATAGATGGATGACATCAAACTCCGGATAAGTTTTCTTCTGTGTTTGGCACATCTTCATTGTCATTCAGTCAGACATGGCCATGCAGGCAATGTTTATATAGTCTAACATGAACAATCGTTTAGTATTATTTAAAATTGCACCGTGTGTGCCAGGCTTTATGTGCATCATACAGTATATTTACTTTCTCGTGCCTTATTGCATCGTTTTTTGTTACATTATAAATCATTTTGTAACTGTGCTCTGCTCTTGTGTTTTCTCACTCTTTAATGCCTAATGCTTATCTCATACACATGCTCAAGCTCCTTTGAATTAATCATATTCCAGTGGTAAATCAGAATCTACTTCAGTAAAAATGGCTTCTCCTGTTCTTTTCATATGCATGTATGTCTTGCCACATGATTAGTGTATCTCTTTCTCTCTCTCTCTCTCTCTCTCTCTCTCTCTCTCTCTATCTCCCGTAGAGCATGCTGGGAGTGAGTGCGTTATGAGTGAGGGTGTGTGACTTAGGTGCTTGAGTGCCTTGCTTTTCAATCGTTTTCCTTCTTTTTTTATACTCTGTTATATGGTGTAGGAGTTTATTTTTTTTCTTATTTGATTTGTTTGCT
This sequence comes from Danio rerio, assembly GCF_052040795.2. Classification (NCBI taxonomy): domain Eukaryota; kingdom Metazoa; phylum Chordata; class Actinopteri; order Cypriniformes; family Danionidae; genus Danio; species Danio rerio. Next base: position 27,053,270 of record NC_141024.2, on the reverse strand, counting down.
TTTTGGGGGGGGGGGGGGGGGGGTTGTAGGGGTTGTGCTGTTTTGGGAGTGAGGAGCATGGCTGGGACAGGTACAGGTGCGCGGGGATTGAGCTCGCTCACGCGTCGTCACAGTGTGAAAGTGGTGTCTGCAGTGAGTGTGGAGAGCTGTTGTCTAGCTGTGGGTGAAATTGTGGGACATGAAAATATTTTTTCTCGATCTAAAATGAATAGTCCAACAGTAATCTTTTTAAGCACAGTAGAGAATGCAAACAAAGTGGTTCAGAGAGGAATCATGCTGGAAAGAGTCCTTATTCCGCTTATGCCTCTTTCATTTTCATGCTGTCAAAACGAGTCACTCTCTTGAACGTCCCACCATTTATTAGTGATGAAGTTTTAACACAAGCACTGTCTCGCTACGGTAAACTGGTTTCCTCGATTAAAAAAAATTGCAATTGGTGGTGCTTCCCCTTTACTGAAACACGTTGTTTCATTCAGACTTTCTGTTTACATGATCATAAATCATGATCATAAATGGTTTCGATAATGGCGGCCGATGAGGTCGCTGAGGTGGAACCTGCGGTGGTTGCAGCAAACGGTCATGATGGCAATCACAGTTTGGAAAATGCAAAAGAGGTTAAAGATGAGGAATTTGGAAGTTGTTTTGGGGTATGTTCGGAAGGTTGACGGGACGCAAAATGAAACAGACCTGGAGAAAACAGTATTTATGGTGCCATTAAAAAGGAAAAAGTCAGACAATGTGCATGGTTTTCGGCAAGTGAAAAAAGTTGATATGGAAGATGAACTTGAGTCAGAGAGTGACAGTGAGCTCTCTGATTCAAGTCTTACAGAGTGAGAGTCTCAGAGTGAGTTTCTAGTCGCATTTATGGAGTAGATGATATTAAACTATTTCTAAGGTCAACGAAGAATAAGAGGGGAGTCTTAGTAAATGAATACTTTCCAGATGTTGAGCAGTTTGTGGATAAAGATAAAGGCTTTATGGCTGAAGGTTGTTTTTCAAACAAAGAAGTGTATCGATTGAAAATAATAGTGCGGAAACTAAATGCAGACCTGAATGATGGAAGTGAAAAAGCATAAATTTATGAAGATGAATCACAATAGTCTGTGTTGTTTTTCTTTTTATGTTTGACTATGGCTGAAGTGTTCATAGCATCATTAAATGTGAATGGTGCACGGAATTGCAAAAAAAAAAAAAAAAAAAGAAAATGCTGAATTGTTTGGGGTTATTAAACAGAAAAACATAGATGTTATTTTTATTCAGGAAACACACAGTGACTATAAAAATGAAGTTGATTGGATGCAAGAATGGGATGGAAATGCTGTTTTTTGGCATAACACCAAAATTAGTGTTGGAGTGGGCATTTTATTTACAAAAACATTTTGTCCAGTATCTTTTCAAGTAGAGGAGATTGTGAAAGGAAGACTTTTGAAAATAAGAGCAAGCTTTAAAAATACATTCTCATTTTTATATGTTTTTATGCTCCAACATCAGCAATAGAAAGATTGGTGTTTTTAGATATGCGTAATACTGTGCTACAAAAGTGCAATACTGAAGAATATTTGTTTTTAGGTGGAGACTTCAATTGTACAGAAGTCATATTGACAGGAACCATATTGAACCTCATATCTCTTCACGTGAATGTCTCATTAAATGTATTAATATGAATGATTTGTGTGATATTTGGAAGCATTTTCATGAAGGACAGAGACAGTATACATGGGCTCATGCTCGTGATAATAATCTTTATCTTGCTAGATTGGATCGTTTTTATAGTTTTAAACATCACTTGAGTATTTGTAAAAGTTGCATCACTTTTCCAGTCAGTTTCTCTGATCACTATATGGTTTTATGTTCCTTCTTTTTAAATGAAGTTAAGCCCCGCAGTGCATATTGGCACTTCAACACAATCTACTATGCAATAATGATTTTAAGGAAGTTTTTAAGTATTTTTGGGAAGATTTTAAAAAAACAAAAGATTCATTTCGAGATTTAAATCAATGGTAAGATTTTGGGAAGGTCCAACAACTGTGTCAACAGTACACTCGTAATGTCACCAAAGAGTTAAATAGTTCCATGAAAGCCTTGGAGACAAATATAATCAATTTGCAGATTCTAGCTGATTCAACGAACAATCATAATTGTATAGAAACAATTTCAAATAGAAAAACTCAGTTGGCAGACCTACTAGGGTTGAAAACACAAGAGGCTTTAATTTGTTCACGTTTTTTAAGTATTGATTGTATTAGTATTGAAGTATTGAAGTATTGAAGCATTGGATGCACCATCTAAATATATATATTTTTTTATCTTAAAAAGAAAAATGGACAAAAACGTATTCTACATGCATTACGGGACATTTTAATTAGATCTGAAGAAATACGTAAAAGAGGAAACAGTTTTTATGAAAATTTGTATAAGAATGAGTTGGGAGCAGAGTGGAACTCAGAGAGTGCCTTTTTTAGAGGTTTGAATCAAATGACTGAGGAGGCAAATGCTGAGATCTCTGGTGTTTTAAGAATGGAAGAGTTGTATAAAGCATTACAAAATATGGAATCTGGCAAATTACCAGAAATTGATGGTCTTCCAGTTGATTTTTATAAATTTTTTGGACTGAGGTGGTTGTGATTTATTGCAGGTACTTAATGACAGTCTAGCATTAGGCAGGCTTCCATTGAGTAGTCGTAGAGTGGTCATCGCACACCTTCCCCAAAAATGAGACCTTTTAGAAATTAAAAATTGGTGCCCTGTCTCACTTTTATGTGCTGACTGTAAATTGTTATCAAAAGTGTTAGCTAACAGGTTAACAAAAGTAATAGATTTAGTGGTGCATCCAGATCAGACTTCTTGTGTCCCTGGGAGGTCAATTTTTGATAACATTACCCTATGCAGGATATTTTTGATGTCTCCAAGTTGCTTAATGGAGAGGACTGGTCAGTGATAAAGAAAAAACTCTGCAAATAGACAGTTGTGGAAAAGTAAATCATTCCGTATCAGAGGATTTTTTTCCGGTTTTCACGTTGCTCCCTTAGTTAGAGGATTTTAAAGGACCCTTCCTCGACTCCAAAAAAACATTGTGCTTGGGTTTATATGGTAATTGGCAAAGATTTTTATAAAGTTTTAATAAAAAAGAACTAAACAATAAAATTAACACCTTGGCATGAAGTGTTGGGTGTAGAAGAGCATGCTAAATCTGAATGGAGGTCATTGTATAAGCCACCGTTGTCTAAAAGGTCAGGAGATTATATACAATAATACAATGGAGACTCCTAAACTGTGCTATTGCAGTCAATGCTTGTATTTCAGTTCTTAATCATGATGCCATTGCTAATTGTCCTTTTTTGCTCAAAAAGAGAAACAATTTTTCATGCTTTCATGGAATGTGACAGACTGAAACCGTTATTTTTACTTTTGGAAATTGTTTTTAACTCCTGTAATGAAATGTTCTCTGTGAGAGTTTTTAATTTTGGTTATTTGATTTTTTAAAAGAAAGAGGTTTAAATGTCAACTTCTACATTTTGTTTTAGGGCAAGCTAAACTAGCTATTTATATGAGCAGAAAAAACAAGGTTGAAAGATTGTCTGGGGAAGATGTGGTGGTAATGTTTGTAAACTTAATGAAATCACGAGTTCTGATTGATTATTGTTTTTATAAATCTACAAAAGATATATTAGCTTTTGAAATTAGGTGGTGTGGAAGTGGGGCATTGTGTTCAGTTGTTAAAGAGGAACTAGTTTTTACTTTTTATAATTAATGTATTTATATTTTTTTACTGCATATTTATATTTTTTACTGTATTTATATATTTTTATTTTTTTTAGTTGCTGACATGTTGAAATGATGATTATTGACTTATTGTAATAAAAGGCACTTTTAAATTCAAATTCTCTCTCTCCCCCTCTCTCTCTCTCTCTCTCAGCAGTGAGGGCTTCACATGTTATGTATAAATGTGGGGAATAGTCATGCTAATAGAGAAGATCTCTGTCAGAATTAAAAAAAAACACACATCCTTAGTTCAGTTTTTGGATGGGACTAGCTCTTTGCATTGCTCGGCTCCAGTTGTTGCTTCCTCGCAGTGGGATGATTGGGTTAAAGTTAGAGGCCCTAGAAGTGGGCAAAACCCTGCATGTTCATTCCAACATCAAACAAGTTTAGCCCACTCATGCACCCACTGAGAAATCTGATGAAAGTGCTCTAGTAATTGGTAACTCCATAGTACAGAACATGTAAATAATGACATCAGCCAGCATATACAATTGTCTGCCAGGAACGTTCGAGGTTACAGAAGTAACCCTTCGTTCCCCGAGGAGGGGAACGGAAGTGCCATAGAGTGGATTGATTGAAATCCACGAAATGGGAGGATTCGGTTCAGAAGCCGCTTGTCTGAAAGAGTATTGAACGGGCCAATGAAAGCAATGAATTGGCAGCGTAAGCTTGCACAGGTGTACTTCATTGCCAATTATCCCAGCATATAAGCACACCTGGAGCGAGCAAACGGGATCCTTTTAAGCTGAAGAGACTTTCAAACAGCTAAGGGACAGTCATTATGGCGACGGAGTATGGCACTTCCGTTCCCCTCCTCGGGGAACGAAGGGTTACTTCTGTAACCTCGAACGTTCCCCTTCGGTTGAGGAACTTCAGTGCCATAGAGTGGATTGATTGAAATCCACGAAATGGGAGAAGTATGGAAAGCGCCATAATGACTGCACCTTACCAGCGCCAAGCAAGCGTGACGCACCCACATCATGGGAGGCACGGTCCTCCAACGTGTCCCTGGTCCTAATTTATCCTACTTCAACAGAAGTCTTATGGATTTAGATATATTTTTTGGGAAGTCGTGAGCATCTAGATAATTCTAGGAAAATACGACAGTACGTTGGGAAGCGTGCAATCCCGATAGGGAGGACGCTGCGGAGGCCATTCGTTACCCAAGGGGGGATAGATGGCAGAATTACCTATGGACTAGCCCTAAAAAGGGGGAGTACACATAGCAAAAGAGTGGTTAGCGGAGAGGGAAGACACGGGTCCGCCCAGGGGGGGGACTTAACCGTGGCGGAATAAGCATATGGGATCGCCTAGTGGGGATCACGCATAGCAGGCACCTTTACCCAAAACGCGGGCTGACCAGCGGGCAGACCTACAACGTAGTGGGCCAGCAATTGACTCCTCCGCTGAGTCAGTGCTGGGGGCCACGGAGGAATCTGCAGGGCTCACCTGACGGGGAACTTTACTGACAGATAAAAAGGCGCACGTACCTCCGTGTTAGGGAGAATGGCGCAGCAAGCATGTTTCAACACCCTACCGAATTGTTTCCTCAATCACCAAGGGTTACCTAATACCCTTGAGGAAACAGGCTCCACTCGCAGATTGTAAAACCTTACAAATGTGTTGGGGGTCACCCAGCCCGCAGCTCTACAGATGTCTGTTAGAGAGGCGCTGCGTGCGCGCGCTCAAGAGGATGCAAAGCTCCGAGTGGAGTGCGCACGCACTCTCAGGGGACGCGGCTCACCTCGGCTCTGATAGCGAAAGAAGGCATCCACAATCTAGTGGGAACTTATTTCGGTACGGCACTTCCCTGCTGCCGACCGCCATAACAGACGAAGAGCTGCTCAGATGATCTAAACTCTGAGTGCGGTCCGGATAATACGCAAAACGCGAACTGGACAATAAAGAAGGGCTGGGTCTGCCTCCTCCGAGGGCAGCGCTTGCAGGCTCACTACCTCGTATTAAAACGGAGTGGTAGGAACCTTGGGCACATATCGCGGGCGGGGTCTCAGGACGTGAGAGAAAGCCAGCCCAATTACAGGCACGAGTCACTGACCCAAAAATGCCTCCGGGTCACCGACCCTCTAATCGATATCAACGCGACCAGCAGAGCTGTCTTCAGGGACAGAAAGATACTTAATTCGCTTAGCGCCCCTGAGGAACCGGATGATGAGGTTATGCGTTCCCACGGTGCTGCCAGCCACCGCGTCATGAGAGCGGAGATGGCAGCCATGTAACCTTGAATGTGGAGGGCGACAGCCTGCTCTCCAGCTTCTCTCGGCGTAAAGAAAGCACAACGCGGATCTGGCAAATTACGGGGGTCTTCTCTGCGAGAGACACACCATTCAGTGTATAGACTCCACTTCAGGGCATAGGCGCGCTCGGGGAGGGGGCTCTAGCCCGAGTGATGGTAATATCCACCGCAATCGGAGGTTACCTAAGTCTTCCTCGCGTCTAAGGACCTCCAAAGATCGGCGAGGGTGCCAGATGGTGCCCCCTGAGAGAGTAGGTGCTCTCTCGAAGGGACTGCCAGGGGAGGGCTATCGCGAGGGAGAGCTCTGACATCCAGGTCCGGTTGAGCCAGAGGGGCGCAACCAGCAACCTGTTCCTCGTCCTCCCTGACCTTGCACAGTAACTGCGCGAGCAGGCTTACTGGGGGAAACGCGTATTTGCGCATGCCCCGAGGCCAGCTGTAAGCCAGTGCATCCGTGCCGAGAGCACTCGGTCAGGGAAAGAACAACTGGCAATGAGCGATCTCGGGGGAAGCAACAGATCAATCTGGGCTTCCCCGAATCGCGCCCATATCAGCTGAACAGACTCGGGGTGGAGTCTCCATTCTCCAGGACGTAAGGCTGCCGTGAGAGCACATCGGCTGCACGGTTGAGCTTGCCTGAAAATGAATGGCGTGCAGCGATTTCAGCCGCGGATGACTCCAGAGGAGCAGACGGCGGGCGAGCTGAGAAATGCGGCGAGAGCACATACCCCCCATACGGCTGATATACGCCACCGCCGCCGTACTGTCCGTCCTGACCAGCACGTGTTGCCGCTCCAGCACCGGAAAAAAACGGTGGAGAGCGAGGAACACTGCCAACAGCTCCAGGCGATATGCCAATGCAACTGGGTACCTTTCCACAGGTCCGCAGCCGCATGCCCGCAACGCACAGCCCCCCAGCCCATGTTGGAAGCGTCTGCTGAAACGACAACAAGACTGGACGCCTGTTCTAGAGACACCCAGGCCTGTAGGAACAAGGGGTCGCTCCAAGGGCTGAGGGTGCAGCGACACAGCGCAGTAACAGAGACTCGGTGTGCGCGCGCGTGCCATGCGCGTCTGGGGACTCGATTGTGAAGCCAGTGCTGAAGTGGTCTCATATAGAGTAATCCGAGCGGCATGAAGCGGCTGCGGATGCCATATGCCCCAGGAGCCTCTGAAATAGTTTCAGTGGGACCACTATTTTACTGTCGAGCTCTCTCAGACAGTACAGCATCAGCTGAGCGCGCTCTCCGGAGAGGCGCGCTGCCATGGTGACCGAGTCCAGCTCCAGCCCGAGAGAAGAGATCCTCTGCACGGGGGCGAGTTTGCTCTTTTCTCGGTTGACCTGAAACCCCAACAGGTGGAAATGCCGGAGCACTCATCTCTGTGCATAATTAATTGCTCCGAGAGAGGGCAAAAATCAGCCAGTCGTCAAGAAATTAAGTATGCAGATGCCCGCGAGCCGAAGGGGCGCTAAGGCACAGAGAGAGCCCGAAGGGGAGGGCTTTGTATTGCCAAGCTCGACCTTCAAACGCAACCGCAGAAACTGACGGAGACATGGAAATATGCGTCCATCAGGTCTATTGCTGCAGACCAACCCAGAGGACGAAGGCACCGGAGGATGCGCTTCTGCGTGAGCATTCTGAACGGCAGCTTGTGCAGACAGCGGTTCAAAACGCGCAGATCTAGGATTGGCCGTGACCCACCGCTCTTTTTGGGCAAGATGAAGTGTGGGCTGTAAAACCCGCTCTCCATCTCGGCTGGAGGGAGCGGCTCGATTGCATCCTTCGCCAGGAGGACAGCAATCTCCTCTTGCAAGACAGGGGCGGACAGGGGGCTGACCCTGGTGAATACACACCCGTGACTTGGGGGGCCGTTTCGCGAACTGAATCGCATAGCCGAGTCTGATTGTGCGTATGAGCCACCGCGAAGAGCTGGCCCGCGCTAACCAGGCAGGCAGAGCTCTCGCTAATGGACTCATCGCTACAATCGCTGACGTACCAGCAGTGGGGCAGCGCGGAGTGAGTGTGCTGATCCGGGAAGCGCGCGGGTCCCACGGAAAAGCTGGAGGTGAGATATTTGCTCTCACTCCGCACCCGAGCTCCAGAGGGGAGGCTCGAGGGGTGGGAGAAAGGAGACCGTCCTCCCAGCGCTCGTGAGCCACTGGCGAAACGCACCGAATCTGCAAGCTAGAAATCATAGCGTCCCAGACTGGCAGATTTCGGGCTGTCACATCCGGGGAAGTGGAAAAGTGCCCTTTCATAATGTTTTCATGGCAGTAAAAAAGTGCCGTTGGAAATGGGGCCCCGCCCTCCAGCGGTGAAAGAGCAAGTTCCCTCTTCTCCAGATGGCCTGTCCCAGGGACGCTTCGCGGTCTATTGCCAGACTTAGCAGCATTCTGGGCAGGGGGGCTGCCTGCTTCCGAGGTGCCCGACGCGCTCGCTTCGCCAGAGGCGTGTGCGGGGGCGGAGCAGCTCTCGTAGGCGGGCACCTTCGGCGAGGAGCAGGTATGAATGGCACGGCGGGCGGAGCGGGCTACGGACCGCCGATAAGACATCACCCATCAACTGCTCTCTCACCGCCTTAAATTCCTGGGTGAATTCACAGACAGTGTCGCCGAACATGGCTTGGGATATGGGGAAAGTCAAGAAGTGGACTTTGTCGACTTCGCGCATATCAGCCAGGGGTGGCGCTCCTGGATCACTAATGTGGACATCGTCCTCCCCAACGCACACACAGCGGACTCAGTAGTCCGAAGATGGTTACTATAAGAGCTTGTGTAGCGAACGCAGACGCGGTTTCGCGTCGTCCGCCTCAGTTTCGGCCCTTGTTTTGACTCTGGAGGCGTGTCCAAACGCCAGGTAACCACTATATAGTGAGCACGCTAGCATTAGTCTGCAGGAGAAGCACTTTAGCAGCATCTAGACCAGCAGCCTGTAAGTACATTTAAGATTTGTTTCAGTTGTTGTGTATGGTTTGAGGACTTGTTTCCAGCTGTTTGTGTAAAGTTGTAGGACATTTAAACTTGCTTTCAGTTGTGTATAATACTAGAAGTTGTTTAGCCACTGTTTCCTTGGTTACTATAAGAGCTTGTGTAGCGAACGCAGACGCGGTTTCGCGTCGTCCGCCTCAGTTTCGGCCCTTGTTTTGACTCTGGAGGCGTGTCCAAACGCCAGGTAACCACTATATAGTGAGCACGCTAGCATTAGTCGGCAGGAGAAGCACTTTAGCAGCATCTAGACCAGCAGCCTGTAAGTACATTTAAGATTTGTTTCAGTTGTTGTGTATGGTTTGAGGACTTGTTTCCAGCTGTTTGTGTAAAGTTGTAGGACATTTAAACTTGCTTTCAGTTGTGTATAATACTAGAAGTTGTTTAGCCACTGTTTCCTTGGTTACTATAAGAGCTTGTGTAGCGAACGCAGACGCGGTTTCGCGTCGTCCGCCTCAGTTTCGGCCCTTGTTTTGACTCTCGAGGCGTGTCCAGCTGAATTCAATCAGCTAGTGCTTTGGGGTTATATAAACAACTAGTTCACCGCGGCAGCGGTCGCGGCAGCCTCGTGTGAAGACCGCCTCGTGTGAAGACCGACGAGGGTAAAGACCATCGACTCTACCTGCGCGACTCCACCGAGCAAAGACACCGACAAAGCACTTGAGTACTTTACTTTCTTGTTTTACTTTTTCTTTTGTTGTCAGTGCACTTTTATTATGTGTTTTCTAATTCCTGTTGTTACTAACACTCGCAAAACACGGGAGGTACGCTGCAGGCGTAATCCTCACAACCTTCGTTCAATACATGTATCTACTATTTCACAACTCTCTCTCTCTGTGGGCCTCTGGAACTGTCAATCAGCTGTTAACAAGGCTGATTTTATTACCTCCATAGCTACATATTTTGACTATAATCTCATGGCTCTAACTGAGACCTGGTTGAGGCCGGAGGACACTGCTACACATGCTACTCTTTCTGCTAATTTCTCTTTTTCCCACACTCCTCGTCAGACAGGGAGAGGGGGTGGGATTGGACTACTAATTTCCAAAGAATGGAAATTTACTCTGATACCGTCCCTGCCAACAATCAGCTCCTTTGAATTCCATGCAGTCACCATTATCCACCCCTTCTACATAAATGTGGTTGTCATCTACCGCCCACCAGGTAAATTAGGTCACTTCCTAGATGAACTGGATGTTCTTCTCTCATCTTTTTCTAATTTTACCACTCCCTTATTGGTGCTAGGTGACTTCAACATTTACGTTGACAAACCGCAAGCTGCAGACTTTCAGGCTTTGCTTGCCTCTTTTGACCTAAAAAGAGCACCTACTTCTGCTACCCACAAATCAGGTAATCAGCTAGACCTTATTTACACACGACACCGCTTCACTGATCAAACAATAGTAACTCCACTACAAATATCTGATCATTTCCTTCTGTCTCTCAACATCCACATTACTCCTGAGCCGCCACACACTCCAACACTGGTTACCTTTCGCAGAAACCTACGATCTCTCTCACCCAATAGACTATCCACCATTGTTTCAGACTCTCTTCCTCCATCTCGCAAACTCACTGCACTTGATTCGAACAGTGCCACTAATACACTCTGCTCCACACTAGCATCATGTCTAGACCGATTATGTCCTCTTGCATCCAGGCCAGCCCGTGCCAGTCCTCCTGCACCCTGGCTCTCGGATGCTCTCCGTGAGCATCGCTCAAAACTTCGGGCTGCGGAGAGAATTTGGCGGAAAACTAAAAATCCTGCACATCTCTTAACATACCAAACTCTTCTGTCCTCTTTCTCAGCTGAGGTTACTTCTGCAAAGCAGACGTATTACCGTCTGAAAATCAACAATGCCACTAATCCTCGCCTACTTTTTAAAACATTTTCCTCCCTCCTCTATCCTCTTCCTCCACCCGCATCCTCCACACTTACTACTGATGACTTTGCTACATTCTTCTGCACCAAAACTGCAAAAATCAGTGCTCAATTTGCTGCACCTACAACAAACACGCAAGATACAACACCAACACCACACACACTCACCTCTTTTTCTCAGCTCTCTGAGTCTGAGGTGTCCAAACTTGTGCTATCTAGCCATGCAACCACCTGTCCACTCGATCCCATTCCCTCTCATCTCTTGCAAGCCATCTCTCCTGCAGTCATACCAACACTGACTCACATAATTAACACATCTCTTGACTCTGGTTTATTCCCCACTACATTTAAGCAGGCTAGGGTAACCCCACTGCTAAAGAAACCCAACCTGGACCATACGCTACTTGAAAACTACAGACCAGTATCCCTGCTTCCATTCATGGCCAAGATTCTGGAGAAAGTAGTGTTCAATCAAGTTCTGGACTTTCTTACTCAAAACAATCTCATGGACAACAAGCAATCCGGCTTTAAGAAAGGCCACTCAACTGAGACTGCCCTGCTCTCGGTCGTGGAGGATCTCAGACTGGCTAAAGCAGACTCTAAATCATCAGTCCTCATTTTGCTGGACTTGTCAGCTGCTTTTGACACTGTCAACCACCAGATCCTGCTATCTACGCTTGAGTCACTGGGCGTTGCGGGCACTGTTATACAATGGTTCAGATCTTACCTCTCTGACAGGTCATTCAGGGTGTCTTGGAGGGGAGAGGTGTCCAACCTACAGCATCTAAACACTGGGGTACCTCAAGGCTCTGTTCTTGGGCCACTTCTCTTCTCCATCTACACATTATCTCTAGGACCAGTCATCCAGAGACATGGATTCTCCTGCCACTGCTATGCTGATGATACCCAGCTATACCTCTCTTTTCATCCTGATGATCCCTCGGTTCCAGCTCGTATCTCAGCCTGCCTGTTGGATATTTCACACTGGATGAAAGATCATCATCTTCAGCTGAACCTTGCAAAAACGGAAATGCTTGTAGTTTCTGCCAACCCGACTCTACACCATAACTTTTCAATCCAGATGGATGGGGCAACCATTACTGCATCCAAAATGGTGAAAAGCCTTGGAGTAACGATTGATGACCAACTAAACTTCTCTGACCACATTTCTAGAACTGCTCGATCGTGCAGATTTGCACTCTATAACATCAGAAAGATTCGACCCTTAATCTGAACATGCAGCTCAACTCCTTGTTCAAGCTCTTGTTCTCTCCAAACTGGATTACTGCAACTCTCTACTAGCTGGGCTTCCAGCTAACTCTATCAAGCCTCTTCAACTGCTCCAGAATGCAGCAGCATGAGTTGTCTTCAATGAACCTAAACGAGCACATGTCACTCCGCTGCTAGTCCGTTTGCACTGGCTGCCAGTTGCTGCTCGCATCAAATTCAAAACTCTGATGTTTGCCTACAAAGTGACTTCTGGCCTAGCACCTTCTTATCTGCACTCAATTCTGCAGATCTATGTGCCCTCCAGAAACTTGCGTTCTGTGAATGAACGTCGCCTCGTGGTTCCATCCCAAAGAGGGAAAAAATCACTTTCGCGAACGCTCACGCTCAATCTGCCCAGTTGGTGGAATGAACTCCCAAACTGCATCAGAACAGCAGAGTCACTCGCTATTTTCAAGAAACGACTAAAAACTCAACTATTTAGTCTCCACTTCACTTCCTAATCTGCAATTGCCTCTTTGAATACCACACTAACTGTACAAAAAAAAAAAAAAAAAAAACTACTAATACTTCCCTTCTTAGACTTTACAGACCTAAAACTTGCCTTTAGTACTTATTCATTGTTGCTCTTAGTTGTGTAAATTGCTTCCTTGTCCTCATTTGTAAGTCGCTTTGGATAAAAGCGTCTGCTAAATGACTAAATGTAAATGTAAATGTAAATGAAGAGCTAAGTCGGTGGCGGTGCGAAGCTCGTAAGCCTGGGTTGGACCCACCCTCGTGCAGCTCGGCCAGCGCCTGCACTTGGTAGCGTTGGTAGGTGGCTATCAAATGCAAGGCGGAAGCAGCCTGGCCCGCAGCTATGTAAGCTCTAGCTCCGAGGGAGGCAGACAACTTACAGGCTTTGGATGGGAGACGAGGCGGACCCCGCCAAGAAGAGGCGCCGCGCGGATTGACCGCCATCGCGCACTCAACCTGAGGAATCGCCACATACCCCCTGGCTGTTCCCCCGTTATGAGTGGTGAGGGTGGAGGGACACGCAGCACAAGCAGAAAAAAGTGCTTTTCAAGACCGCGTGAGCCTACTGTGCACCTCCGGGAAGAAGGGAACGCCGGGAAGAAGGGTATAAACCATCTCCAACCCACGGCCGAAGCAGCCAGGGAAAGCACGGCTAACATGTCCGTTTCAGGATCCGTAGTGACAGCGCTCACCAGCCCGAAGGGGGCGAGCGGGTCTGAATCATCATCGGACAATGAAAGCCCACCCTCTGATGCCGAGGTGGACGTCTGGTCTCCGGTGTCATCAGGCGTAAGGGCTGCCAATCCCGTGGGCGACGGATTATCTCTCGCTGAAACCCTCAGATCCGCCCGAGTGCCCGCTGCAGAGCAGGGGACAACTGGGGTGGTTCGCCCTTTTGCAAAGGCTAGCCGCGATCTTTACTGCGCCACAGTCATGGCATCGCAATGACGACATGAACTGCCCGCGAGCAGCGCATTAACATGCTGGACCCCCCAGGCATGTAACGCAGTGCCCGTGCCCTTCATCCGAGGACAGGAAACCACCGCATCCAGAAACGCACAGTCGGACCGCCGTCCTGAAAAGGACGTGCTGCACGACTGTGTTGCTCTTTCTGTGAAATTTGCAACTTTATACGCACCGCTCTGGAGGACCGGACCCAAAGAACGCCAGGCAAGGGAGAAACCCAGCTCGACCGTCTGCCGCTGCGTGTACACACTCTGGACCGGGAGAATACTCTCGTTCGCTCAGAATCGCTGGTCACAGCAGGAGGAACCCTCATCGACTCGATCAGAAAGTCTCTGAAGCGAAAAGGATGGCGTTTGCTCGCTCCAGGTGTGCTTATATGCTGGGATAATTGGCAATGAAGTACACCTGTGCAATACTCTTTCAGACAAGCGGCTTATGAACCGAATCCTCCCATTTCGTGGATTTAATCAATCCACTCTATGGCACTGAAGTTCCCCAACCGAAGGGGAACCAGAGAACATGACATCATGTCGAAATTAAAAGTGCTGGCTAAATCTAAATATAAGTTCAGTGATTAGATCTTTATCCACGTCGGCACTAATGATGTCCAGCAAAGTCAGTCAGAGATCACAAAAAATAATGTTAAAAAAGGGTTTGATGTTGTATAGAAAATGTCAGACACTATAATATGCTCTGGTCCCCTGCCCCTTATTGTGGTGACGAGGCCCACAGCGGACACTCATTCCTCAATGGCTGGATGTCTAAGTGGTGCCCACTCAATAACATTTGTTTTGTAGACAACTGGCAATCAGCCTGACCTGTTGAAGAGAGATGCCCTACCTGGGCAGGGGCAACTCTCCTCTCTAGTAATCTTACACTAAGACTTTTAGTCTTGGTGTTGGCACTTGACTGGCTAAACCAACCACCTAGCCTCCACAGTTTACCAAACTCAGATAATAAAAGTAATAACAGCACTGTTTATTTTGCCTGCCTATGTATTTAGACTAATATTATATTATCTTAATGAGTGCACTTTCTGTACCATGAAATTGTCAGAAACCAGGTTGAAAATCCTCTAAACATCCCTTAGATTTAAAGAACTTGTTAACCTGGTTAAAAACTAACTTTTTCAAAAGAAGTAGGATGTTTGTTCACCAGAGAGTAGAGAATGCGGAGCTTCATCCAGAAGGTCAGGCAATGTCAGACTGGGCTGAAATTAAGTTGTCTGACTGGGAGACATAGAGTTTCTATAATTCACACCTTATATTTTTCAGACTGGCGAGCTGTTCTAACTTTGAAACTAGTTATCAATCAGAGTAGATAATGATGCAGTGTATGTTTGAAATTCTAGTTAAAACAGCTGCTGAAGCAGACAGATTTTACAGCAACTTAATTGTTCTGCTGCTTAAACTGAATCATTGAACTGTTGAACTGAACCTGTGAACCTCAGATGTACTAGAACTAAGTGAATCATTACACTGTTTGAACTGAATCTGTGGACATTTGGATTACTAGAACTGTTTAAACTGAATCAGTGAACTTCAGAACTACTTGAACTGAGCAGATCAATTTAACTGTTTAAACTAAATCTGTGAGCATTGGAACTACTGCACTGTTTGAACTGAATCTGTAAGCATTCCAACATTTCAAATTGTTTTGTTGTGTTATAAAATAAGTATGAAGTATACATATTGTTTTTGTAAGAAGGGTATATTGAATATTATTCAAATGCAATTTAGCTGGTTTAGTTGTGTTTCATTTATTTTTGTCTTTGGCGTCATCAAAGAATTACTAGGGTTATTATACTACTATATATCCTATGGAGCACTTACTTTTTATTTTTATTTTTACTCATAAATGTATAAGTTGGCACCCCTACCCAGTCAGACTGCTAGAATTTGCCAATGAAAGGGAGATTTAAAATTGGTCAGAAGTTGCTCAATTTGGTCCTATCCAGGTGGCTCTATTTAAAGAAAGTTTAACAACTGCAGTTTTAAAGGAGTTAGAAAAAGTCCCAGAAAGAAATAAAGCTTTTACATTAACTTTTAGGAGATCTATTTCTAAACATTTGAACACCATTTTTAAGAATAGTGTGGGAAGTGTGTCAAAACTGTAGGTTGATGTTTCACCATAGATTCCTTTGAAAACATGTTCAGTCAAGCTCAATGTCTGATTTCTAAAGTTGTGGTTGAGCTTGTTTTATGTTAACACAACTTGGCTAATTCGATGAGCTGATTGCCTTTCTAATATTATTGATCTTATCATTAACGAAATGAGCAAACTCATTGCAATTGCTTTAGGAAGTTCACTGGTACTCCTATTGGGGAGGGGGAATTTGTGAGTTTTGAAAAGAAAGTCTGCCTTAAAATGCCTAGTTGCACATTACATTTTTTTAGGATTGCTTACACACTAAAATTAAAAGTAGTACACTATTAGCAAAACCTTACACACAAGTATCAAAACATCAGCCCATATTTGCACAACTATAAGCACATTGTCAACTTAACACTTGCTGCAAAACTCTACACACAGTGATTTTCAAAACACTAAACACACTTAACATACATTACACACTAAAATCTATCATGAAGTCACTTCCTTGCAATACCAAAGCACTGACTGTCAAATTACTGCAACGTCCAAACAACTTGTTCAACACAGTCGTCAGGTGTGCAAACACTTGTTTGATTAATTGTAGACACATCAATCAGGTGTTTAAGCACTATAAAATGCCAGTTTCAATGAAAACCATTAGGTCTCAATATCAACACTGGCACACACCATTAAAAAAAAACATATTCAAATGAAGCAAATTTATCGAGTGCCTTTCGAGCACAGTTTTGAAAGGGTGAAAAGACGGGCATGATTATGCAGAGGTATGTATTCACTTGTGAACTTGCATACTGTCTCATAATCTTTTACTGTACTGTAATACTAGATCTACACTGAACTATACAATTTTGCCTGACACTGTTCTTCAGGTAGTTTTACGAATGGATGGAGAGGAGATCCAGCATGAGTTCATTTACGTAGATGATGGTTTGTTCAACCTGACAAGAACACAAAGTAGAAGAAATCATTTGCCACAGGGCTATAGTCAATGTCCCAGGGCAACGTGGGGGAAATATACAGTAACACTCTGTGCAGCCACTACAAAGAATGGGGTCCTCCACTGACATGACCATATGGGCCCTTACAACACAGCACTTATACTTACATTCTAGGACCAATTGCACGACATAACAGCAGCAAATCAAATCGGTCATACGCAATACATTGTTGTCTGGAACAATGTGTCTTTCCACCGTTCTGCTCTGGTTCAGAACTGGTTTCAGCAACATCCATATTTCACCGTCCTATATCTTCCACCATACTCTCCATTCCTCAACCCTATAGAAGAGTTTTTCTCGGCATAGTGGTGGATGGTATATGATCTCCGTCTTCAGGCTGAGGTACCCCTCATCCAAGCCATGGAGGAGGCCTGTGACCAGATGGAAGTAGCAGCAATACAAGATTTTACATTCAAGACACTTCTTTCTAAGGTGTCTTGCTAAGGACAACATTGCAATGTTGATAATTCTCATGCCAGATCTAGCTAGGCGAAGAGACAATGTCTAACTTACTACAGTTCAATACGTAAAGTGACATGTTACAGTACTTTAAATCTTCATGCCAACATGTTGGACATATTGAGGAATAAATAAGTTTCTTCGGTGTGCAGCATTGTTCTAAAGTAGTGTTTGGTGAATTTACTTTAAATTTGTACTTTGTTGATGGTAGCCTACTCTAATAATAGGGTCGTAAAAGTGCTAAAAGTGTTTTAGGTTTATCATAGCAGTGTGTAACTCATGCAAACAGAGTATAGTAAATGTGAAAATGTGTGTTTCTTTTGGTAAAAAAGTGTGGTTTTTAAACATAAGTCTATAGTTTTTATAAGAGTGTTTAATTATGCAAAGGATCTGTAATGTTTTGCTAATTGGGTGTGGGGTTGTGCTAATTGTGTGTACTGTTTTGAAAACACGGGCCCTGTTTTGAAAATCGTGCTTAAGCAATCCAAAAAAACTGTAATAACTCGATATAAAATGTATTTTATAGCATCCTCTAGACAGACGCTGTCCAACATTCATCCCAAATGTTTCGGAGAGAACTGAAACATGATTTTTTTTCCCTATAGGCTTTATGACACTTAATAGGTGATTCCCTTCGTTTAAAGATGTTGCTTATTATATCTTAAGTAAAGGAAAGTGTTCAGTGTTTCAGCACATAAGAGTAGCAAGTAATAAAATATAGCCTATACTGTATTTCGTTGCGCTCAGCAGCTATGCACTAATAAAGCTCTTTATGTATTTAAAATGTTCTTTTTTAATTTTACCACGTTATATAAAAACATACACATTTGTTTGAGGACACAGAACCCATTTTGAACTTTCAGTTTTCCACGATGCGTCAAAAAAGTGCTGCGCAGCTGGAAGACAGAATAAAAAGGTCGCCTAGTTTCTGCTTACACTCACCCCAAAAATGCTCTGTTTGCATGATTTGATTAATTTCCAAATACTTTATAAATAATATTTAAAACATTCTCCGGTGTTTATTTTATTTTATTTTTTAGAAAATATCTAATATCTTTTTTTTCAGAGAGGCTTTTAAAAAATGAAAGTTTAATATAGCTATGAAACAGTTTGATATACAGTAGTACCTAATTGTTAAAGCTATAGCTTTTGTTAGTTTTATATTGTTTTATATATTTATTGTGATTCTATTAAATCTGATATTTGTAATTCTTTAAATTATTTCAATATAGGGCTATTTTATCTAGATATGACACTATTGTTTAGAGCCTACAAAAGTGGACACAAAATTTGTAAAGTTTAATGTCTTTCTGTTGAATTCATAACATAAAAACAATTAAAAAAATAAAATAAAAAAGCCACGTGGCATCAACAGAGCTATGAAGGGAGCGCTCTTTTCCTCGGTCTCACACACACACACACACATCTAAACGCGCACAAACACATGTATTAAACTTGACAAAACCTCTTGAAAACCTTTACTGTCTGCTGTGTCTTTAATATGGTGTAAAGATTATTATGCGTTATAGAAACATCAAGGAGGATGCAGCAAAGACAAGTCACTTATAAATTAAAACAACTTTTTTATTTTATGCAACAGCCTTACATTTAAAAGAGAAACATAAGGGCAATCATATGCAAAAAAGACCCCAGCCTATAATTTGTTCCAGCTGTTTTCTTTCCCTTATTTATTTATTTGTTATGTGTTTGGCGTATGTACTCGTGTGCGATCAGAAAACTGACCCCGCCTCTCCTTTCACTCCGCCCCGAAGCCCCGGCTGGCCCTCTTTGGCCCAAGGTATTCGGCGGGCCGAAAAAGGCCGGCCGCTGGCCCCAAGAAAGCCCCGATTTGGCCCAATTAGGCCCCGGAAGTGACAGTGGAAACCCGTCTGGCCCTGGCTCGCTCGCTTTAGGCGCGATAGTAGAAACGCGGCTAATGTCCCAGGGCAATGTGGGGGAAATATACAGTAACACTCTGTGCAGCCATTACAAAGAATGGGGTCCTGCACTGCCATGACCATATGGGCCCTGTAAACACAGCACATATACTTACATTCTTGGACCAATTGCACATCATAACAGCAGCAAATCAAATTGATCATACGCAATACATTGTTGTCTGGGACTGTGTCTTTCCACCGTTCTGCTCTGGTTCAGAACTGGTTTCAGCAACATCCTCATTTCACCGTCCTATATCTTCCAGCATACTCTCCATTCCTCAACTCTGTAGAAGAGTTTTTCTCGCATGGGGGTGGAAGGTATATGATCTCCATCTTCAGGCTGAGGTACCCCTCATCCAAGCCATGGAGGAAGCCTGTGACCAGATGGAGGTAGCAGCAATACAAGATTTTACATTCAAGACACTTCTTTCCAAAATGTGTCTTGCTAAGGACAACATTGCAATGTTGATAATTCTTATGCCAGATCCAGCTAGGCGAAGAGACAATGTCTAACTTACAGTACAATACGTAAAGTGACATGTTACAGTACTTTGAATCTTCATGCCAACATGTTGGACATGTTGAGGAATGAACGAGATTCTTCAGTGTGCAGCATTGTTCTTGAGTAGTGTTTGGTGAATTTACTTTATATTTGTACTTTGTTGATGGTAGCCTACTCTAATCATAGGAAAGTAGAAGTGCTAAAAGTGTTGTAGGTTTCTCACAGCAGAGTGTAACTCGTGCAAACAGAGTATAGTAAATGTGAAAATGTGTGTTTCTTATGGTAAAAAAGTGTGGTTTTTAAACAGAAGTGTATAGTTTTTACAAGAGTGTTTAATTATGCAAAGGATCTGTAGTGATTTGCTAACTGGGTGTGGGGTTGTGCTAATTGTGTGTACTGTTTTGAAAACACGGGCCCTGTTTTGAAAAATCGCGCTTAAGCAATCCAAAAAAACAGTAAAAACATGACGACTCTTTTTAGAAATGCTATACTGGATTACAAAATTTGTCTTTTTGCACATGCACTTTCTGTAAAGATTTTTATCATTTTTTTATCATCACACTCTGGTACTGTTGTGATGAGTCAGAAGGCATTGAATCCATTTGCAAGCTTTATTAAGAGCACACATACAAACAAACACAAAGGGGCAATCCAGGAGACAGAACGTGGGACAGGCAAAAGTTCAAAGGCAGGCAGATATCTTACTGGTCAGAATAACAGGCTGGAGATCAGGGGCAGGCAGATGTCTTTCGTAATCGTAGAACAAGCACAGGGTCAGAAACACAGATCAGTCCGAAGCAGGGAGTATGGAACGCTCAGAAATGACAGCCAGGCAAATCAAGACTTCGCAACGAACCGGAGCGTGAGTGTGGTATATATACACGAGAGCTGATGAGTTGCACCTGGACCGTAATCAGTGCCAGGTAGCAGGGCTTATGGGATTTTGAGTCCGTGAGTCGAATCAGAACTCTGGCGATGGTTCCCTCTGGTGGTGCACAAGAGGGTTGGCATCGCCCTCATTTACAACAGGTACCTATCCTGAACAGATGCTGTGTTGGTCCCGGATATGACTATGATGCTCGATTGACGTCACTGTCGCTGTTCTGTTCGGTCGCTTCGCTGCATATGTTTGGAGTTTAGATTCTCAATTTACATTTTAATCATAAAATACTTCCACATCCGCTAAGTATTTGTCTCTCCTACTTAGGGTGAACAAACCCTTAATACATTTATACAAACAAATCTTCTTTTCAAGAGTTCACACTTAGATATTGCTTGACAGCTGTAAGCAGGTTTGGCATGCTGTCCCGGGAGAGAACCCTGAGCTCGGAGATAGTTGAGCCCAGGGCTCCCGCCAGGTCCATAGAGCATGTGAGGGGAGTACGAGATCAGGTGGTTCTCGAGAGCTCCCCTTTTTGTAAAGGAGAAAAGGAGGAGAAAGGGGTGGATGGGGGGTTTCTTTGGAAAACGAAGATAAGGGAGTAATGTTTAGCTAGGCTACTTATAGTGGGTTAGGATAGATCTGATTGGCTAACTAATGAGTGTAGATAGGTGGCCAGCTGCAGTCAATTATATCACGTGCTCCTCTCGAAATTAGTTTAAAAACTTCACTAAAACATTCTGTCCCTCTAGCATCCGCTTGTTGTTTATAGCTTTAGCCTGCTAGCTCCGTTAGTCAGTTAAAGCTACCGACCTCTTCCATTTACTAATTTTCTGACTTACTGGCCTTGCTCTTCACCCTGTACAATGTCCCTTGTGTGTTTGTCCTTGAGTGCAGGTGAAGCATAGTTGGAGGCGTTGGAGCTGGAGCTGAAAGCAGTGGAGTCGCAGATTTGCTCCCTCAAGGTGAGGCGGACGCAGCTGCGGGAACAACAAGCTATCGCTATGGCCGCCTCATCTGAGGTAAGTGGAAGATACAACCACATCACTACCTCTACCTCAAAACCGTGTTTTTCTCTGTTCAGGCCCAGCGCACCGAGGACGCGGTTTGCCCAGAATAAGGACTTCAGGAGCCTGATTGAGATGGTTCGATGCACCTCACCCGCCACGCAGATCATCCTTTCTGGGGCGCTTCCTACCTACCGCCGAGGAAATAAAAGGTTCAGTAGACTTTTTGCTTTGAATGAATGGCTATTAACATGGTGTAAAGAACAGAAATTACTCTTTACCAACAACTGGAATCTTTTCTGGGAGCGTCCTAGGGTTTTCAGTGCAGACAGCCTGCACCCCAGTCGAGCTGGAGCTGAACTCCTGGAGCTGAACTCCAGAATACTTCGCTCTATCTGACTAGTAAGTAAAAATTCACAAAATTCACACTAAAGCCACATAGACTCTTGTTCGTCCCACTTTATTATCAGTAATGCATATCTGGCAAACCTCGTATTATTATATCAAGAAATAAACATACTGTGTGCTCCAGAAATAATCTATTAAAAATCAAACCAGAAAAACCAGTAAAAAGTGAAAATACAAATTTCGTAAAGCTCGGTCTCCTAAAAATCAGGTCACTAGCACCTAAAGCACTTATCATAAATGAAATAATAACAGATTACAATCTTAATGCACGCTGTCTCACTGAAACCTGGCTAAAACAAAATGACAATAAATGTGGGAACTTCTCCAGGATTCTATTATATATATACTGGTCGTGGTGGTGGAGTTGCATCAATCTTTAGTAATTTTCTTAATGTTAATCAGAGAAACAGACTTGTGTTTAACTCCTTTGAAGTATTAGCGCTTAATGTTATGCTTCCAGGTATTATGCAAAGACCTATGTTATCTTTCGCTTTAATCACCATATATAGACCCCCAGGACCCTATGTAAATTTTCTAAAAGAGTTTTCTGATTATATTTTTGACTTACTAGTCAAAACTGATAAAATACTTATAGTAGGAGACTTTAACAAACACATAGATGACGCAAAGGATACATTAAGGCTCGCATTTATGGATTTACTACAGTCACTTGGATAAAGCAAAAGATGTTGGTCCACCCCAAAGCATTCATTTGATCTAATTCTGTCTTATGGAATTGAGGTCATTAATGTAGACATTATAACACAAAGTGATGATATTACAGACCACAACCTCTTACTATATAAGTTGTGTTTACCTGAAATTAGCAGACCCGCTTTGATATTTCGCCCTAGTAGAACTATCGTTCCGTCCACCAAAGATGAATTTACAAATTACTTACCTAATCTTTTGAAATGCACCCGCAAACGCAAATGACCTTGATGTAGTAACCAGCAGTGTGGATGCCATCTTTACTAGCACACTAAATAATGTGGCACCCATCAAACTAAAAAAGGCTAGGGAGAATAAAACTACACCATGGTATAATAGTATACTCGCACTCTCAAAACAGCAACCCGTTCCCTGGAACGTAAATGGAAAAAAAATAATTTTGAGATCTTTAGAATTGCGTACAAAGACAGTATGTCCAGCTATAGGAGGGCTCTAAAATCTGCCAGGGCTGAGCACCTCCACAAACTGATAGAAAATAATCATAACAATCCTAAATTTTTATTTAACACCAACACTAAATTAACAAATAATCGGACAGCTTTGGAACAAAATATTCCACCGCAAATTAGTAGTGATGGCTTCATGAATTTTTTCAGTGATAAAATAGAAGGCTTTAGACACTCCAGATCCAGTAAACATCTTACGGAATCATAATAACCTACAGTGCTTCAAAATCATAGAACAGGAAGAGCGAGACAAAATTATAAATAGCTCTAAACCAGCTACGTGTATGTTGGACTCAATTCCAACAAAATTACTGAAAGAATTTCTACCTGCTATAGGAGAACCTCTTCTTAATGTTATCAACTCTTTTTTATCTTTACTCCATGTTCCAAATTCTTACAAGCTTGCTGTTATTAAGCCTATTATTAAGAAACTCAATTCAAATCTTCCATTTATGTCTAAAATACTAGAAAAAGTTGTTTCTACCCAATTATGCTTCTTTCTGTAGACAAACAAAGTTTTTGAAGTGTTTCAGTCAGGTTTCAGAGTTCATCACAGTACAGAAACAGCATTAGTCAAAATAACCAATGATCTACTCTTAGCTGCTGTCCAAGGGTGCATCTCGCTATTAGTTCTACTTGATCTTAGTGCGGCATTTGATACCATTGACCACAATATCCTCAGTTGTCTACCCTACAGTTGTCCAGGGACATGACTGTTCCCAGTTTGTGAATATTAATGGACTCCCTTCACAAGTCAGCCCAGTAAAGTATGGGGTGCCTAAAGGATCAGTTTCATATACACTATTTACATGATAAATAAAAAGGATCAATTTACATGATACCTCTGGGAGACTGTTACGTTTCACGTATGTTTTGTGGTATTTTGTTGTTTGTTTTCTGTTTTGCGCTCTTTTCTCTCTCTCTCTCTCTCTCTCTCTCTCTCTCTCTCTCTCTCTCTCTCTCTCTCTCTCTCTCTCTCTCTCTTTCTCTCTCTCTTGTTGTGGTCCTATCCTGTTTCAGGTGTGCTACCATTGGTCAAGTTAGCTGTCAATCACCTTCGTCACTCAATCGGCGCGCCAATAAGGATTGGGTCCGCGAAGTATAAAACCGGTGCGCTTGCGCTGTTCGGGAGGAGCACTTAGCCTGCCAATGTCCTCACTTGTGTCGGCCGGACTGTTTACTTGTTTGTTCCGCTTGATTTGTTTGCGAGTGCTGTGTTATAGTTTTTTCTTTGTTGATATTGATTTATCAGTTAAACTTGTGCTGCTCAGGTTAAGGTATAGTGAGAATTTGAACGATTTTTATGAGAATTGGATTACCTGAGATCTTGCTTTGGTAATGGCTAACAGTGTGTACTTTACGAGAATTCTAGTATTGCGAGCAGCTTAATATAATTTTGTATTAGTTAGTTAATGGAGGCGTTGCCACATGTCTAATTATGTTTGGGAGTTATAAAGTTTAGTTAAGCTATGTGCTGAAGATTACTGTTTCATTTCTGCATTTTTCTTTGATCAGTCAGATTAGTGGGTTGGGGTTTAGTTAGATCGTTTTGTTATATTTATTTCTTTGTTTTGGCAACACTCCTATTTTCTTTATTTAATTTGATTATTTAAAATTACATTTATCTCCCATTTTATATTCATTGTTTGACATTATCCATTAATAAATACTTACTTTTGTTTCACTTATCAAGTGGTTGTGTCTTCTCCTCATTAACCCAGCATCAATAGACTCACTGATTGTTACGTATCATCCCTTTATTATCCCTAATTATTAAACATCTTAAACACGTAACAGAGACATTATTAGAAGACATGGCACCAACTTTCACTGCTATGCAGATGATACTCTATTAAATATTTCAACTAAACCTGATGAGATGTCTGAACTGTCTAAGCTAACTGTGTATTAAAGATGTTAAAGACTGGATGACCAACAATTTTCTTTTCTTAAACTCAGACAAATCAAAATTATGACTTATTGGGCCTAAATCCTGTACACAGGATCTACAGGATCACAGGTGTACACATCTCGCAACTCAATCTACAATTACAGGGATACAAAGTTAGCATTAGCGCTACTATAAAAGATCTGGGTGTCATATTAGACAGAAATTTAACTTTTGAAAATCATATATCCCTTGTCACAAAAAATACCTTCTTTCATCTGAGAAATATCGCTAAATTCATTCATTCATTTATTCATTTTCTTGTCGGCTTAGTCCCTTTATTAATCGGGGGTTGCCACAGCGGAATGAACCACCAACTTATCCAGCACGTTTTTACACAAAGGATGCCCTTCCAGCTGCAAACCATCTCTGGGAAACATCCACACACACACACACTCCTACACTGCATACACTGCGGACAATTTAGCCTACCCAATTCACCTGTACCGCATATCTTTGGACTGTGAGGGAAACCGGAGCACCCAGGGGAAACCCACGCGAATGCAAGGAGAACATGCAAACTCCACAAAGAAACACTAACTGAGCCGAGGCTCGAACTAGTGACTTAGTAACCTTCTTGCTATGAGGCAACAGCACTACCTACTGCGCCACTGCTTCGCCCTGCGGCTTACATATAAAGCTTTAAATAATCTAGTTAATCTAATAATCTAGCTCCTGTTTATTTAACCAACCTTCTGTCTTGCTGCAATCCAACTCGCTCTTTAAGATCTCAAAACTCAAGGCTTCTGGTAGTACCTTGTAAAAAGTGCTGAGTACTAACATTGACTCTTCCAGTCACCCCCGCCGACCAGGCAAACTGTAGCCTTTCTCCACATCCAAACCAGCGTAAAGTTTAAAGTGATTTTACATACCTAGAATAGCAAAGTTCAGTAAAGGAGGTCGAGCCTTCTCATTTATGGCTCCTAAACTCTGGAATAGCCTTCCTGATAATGTTTGAGGCTCAGACACACTCTACTAATTCAAAACTAGATTAAAGACCTATCTGTTTAGTAAAGCTAAAGATGTAGGAACCTGTGTGGAAAACCGTTAAGTTATGCATTGAGTGTATACTCAATGGACTATGTCAGAACCTGGATCGGTATCTTCCTCCATTTCTCAAGTGTAAGTAACGTTATGTGCGATTAAAGTTGTTGCCTCGTTTACTGTAGCTTGCAAATGTATTTAGTTGTGATTTGTTACTTGTAACCGCGTGTACTGTATCAGGTTAACTCGCTATATTCTCATATTGCATGTAAAGCCACGTTAAAAACGCGATGCGTGCCGCTTTGTTTACGGACCTCAGTGAAGGAGGGTATTGTGTGTATGTGTATGTGTGTGTGTGTGCGGTGTCCTCCGAGGAGAAAGGTAATATGTGTGTGTGTGTGAGTGCTGTGTCCTCCGAGGAGGAGGGTAATGTGTGTGTGTGTGTGTGTGTGTGTGTGTGTGTGCGGTGTCGTCCGAGGAGGAGGGTAATATGTGTGTGTGTGTGTGTGTGTGTGTGTGTGTGTGTGTGTGTGTGTGTGTGTGTGTGTGTGTGTGTGTGTGTGTGTGAAAAGAGCAGGTAGGGTGTGGCGGGCTAGGAGATCTCCTTGCCAGTTCTTGGAGTTTTTGCTCAATAAAATAGTTAGTCATCTGTATTTTCAAGTCTATCGTCTGTATTTACTTTCACCCACTGGCAGCCAAAATCCACGCCTTACACTATGAAGCGTGTATGCCCGTGACTAATTTTATATTGTTGATTATATTGGGCATTTCACTCTGTCTCGCACTAAAGACAGTCAGTGTTGCCCAGTCGCAACAGACTGTGATCGGTCCAATCAGTGCAGATTAGCTTCGCACTAAGGAGGGGTTTGGGAACAAATGAATCACTTGACAATTCATATGGGAGTCGCTGCGATATTTAGGTAAAAATAAATGCAGATTACAAGATAATGAAAGTGTTATTTGACCTTGCATGACCTGTTGTTGGAGACCCTTACAACCAAAATATGACCCTATATTATGTATAATAGGCGCTCTTTAAACACTAAAAAAACTGAACTACACTGTTCCAATTTACTATGACCATTTATGTGAAGCTGCTTTGACACAATCTACATTGTAAAAGCGCTATACAAATAAAGGTGAATTGAACTGAATTGAGTAATTGGGTAGTGTGAGACCATTCCTGCAAAGACCCTTCAAAGACTGTCACTGGCATCTTTCAGGATTCCGTCTCATGCTCTCCACTCTTCCACGACCACCACAGCATTTGCTTGAGAAACGGGCTGGGTCCAGGATCATGGTGATGATGTTTAGTCTTTATAATTTCTGCACACTGTCTTGGGTAAACTAGAAGTGGTTTGGAAAGTGAGTTATGCATAGGAATAATAAGACTTTTAAATATAAAAAAACATTTAACTATAGACTATGACTATGCAAAGACCGGTCACACCATGGAAGATGCCAGATTTCTTCTTCTCAAAGCTCAAGAGAACCAAGCCTTCCTGTTCCATGCATCAAGACCTGCAGGAAGATCCAACTTCTTCTAACCACACATCAGCAGGAACGCAATCATATTACTTCCCAAACCTCATCAATGACTTTAGCTACCCTTGTTTATTCTTTCAAATACAAATTATTTGATGATAAAGTAATAGGCTCTACAGGTCAGATGATCAGATTTTGCCTGATAATAAACTCTTTCAAAATGTGTATAATTTAATTCAACAAACTTTGATTGTTAATTAATGTCACAGTGAAAACTGGGATTGGTGCCCCATTTAAAAGTAGTTAATTATCTGATATTCACATGCACCTTAAGTGAGCAGTGATAAAAATCTCAATCTTAATTTTGATACTGTTAATTTTAATGTTCGAATGACAACTGCATTATTTGGTGGCCCACAAGAAGCTAAAATATAAATAATAATATCAATACCAAAATATTGATGTTAATTTCTGTGATGAATTCAAACAAACCCTTCCTAATTTGGTGCCCTGTGTGAGGCTAAAATATCAATATTTATATGAATTCCAAAATATTGATGTTCATATTTGTGATAAATCGAAATACCACTACAAATGCATAAGCACTTGCTGGATGCTTCACTGAAATGGTATGTTTTTACCCGCAGATCTGGGAAGTAAAATTTATGTATGGAATTATGTAAAAGCTGTTGTTATGCAAAAGTAACATTGTTTAATAAATTTCTCTTTGTACATTCCACTCAAATAATGCAATAAAGAATCAAGTCACATAAAAAAAATCAGTAGTTATACAGTATTGATTTAGAAGAGTCAAAAAGGTATATACAGCACCTTAAAAAAACAGACAAAAACACAAAAGAGATAAGCGAAATAATGGGACGTATTTAGTTATAGGCAACATAATTCAGTTAGAATAAGCATCTGTCACTTGAATTGTGCTACAGGCCTTTAAAACAAAGTGTACAAATTCACCTTCTCACTTATGAGTGCATCGAATAACACATTGAGAATGCTTTATAATATTATTCATTACTTAAATGTAATGCTGAGAATGATTGCAAGATCCTCAAAATGACATTTCAATAAAGCAAATGTTTTAATTTTTAGACATGCACCATTGCAGTTTCAGCTCTGAGTCATCAGCACATGAACTGATGATGTAATAGAAGAGCTCCATAAGGTCAGAGCTGAGGCTGATTAACACTCCACAACTGCACTGCAGCACTGACCACATGTGTATGCAATTCACAGCAGCAGTCACTTGCATACGTACAAATGAGGTGGTTCTTTAAAGAAGACACCTTTCTGAAAACTTATTTACATGCTAAGAAATAATAAGCATCTGTCACCTGATGTATGTCAGTATGAATAGTCTGTTGTGAAATCTAATTTGTTAGGCTTTATCTAAAGGCAATATTTGGTCACAGTCATCTGTTACTTACTCTACAGCAAATATTTGACTGCAGTATTAACCCTGTAAAGTCCATTAAATTACAACATCACTTTTAACAAATCTAAAAACAGGCAAGCATTTTTTTCTCTCTCTCTCTCTTTCTCTTTCAAATCCCCATTTACATGATTACTGGGTCTAATTTTGTGTCCTCACAGTGCAATTGGATAAAAAAAGTGTTTATAGGTCTGGGGCCTCATGTACGAAGACTTGCGTGGAAATCTTACTAAAACATTGCGTACGCACAAAGCTGTAAATGTGCGTACGCAGAAAAAAATTCAGATGTATGAAACACTGCGTACGCCGAATCTCACGCATATTCTTTTGTACATCTGAATGAACGTGAAACTGAGCGCAACATGCACGAGCACAAAACCCCTCCCTGCCTCCTCCCCCGTATGAATATGCTAATGACTATGCTAATGACAGAACCCAACGAAAAAGCAATGGCAAAATCAAGCAAAAAGAGAAACTTTGAACAGAATGTGAATTGGAGGCGCTGCTTTCGGAGGTAGACCGGAGAAAAGCGGTGTTATTTGCAGGTTTGTTCTCCGGAATTAACAACAAAAGAAAAAAAATAGAGTGGGTGAGTTTAGCTGATGCGGTTAACACAGTTGGGTCTGAACATCGCACTGAGTGCATTAAAAAAAGAAATGTGGTTTATATCTGTAAAATGTTGCAGAACCCTTAGCAGTCTCAGTGGCGCACCTCGTAAGATGCATGTGATCATGTATTGACACGTTCAAGCATTAACTCGGCTCGAATCCAGCGTCTGATGAACTCTTTCTTCTTTTTTTCCCCGCTAAATATCAGATTTTGCCCACTATTTATCACGAGAAAGACAAGTAGGAATCATCAATAAGTTTGTGCATCATATTTTATTTGCACATTTATTGAATGGAAATGTTTCTGATTCACGCATGCAAATTCATCTTCAGATAGTGTCTTTATAGCAATGTGCGTGCAGTAGATAGCTCAGATTACATTGGGAAAACCGGCGACCGCTGCAAATTGCGCTTTAATGTTTAGCTTGTCAACAGTATGGTATGGAAACCTTACATACCTACTAGATGTACCCGTCTCATACAGCTGCCATTGCAAGGCTCAGACACTTTGTAGAGAGGAATTTAACACAACTGCCTCTAGGAGTCGCCAATGGAAATAAAACACACACGCACAAAAAATGTGCGTACGCCTGCCAGAAAGCTGCCGTGAAGCTGCGCACATTCCCACGTTCAGTTCATTGTTAGTAAATCCAAACGTTAGCGATTCTGAGCGTGAATCCTGGGGTACGCAAAGTTTTTGTGTGTACGCAGCGTTGATACATGAGGCCCCTGGTCATCCTGCCATGAACTTACTTTTCCTGTAATCTTTGCATTGAGCTGAATATCTTTGTGTGTGTTTATTACAATGTCTAGAACATTCATTCATTTATTTTCTTTTTAGCGTAGTCCTTTTATTCATCAGGGGTCGCCAGATGCCCATCCCAACACTGGAAAATACATATACACTCTTGCATTCACACACATACACTATGGCCAATTTATCTTATTGAATTCACCTATACCACATGTCTTTTGACTGTTGGGGGAAACTAGAGCACCCCGAGGAAACCCATGCCAACACAGGGAGAACATGCAAACTCCACACAGAAAAACCAGATTGGGCTCGAACCAGTGATCT
Source organism: Danio rerio (assembly GCF_052040795.2). Taxonomy (NCBI): domain Eukaryota; kingdom Metazoa; phylum Chordata; class Actinopteri; order Cypriniformes; family Danionidae; genus Danio; species Danio rerio. The sequence continues at coordinate 27,022,643 of NC_141024.2, read as the reverse complement.
TCTTGCACCGTGATGCCATGTCTAGAACACAGACATTTTAAGTTTATTATGATTATGTTTATGTTGTCTATGTTGTAATTCTACAACGTTGGGTGGTAGCCTGTTGAATTATTAGGGACAGGTTTGAATAGTCTTGAATTTGAACCTGTTAGTGCTCTGAAGAGATGCATGTGTCCCTTTCAGTATATTTTTAGGATAAGTAGAGACCATAATAGGCCATTCAGATAGCATTGTTTAAGTGTAATGGAATTTTTATAAGCATTTGTATTGAAATGACATTAAAATTGTCTGCAAAAGGTAAATCTACAATATAAGTCTTATATGTGTTATTAACATATTTACTAATCCCATCAGTGCAGCCGTGCAGAAAGGCCATCTATTCAGTGTGCAGAATGTGACTGCTGCAGTCCAAAAAGTAGAGAGCGATTTTTTAAATGGATGCAAGCGACTCAGAGAAAAAAGGTCAAATGGACAAATAAAATCACCAACACATTGACTGTCTAGCTAATGATGATGTGGACATTAAACCCCAACCAAAAAAAAAAAAAAACACACACACACAAAAGGAGTTTTTCAGTCCCAATACGCATTTTTCTGGTGCTGAAATCACCAATGAATGCTACCTCCTTCCTCACCCTACAAGAGTACTTCCAAAAGTTTGTGACAGAAGACATGATTGAGGCTCTGACAGGAAACACAAATGAGTACAGCTTGCAAAAGTCGAGCATCTGTAAACACTAACAATAAGGAAATGGAGAAGATTCTTGGCATGTACCAGAAGATGGGGTTAATGAAAATGTCTGAAGTCTGTATGTATTGGGAGACAGACAAAATATACATCCATGCTTATGATGTCACATCTATAGACTATAAACTGTAGGTTAGAACTGGAATCTCTGATGAAATGCAATGGAATGGAATACGACAAGCCATATCTAAATTGATGTTGTGATGAAGCTCCACACTTCAAGAGGGTCAAAACTACAAGATCTACGCAGACAACTACTTCACCTGTGTTGCCTGTGCTTTCAGATGAAAAGAACTGTCTTGGGGACTAACTGCAAGTAAACACATTAAAACCACACTAAACGTAACCAAATATTTTTTTCTAAATATGTTTATTTATAAATGCTTATTTATAAAAATATGGTTGTTGTGTAATTTTTAATTATGATATATACTGCTATGAGACTAAGTAAGTGAATAACCCTCCAAATGAATGCTTAAATGTTCTGTATACATGTTCAGTCAAAGTGAGTAAAATACAGAAATTCTGCTCACAACTAGGCCCAATGTTGCAATATTACATTTCCCTAAAAACTTACCAAATGTAAAAAAACTTAAAAATATAAAATAAAATCTTTAAAGGCCTCCTAACAATATCTGAAAGTTCAAAATATTTTGCTCAAGTCGTTTGCTCAAAAATTAACGCAATTAACGCAGTTGTTTTTTTTTTTTTTTCTGTTGTTGCCAGGGGCAGACCGGGCAGTTTCCCGCTGTGTCGACATAGTTTTTGGGCCGGGCTGATCATCTTCTTATGATCTGATTGGCCCATACAACACTTAGCAGACTGTCATGTTTTTCTCCCTAAGTGATTGACGGTCCTGTCAGCTGTCAAGTAAGATGTTTCTTTTCCGGAAAGAACGCCATGTGACATAATCTGCAGCCCGTTGGTTCTTCTCTTTATTGACATTGGGTTGACCCAATCACAAACTTCCATGTTGTGCTCTGTGTAACCTAGGTGTGTATTTGTTAGAATAGTCGAGAGTCACGCCTGTTTCTCACGCAAGGGAGAGCAGAAGCGGCGAGCAGCCTTTTGCGTCTGCGCTCTACAGCGTGCAGCGGGGCACAGATCAATATATTCCTGACTATTCTATCTAGTTGCCTATCTGTCCATATAAATATACTTCTGTTTTGTTTTTAATTCTAATCTGCACCATGTCCCGCGGCAACTTCCTCCTGTGCTGTTTCCTTCACCTGCAAGTCTTTATAAAGAATGTCTGCTTCTCAAGCTCTGTGAGGAGTGTCATTCATGTATTTTAAGATGCACTCGGTCAGAAGACAATTGCATGAGATATCATAACATTGTATTTTTGATTGTCAGCATGATGTAGCCTTATAGTGACAATAATATTAATACAATATGGTTATAGTGATAAGTATACATGACCAAACTAGTGTGCAACTTAAGCAACAATTTTTCTTACATTTAGTTTTGTAATTTGAGCCTAAACAAATATTTGTCGCATTTTTCAATTGTTTAAGTTAATTTGTTTGATGTTTTATTGTTGAGTTAAACATTTTTAAGTGTCTTTGATACATTACTTTTATTTTTATCTTTATTTTATTAATTAACATTAACTGTGTGTATCAGCAGGCAGTTTTTGTCATGTTCATCATTTATTAGGCTCCCTCAAAACACACAGGCACCCACATTTCCAGTGTGGATTATAATTTTATTATAATAATAAAAAAACAAGTTTTAAATTTGTCATCTCTCGTTATTTCCTATATATGGCTTTTGTGCTTTTATAGAGTGGGAGTTGGTAAACATATTCAGGGGCGTGGGGTGATGGGGAGCATTTTGATTGATGTAGTGGGCAGCTCTGGCCCAAAATGCCAAGGCTGATTATTTTGTCCCAGTTCAGTTAATTTAGTGCAATTGTTTGTATTCAATACTTTATTATTATTATTATTATTATTATTATTATTATTATTATTATCCATATCTGCAATGCCTGTATTTTGGCATTTTTTTGCAGTCCACTTAGAATCCAACTTGGAAATCAATGTTTTACTTATTGGCATTGATTGTTTTAAATTCAAATGGCATTAACATGCCTGTGTTTTTATTTCTGTAATAAATATGGCTGTCAAGTTAGGATCTTGATGGTTTATTGTGGGTATGTTGTTTACATGAGGAAATCTGTGTTATAAGTTAAACAAAAATTTTAATAATGAATTATATTTTGAATTTAAATAGTATTTGTCTTACGTTTACATTAATTTTACATTCGAATAGCCAAGTGTGAATTCGAATGACAAGTTTCAGTCTTTTAAATGCGATTAATTGGGATTATTATTTTTTTTAAAAAGTGCGATTAATTAGTTAATTTTTTTAATCGATTGACAGCACTAATTTTTACTTTTAAATGTATAAGTTGGCAACCCTACCCAGTCAGACTGCTAGAAATTGCCAATGAAAGGGAGATTTGAAAAAGGTCTGAAGTTACTTGTTATGATCACCAGCGATTAAACCACCAGAGGTCGCTGGTAAACACTCACACACACATAGGACTACAAATCTGCTTCTAAATGTACTACATATTCAGTCATGCCACACACACCTGCTCCAAGTCTTTACTGATTAGACTCCCACAGCTGATGCTGCTTCTAGACTGATTACTGCACTACATGAACAGCACAGAAACACTCACTGTTGCTGAGTCTTGTTATCTGTCACAGTGACATTACAACGCGTTTCCTTTGTCTGCCTTTGCCCTGTTTTGATACTTGCCTTGCTGATTTATTTAATTTTGTTTGCTGCCTGCCTCTGACCATCTCCCTGATATTTTGACTTTGACTCTGGATCATTATAATAGATCATTATATTGACTTGGCATTGCAAATAAGTGGGTCCCCCTTCACTGTAGGCGAGGTAGAGGAAACCCCTAAATGTTTTTTTTTTTGGGGGGGGGGCAATAAACAGCAAGACCCGCTAGCAACGGGGCTTGCTGCCCAACCCAATAACACCATAATGCTAGCATCACCTGTACTCCTGTCTCCAGTTTCTCAGTCTTCAAGACCTCTAGCTTTCAAGATGGCCGACTCCAGTGCTCCAGCTAACAAAATGGCCGCCACCAGTTCCCCATGTCACAAGATGGCTGCCACCAGTTCTCTATGTCACAAGATGGCTGCCTCCAGTCTGCCAGGTCACAAATTGGGCGCCTCCAGTCCTCCAGCTCACAAAGTGGTCACAACCAGCCCTCCACCTCACAATATTTTAAGCGCCAATCTGCCACCAGCTCACAAGATGGTTTCTTGTTCCGAGTCTGTTTCTGCCGTAGTTCCTGTTCTAGTTCCTGAAATGCCATTAACTGAGCCTCCAGAATGGCCACTACCACCTGAGTTGCCAGAGCTGATACCACCACCAGAGCTGTTATTGCCTGAGCTGCCACCGCCACCTCCAGAGCTGCTACTGCCACCTCCAGAGCTGCCAGATCCTCCGGAGCTGCCAGATCCTCCGGAGCTGCCAGATCCTCCAGAGCTGCCAGATCCTCCAGAGCTACCAGAGCCGCTGCCGCTGCCACTGCCAGAGCCGCTGCCACCGCCAGAGCCACTGCCGCCAGTACTGCCAGAGCTGCAAGAGCCGCTGCCACTGCCAGAGACACTGCCACCAGTACTACCAGATCCTCAGTCACTGCCAGAGCTGCCAGATCCTCCCAAGCTGCCAGAGTCACTGCCACTGCCAGAGCAGCTGCCACCTCCAGAGCCACTGCCGCCAGTACAGCCAGAGCTGCCAGAGCCGCTGCCACTGCCAGAACCGCCACCGCCTGAGCTTCCTGAATGGCCTCCGCCTGAGCTTCCTGAATGGCCACCACCTGAGCTTCCTGAATGGCCGCCGCCTGAGCTTCCTAAATGGCCGCCGCCTGAGCTTCCTGAATGGCCGCTGCCGCCTGAGCGTCTTGAATGGCCGCAGCCACCGCCTGAGCTTCTGGAATGGCCGCAGCCACCACCCGAGCCTCCTGAAAGGCCGCCGCCACCCGGGCCTCCTGAAAGGCCACCGCCACCCGAGCCTCCTGAATGGCCGCTGCCACCCGAGCCTCCTTAATGGCCGCCGCCGCTTAAGCTTCCTGAATGGCCGCCGCCTGAGCATCCTGAATGGCTGCCGCCTGAGCTTCCTGAATGGCCGCAGCCACCACCCGAGCCTCCGGAATGGCCGCCGCCACCCAAGCCTCCTGAATGGCCGCCGCCGCTTAAGCTTCCTGAATGGCTGCCGCCTCATGATCCTGGGCCACTTCAGCTCCATGATCCAGGGCCACCGCAGCTCCATGATCCAGGGCCACCGCAGCTCCATGCTCCAGGCCCTCTGCTTCCTGAATGGCCGCAGCCACCACCCGAGCCTCCGGAATGGCCGCTGCCACCCAAGCCTCCTGAATGGCCGCCGCCGCTTAAGCTTCCTGAATGGCTGCCGTCTCATGATCCAGGCCCACTTCAGCTCCATGCTCCAGGCCCTCTGCAGCTTCAGGCTCCAGGCCCTCTGCAGTTCCACTCTCCAGGCCCTCCGCAGCTCCAGGCCCTCTGCAGCTCCAAGCTCCAGGCCCTCCACAGCTCCACGCTCCAGGCCCTCCACAGCTCCACGCCCCAGGTACGCCCCCGCTGCCTGGTCCTGGCCCTCCATCCCTCACCCTGTTCTGCTTCCGCTCCACCTCCCGCCTGAACTGTGTTAGGAGCGTCTGGAATCCACTCCTTAATGGGGGGCTCTTTTATGATCACCGGCAATCAAACCACCAGAGGTCGCTGGTAAACACTCACACACATAGGACTACAACAACACACATAGGACTACAAATCTGCTACTAAATGGACTACATATTCAGTCATGCCACACACACACACACCTGCTCCAAGTCGTTACTGATTAGACTCCCACAGCTGATGCTGCTTCTAGACTGATTACTGCACTACATGAACAGCACAGAAACACTCACTGTTGCTGAGTCTTGTTATCTGTCACAGTGACATTACAACGCGTTTCCTTTGTCTGCCTTTGCCCTGTTTTGATCCTTGCCTTGCTGATTTATTTAATTCTGTTTGCTGCCTGCCTCTGACCATCTCCCTGATATTTTGACTTCGACTCTGGATTGTCCTCATACATCTGTTTGGCCCTGTATTGACCACTGCTTGCCTGACAATTCTAATAAACCTGCATTTACATTTATACATTGCATTTATACATTACTAAATATGGTGCCATCCAGGTTGCTCTATTTCAAGAGAAGTTTAACAACTGCAGCGTTAAGAGATACTACTACTTTAAGAGATAATACTGCACAAGACATTTGGCCAGCAGAGAAACGGTCGTGCCGAACTGAGGCAGGTTTCTCTCAAGGTTTTTTAATCTCTCACTTTCGCCAATTGGTGAAGTTTTTTTCTTTGCCACTGTCGCCACAGGCTTGCATGGTTAGAGACTTGTAGAGCTGTGCATTGATGAATTTGTTCCTTAGTTTTTGGACTCTCAACAGTGAATACTAAATCACACTGAACTGAACTAAACTGAACTGCTACACTAAAAATTGAATGGACACTGTTTTAATCTACTATAATCTTCTATGTAAAGCTGCTTTGACAAAATCTACATTGTAAAAGCAAAGCACTAAAGAAAAAAAAATGAATTGAACTGAACTATTAAAGTATTAGACATGTGTCCAAATGTTTCTCATTCAATACTAAACTGCTTTCTGAGTTGTAACTGTTCCAGCACAAGTAAAATTCTTTGTTAAATTTTCTTATATTATTTAGTATGTTGTCTATAAATGCAATCAGTTATTTTTTGCAATATCTTGTTTGAATTTAACTGTATTATCTTTCTTTATCCAAAGATGTTAGGTGAAAAAAATCTTATTTTAATGAATATAAGAGTTAAATAAAACAAATTTTGTTTAAATGCACCAAAAATTATTGTCTATAGTCACTGAGAAATTGATAAAAAATAGATTTTTTTTAAAGAAGCTGTACTCATTTATGCCGAACACTGTATATATGTTTTTTTCTCTAATTGTTCATCTGTTGTTTGTCTCTCATATCTGTATCTCCCCATATTTAAATCTGAAATGGATGTATATGAACATACATAAAATGATTAATTGATCAAATAAATGATACAATAATAAACATACTTATTTTTAGCTCTAATAGTTGGAAAATATATGTTAATAGCCAAGAGCAGGGAGTGACTGTAGGTACTGACATTAATTTCTAGTAGTAAAGCTAACAAGTAGATCATTGGGATTAATCTTAGTCTGGTCATTAGTGTCACAATCACCAGCTATCTAATTCTTACAGATCACTGGTAAACTCACAGATCACATAGAACTACAAATCTGCCTGTTTATGGACTACAAGGTCCAGTCATGCAACACACACACACAACTGCTCCAAGTCTTCATAGATTAGACTCACAGCTGAAGCTGCTCATGGACTGATTACTGGACTATTTATACAGCACACAAACACACCACACATAAGCTGCGGAGTCTTGCTAAACTGAATAGTGAACATTATGACGTGGCTTCCTTGCCTTGTCTTGCCGTGTTTTTGACGGATTTTGTTTTTGCCGTCTTGTTTGTTTGTTTATGTTGCCTGCTTCCTGCCTGTACTGACCATCTGCCTGTTATTTGACCACGACTCTGGATTTCCTGTGTACATCTGTTTGCCCCTGTGTTGACCATTGCTTGCCTGACCACACTGCTAATACATACTGCACTTGAATTTGCACTCTCTTTGTACAAGGTCCACTTCACATTACAATTAGCCTGCTTAGCAGGCTAGCTGCAAAGAAAAATCTCCATAGTAGCTCAATTCAGCTTAATTTACCCTGCTTTCATGCAACTGAGTCAAGGTTAAATTCAGCCAGGATAACCTCAAAATCCCAGCTTAATCCCTTATTTAACTTTTGTGCAATACCCCTCTGCACTTTTGTCTTTCCATCACATCAATTCCAATTGTACCAAAAACCTCTCCTCTCTCCCTGCAGGGACATCTGTTCTGAGCAGCACAGCCAAATTAGACAAACATCTTGACCTTCTTTGAGACAAACTCTTAAGTAGACAGAAAGTAAAAGACAAGAACCAGTCTAAAGTTGATTCAAATGCAGATTTCAGAGTCTGTACCCTCTGATGCCACTCATAAGAACAAGAGAACACACTGAGGACATATTTAAATATTTATTAAGGCGAATCTGGATGTGACAATGCACTTTTTAAAATCTGTATGAAGTTTTAGGTGAACAGTGTAATTTCTGCAGCAATACAATGAAAAAATTATAAATTGTCAAAAGTCAAAATTCTAATTGTCTTTATCTCATGATTTATTTATGATTACAAATGTAATTTTTAAACTAGAGTTCATTTTTATCTAAAGTTGTCAATCAAAAGTTAAGTGTTAAAAAGTGTTAATTAGAAGATTTTTTTTTTACAGTGATAAATAATGTTAGACTGACTGACCTTTTTCATGAATGAAAGTGGAAAGTGTTTTAGTGATGAAAATAAGTGTGCTTAAATGTATTGAATAAACATACTGTTTCAGTGTACTTCAAATCTTAAAATATGTATATATTTTAAACTACATTCAGATTCTATAATATTTATGAAATAGCTCACTTAAGTACAGCTGTGTGTACACCTTTATAACATAAAGGGCACCTATGATGAAAATCAACCTTTGGAAGCTGTTTGGAAAGAACTGTGTGTAGGTATAGTGTGTCCCCTGTCATATTGTGATAGAAACACAAAAAGTCTATTTTTTAAAGGTGACATATACTGCATTGATTTAATAAGTTAAATTGCTCTCTGGTATCTATATAGTAGGTTTACGACTTTTTATGACGTTTTATATACTCATGTATTTCTCCATAAAATACTTATAGAATCAGAAGGTCCATGATTGACCATTAATGATTCTTGTCATGAATATTAATGAGCTCAGCTCTGACATGCAATTGAGACAGACACATAAACAGAACATGATGTATGCCAAGATGGCATTTTGAATGGATCGAATTTTCAAACTCTGAGCATGAAATTTAGGTAATTGGATTAAACTTTTTTTTTTTCATCAAGCAAATGTGGACATTATATTGGCACATTTCTAGTATTTTTACCTTAAAGAAAAATGCCTAAATCTAAAACGACCTTGTGCTGTTAGCAAAGCAGCTATCAGTGTCATCAATGTAACTAACAGTGATAATGATTATGAAGATGGAATGATTTATGATTTTGAAAATGAAGAAGAATTTCCCTCACTTCCTGTAACACTTAGCAAGCCTCCAATTGTCAAGAAACCAATGCATTCACAGTTCAATTCAGACAACTTTAAGTTTCATGAGATTGTTGACAAATTGGCTCAACTCATATATACAAGATTTAATGCACTAGAAGAAATGGTTAAAGCTAGTTGTGGAGAGATAAGTGAACAATCTACGTGCACCTTCATGAATTTTGTGGCATTACAGCAGAAGATGGAATATGAAAGTGCACAGCATCCCAGAAGTAACAAAGCAGAATATTGTGAGGTGATATAGGGAAGCAGTGTGGAAAGCTGTGAAAAAAACTGTCCATTTCTTTGAGATCCCGGTTTGTGGTTCACCAAATATTTAACAAAGCAGGACAGAGACTCAAGGCAGAAACTGAGAAAAAGGAAAGTTATTGATCATAAATGATGTTTTTTCTTTTTTTGTTGTTAATATTTCTAAAGGTGCTGATTTCAACTTAACTTGCATTTTTAGTTTCAATAATGTTCCTCATCTAAAGGTTTACATCATATTATTTTTCAACCAAGTTCTGTTAATCTGTTAAATGTATCTATTTTTATTTCTTTTAACGCTAACGGTCTGCTTAATAGTATCAAAACAAAAGCATTATTTTATTTACTAAACAATAAAGGTCTGATTTCTGTTATATACAAAAAGCTCATTCAGTAAATGATGATTGCAAATTTTGGAATGCTCAGTGGGGTATTTCAACATGGTTATCCCATGGTTCTAAACATTCAGCTGGGGTAATTACATTTAAGAACAAATTTCATGGTGAAGTTGTGCATTGTATAAGTGGTCCTGAAGGTCATTTGTTTGTATGCTACACGGCTGTAATGATATTAATACACCTAATAATAGGAAAATAGAAAATTATAATTTTTTAGAAGTTATGAGGAACACCTTAAAAGGTTGGTTGGACAAATGCTCATAAAATTTTCAGAGGGGATTTTAATATTATTTTAGGATTGTGTTGTAGATAAATGGTCACCAAGTTGATCACATTCAACAAATGTCAACCTCAAAAATTTTATGGATATGTATAATCCTAAAGATATTTACAGCTTAACACCCAAATGACAGTTTTCATAGACTAATAAGTCAGGATCTAATTTATCCAGAATAGACCATTGGTTATTTCTGAAAGTGTTGAAAGAGATGGAGTAGAAGTAGATTTTTTTTTTCTTTTAACAGATCATAAAGCCATTTATATAAATGTGAACCACTTTAAAAACTTATGCAAATATTTCATATTGGAAACCTAATAATTCTCTCTTACTGCCTAATGAGGTCCAAATAAAAGTTAAAGAACTAAATTGTAATTTTTGGTTTAAAGCTAAACAGAAAAAAAATGCCTTTGAAAAAAAATGTGTCTTATAATTTGAAATTGTCAAATAATAATATATATAAAAATAATATATATGGTTCATTTATGGCCAAAAGTAAATGAGCTGAGGATATTAGCATTATAACAAAAATATAATTTTTTTTCTCAAATACACCCAAAGTCTCTGTTAGAAGATGAAAAGTTGAAATGGTTGAGTTGTCATAAATAAATAAATAAATAAATAAATAAATAAATTCTCAATAATGTAGGGATTTTTTTAATAATGTATACATTTCTCCCAGGTGAATTTTGACTGTTTCTAATGAAGGTCTAAAAGAAGGTTGCCCTCTGTTCACATTTCTACTTTTTTTTTTGTTTTTTCTTTGTGCTATGCAGTGCTGTCTTTTCATTTCAATATCACAATGACATGATCTGTCAAAAAATTACAGTACAAACAGCTAACAAAAAATATTGACATCTTTTTCACTAGAACACCCCTCCAGAGTACACTGTTGTATTGACAAGTAATTTGGCTGTCTTATCTGCACACAATGGTACAAGGACTTGTTCTTCTGATGGCACTGACTGAATTGATACAGAAATTTAATTTTGAGAGACTGGGTTTTGCAGGTAATCCATGGTATTTTGCACTTACGGTTTTGCACATTTCAATTCTGATCTGCGAAATGTACCAAAGCAACTGAGAAAAACTGTAATATATTTATTCTTGCTAAAAGCAGCATACACGTGCATGATTACAACCTACAAAACATGTGCATGATCTTTTATTCATGTGATAAATTCAGGATCTTTTGCATTTTATTTTTATTCACAAATTGCCCAGTATAGTTACTTTTGTTGTTGTAAAATATTTATAAAAAATAATTGAAGACAACAGTATAGGCCAATGTGTAAAATCATATAATCAATAAAACAATTAATAAATGAATAAATAAATTTAAAAACAGCCGTAATTCTATGTTAGGAAATATAAACATATCAAAAATATAGGAAATAAATGTCAATGCATAAAGTAAAAAAAAAATTATTGTTTTTGTGCTAAATGTACAAATCTTTACAAACAGCACTATTTTTTTATTAGATTGAAAGACCAGAGAAAACCCATGCAGTATGATCAGAAGTGGACAAAAAGCTTAAGCATTTAAACGGCTTATTTTTTTACTTGGATGTGTCTCTCTTGTTTACCTGTGATCCGACAAAGCAAAATTTGTCTTATTATCATGCAAACAACAGGGCAGCATTAGTCATGTTAAATTCGCCGACTCCCTCTGGATCATCTGTTTAGTCATCCTAGCCTTTCTCCTAGTAATGTTCATATACTAGCCTTTGAACGGTACAGTACAGGCAAAAATAGTGTCTTCTCTGGTTGCATAGCAAACGATTGATGTATAAATAGTAGATATGTGATGCATATATATATATATATATATATATATATATATATATATATATATATATATATATATATATATATATATATATATATTGCCCTAAATGCACACACCGATTATAAGCATATTCATAGCATTGCAGTCCTTCTGTGGTTCTGGATATTTCAGTGAGCACAGATGCCAAATACAACAGATGGCATTCAGACCTGAGCATGTGTGCTTTGAGGTCTGTGACATCAGCTGAGAAATATATTAAGCTGCTCAGCTGAAAATATTGGCCTACAGATATGTACTGTAGGCCTCGACTTGTTTTTCCTCAATTAGCATATGCATTATTCACATTTAGTATTCATCTAATACAATATCTCTAACAGCATGCATTAATTAATATCACATCTCTCTGAAGTGTGCCATTTTTCATTGTGTAATGCATGACAATCTAATTTTGCCAGCAGTTGCACCAGACTCTCAGTGAGATCATAAACAATTTTGGCCTTCAAGATGTAAACTGGACAAAAATGGTTATGAATGCATAATTAAATGCAGTTAATTACAATGAAGCTAACATGTTTGTATGAGTTGTTTTTTGATTTATATGGTATGACATAGTTAAGTATGAAATAACCACAAGTGCAGTTCCCCTTCAGATGGGGAACTTCAATGCTATCAGTGGATTTATTTAATCGACGAACGGGGATTTAGTTTCAGAAAGCCAATCATCTGAAAGAGTATATAACGGGCTAATGAAATGCCAAATGAGTTGGCAGCGTAAGCTTGCGCACCTGGAGCTTATTGCCAATTAGCTCCGCATATAAGCACAGGGAAAGCAAGGAATGCCATCCTATTCACTTCAGAGACTATTACAGCCTTCTGAGAGAGTCAATGAGGGTTCCTCCTGCTGTGATCCAGCTTTTTGAGCGAACGAGAGTATTCTCCCAGTCCAGAGTGTGTACATGCAGCGGCAGACGGTCGAGCTGGGTTCTCCCTTGCCTGGCGTTCTTTGGGTCCGGTCCTCCAGAGTGGTGCGTATAAAGTTGCAACTTCACAAAAAGAGCAACACAGTCGTGCAGCACGTCCTTTTCAGGATGGCGCTCCGACCGTGCGTTTCAGGATGCGGTGGTTTTCTGTTCCCGGATGATGGGCACGAGCACTTAGTTGCATGTCTGGGGGTCCAGCATGTTAATGCGGTGCTCGCGGGCAGTTCATGTCGTCATTGCGATGCCATGACTGTTGCGGAGTTAAGATCGCGGCTAGCCTTTGCAAAAGGGCGAACCACCCCAGCTGTCCCCTGCACTGCAGTGGGCACTCGGGCAGATCTGAGGGTTCCAGTGGGAGATAATCCGTCGCCTCCGGGCCTGCAGACCTCCCGCTCCTCCAAGCGCTCCATCCAAGCTTCGAGCGAAGGAAGCTTTCCATCTAAACAGATGGTAGCCCTTACGTTCAATGACACTGGGGACCAGACGTCCACTACTGCATCGGAGGGTGGGCTTTCATGTCTACGGGAATCCAGGCCCGCTCGCCCCCCTCGGGCAGGTGAGCGCTGTCAAAACAGATCCTGAAACGGACATGTTAGCTGTACTTTCCCGGGCTGCTTCGGCCATGGGTTGGAGATGGTTTATCCCTCAGCTCCGCAGCCGGACCGACTAGATGGGTGCTACTTAGAGGACCAGAGGGCTAAGCTTTCAAAGCCTCTCGTCCCCTTCTTCCCGGTGGGTCCAACCCAGGCTTGTGAGTTTCACACCGCATCCGACTAAACTTTTCTGACCACTAAGTCCACTACGTGTGCGTTGGGGAGGACGATGTCCACATTAGTGGTCCAGGAGCGCCATCTCTGGTTAAACTTGGCTGATATGCGCAAAGTCGACATAGTCCGCTTTCTTGACTCCCCCATATCTCAAGCTGGCCTGTTCGGTGACATTGTCTATGAATTCAACTAGGAATTCAAGGCGGTGAGAGAGCAGTTTGATGCGATGGGTAATGTCACCTATCGGCAGGACCGTAAGTTCGCTCCGCCCGCTGAACCGTCCATATCTGCTGCTCCTTGCCGAAGGCGCCCGGCTACGAGAGCTGCCCCACCCCCGCACACGCCTCCGGCGAAGCAACGCGTCGAGCACCTCAAAAGCAGGCAGCCCCCTCTGCCCAGAGCACCGCTAAGTCTGGTAAACGGACCGCGAAGCGTTCCTGGGGCAGGTCACCTAGAGAAGAGGGAACTTGCTCTTTCCCCACTGGAGGGCGGGGCCCCATTTCTAACGGTATTTTTTACTGCAATGAAAACCTCAATGAAAGAGCACTTTTCTACTTTCCCGGATGTGACAGCCCAAAATCTGCCAGTCTGGGACGCTATGCTTCTAGCTCGCAGGTTCGATGCATTTCGCCAGTGGCTCAAGAGCGATGGGAGGACGGTCTCCTTTCTCCCACCCCTCGAGCCTCCCCCTCCGGAGTTTGGGTGCGGAGTAAGAGCAAATCTCTCGCCTCCAGCTCTTCCACGGGACCCTCACGCTTCCCGGATCGGCACACTCACTCCGCGCTGCCCCACTGCTGGTATGTCAGCGATTGTAGCGATGAGTCCATTAGCGAGGGGGTTTCAGGTCAACCGAGAAAAGAGCAAACTCCCCCCCGTGCAGACGATCTCTTTTTTCAGGCTGGAGCTGGACCATGACAGCGCACCTCTCCGGAGAGCGCGCTCAGCTGATGCTGAACTGTCTGAGAGAGCTCGACAGCAAAATAGTGATCCCACTGAAATTATTTTAGAGACTCCTGGGGCATATGGCATCCGCAGCCACTGTTACGCCGCTCGGATTACTCCATATGAGACCACTGCAGCACTGGCTTCACGATCGAGTCCCCAGACGCGCATGGCACGCACGCGCACACCGAGTCACTGTTACTTCGTTGTGTCGCCGCGCCCTCAGCCCTTGAAACGACCCCTCGTCCCTACAGGCCGGAGTGCCTCTAGGACAGGCGTCCAGTCATGTTGTTGTTTCAACAGATGCTTCCAGCACGGTGCTGGGGGGCTGTGTGCTGTGGGCATGTGGAAAGGAACCCAGTTGCATTGGCATATCAATCGCCTGGAGCTGTTGGCAGTGTTCCTCGCTCTCCACCGTTTTTTTTTTCCGGTGCTGGAGCAGCAGCATGTGCTGGTCAGGACGGACAGCACGGCGGCGGTGGAGTATATCAACCGCATGGGGGGTATTTGCTCTCATCGCATGTCTCTGCTCGCCTGCCGTCTGCTCCTCTGGAGTCATCCGCGGCTGAAATCGCTGCGCGCCATTCACATTTCAGGCAGGCTCAACCGTGCAGCCGATGCGCTCTCACGGCAGCCTTTACGTCCTGGAGAATGGAGACTAGACCCCGAGTCTGTTCAGCTGATATGGGCGCTCAATGTTTCCCCCGAGATCGCTCATTGCCATTTGTTCTTTTCCCTGACCGAGGGCTCTCTCGGCACAGAAGCACTGGCCCACAGCTGGCCTCGGGGCATGCGCAAATATGCGACCTTACTGTGCAAGGTCAGGGAGGATGAGGAACAGGTTACTGGTTGCACCCCTCTGGCCCAACCAGACCTGGGGGGTATTCCAGAAAGCTGGGTTAACTTACCATCTGCTAAAACCTAAACTCTCGGTTGATTTACCCAAAACCTGCTTACCGCGAGTATGTTGGTTCCAAAACAGGTGACAAGAGTTAGTTAAATCAACCTCCTGAAGATAACCGCGGGTTAATGCGCGTGCACGGCACACACCTGAAGGCATTTTCAGTAGATCGCCGAATTCACGAGTCACCATAGAAAGTCACGGTAAGAAAAAAAGGGCAACGCACTTTACAGAGGCAGAGCTGGAGGTTTTAAAAACAGAGATTACACATCTGCTTCAATGAAGGAAAGAAATATAGAATAAGAAATAGATAAGAAAATAAAAAATAAATAATAAGAAAATTTATTAGTTCATTAAATTACACATGCCACCCTCCATTTTATTGTAATGATAAATTAAACTTCTCTTTAACATCCTTTTGAGTATTTTGTGTAACCATTCATGCATTTATTTTTCTTGCCATTAATTTCTTAAGGCCACAATATGTGTATTGACTAATAAGGCTTATAGAAATTGTAATCTTTCTGGAGCTAGAACTCTGTCCAAAGTCATTAAACACAGAAACATTATCATAAAAGGTAATATTTAATTACTGGAGCTCTTTATTTAACACTCTAGAATATTCTTTCTGACATGCAGCCAATAGAAAGAGGCCTGTCTAACTGCTGTGTCATATAATAAAGGCTTTTCAGTGGTTGAGTTTTTGACTTAAACCACACACTCTGTCACTGTTGTAAGTGATTGTTGTCAGATAGCTTTAGGTTCTTTTTATTTTGCATGCAGACGAAGTTCCTTCTGCCTCAACTAACAAGCAGTGTAAGAATTTTCTGCACTTTTCCATATTTGAATATTACTCTTGGATCACAAAATCTTTTATCTACATATTTAAATTCTAAAGTAGCTGTATAAGGTCCATCTTCAAAGATAAAGTCACATGAGCATCACCTTAAGGTGAGAAATGTATATGAAAAATATGTTACACGTTGAAAGGTGCGTGTATAAAGCAGTGTAAAAAATCATTCATTTTATTTCAGGAAATGAAGAAATGAACAGACCAAACTTTTTGATTAAACATAGTTTTTTGACTAATTAAATATTTTTTAGCACTCTTCCATCTGTTTTGTCTGCTTGGGTCACTGAGATTTCCTCTGGGTCAGGCTGCAGGTAGGGTGTCATCGTATAAGGCAGAAAAGGGTATCTTTTGTCCTCCAGCAAGTAACAATGTAGTGCCCAGTAATGATTCTATTTTATAATACAAATATAATAAAAATAAACATTGTGTTAAGCAACATTTGCTTTATAGTTTTTTTTTTACTATATTTGTGTTATACACTTGAATCATTACTTCCTGAAAATCAGCCATTTAGCCTCAACATAGTGATGAGGTGGGGTCATCACATATGAGCTGGTAGGTGGAAGCAGTAATGAGTTTAATAGTTGAAACACCAAAAGATTAAGAATAGAAAATTAAGTTGTACCTGCACACATACTTTGGACAAATTTTATATTATCAGTGTCTTTTAGTGACTGATGGAGCTTTAAAATCGGCTGCAATTAATGCACACAATAGCATTTAGAAACCCTGAAAAAAATATTATATTAAAAAATGTGTGTGCGTGAATGTGTATATATATATATATATATATATGTATATATATATATATATATATATATATATATATATATATATATATATATATATATATATATATATATATATATATAAGAACGACGTCCTACATCTCAAATTTTAGATATATTTTTCTACAAAAGACAAAGCTGCCACTTATAATATTATACAGAAAAATGTGAGGGTGCAGAAGAAGAGAAAAAACACGAGATCTGTAAGTGAGATTTGAACTCGACGCACTGTCCACTACACTATTGCCGTGCTCTGAATCAATTGTGTAATGATACGCAGTAATGTATGACCAAGGAACTGTACGAAAGTGTAAAAAACAGTTCAGTGCCAGGCATACTGTACAGATGGTCATACTGCCACATTGTACAGTTGCTTAAAATGCCCTGACGCGAATACAAAGAGCTGCACTGAATGTTTTTTATGGTAAGCGCAGACCCGGGGTTTGTCACATTTGATTTCAAAAAGGTTTGTTAAATACATTAACATTATGAATTTGGTTATGAAAAAAACTATGCACACCCTCTCACAACGAATAAACTTGTATCTGTGTGTCCACATCCATAAATATTCCCATCAAAAGAGCACACAATGCTCAGTAAACTCTCTAAAACAGACAAACTCTGAAACATAGCAACTTACTCTCTGAACATAACCTGCTCCGGAGCAGGTTATCTTCAGAGAGTAAGTTGCTATGGCTACTTAATATACCCAGAAGTTACCTCCGATTTTGGAACTAAAGTTGAGGTTATCCACCTACATACTCTCAAACTTACCCGGGTATGTCACATAACCTGTTTTCTGGAACAGCCCCCTGAATGTCAGAGCTCTCCCTCCTTGCGATGGGCATGCCTGGCAGATCCCTTTGAGGGAGCACCTACTCTCTCAGGGACAGGGCACCAGGTCAACAGCAGGGAAGTGCTGTGTCAAAACAGAGGTTGGCCCACTGGATAGTGGATGCCATTTCCCTCGCTTACCAGAGCCAGGGCGAGTTGTGTCCCCCGAGAGTGCGTGCACACTCCACTCGGAGCATCGCATCCTATTGGGCGCGTCCACGCGGCGCCTCTCTAACAGACATCTGTAGAGCTGCGGGCTGGGCGACACCTAATACATTTGCAAGGTTTTACAATCTGCGAGTGGAGCCGGTTTCCTCAAGGGTATTAGGTAACCCTTGGTGATTGAGGAAACAACTTGGTTAAGGTGTTGAAACACGATTGCTGCGCCATTCTCCCTAACACGGAGATACGTGCGCTTTTTCATCTGTCAGTAAAGTTCCCCGTTAGGTGAGCCCTGCAGATTCCTCCGAGGTCCCCGACACTGACTCAGTGGAGGAGTCACTTGCTGGCCCCTTACATTGTAGGTCTGCCTGCTGGTCAGCCCGCGTTTTGGGTATAGGTGCCCGCTATGCGTGATCCCCACAAGGTGATCCCATATGCTTATTCAGCCACGGTGCAGTCCCCCCTTACGGGTGGACCCGTGTCTTCCCTCTCTGTTAGCAGGTGGCCTCCGCAGCGTCCTCCCTATTGGGACTGCACACTTTCCCAACGTACTGTCGTATTTTCCTAGAATTATCTAGACGCTTGCGACTCCCAAAAAATATATTTAAATCCGTTAAACTACTTTGAAATGGGATAAGCAAGGGCCAGGGATCATGTTGAAAGACCGCGCCTCTCTTTGATGCAGGAGCGCTCACGCTATGCCTGGCTATCCTCTCATCGGAGGCGAAGGTAAGGTCCAGTCATTATGGCGTTTTCCAGACATTTCCCCATTCGAGGATTAAATAAATCCACTGATAGCATTGAAGTTCCCCATCCGAAGGGGAACGCTCTGGTTACTAAAGTAACCCTCGTTCCCCGAGGAGGGGAACGGAAATGCTATATAGCATCACCATAATGATTGTTCCTTAGCTGTAAGTGTCAGTCTCTTCAGCTTAAAAGGATGGCGTTTCCTTGCTTTCCCTGTGCTTATATGCGGAGATAATTTGCAATAAGGCACACGTGCGCAAGCTTTTGGCATTTCATTGGCCCGTTATATACTCTTTCAGACGATTGGCTTTCTGAAACGAAATCCCCATTCGTAGATTAAATAAATCCACTGATAGCATTGAAGGTCCCCTCCTCAGGGAACAAGGGTTACTTTAGTAACCAGAGTGTTTCTCCCGTTATGTCAGCACAATTGCAAAGTAATTTATTTCATTCAAAAGTTAGCATTAAGAGACTTATAATTAATACACAAGTTGTTTGTGTGTGCTCTCTTTCACCAAAAGTTGTCAAAAATAAAGCTGGAGCAGAGGTTTGCTTCTCCCAGAGCAATACTACAGTGTTTTTTTTCCTGGATTAATTTGTTCTAAACTAAACATTTGTGTCAATGATTCATTCACTAAGACAGTTGCTTGCTTTGTTTACAAATGAATCAGCTGTTGTACAGCATCTGATTTAATGAGTTAGTGAACTGTTCTGTAATATGGAGAGTTGCTGCCAAATGTACCAGCACGATTTATTTTTGACACCCCTCTATCAAAATGTACTGTTGTGTATGGTCAATAACGATGCAATTGTCTAAATAGGTACAGTTGAAGTCAGAATTATTAGCCTTTCTGAATTATTAGCCCCTTGTATATTTTCTATCATTTCTGTTTAATGGTAAGATTTCTAAACACATTTCTAAACATAATAGTTTTAATAACTCACTTCTAATAAATGATTTCTATTATCTTTGGCATGATGACAGTGTATAACATTTTACAAAATATTTTTCAAGATACTAGTATTCAGCTTAAAGTGCAGTTAAGGATTAACTATGTTAATTACAGTAGGTTACAGTTTTTCTCAGTGGCTTTGGTGCATTTCTCACAACACTATTTACATTTGCACAACAGTTAATTGTTGTGCATTTCTCAATAAGTTGCATTTCTCAAAGCAATTAGCACAAACTGCAAAATATTGTTGATAACTTGCAAAAGCGTGTCACTTGCTTAAAATGGATAACTCATTCCTCAAAAGTAAGTATTTATGTCAATGAAAGTGTCAGTGTCATCAAGATGAAAAGTCCTGACACCATTGTTTATGAACAAGATAGTCAAATTGCTTTGTTGTGTTTCCATTATGACAATTTACTTTGTAAGTTTGTTCCCATGCAAAAAAGTCAGATTTTGGTGACACTTCCTGAAAATGGTCAAGACAGCACTATATACTATTTGCACAGCCATTTGAAAAAGACAGTAAAGTTAGACATCACTGCATTTAGCGAGGTATCTGAGTATAAGACACTGAATATGTGTGTTTCAGATTTTTACGGCATTTGCTCTTTGCCATTCTAATATATTTACAGCATTGTGCAAAAGAATAAATACACCTTTATTTACAACAAACATAAGCCTCCTTTGGGTAGAGCTGTGCACAACTGTAAACAATATTGCAGTATTGCAGTATATTGGAACTAAACCTACAGTATACATTGGTCTGTAAATCATTCATGAAATTGTTCAATTTAAGAAGACATTTTCAGAAAAAAAAAAAGATTTAAACATTTTTATAAAATTGACATTTGACAGATTTTAACACCTAGGTCAACATTTTTGTATGTAATGACTTAAGTAATGAAATGAGGACTATTACTTTTATATGCAATGACTATTTAGCATTCACAAGTTTTGTTAATTTTGACTAACATGACATAAGCCATGATCATGTTATAAAACAGCAGAGAGTTGTATGAAAGGAATTAATACATGTTCAAAAACATTTGCAATTTGTTGGAAGGAATGAGAAACCAAACACTATGATGTGCGCAAATGACTAATTGTTTTGAGAAATGCTTTAGCTGTTGTGCAAATGTAAATAGTGTTGTGAGAAATGCACCAAAGCCACTGAGAAAAACTGTAAAATAGGCAAGTTGTGTTATTTAGGCAAGTCAATGTGTAACAGGTTTGTTTAGTAGATAACATAAAATGCTCTAGGGGCTAATAATATTGACCTCCATTATTTATTTATTTACTTATTTATTTATTTTATTAAAAACTGCTTTTATTGTAGCTGAAATATATATATATACACCATGTATATATGTCCCCCTGACACATCAACCGTTCCGTTTAGTGTTTTTATTATTGTTATTATTATTATTATTTGTAATTTAAAAATGAAAACCATGACGCATGAACCAAACATCCAGCTGTCCAGCATTTGGGTGACTTATTCCTTTAATCCCTCCATTTTAATCTTGGAATGTAATTTATGCCAGCCATTAATCTTACCCTACACATTAATTCCACCACACATAGGTTTGTATGACCTGTGCCCTTTTGGATCTCAGCTGTGGTGAATCTCATATCGCAGTGTCATCTGCTGTATGCAAATGTATCCAATATCCTTCTTAAGTGAATCGTTTTAAGGAGATGAAGCCTCAAATCAGAAATAGAGCATGACTTATATCAACTCCAATGTGTCAGAGCACATTTTGTGATGCAATAAAAGTACATACATGTTGCTATAGTGCTATTAGCTGTTCTTTTATACAATTTTCACTGTCAGCTGTTTGAGAGGAACCTACAAAACCGACTAAATCAAATGTAGATTTTATAGAAAATGTTTAAATCCACAGAAAGAAGGTTGCTTGTTCAAGCCCTGGCTGGGTCAGTTGGCATTTCTGTGTGGAGTTTGCATGTTCTCCACATGTTCGCATGGGTTTCCTCCGCATACTCCTTGTGGTATAGGTGAATTAAATAAGCTAAATTGGCCGAAGTGTCTGTGTGTGAATGCATGAGTGTAGGGGTATTTCCCAATTTTGTGTTGCGGCTGGAAGGGTATCCGCTGGGTAAAACATATGCTGGATAAGTTGGAGGTTCATTGCACTGTGGCGGTCCATGATATATAAAAGGACTGAGCCCAAAAGAAAATAATGGAATTAATTAGTGTTTAATTCCAAATACTTGAATAATAATGCATCTACAGTAGTTTAACAGCACAGGCAACCAAATTAAACTAACACATAACTTTATAGTGACTGGGCCCATTCAGTAAGTACCTCAATTTAAAGCCAATCTTTCATTACATAGCCGATCCGGTTTTAGTCCTACAGTATTTACTGTTTTTGTCCTAGATTTTATCTAAATCAGGTTCAGTAATAATATTTACAGATTATTCTTTTTAATGTCTCACTTTCAGATTGTTAATGTCATCTGTCCAGTTACACCACAGCATAGCAGCAGGATAAAGCAGGATATTATTTGCTGAGAAGATTTCATAGAAAGGGTCCTAAAATAAGCCTTTCATTTTAAAGAGGATTTGCTGAGGCAATCAGCATGAGTTGGTTTACTGTGGGCTAGGTTGACAAAAGCTAGACAGTGTGTAAAAAAAAATCGAGAAAATCTATGTGGCACACTTTATGCTGATTGTCTGAGTATAATTAATAATCATCTAATAATTAATAATCATCTTTCTGCAGAAGCTTAAATACAATCAAATAAATGCGTAAGTCTTTGTTTTGATAGCACATTAAATGGTTCTTCTCGCATTAGTTTATGCTTTTGATTTGCATTATAGAACCATGATCTTCCAACAACTTTTAACCTTCAGAAGTTCAAAAACGATTTATTATTATCATTTGTAATAACTTTAAATGATATATTGTCTGAGATGGTGTATTATTGTATATTACAGTTCAAAAGTACGTTTTCTGTTATTTTACAGATTTATTTCTCTATTTACAGACTTATTTCTCTACATTATACACTAAAATGTCAAAAAAAAAGTCACTGTTAAACAGTAGAATTGAATTTTCGGCAACAAAAATCGACAGAGCAGAGATCAAGGCCAGGTGTGTTAAGTAAAAGACAGACAGACAGACAGACAGACAGACAGACAGACAGACAGACAGACAGACAGACAGATAGATAGATAGATAGATAGATAGATAGATAGATAGATAGATAGATAGATAGATAGATAGATAGATAGATAGATAGATAGATCATTTATGTGTTTTTTCTACTGATTTCTAAAGCATTATGGACAGGATTGGAATTTTACATTTTACATCATCATTCATTCATCATCATCATCATCTTCATCATCATCATTATTATTATTATTATTATTATTATTATTATTATTATTATTATTATTATTATCGTCGATGTCGTCGTCACCATCATAATAATTTAGAGTGTATTATTGAAAAGATTTTTATTCTACACATGTGACTTATATAAATAATAATATTAATCGCATTTAACTGTCAGTCTTTCATGTATAAAATTATCGCTCCTGACACTAATATGAAACAAATGCCGCATGATCGGAGGTAGAGTGTGTGATGCACCGTGCGTTTCTTGCTGTGGTTTTTACTTACTCTGGTTTCCTGGCAAGGCCGACGGACCGGCACAGTGTCGATGGCGTTTGCGGAACCAAAGACTTGCAGGATGGGCTTTTCTTGTCGTCGTCTGCTGACTCAGGGCTGGACTGACTCGCTTTTAGAGTCGGTGGAGATGTAGGTACCAGCTGCAGATGCTGCGGGTGATGAATGGGTGCTGCTGGCTGCGGCTGCGGCTGTTTCGACGGATGCTGCTGTTGCGGCAGCTGCGGCTGGGTTTGACCGTGACTCCCCGAATGCTGGTGAGGGTGAACGGCCGGGTGCGGGCTGCTAGTAGGCGGGGATGGGTGATGGTGGTGCGGATGATAATGTTGGTGCTGATGCGGATCTCTCAGCTGACGGTTCTCGCCGATCAAATCCTCAACCTTCCTCTCGAGCTCGTCGATCCGCTGCCGCTGGGTTTGAATCAGACTCTGCTGGTTTTGTACAATAGTGGTGAGTTCTTTGAGATAAAGCACGGCTTTCATTGGGTTGTCCAGCAAGCTCTCCATCTCGAAGATTGAAGCCTCTTAAGTCAGGTCAGAGCTGGTCTTCTGGATCCTGAGGCTCTACGAATGCGAGTGATGGTGCTGATGCAGGAGAGATTGGGGAGGAGCTGAGGACGGTTGATGATGTCAGCCCTCTAGCCAATAAAAGAGAAGCATGTTTGTATGCAATACACACTTTCTGATTATGACATCAATTTAAAAGTGCACCAAAAAGTTTTTCCACAATAAAAATTTTACACCTGGGTCGCGTTCAAAATATTCTCCCCCTAAATATACTTATTAATATACAAAATAACTATTATTAAATGCCTGTAATATTAATGTATTGATCTAATTTATATGAATGTAGTTAATAGTAATGTATTACTTTAGTACACTAATGGAGTTAATGCTCAACAAATGATGAATGAACTATTTGCTAAAGCTTAATAAATGATTTACTTGTGTAATGTTATTATAAAGTGTTATAGAGAATCTCACTGTCTGAGGAAGCTCTTAGATTTAAACTAAAATATTTTAACTTACATTTTAAAGCCCAGCAAATTTCTGGGCAAAACACTAAAAGGCAAACAATAAACCCCTGCATAGTATAACTACATACAGTAAAACAATATACAAAAGAAAGAGATCAACCCAATTTCTGTATTGTAAATGAAACTCCAATTTGCACATTTTCATATTGAAGCCTCTGGTTGTTCATTATATGGTCGTTATTTGAGGGTGAAACTATATAACTTGAACTGTCAAACACTACAAACGCTGAAATAAATAACAAATGTCTGTGATATTGCTATATGCCAAACAAATTATAGAGCACATGTGACCACTATTGACCTTATATTCTTCACGTATGAGCAGGCACAGCCATTGGAATCGTTTTGGCTGGAGTCTCACTTCCATTAAAATGAGCTAGTAAGCCTCTTGATGCCTCTTAAACTGATATTTTCTCATTATATTATTCTACTTTTTATGTATAGTCATGGACAGGCTTGTTTGTAGAGCAAGCAGTTTGCTGCTGTTTATCAGTTTGTTTTCTGCTGTTTATTATCCCTAGTTATTTTTCCATGGGAAACTGAATCAGAAGTTTTTAAAGAAACGCGAAAACGGGCGCACTTCCTCAATGCAGAATGAGGTCAAGCATTTAGTTGAGTTAAAAAATAGTATGATTTGTAACCTCTCGAGGCACTGTTATTAGTGGTCTAATAGGAATAATTGTGCACTACAAAAGATTTACATGTGGATAAAATAGTGTAATAGAAAAACAACAGACTCAGCTGTTGTCTCATGCACGTTGTTTATTCTGATTAATTGGCAAATGCATTGAAAGAGGTGTGTTCAAAAAATATCAGTGTGGATTTTTATGAGAGAATTAACACATTCTGAAAAAAATACTGTTGTTAATGATCTTCACAGAATAAAACCTTGCAGTATAAAAATGCTAAATCATTCTCCACCAGTGGGTGGCGAAAATAGATCAGTAATGATCACCTTTCAGGAATGTACAACATTGAACTGCTCAGATGTTGTTGTTTTTTCGTTTCAAATGCAATTAAATAATCTACTTATTTGATTAAATAAGTACAAGTATACTGAATTAAGCCTTTATAAAAAAAATAAGCTCAGATGCTTAATAACTGCAAATAA
The DNA here is from genome assembly GCF_052040795.2 of Danio rerio. NCBI lineage: Eukaryota > Metazoa > Chordata > Actinopteri > Cypriniformes > Danionidae > Danio > Danio rerio. The sequence continues at coordinate 26,997,143 of NC_141024.2, read as the reverse complement.
GCAATGTTCTGAACAAGTCTACATTCTTAAAATAGCATATTACTTTCAAGGGCTACATTGAAAGTAATATGCATATTACTTTTCAAGGGCTAATATGCTCTGTGGCATTGGTTGACTTCAGACACTCAATGTTAAAACCGTAAAAGGAACCCAAAAAAAAAAAAGAAAAAAACCCAGAGATGGCTGCAGTGAAATTCAGCTTATCATCAATGTAATGTCTCACTCTCCCTTCAATAGTGACCGTTCACATACCAGAACTAAACTCTCTCTTTCTCTCTCTCTCTCTCTCTCTCTCTCTCTCTCTCTCTCTCTCTCTCTCTCTCTCTCTATATATATATATATATATATATATATATATATATATATATATATATATATATATATATATATACACACACACACACACACACACACACACACACACACACACACATACATATATATATATATATATATATATATATATATATATATATATATATATATATATATATATATATATATATATATTGTGACAATGCTCCTGTATATGTGGTGATCATTCACATTTCACATGTAGGCAATTAAGGTGCTGTAATGCAGCATTCATGTGCTTGTGGACATTCAGAGAATTGCGCTCATATTATCTGTTGAGATGTTACTGTTATACTTAAATAGTGTGCTGTTCAGTTGTTACTATGTTTATTGTAAAACATCTGTATTCATTATTGTTTATTTGTTTCAGAAACCACACATACATCCCCTTTGTATGCCTTCAATCTAAAAAATCCGGGGTTAATTTTTCTACCCAAATGTGAGGTTAGGCATTTGGGTAATTTTTGGGTGTTATTTTCACAGTCTTGGGTAGTTTTGGGTAGTGCTATGTAACCCAAACTTGGGTTATTTTCTGGGTAATATATGCTAAGAGTTTAATCAATGCAACCCTAGCACCACACAGACACATCAACCCAGCTTCTTGGGTCAAATCAACTCACAGCAGGGGCAGACTAGGATGCCACATATTATATATGTATACAGTATATATATATATATATATATATATATATATATATATATATATATATATATATATATATATATATATATATATATATATATAAAATTTTCCAAACATTTATAGACATAATGTAATACTGACAGCTATAATACTAATTTGTTTAAATGCAATGAAAATAGTGAAACTTAAACCCAGATTCCTTGCATTTTCATATAATTAAAATTAGATTTTTTTCTGAATTTTCAAATTTCTTACTACCACCTTTTGTACACCTGTAATCAAAGCTGCACATTTCCCACTGTACTTCAGAGACGCTGAGTCAAAACAACACACCTGCTGGTGTCATGTTCACCAGCGATCACCTGCCTGCCTCTGACCATCTGCATGTTAATTTGACTTCGACTCTAGATTGCCCTCATACGTCTGGTTGCCCCTGTATTGACCACTCGTCTGACGATTCTAATAAACCTGCACGTGGACCCAAAAACTTTTGTTGTTGGTGTAACTCCCCGTGGTCACAGCTGGGTCATCTTTCGCGGGCATTTTTGGATTACCGGCAGGAGGAGGAAGGCGCATTTTGAGCAGGCTCTTATCATCATATCATTTCGATACCTAATGGCAAAATGTACTTTTCTGAATCTAAAATATCTTATATGATGAACTATCATAGCCTTAATAATCCAAGGTTTGCCTAAACAGGGGGCCCACGCACGAGTCGCTTCCATCAAATTTTATTTTATTTTGTGACCTGCATGTACGTTATTATATTATTATTGTCCAAGTCCAACAAATGAATCATTTGAAGTTAACATTACATGATCCCGTCATCTACAGTGTTGGGCTAGGCGATCTGCACCGTGCACGCTGCCCGGTTCTTTTGATTACTTGTGAGCGCCCGTGCTGTGTCTGAGCACGGTTTGATTCGGCAGCCCATGCCCAGTAAAGAGGTGAATATCACAGCAAATGTGAACATTTCTCAGCAACAAAAGAGAAGAATTAGCAAAAGACTACAAGAGGGAGCCACTCATCACAAACTACTCCAAATAATGAACCATAAAGCAATGTTTATTGTTCGGATATCACTACTGCTTTTTACGGAAACGATCAAAACAAAATGAATTACCCTTTTGAGTGTGATGCTTTAACTATGAACAAATAACAATGTGATTTGAGGTAAAAACTATGGATTTAAAATCAGATTCATTCAAGGAAACGTTTATTTGTTTAGCTAGCCACTAAACCAGGTTTAATCAATTCAAAGACAGTTCTATTGTATTAATAGACAGCAGCAATTTTCATGAGAAATTTAAACTGCATGTTAAGTTGTTGAGTTGTGTTTTTGGTGGGACTCATGGTAGGAGAATAGTGATATCTATTTAAATTAAATATTAAGTATAGTTAAAATAAATATGAAAAAATAAACTTTTTTCTAAAGACTTTTGTAAACTATTTCCTAAAGAATGGAATTTTGAAATTCTGAGTTTACTCAACTCTTGTGAGCATGAATGCATTTTTTGCATTGATATAATAAAACAAAGTTTTAATCCATTTTTTTTTTTTTTTGTTTAATTCAGACCCACACTAAACTGTCATAGTGGCAAGCCACAGCCTTTCGCTTAAGGTAAACACTTTTGTCTCATCTGGCATGTATATCTATTTTTTTGGCTGCTATGCCCATTGCTATTATCACTGTGGAATTAAAAAACTTTGTCATCAGTTACTCTCTTGTTTGTACACTATTTAACTGAGTTTAAAACATCATCTAAATGAAATCTAAATCTTTTAAAAAAATGATTATGGGGTTTAATCTATAATAAATTCAATTTTTAAAATGAACAAATTGTTATATTTAAATAAATACTTTTTTACTAGGGGTGACGCAGTGGCGCAGTAAGTAGTGCTGTCACCTCACAGCAAGAAGGTCTCTGGTTTGAGCCTCGGCTGAGTGAGTTGACGTTTCTGTGTGGAGTTTGCATGTTCTCCCTGCGTTCGTGTGGGTTTTCTCCGTGTGCTCTGGTTTCCCCCACAGTCTAAAGACATGCGATCCAGGTAAATTGGCTAGGCTTAATTGTCCGTAGTGTATGAATGTGAATGAGTGTGTGTGGATGTTTCCCAGAGATGGGTTGCAGCTGGAAGGGCATCCGCTGCGTAAAAACGTGCTGGATAAGTTGGCGGTTCATTCCGCTTTGGCGACCCTGGATTAAAAAAGGGACTAAGCCAAAAAGAAAATGAATGAATGAATAAATGACTTTTTTACTAACTTAAACTCGTGCTATTTCAAAATGTTTAACTTTCTTTTGTGGGATACTGAAATATTGAATTGATGGCTGAATAATGCATCATAAATAAAACTTTGCTGAAATGAAGTTCCGTTTTATGTTTTAGGTGATCTCTGTGTGCTTTAATAGATTGCTTTCTACATAAGTTAAATGAATGGCAGCTTCCAGAACTTTGTAGCTTTTAAGGTAAGCTTTCCTGTTATGTCCTATTTGTCTTGTGCTTTTTATGCAAATGGTGTAAATTGATCATCACAAAACTGACATGTATAACCTTTAAATTGACGCTCAGACAATTTAGATTATTTAATTCGCCAATAGCGCATGTCTTTGGACTTGTGGGGGAAACCGGAGCACCGAGAGGAAACCCACACCAACACAGGGAGAACATGATTTTGCTTGAGGAAGAGTATTACTTTATGTTCACACATATGTACAGTCAAAATTAATATATTATGAATATATGGTTAATTTTGACTAAAAACACTGCTTTGTAACAAACAACTGTTGAGGTATTTTGGTGTGCAGTTGGATTTATGTGCAAACAGCTTTACCAAACCATGAGGTATTTTGTAGTTGATAAATTTTTTTTAAATGTTAAAACATTTGGCATTTTAAATTCATGTGCAGTTGAATTCATGTAAATTGTTAAATGTTTTACCTTGAGGTAATTTGGAGAAATAACTTAAAACCTCAGGCAGCCCATGTATATGAAATAAATTGTTTTGAATACAGTTTATAATATGTATTTACTTATGTATGATCTCTTAAATTTTTAGTTGATGTAAACTGTATTTACAAAATGTAATGTGCTGAACAATTTTAATGGAACAAAAAATAAAGTTATTATAAAGCAATATTGACCTGTTTTATTTTTATGTGATTTAAATTATATTAAAAGAAAACAAAAAAATACATTTAAAAAATAACCTATTTATTATATCAAATTAATCTGTTATTTAAGTAAAAATGACCAATTATTGTGTAGAAAAAATAACCCAATTGTGGGGTTAAAAATAATGTGTTCTGTCTCATATTCAGCCAGCAGTAGGGTTAAAACAACCAAATTTGGGTAGTTTTTAGCCCTGTGTTTTTTAGTGTGTACCAAGTCCTTCAGTAAATCAAAATCACAACCAAATATCCTGAGTGCCTCTCTTCAATTAAGGAACCATTTTACTCAGTTCTGACCGACTGCCTATTGTGTTTCACGCTCTAAACAATACATCCACGAACCCCTCCATTTTAAGTGGTTCTTCGATCTGTATTGTGAATCACAGTAAAGAGATGATGTCCAATTCTGGGCCATGATCCTTTTGTTGTTTGACCTAAGTGACAAATGGGACAGCCTGCACATCTAGAAGATTATGAAGTTCAGGCATCAGACTTTGTGAAGAGAGCACCAGTATCTAATTGCCTTAGTGAGTATGCCATAGAAGCAGCCACACCTATGTCAGTGAATGGATCTACGAATATCCTGCTAGTTGCTGGAAAGCCCACTGCCCCACTCAATGCCAAATGCCTGCTTCAGAGTCCAAGCCCAACTCTATTTAGCATAGAGAGAAGTCACATGCCTACTGTCCTTTTTGTGACAACTGTAGTCACTTCCTCAGTGGGTGTCTTAATTTCAAGGAGCAAACTAAAGAACAGAAGGAGGCATGGATTTGTAAGAACAATAGGTGCTAATGGTGTAGATGCAATCATCATGCATCCAGATATATATTAAAGGGTCTCTGCAAGACCTGCAACAGGAAAAAAAACTGCTTGTATTGCATTATCTGAATGAGAGAGTTGTCAGTACTAGTGATGAGACTGAACCCAAGGAGAACTCATATCTTGTGAGTACCATAAAAAACACCTTATATGCAGACTGTTCAATTGGCAGTCGTAGAGTGCTTTTGAAAGCGAGTAAGTGATCATTGCAAATGGGAATATTTGCTGTGTTGGGTGATGGGTAAAATAGGACAATTTTATTCCATGCTGCAGTTCAGCAACTGAAACTCAAGGGCCAGCCAGAGGACCTCAAACTGCACACTGTGAAACAAGATCAACAGGTGCTTCATGGGGCAGCTGTCTCCTTCACAATTTTACCAGTGTCCCACCCCCACAAGAAATGTCTGATTCAGCATGCCTTTGCAGCCGAATGACTGAGTTATGCTGAACACACTCATCCAGTAGCTTCCCTACAGAAGAGATACAGACATCTACTGTCGCTGACCTCCCATTGCAGCAGAGCTCAGCACACACCAGTGCTTCTTTAACTCTGTACTCCCTAACACAGACTTGTTTGCTCGTGTTGAGAGATTACAGCAGATGAATGTAATTCCCTATCACAACAACAAAATAGTAACACAATCTAAACTAGACAAGGCAGACATCAGTCTGTTGCAAGAGAAGATGTGAGAGTAGAAGTAGAGGGCACGATGGGATATGACACACTGCTCCTTCGAATGTAGAGTTTCTCTAGGTTAAAGAAAGCAGGTTATGTGGTTAAGCTAAAACCAAAAGAAATGGATGGCTTCAGAGAGGGACATCACCAACCATATGGTGCAGCCCAATAATGAGAACAGAGTTGTCTACAACTGCTCCTTTAACTTGAAGGCCGCAGCCTTAATGAGTTTCTCCTAGCAGGCCCCTCACTAAGTCCATCACTGCTGGCAGTGCTGCTTCGTTTCTGAGAGCACCGTGTTGCCATAAGTAGTGATATTCACGCAATGTTTCACCAAGTCAGGCTGCTCCCTGATGACATGTCCTAACTCTGATTCTTGTTGCGAGACTTGAAGCCTGATCTACTCCCTGAGGTTTACCAGTGGCAGGTACTCCCCTTGCAGTCCCCGCTGTGCCACATATTCCCTGCAGACTCGCATTATAAACAGACTCACAGTCCTCAGGAAGATTAATGTATAGAGGTAATAGATAAATAATTCTATGTTGACAATTGCCTCCACAGTCTTCATTTTCCCAGAGGCTAAATACCTGGTTGACAAACTTTGTACCCTCCTAGCCAGTGGGAGTTTTGAGCTTTGACAATGGGCTAACACTTGTCTGTCTGTTATTACTCATCTCTTATCTGAATCCAGATCTAGTACCTGTGAACTGTGGCTCAGCTAAGACCAACAAGAAGTGCACAGAGCAAACAATTAGTTTAGAGTTACAGTGCCATGGCTGCTATCTATTGTGGCATACTATTACAGTTGTGCGTTCATCAAAAATGATCACTGTTTATATAGCTGTTATTGCTGATGATCAGCTGTAATTCTTCATTCAATTCATAACAAAGAAATGTATATATGAATTTTATAAAAATTAAAAAATATATAAAAATATTGGCTCAGTGCAGTCGGTTTATTTTAGTCCAAACTAACCAATGTGTTGTGCCAGCTTGGAATGCTCAGTTTGGGTAATTCATATCCGAACAGGGTGGATAGTGCCTCATATACTGTAAATGTCCACCTCTGCTTATGACACAACTTTCTCATAATTTCGAAGCAGAACTATTGTTGTCCAGGGATTTGGCTTTATTGTTTGTATTATTATTGTTATTGTTTTTATTATTATTATTATTATTATTATTAACCTACAGTAGATAAAGAAAAGAGAATAAAATATTTACAATATTTTAGATATTAGAACATTTTAGTAAACCAGGCAGGCAGTAGAGTAGTGGTAGTGTAGTTCTACTTAAATTAAATTGACTCAGTTGAGTTCAGTTTATTTAATTCCAGTGTAATACAAATGTCACATTACAAATATAAAATTATTCATTACAAACAAGTATTTAATTAAATATCCATTTTAAATGTATTAATGACTAATCGTTTTCTTATATATATATATATATATATATATATATATATATATATATATATATATATATATATATATATATATATATATATTTAGCTTAGTAATAGGTTAAATGTGTGAATTAAGAATACAGTTACATTTCTGTTTTTTTTTTTTTTTTTTTAGAGCTCAGATCTGAGTCATTGACTCTACCAGCTGCTGTTTATTATCAGGTTCATCATTATGAATCATCTTATTATCAGTGTGAATGACACTGCAAACATTGCATGAGTGTAATACTGTAACATATGTGCTTATATTTCATAGCTGTGAATTCTGACCGGTCAATTGCAGCACTGAGTGGTTGATTATTACAGTGCGCATGTTACTCATAACAAAATACAGCTGGCACTTGATGTCTTTTCTGTCAGTCATGGAATAACAAGAAATGTTACAATACAAGTTATAGTTAATTAGTTGGTTATGTTACGCAAAGTTGTTGCAATAGATGAAAGGATAAAATGTTAATATTTTTAGTGATAGAAGGGGGGGTAGGGGTTAAATGATGCTTTTTAGAAAAAAACAAAAAGTTGCAGGCACGTGCACAGGAAAGGCTCAACTGGTGCAGTAAATATGCCCTTTTATCTCTTGGATAAAAAGTATCCCTCAAAATGAACAAATGTGCCTCTTGGTCTTCAGTTCGCGATCTTCAAGAGCTCCCTAAGTGATCACTCCTTGTGTCATGTTGACTTCATTCACATACAATGTAACCCTTTATTGTTTAATCTCCGTCAACACAACACAGTATAGGTCAACTGTGTAACAGATTCAGTAAAACTTAAAAAATAAAAAAATAAAAAAAAGCAATAGCACCGATTCATGTCAGAATTCATGTCTAGAACAATTTTGTAGTCTTCCCTGTGATTTAGATAATTAAATATGTGGGTTTTTATCCCTTGATTTGCTAACATTCAATTAACTCTGGACAAATTTTTATTCATAAAAAATCAGTATTCACTGCTGGTGGTAGATCCTTTTTTCATATTTGGCACCTAAATACTGGTACAACATTCCTAGTGGAAGGCAGACACACTTCAATTTAAATGTAGAATAAAAGACACATCTTTTTGCGTACAAACAGAAATGCATAAGTTTTATGTCCAAATCCTTTAAAAAAATGTTATTATGCTGCATTAATCAGGACAGCCAGACCTAGAAATACTTCCCAAAATACACTAATATGAATGGCTGTCCCTTTTTATTCGGAGGTTCACATAATCCTGGACACAGCCTATATCTAGAAATATTGGTTTTAGCTTGTTTGTTTTTGTTCACAAGGCCTCAAACGTCGTTTGTACTGGTGCTGTAACGAGGATTCTGACAACGAGGGAATGAATGGCTATTAACATGGTGTAAAGAACAGAAATTGCTCTTTGCTAATAACTGGAATCTTTTCTGGGATCGTCCTAGGCTCTTCCGTGCTGACGGCCTGCACCCTAGTCGAGCTGGAGCTGAACTCCTGTCAGACAACATCTCCAGATTACTTCGCACCATCTGACTAGCAGGTAAAAATTCACAAAATTCACATTATAGCCACATAGACTCTTGTTCATCCCACTTAAACATCAGTAATGCATATCTGGCGAATCCTATAGAGACTGTGTCTGTACCGCGTATTATTAGATTAAGAAATAAACGTACTGTGTGCTCCAGAATAAATCTATTAATAATCAAACCAGAAAAACCAGTAAAAAGTGAAAATACAAATTTTGTAAAGCTTGGTCTCCTAAACATCAGGTCACTTGCAACTAAAGCACTTATCATAAATGAAATAATAACAGATAACAATCTTAATGCACTCTGTCTCACTGAAACCTGGCTGAAACAAAATGACTATATTAGCTTAAATGAAGCAACGTATATATCCATGAGGCTCGTCAAACTAGTCATGGTGGTGGAATTGCATCAATCTTTAGTGATTTCCTTAATGTTAATCAGAGAAACGGACTTATGTTTAGCTCCTTTGAAGTATTAGCGCTTAATGTTCAGCTTCCAGATACTATGCAAAAACCTCTGTTATCTCTCGCTTTAATCACCATATATAGACCCCCAGGGCCCTATGTCAATTTTCTAAAAGAGTTTTCTGATTTTATTTCTGACTTACTGGTTAAAACTGATAAAATGCTAATTGTAGGTGACTTTAACATCCACATAGATGACGCTAATGATACATTAGGGCTCGCGTTTATGGATTTAATACACTCACTTGGGATAAAGCAAAAAGTTGTGGGTCCAACCCATCGCTTAAAGCATACATTAGATCTAATTCTGTCTTATGGAATCGAGGTTATTGATGTAGACATTATACCACAAAGTGATAATATTACAGACCACTACCTTACTATATAAGCTGTGTTTATCTGAAATTAGCAAACCCGCTCCAATACTCCGCCCTAGCAGAACTATTGTTCCGTCAACCAAAGATGAATTCATAAATAACTTACCTGATCTTTCTCTATTTCATAATGCACCCGCAAACTCAAATGATCTTGATGTAGTAACCAGCAGTATGGATGCCATCTTTACTAGCACACTAAATACTGTGGCACCCATCAAATTAAAAAAGGCTAGAGAGATTAAAACTACACCATGGTATAATAGTCATACTTGTGCGCTCAAAACAGCAACCCGCGCCCTGGAACGTAAATGGAAAAAAACATTTATATGAATATTTATACAAATATATAAATGAAAATTTGTCAGGGTCGGGTGAGGGGAAAAGGAGCAAGGACTCAATTGCAACAAATAAGGGTTTTATTAATAATAAAGTAAAAACAAAAGGCAAAACGAAACTACCCTGAGGGGGAAAACATTAACAAAACACACAAACTTAGCTGGACTGACAAGACAAGGCAAGACTGGAGCAGGAACACGGGGAGTGTAGACAACAAACTGGCAAAGGACTGAAAACATGTGGGGGATTATAAAGCAAAAATTAAATTGACACACAGGTGAACACAATTAACTAATAATGGGTTAACAAGGAGGGTGGGACTAGACAATAGACGGGAGAGCGCATGACACAGAGAGACAATACAAGCCATGCGCTCACATAACACAACACTGAAGCACACGACAAAAACACGTGACCACAATGTAAACACCGAGTCACGTGCTTTGACAAAAGACGCAAGACACGAGCACATGATGAATGAAAACACTCACCGTGCGCTCACACATGCAGCATGCATGCTTCATCCCAGCGCCGACCAAAACCGAAACCAACATGACTTAGACGCTGAGAATGAAACACCACGCTGCTGACAGACGAAAACACAAACACGAGTACAAGAGCGCACGCATCTGAGGGACGCAGAGCGCGCGAGCGGCCGCGTCAAGCAGGAGCGCGCACACTCTGCGTACACCCACGACGGCGCGCGCGCACACAGAGACAGAAACAGGACCAGACACAGGTAGTGTCCGAGATCTGCCACCAAAACAAGAATTTACAAGACCAGAGTGGCAGAACCCTGACAAAATTATATATTTCAACTAAACCTGACGAGCCGTCTGAACTGTCTAAACTAACTGAGAGTATCAAAGACATTAAAGACTGGATGACCAACAATTTTCTTCTCTTAAACTCGGACAAAATAGAATTATTACTTATTGGGCCTAAATCTTGTACACAGCAGATCTCGCAACTCAATCTACAATTAGAGGGATACAAAGTTAGCGTTAGCTCTACTATAAAAGATCTGGGTGTCATATTAGACAGCAATCTAACTTTTGAAAACCATATATTCCATCACAAAAACTGCCTTCTTTCATCTCAGAAATATTGCTAAATTATGAAATATGCTATCCATCTCTGATGCAGAAAGGCTAGTCCATGCTTTTATGACTTCGAGGCTGGATTACTGTAATGCTCTATTTGCTGGCTGCCCAGCATCCTCTGTTAACAAACTTCAATTAGTACAAAATACAGCAGCCAGAGTTCTTACCAGGTCATATGATCATATCACCCCAATGTTATCCTCCTTACACTGGCTGCCTGTTAAGTTTCGTATTGAATTTAAAATATTACTTCTCACCTATAAAGCTCTAAATAATCTAGCTCAACCAACCTTCTGTCTCGCTACAATCCAACTCGCTCTTTAAGATCTCAAAACTCAGGGCTTCTGGCAGTACCTAGAATAGCAAAATCGAGTAAAGGAGGTTGAGCACCCATAAAGGAGAAGTCCTTTATGGCTCCTACACTCTGGAATAGCCTTCCTGATAATGTCCGAGGCTCAGACACACTCTCCCAGTTCAAAACTAGATTAAAGACCTATCTGTTTAGTAAAGCATACACTCAATGCATAACCTAGCGTGTTCCACACAGGCTTCTGCATCTTGCTTATATAAACTATGAACAGCAGCTACGCTAATTATTCTCTATTTTCACCTGGGGATACTCATCCCGAGGTCCTCAGGTTATGCAGAGTCACTGATTGGATCCAAGACCAGCGACGAAATGATCCCAAGGTTTCCATATCCGGGACCAGGCCATATCCTGAGCTGCTGCTGCGCTGATGGTCATGGTGAGTGGAGTCTGATTCCAGCGACTCTCCAGGAACAGACGAGTCTTCGCTGGGGCCAGCTTCCAGCCGCAACTGCGGTGACTGAAGCTCTGCACAAGACTTTTGGCCAGCGGAGAATTTAAAATGGTCGTGCCCAACTGAGACTGGTTCTCTCAAGGTTTTTTTTCTTCACTGCTATCAGGTGAAGTTTTTTTTACCTCTCCGCTGTCGCCACTGGCTTGCATGGTTCAGGATTGGTAGAGCTAAGCATGGATGAATTTGCTCTTCAGTGTTTGAACTCTCAGTAATGATTTTAAATCACACTGAACTGAGCTAAACTGAACGTTCGAGGTTACAGAAGTAACCCTTCGTTCCCCGAGGAGGGGAACGGAAGTGCCATAGAGTGGATTGATTGAAATCCACGAAATGGGAGGATTCGGTTCAGAAGCGACTTGTCTGAAAGAGTATTGAACGGGCCAATGAATGCAATGAATTGGCAGCGTAAGCTTGCACAGGTGTACTTCATTGCCAATCATCCCAGCATATAAGCACACCTGGAGCGAGCAGACGCCATCCTTTTAAGCTGAAGAGACTTTCAAACAGCTAAGGGACAGTCATTATGGCGACGGAGTATGGCACTTCCGTTCCACTCCTCGGGGAACGAAGGGTTACTTCTGTAACCTCGAATGTTCCCCTTCGGTTGGGGAACTTCAGTGCCATAGAGTGGATTGATTGAAATCCACGAAATGGGAGAAGTATGGAAAGCGCCATAATGACTGCACCTTACCAACGCCCCCGATGAGGGGATTGTCAAGCAAGCGTGACGCACCCACATCATGGGAGGCTCGGTCCTCCAACGTGTCCCTGGCCCTAATTTATCCTACTTCAACAGAAGTTTTACGGATTTAGATATATTTTTGGGAAGTCGTGAGCATCTAGATAATTCTAGGAAAATACGACAGTACGTTGGGAAGCGTGCAATCCCGATAGGGAGGACGCTGCGGAGGCCATCCGTTACCCAAGGGGGGATAGATGGCAGAATTACATATGGACTAGCCCTAAAAAGGGGGAGTACGCATAGCAAAAGAGTGGTTAGCGGGGAGGGAAGACACGGGTCCGCCCAGGGGGGGGGACTTAACCGTGGCGGAATAAGCATATGGGATCGCCTAGTGGGGATCACGCATAGCAGGCACCTTTACCCAAAACGCGGGCTGACCAGCGGGCAGACCTACAACGTAGTGGGCCAGCAAGTGACTCCTCCGCTGAGTCAGTGCTGGGGGCCACGGAGGAATCTGCAGGGCTCACCTGACGGGGAACTTTACTGACAGATAAAAAGGCGCACGTACCTCCGTGTTAGGGAGAATGGCGCAGCAAGCGTGTTTCAACACCCTACCGAATTGTTTCCTCAATCACCAAGGGTTACCTAATACCCTTGAGGAAACCGGCTCCACTCGCAGATTGTAAAACCTTGCAAATGTGTTGGGTGTCACCCAGCCTGCAGCTCTACAGATGTCTGTTAGAGGGGTGCCGCGTGCGCGCGCTCGAGAGGATGCGAAGCTCTGAGTGGAGTGCGCACGCGCTCTCGGGGGACGCGGCTCATCTCGGCTCTGATAGTGAAAGAAAGGCATCCACAGTCTAGTGGGAACTTATTTCGGTACGGCACTTCCCTGCTGCCGACCGCTATAACAGACGAAGAGCTGCTCAGATGATCTAAACTCTGAGTGCGGTCCGGATAATACGCAAAACGCGAACTGGACAATAAAGAAGGGCTGGGTCTGCGTCCTCCGAGGGCAGCGCTTGCAGGCTCACTACCTCGTATTAAAACAAAGTGGTAGGAACCTTGGGCACATTTCGCGGGCGGGGTCTCAGGACGTGAGAGAAAGCCAGCCCAATTACAGGCACGAGTCACTGACCGAAAAATGCCTCCGGGTCCCCGACCCTCTAATCGATATCAACGCGACCAGCAGAGCTGTCTTCAGGGACAGAAAGATACTGAGTCGAGGATCAAAGGGATCTGACGCGGCTTGTGTAGCGAGGGCGAGATCCTAAGAGGGCATGAGAGGGGGCGGGGTGGATTAATTCGCTTAGCGCTCCTGAGGAACCGGATGATGAGGTTATGTGTTCCCACGGTGCTGCCAGCCACCGCGTTATGAGAGCGGAGATGGCAGCCACGTAACCTTGAGTATGGAGGGCGACAGCCTGCTCTCCAGCTTCTCTCGGCGTAAAGAAAGCACAACGCTGATCTGGCAAATTACGGGGGTCTTCTCAGCGAGAGACACACCATTCAGTGAATAGACTCCACTTCAGGGCATAGGCGCGCTCGGGGAGGGGGCTCTAGCCCGAGTGACGGTATTAGCCACCGCAATCAGAGGTTACCTAAGTCTTCCTCGCGTCTAATGACCTCCAAGATCGGCGAGGGTGCCAGGTGGTGCCCTGTCCCTGAGAGAGTAGGTGCTCTCTCGAAGGGACTGCCAGGGGAGGGCTATCGCGAGGGAGAGCTCTGACATCCAGGTCCGGTTGAGCCAGAGGGGCGCAACCAGCAACCTGTTCCTCGTCCTCCCTGACCTTGCACAGTAACTGCGCGAGCAGGCTCACTGGGGCAAACGCGTATTTGCGCGTGCCCCGAGGCCAGCTGTAAGCCAGTGCATCCGTGCCGAGAGCACTCGGTCAGGGAAAGAACAACTGGCAATGAGCGATCTCGGGGGAAGCAAAAGATCGATCTGGGCTTCCCCGAATCGCGCCCATATCAGCTGAACAGACTTGGGGTGGAGTCTCCATTCTCCAGGACGCAAGGCTGCCGTGAGAGCGCATCGGCTGCACGGTTGAGCTTGCCTGAATATGAATGGGGTTTAGCGATTTTAGCCGCGGATGACTCCAGAGGAGCAGACGGCGGGCGAGCTGAGACATGCGGCGAGAGCGCATACCCCCCATACGGCTGATATACGCCACCGCCGCCGTACTGTCCGTCCTGACCAGCACGTGTTGCCACTCCAGCACCGGAAAAAAATGGTGGAGAGCGAGGAACACTGCCAACAGCTCCAGGCGATATGCCAATGCAACTGGGTACCTTTCCACAGGTCCGCAGCCGCATGCCCGCAACGCACAGCCCCCCAGCCCGTGTTGGAAGCGTCTGCTGAAACAACAACAAGACTGGACGCCTGTTCTAGAGACACCCAGGCCTGTAGGAACGAGGGGTCGCTCCAAGGGCTGAGGGCGCGGCGACACAGCACAGTAACAGAGACTCGGTGTGCGCGCGCGTGCCATGCGCGTCTGGGGACTCGATCATGAAGCCAGTGCTGAAGTGGTCTCATATAGAATAATCCAAGCGGCATGAAGCGGCTGCGGATGCCATATGCCCCAGGAGCCTCTGAAATAGTTTCAGTGGGACCACTATTTTACTGTCGAGCTCTCTCAGACAGTACAGCATCAGCTGAGCGCGCTCTCCGAAGAGGCGCGCTGCCATGGTGACCGAGTCCAGCTCCAGCCCGAGAAAAGAGATCCTCTGCACGGGGGCGAGTTTGCTCTTTTCTCGGTTGACCTGAAACCCCCACAGGTGGAAGTGCCAGAGCACTTTGTCTCTGTGCATAATCAATTGCTCCGAGAGAGGGCAAAAATCAGCCAGTCGTAAAGAAATCGAGTATGCAGATGCCCGCGAGCCGAAGGGGCGCTGAGGCACCCTCCGCGGGCTTGGTGAGGACCCGCGGAGACAGAGAGAGCCCGAAGGGGAGGGCTTTGTATTGCCAAGCTCGACCTTCAAACGCAAACCGCAGAAACTGACGGTGGCGAGGAAGAGTGGAGGATACGCGTCCATCAGGTCTAATGCTGCAGACCAACCCAGAGGACGAACGCACCGGAGGATGCGCTTCCGCGTGAGCATTCTGAACGGCAGCTTGTGCAGGCAGCGGTTTAAAACGCGCAGATCTAGGATTGGCCGTGACCCACCACTCTTTTTGGGCACGATGAAGTGTGGGCTGTAAAACCCGCTCTCCATCTCGGCTGGAGGGAGCGGCTCGATTGCATCCTTCGCCAGGAGGACAGCAATCTCCTCTCGCAAGACAAGGGCGGACAGGGGGCTGACCCTGGTGAATACACACCCGCGACTTGGGGAGCCGTTTCGCGAACTGAATCGCATAGCCGAGTCTGATTGTGCGTATGAGCCACCGCGAAGAGCTGGCCCGCGCTAACCAGGCAGGCAGAGCTCCCGCTAATGGACTCATCGCTACAATCGCTGACGTACCAGCAGTGGGGCAGCGCGGAGTGAATGTGCTGATCCGGGAAGCTCGCGGATCCCACGGAAAAGCTGGAGGTGAGATATTTGCTCTCACTCCGAACCCGAGCTCCGGAGGGGAGGCTCGAGGGGTGGGAGAAAGGAGACCGTCCTCCCAGCGCTCGTGAGCCACTGGCGAAACGCACCGAATCTGCAAGCTAGAAAGCATAGCGTCCCAGACTGGCAGATTTCGGGCTGTCACATCCGGGAAAGTGGAAAGTGCCCTTTCATAATGTTTTCATGGCCTGCTTCCGAGGTGCCCGACGCGCTCGCTTCGCCAGAGGCGTGTGCGGGGGCGGAGCAGCTCTCGTAGGCGGGCGCCTTCTGCGAGGAGCAGGTATGAATGGCACGGCGGGCGGAGCGGGCTACGGACCGCCGATAAGACATCACCCATCAACTGCTCTCTCACCGCCTTGAATTCCTGGGTGAATTCACAGACGGTGTCGCCAAACATGGCTTGGGATATGGGGAAAGTCAAGAAAGCGGACTTTGTCGACTTCGCGCATATCAGCCAGGGGTGGCGCTCCTGGATCACTAATGTGGACATCGTCCTCCCCAACGCACACGCAGCGGACTCAGTAGTCCGAAGAGCTAAGTTGGCGGCGGTGCGAAGCTCGTAAGCCTGGGTTGGACCCACCCTCGTGCAGCTCGGCCAGCGCCTGCGCTAGGTAGCGCTGGTAGGTGGCTATCGCATGCAAGGTGGAAGCAGCCTGGCCCGCAGCTATGTAAGCTCTAGCTCCGAGGGAGGTAGATAACTTACAGGCTTTGGATGGGAGACGAGGCGGACCCCGCCAAGAAGAGGCGCCGCGCGGATTTACCGCCATCGCGCACTCAACCTGAGGAATCGCCACATACCCCCTGGCTGTTCCACCGTCAAGAGTGGTTAGGGTGGAGGGACACGCAGCACGAGCAGAAAAAAGTGCTTTACAAGACCGCGTGAGCCTACTGTGCACCTCCGGGAAGAAGGGAACGCCCCTCTAGTCGGTCCAGCTGCGGAGCTGGGGGATAAACCATCTCCAACCCACGGCCGAAGCAGCCCGGGAAAGCACGGCTAACATGTCCGTTTCAGGATCCGTAGTGACAGCGCTCACCAGCCCGAAGGGGGCGAGCGGGTCTGGATCATCATCGGACAATGAAAGCCCACCCTCCGATGCCGCGGTGGACGTCTGGTCTCCGGTGTCATCGGGCGTAAGGGCTACCATCTGTTAGACGGATCGCTTCCCCCGCCCGAAGCTTGGATGGAGCGCTTAGAGGAGCGGGAGGTCCGCGGGCCCGTGGGCGACGGATTATCTCTCGCTGAAACCCTCAGATCTGCCCGAGTGCCCGCTGCAGAGCAGGGGACAACTGGGGTGGTTCGCCCTTTCGCAAAGGCTAGCCGCGATCTTTACTGCGCAACAGTCATGGCATCGCAATGACGACATGAACTGCCCGCGAGCAGCGCATTAACATGCTGGACCCCCCAGACATGCAACGCAGTGATCGTGCCCATCATCCGAGTACAGGAAACCACCGCATCCAGAAACGCACAGTCGGAGCGCCGTCCTGAAAAGGACGTGCTGCACGACTGTGCTGCTCTTCCTGTGAAGTTTGCAACTTTATACACACCACTCTGACGGACCGGACCCAAAGAACGCCAGGCAAGGGAGAAACCCAGCTCGACCGTCTGCCGCTGCATGTACACACTCTGGACCGGGAGAATGCTCTCGTTGAGGAACCCTCATCGACTCGATCAGAAAGTCTCTGAAGCGAAAAGGATGGCGTCTGCTCGCTCCAGGTGTGCTTATATGCTGGGATGATTGGCAATAAAGTACACCTGTGCAAGCTTACGCTGCCAATTCATTGCATTCATTGGCCCGTTCAATACTCTTTCAGACAAGTGGCTTCTGAACCGAATCCTCCCATTTCGTGGATTTCAATCAATCCACTCTATGGCACTGAAGTTCCCCAACCGAAGGGGAACTAAACTTAAACACTAAAAACTGAACTACACTGTTCCAGTTACTATGACCATTTATGTGAAGCTGCTTTGACACAATCTACATTGTAAAAGCACTATACAAATAAAGCTGAATTGAATTGAATTGAATCTATTTGCAGTATGTGTATTAAGCACTGTTTAACAACAAACAGGTACAATGTACTGGTAAATTAACTCACATGAACCATAAATATATGGAGTCAGAGGAGAAAAGCAAGAGGTCTGGGCAGGCAGCAAGGCAAACGAGGTGTAAATTCGAGTTGGCAACAGGAGATCCAGACATCCCAAGTCTCCCGGAAGTTCTGGGAGTCTCCCGCAAATGCATAGAGACTCCCAGATGCCCATAAACGAATGATGATCTCCCGGAATTTGTGTGTCTCCTGCGCGGTCCTTAAATAGTCTCCACCAAATCTCTCCCAGCTCTTCACGTACGTCACGCGCAACTCACCCTCACTGCTCTTCAGGTACATCGCACGCACATGCCTCCACCTCTCTTCAGCTACATCGCGCGCACACATGTCTCCGCTTTGCAGATAAAAGAGGTCACCGGCTGGTGTACAGGCTAGCCCTTCAGGATCATTGAGAGGACTTGTCTGAGGACTCGTCACTGGGGTCTTACAGAAATCAGTCTCATGCTCTCCACTTTACTACTGTAATGGGTTACAGTAATTCACTGGCAACACTGTTGCCAGTCATCTACTGTAACCAAACCATTAAAGTGAGTAGCTGACAACAGTGTTGATAGTTAATTACTGTAACCGAATCATTACAGTGAGTAGCTGGCAACACTGTTGCCAGTAATCTACTGTAAAAAAAGCCTGGTAGTTTTAAACTGTGACTGCTTCCCGAACTGTGCTAGGAAGGCTGATCCAGTGTTTAGGTGCCAGACATGAGAAAGATCTATCTTCTACAGTTGATTTTGCTATTCTGGGAATAATCAATTGTCCAGAATGAATTGAGCGTATACAGGACGTGATGGGTTATAATACACCAGGAGCTCTCTCAAATGCTGGGGAGGTAAGCCGTTTAGGGCTTTGTAGGTAGTCAATAAAATGTTACATTTCTATAATATTTAATAGGAAACCAATGCAATGATGAAAGAACTGGAGTAATATGATCATATTTCTTTGTTCTAGAAAGCACTCTAGCAGCTGCATTTTGAACTAGCTGAAGTTTGTTAATTAGGCCAACAGGGTAATTACCTAGTAATACATTACTATAATCTAATCAAGAGGTCATGAAAGCTTGAAGATGTTATTCTGCAAAAGACATTGATAACACATGCCAAAGTTTGGCAACATTTTTAAGATGAAAAAAATGCAGTTTTAAAGATGCTTGAAATCTGGCCTTCAAATGATAGGTTGCTATCAAAAAATTTTTGACTGAAGATGAGGACTGAATTAAGAATCAATCAAGGTTCAGACAGTGTTATAGGTTTTTGCTTGTAAGTTTTTTGGGTCCAATGAGCAAGACCTTCGTTTCATATGAATTTAGTGATAAGAAGTTATAAGTCATCCTTTTTTTATATCAGCTGTACAATCTGTTAATTTTGTAAATTCTTACAAGTTAGCAAGTTGAGATGAAATTTAAAGTTGTGTATCAGCAGCACAATAGTGGAAGCTAACTCCATGTTATTTGATGATTTTGCCTAGCTGTAGCATAAATAGTGTGAAAAGTAAGGGACCAAGAAGTGAGATGAAAGGTGAAAACTATTAATACATTTATTATGCCTCAAATCTTAGAGTGTCCTTATTCAAATTCAAAACAGGGTAAAAACTCATAACGTGGCTTTCATTCATAGATTCACTTAGTTAATTTATAAATGAGACATTTTCAATGGATCTGAATGACTAATCCACTGACAAAAATAGACATTTGGCACCACCCATTGGAAATTTTGATTTAATTTTTATGTAGACTGTTGTAGCAAAATTAGCTCAGTTTATGAATATTAATGATTAATAATAACAAGTTATTATTAATTATGAATATTCAGAATTAACTTATAGTTAATTTAACCAAATAAATATTGATGCCTGCTCGTCTGAGTGAATTTATTTGAAAAGGAAATTATAACTACTTGTGAAGTAGATGAATAGTTTAGAAATTTTAGTAAACTTAAAAATCTTGTAGCAAGGGTCTTTCAATAACCTTTTCTGTGAGGCAATATAAGGTTACATAGTGTGATTTATTGACTACACTGTTAGACCTTACCAGGCTTTTTTACAGTAGAATACTGGCAACACTGTTGCCAGCTACTTACTGTAATGGTTTGGTCACATTGAGTAACTGGCAACAGTGTTGCCAGTGAATTACTGTAACTAAACCATTGACTCTCCAGGCTGTCCCCTTCACACTGAGGGGTTGGGGTTACTCTCCAGGTCGCGAGGGATGATGCCGCGCTGGGAAAGCATTGCTTCATCATCCAGTTCCCAGAGACGCGAGATGCTGGATAACTAAATCAATTCTGTCCTTCTCTCATACCTTCTTGGAGATCTCTCTAAAGCAGGTCGCACACCAGAAGCGCCGCTTGCCGGCGCGCCGCGCAGCGCCATGTATTTTAGAATTCTAAACATAGGTTTCTATCAGGATACACACACAGGCGCCGCAAGTCGGCGGCTGTCGGCGGGGCCCGGCGACGGCTCAGGACACAGTTCATTTTTCAGCCGCGCCACAGAGCGCCATCTGATTAGTTTCATGTTAAATATCATTCGAATTTGCGCGTCTGGTGTGTGATACTTTAAACTGTCATGTACGCGCCGTGTCGCGGCGCCGAGCGGCACTTCTGGTGTGCGACCTGCTTTAGGCGAGGTCTGCTTGATCCGCTCGACTAAAAATCTTTAAGATTTCTGTCCAGGTAGACAGCTCTGCTCCCTCGCTTTTCAGTGCCAGGGTCAGCTACGTCCCCCGGGAGTGAGAGTAGCACTCAACTAAGAGTTTCACCTCCCCTATTACATTTGTAAGAATCTATAATCTTTGAGTTTAGCTGATTTTCCTCACATGTGCTGGATAACATCACTGAATGAGGAAATTCGGTATGGTGTTGAAACACGCTTGCTGTGCCTTTCTCTCTAACACAGAGATGCGTGCGCTTTTCTTACTCTGCTCAATTGAGTTCAGTTGCCCGTTTGGCAAATTCTACAGAGTTTCTCCGAGGCCCCCAGCACTTGACTCAGCGGAAGAGTCAGGTGCCTGGCCCATTACGTCGTTGGCATATCTGCCCAGTCAGTCTGCGTACTGTGTATAGGTGTCTGCTATGTGCGATCTCTACTGTTAATCCCATATGCTTCACTCAATCACGGTATAGTTCCACCCCTCTCCAGGCAGGCCTGTGTCTTTCCTCCCTGCTAACTGTCCTTCATATGTGTTCTTCCTTTTCTTAGGGTTAGTGCATATGTCTTCTTGTCACCAGGTCTCCATTTGGGCACCAGGCAGTCTCCGCAGCGTCCTCCCCATTTGGGACTGCCACGCTTTCCCAACGTACTGTCGTATTTTAAAATTTCTAGAACCTAACTTGGTGTATTTTTATATCTCCCCAAAAAATATAAATAAGCCTGTCAGCTCTTCACATGTAAGTAAGGTAAGCAAGGGGAAACATTGGAGGGTGGCGTCTCTGGTGGTGATGGTTCGCTCAGTTGGAGCCTGGCAAACCTCTCACCAGCGACCTGGTTAGGTTCACTGTGCTGTTTTCCATACATTTCCCCAAAGTGGAACTTTTTTCACATCGCATAGAAGTTCCCCTCCCACTGGGGAACGAAACAGTTACTACTCAGTTATTCAGTGATGTTTAAAACTAAAAGAGTAATTTTAAATTAAGATACGTTTGCAAAGGTTAATTTTTACAGTTCATTTTATTGTCATTCCATTGTAATTTTCAGTTACAATTCATAGTTTCATTTGTCTATCTTGAAATATTTATTTTTTGCTATAAATCTGTTGTTTCTTCTTTTTAGAAGATAGATGAGCCTTTTTTCATATTTTTATAAGTCTTTTGTGTCCCCAGAATGTGTCAGTAAAGTTTCAGCTCAAAACACCCATCAGAATATTTATTATAGCTGTTTAAAATGTCTGCATTATAGCTGGGAAAAGGTTGTTGCTGTTTTTTTGCACTGGGCCTTTAAGGCGAGTCATCCCCGCCCACCGTTCCCACGTGCCTGTCAGCAACATGCCTCAGCACGCCCTCGGCTGCCTCAGGAAGCAGATCTTGTAGAAATACTACAGTAAAAACTTTACCAATCAGTATTTGATGCATTTTTGTGGAGTTGAAACAATGAGTTCACGCACACACGGCGCAGACACGCAGACACACACACATATCACAGACACGTAGCATGACACACACGCACATACATAGCGTAGACATGCAGGCAGACACACACACACACACACATAGCACAGACAAGTAGAGCAGACACACACACACATACATAGCGTAGACACGCAGACACACACACACACACTAACATACATAGCACAAACACACACACACAGAGACAGTGAGAGAGACACAATGCTGTGCTGATGAAGTGAATCTGAAGTGAATCGCTGTACTATATTACACACGTGCACACATTTTAAAACATGTTAAACTTGTAAAACTCACTCTTGATCACGTCTGATGATGATTGATGATCCTAGCAAACTGAACAGACCTTTTATTCCCAGTTGCTTTGCGCTCGTCCTGTCTTGTCGATATGATTTTATGCATTAAAACAGAGACATGTTAATGCGCGCAGCTGTCAATCAATATTGGTGGGCGGGGGGACCGCACTCCTACGTAAAGTTGCGGTCCATCTGAAAACCACTCCAATTGGTCCACCATTTTTTAATGTTGTTAAATTTGAAAAAAAAAAGGACTGGGTGTGTTTATTTTACCCTAATATGACAGTATATACTCTATACTTACACACATGTATGTCCAAATAGCATGAAAAGTAGATTTTTCACCATAGGTGCCCTTTAATTGTCATTTTAAGGGATTTATAAAGCATATACATCCACACTAGAAGAGGTCACAAAACTGCAAGCATTTATTAACATGCACAGAAACTATTTCTATGGTACTAATACTACTATATTTGGTTTAACTGTTTATTTATCACTCTGTCAGAGTTTTGCCATGTAATGTTTTTTTTTTTTTTTTTGCCACTAGAAGCCCACATTGAGATCACAACGTTTTTTGACAGTAATTAATGCTATTGTATTCACATGCGTCTTGTTAAGCCTTGTATATTTAAGCAGCCACATTGCTTTGTATCTTTGCTTGGTTATTGTTGACTTTAGCCAGTGGTTGCTGTAAGTTGTGTGCTCATTCTAAAGAAGTACTATTTTCTGATTTTTTTTTTTTTAATATAGTTATCATTTTGTGATTGTTTCCTGTTCTGGATTAACTTCTTTACATTTTGTGGCTGAGAGTTTTTGCATGTTGATATTTTTTGTACATTTATATATATATATATATATATATATATATATATATATATATATATATATATATATATATATATATATATATATTAAATACGATCACTGACTTACTTTCTGTGCTATTTAAATTTTACAATCTGAATTCCTGATGGAAATATGACAAATATCACTTCCTCTGCCATCCTCCTTTTATCCTCAGAGGATGAGCGCTGTGAGCTTGTTAGGAAAGAACCTGTTCAAATAATATTTCACAGTGAAATGACCACTGATTCACAAACAGCAATTACTTATTTCATACTGAAAATGGTAAAAAGATTAAGCTCTTACTAATCTTTTTATCATTGTCAGTATGGATTGTGAATTAAATTAGTTTAAATGTTGTTGTTATTTTTTTTTAATTATTATTATCGAAATGTAACGTCAGATTAACTATACATCAGGGTGCCCAAACTTAGTCCTGGAGGGCCTGCAAAGTTTGGTTCCAACCCCAATCATACACACCTGGACCAACTAATCAAGCTCTTACTGGGCTTTCTAGAAACATCTTTGCAGGAGTGTTGAGACAAGTTGGAGCTAAAATCTGCAGTATACCGGCACTCTGGGATCAAGTTTGGACACCCTTGCTGTGGTTTGTAAACTTGTTTTCTTTTATTTGATAATTTAGTGCTTTTAATTTTACATTAGGTAAATAAAGGTTTCTTTAAATATGAAAATCTAGAAAATATATTTTATACATACATACATATATATATATATATATATATATATATATATATATATATATATATATATATATATATATATATATATAGTGTGTGTGTGTATACACTTTTTAACATGCATTATTTTTCAAAAATGCTAGGGCCTCAGACCCAGAATTGCTTAGGGCCCCCAAATCACTAAGTCCACCCCTGTGTAAAATGTTTGATTTAAATGTGTATGTCCTGTTCTCAAACGTGTTTAAATTACTTACTCTTCTTGACTAAGATTATTTGAATTGATTAGCTTTTCTTTATTGTTTTTGAATCCTATAATAATGTCAACCTGTGTGACTGGATTCTCAAACTTTTTGCCAGTTTTTATTACAGGCTTATATTACAGTTTTTATTAAGTTTTTCTATTCTGCTCTACTTAGTCAAATGTGTATAATTGCATAATTTTACTGTAGAGATTCTTTCATGATTCGTACATGTGCTGGGACTCATATTAGATAAGTTATTACTCCCATCTGTAGTAAACTGTTAAACTTTATTATGATTTTTGTTAGAATGCCATTTCATTTTGATTCCATTGATTTTAAACTCATCGAAACAGTCATTGAAACAGAACATATTAGTGCTTATTATGTCTGATAATGCTACTCCCGTTCTACTCTTTGAACCATGTGATTTTATTAAATCTTCCCACATTTCCCTTTTGTTTTCGTGTCATTTTAGATAAAGATCCTCCGTGGGTGAGTATACACACACACAGTTCATCAGAGTGATAGCAGATCTTCTAGTAAACAACAGAAAAGAATAATCAGTTCCCTTGATCAGCATGAAGGACTCGAAGACTCATAAGGATTATCCATGGAAGAAGGTAAGAAGACGAAGGAGCAAAGGTTCAGACAATCATCTGACTTCAATGCTGGCCGACAAGTGAACCAAGAAGTTCTGGCACCCTAGACCAGCGATGGGGACCGCCACGTCTTTGGGGAGTTGGACGATCGGGATGACTCTAGTGGAATTCCTCAAGGAGATTGGAATTTAGGATGTCATCACAGGGTGTACAAGATCTCTCCTCAGGACCAAAGCCCTCCCAGTCTATTAGGTATTGGAGCATGCCGTTCCCCCGCCATGAGTAAAGGTTTTTCTTGACTTGGTAGATGTTGTCGGTAACGATCTCCGTTTGGTGGGGAGGGGATCGGGGGTGGTTCTATGGAGGGAGGCGAATCAGGATCAGTGAAGGGTTTGAGGAGTGACACATGAAAAGATAGTGATATTCTGTAGTGTGGTGGCAGGTTGAGACGTTAAGTGACAGGATTTATCTGGGAGTGCACGGTGAATGGTTCTAGGTAGTGGGGACTCGGCTTTCTGCAGGCGGAGGCAAATGTCCCTGGTGGATAACTATACCTTGTCCTCTGGCTGGTAAATGGGATTTGGCAGGAGATGGCAATTGGTGTGAGTCATATACCTCCGCATTGCCCGCTGGAGATAGACATGAGTTCCATACCCTCTTGCTCTCTCAGAACCAATGATCTACCGTGGGCACTTCAGATGTTTCTCCTGTCCTGGGAAACAAGGATGGCTGGTACCCTAGGACAAATTGGAAGGGGGTAAGACCAGTAGAGGTTTGACAAAGAGAATTTTGTGCATACTCAGACCACAGTAGATACTGGCTCCAGGTGTTCTGGTGGTCGCTGCAGTATGACCTCAAAATCCGGGAAATCTCTTTTATTTTAAGCTCAGTCTGCCCATTCATCTGTGAATGGTAACCAGACGACAGGCTCATGGTAGTACCCAGACCTGGCAGACCCTAAATATGAATTGTGGTCCTCTATTAGAGATGATGTCTTCTGGAAGTAGCCCGTAGATTTTGAAGACTTGTTAGAAGAGGGCTTCTGCTGTCTCTAGGGCAGTTGGAAGACTTTTCAGAGGGATTAGTGTACGTGACTTTGAAAATCGATCTACTGCATCAAAAATGGTGGTACACCCCTGTGATGGAGGTAAATTGGTGGCAAAGTTGATTCCCAGGTGAGTCTAGGGTCGGCGGGTAATGGGTAATGGTTGCAGTTTACCTTCTGGCAGGCGGCATGGAGTGGTAGTGATGGCACATAGCGAGCAACCCTTAACTTACTGGTTGACATCATGGGACATTTTGGGCCACCAATACTTCTGCCTGAGAAGCGAGAGGGTTTGCAGCTGCCAGGGTGTCCTGAGCCAAGGGTGGTGTGCGCACTATCCAGGAGCGGTATGTGGTATCTGTTTGGTACATAGAGGAGACCAGGAGGAAGGTCAGGAGGAGCTGGTTCCTCATTTGAGGCTGTGCAAATACCTTCATCTACTTGCCACAGAATGGGTGAGATGAAGACTGAAGGAGGAAGGATATGTTCCTTGTCATATCCTTCCTGGAGGTGAGTCATGATGGAGATTAGACAAGTCCAACCGAGAGAGGGCATCGGCTTTAACATTCTTGTGGCCAGGCTGATAGGTGATGTTGAAGTTGAATGACAATGACAGTTGATGACAGTTGTCGAGAGCTAGCTTGATGGCCAATAGCTTGCGGTCCCGATACCATAATTCTGCTCTGCTGATGTTAATTTTTTGGAGTAGTACAGACACAGATGGAGGGTTTTGGGTGTCAGCAGCATATACCTCTACGATGAAGGGTACAGAGGGTTCTGGATGACGAAGGATGGGTGCATGCTGAACATTTCCGTCAGCTTTTAAAAGGCCTGCAGTGCCTCAGGGGTCAAGGTAAGGACACGTCTTCCGCCTTTAAGGAGGGAAGTCAGTGGAGTGGAGACTGTAGTTCTTTATGAATCTCCTGAAGAAGTTGGCAAAGCCAAGGAAACGTCTACTGTGCCCTGCTCTATACTGACCCCCTTGGCGGAGATGACATACTTGAGGAAAGAGATGGTAGTTAGATGGAATTCACACTTTTCAGCTTTAAGATAAAGCTTTAAGCTTTAAGATAAACAAGTCTCTCTGAGACATGAGACTTGTTGGACGTTAACTTGATGTTCTTTGATGTCCCTGGAATAGATGAGTATGTCGTCAATGTGAACTATAGTGAAACGGTAAAGGAAGTCTCTGAATATTTCATTCATGAAATTTTGAAAGCTGGAAGGACTACTTGCTAGGCCATAGGGCATGACAGTGTACTCCTAGTGGCCAGCAGGAGTCACAAAAGCTGTCTTTCGTTTGTCCCCCTTGCGAATCTGAATTACGTTGTAGGCACTAAGAAGGTCAAGCTTACTGAAGATATTTGCCTCTCTTTATTCCTCCAATGCTGTAGGGACTAATGGTAGAGGGTAAGTAAATTTGACTGTAGCCGAGTTCAGCACTCTATAGTCAATGCAGGGCCGTAGTTCTCCATCCTTTTTTGAGACGAAAAAAAGCTGTGGAAGATGTGGATGGTCTGATGAACCCCTGGTGGACAGCCTCATTGATGTAGGTGTTCATAGCCTCGGGCTCAGGACGGGAAAGAAGATATATTCTTCCATTTGTTGCTTGGCATTTGGCAGCAGGTCGAAGCTGCAATCCTAGCACCGATAAGGGGGTTACTGAGTGGCATATTCCTTGCTGAATACATCCTTAAATAAGTGATAGACAGAGGGAATAGTAAGACGAGATGAGGGTTTTCTACTGTGTCCCAGTTGATATTGTTGCTAACACAATTGTTAAATCTAAATGATTTCTCTTGTTTTGTAATATTAAATCTTATTCTCCTACCATCGTTTAAGCATACTAGTGAATTATTTTCCTAGTGCTGTCCACACAACCTTAGAGCATTTTTATTGTGAATCTACCAAAGATGTACAGTATAGTAGCAAAGTAAAACTACTTCACTACTGTACTTAAATAGTAAGACGCTTTATCTATACTTTACTGGAACAATGTTTTTTTCTCCTACTTCCACTTTTACTTCAGTACATATTTTCGATGAGTTTCGAAGAATACTTGTACTTGGATAGATTTTTTTATGTGCTGCACTGTAACTCGTTACAATTATAAAAATGTTACGAATCATTTCAAACCCACATTATCACTGCCAGAGCAGCAGTAGGCTCTGTCACAGGTTTGAACAAGCTGGCTGGTCATCACTGAGTGAAGTAGGCAATCAAAAAAGACATGCATTTAGAAAACTTTGGTTTGTTTTCCTAAAAACCCAGAAATTCCACATTCAACTCCTTCACTTTTATCAGTTCTTGGCGATGAGAAAGAAAACCACCCCTGGCCTTATTTAGAGTCCATGTTAAAATTTGTCGGAGTGAAAGATAATTTATACACTCTCAGAAATAAAGGTACACAAGCTGTCACTGGAGTGGTACCTTTTCAAAAGGTACAAATTTGTACCTACAAAGTCTATATTAATAGCTTAAGGGTACATATTAGTAGGGATGTCCAGATACAACATTTTAACTTCCAATACGATACCGATATTGCAGCTTTCAGTATGAACCGATACCGATATAAATCCGGTATAAGCACAAATCATGAACACTTTACTTTTACCTAATTTGTTGAGTGGAATGTATAAACGGCTAGATCAAACATAAAACAAAAGTCAGCAACAGTAAGTATGGAAATAAACGACCAATTTTATTAGCTATTGGTTGCATAAATGAGAACCTTTTACATAAGAATATTAAAAAGTATTAAAAAATAAATTGTAAGACCCTGAAAAATATCTAAATTGAATAAACAAAAATATATATTTTTAAAGTGCAATATACTAATTAAAGGTCACTTCAGGTATTTATTTTTTACCATCAGCAAAAAGTAGGAACAGCTGAGAGCAGGAACATAAGAAAAAAAATATTGTTAACTGACCAACTGCAAAAAGGTTTAGTGTCCAAAGTTTCACACAAACTGCCCTTAAGAATGAGACTGTTGGATTTACCATCCACAAAAAATAGTGCAAACTAAATAAATATAACTCTCATAAAGGGCAGAAAACAAACATCTAACTATAAGGATGACTAAACTTCCTACTACTCCAACTCAACTTTCTGCACTCCGAGCATGATGTGGAGATTTTTTTTAAGAAGATCAGCATTTCTGCATGCTGAGCAGTGAGTCTGCTCCTATGCTCCTCAACAATAATTGATGCTGTGCTAAAGAGCCTTTCGCTCTCAACACTTGTGCAGGGAGCACAAAGGAACTTAGCTGCTCTTGCGGCCAGGGTGGGGAGTCGAACTTGGTTGGCTCTCCAGTAATGTAAAGGATTGTTCTTACGTTCAATAGGAGCCTCACAGAGGTAGCTCTTCATTTCAAAGATTGCCCCTGGGGGGATGTGCTCTGAAGGAGTTGTTTATGTGATGCTCTCATCCAGTATCTCATCGAAGATGCTGCCAAGTGTGCTGCTAGCACCTTTCATTCATGGTGTCTTTTTTACTGGCTCAGACCCAGTTTAATCAGATGGCGGCGTGGTCTTCAGCTCTTCCTCTATTTTTAACACTGCAGCCTTTAATGCAGCCTTTGCATGTCGAAGGGTTTCCACATTTTGTGACGCTCAATAATCAGGACTTGGAACCCAATTGCAAGTGAAAGTGTTTTAATGAAGATCAAAGAAAAATAGACAGAGAAAATGGTGAGTGGCTGGAAGTACACAGTCTTATTAGCAGGAATAAACAGTAGCGATCTGGGTCGGCAGCGCCGATAGAAAGTTCATGACACTCGTCAACAGAGTGGATCAAACAGTCATCATCGAAGGAACCGGAAGCATCAGAGAGTGCAACGAGGAATCAGCGAGAGGATCCTGACAAAAGACAAAGCACCGTGAGCATACAACAAACTGACAAAGTGAGACAGGAACGCTGAACATTTATAGACACAAAAATTCACAACACCTGTAGCGCGCTGATTAACAGCCGAGCGGTGACACGCAATAGTTCCAGTAACAATGAACATGTGACCGCTCAGCTGATGACATGAAAACAAATACCCACTGACAGGCACGCGACTCCCACACAAACACAGAGAGAGAAGCACACATACTTAGGCCCCGTTTACACTAGTACGTTTTAGTTTTAAAACGGCGTTTTAGAATGAAAACGATCCGCGTCCACACTCGCGTTTTACCCAGCGTTTCTGAACTGCTCTCCGTCCACACCAAAACGCTGAAAACGCACATCACGTGACCACACAGACGCTCTCGGGCAAGCGCTGCAGCCCATGTACCCAGATGAGAGCTCTGCTAGTCGGACTTCTCATCAAGCATCTCCCGCTGGATCTAATCTCACTATATTTATTAAACGGGATATTTCATTCATCTTGTTGTCTTTATCTAACGACATATTCCCTGACTTTGGGCATTGGAATCTATTACTTGTTCTCAGGTAACGTGTTTTGGCTGAGCGCAAAGATAAGTTAATGATTAATGTAACCACGTACATTCTGTATATTGACTTATCGCTTGCCTTTATTTCCTATAATGTATAAACTTATTGTATGTTATACTTTTAAAATGGCCATTATCGATTCTTAAAACTGATACTCAGCAAAAGAGAGGGGATGTTTCGTATTTTCACTGAAATTGAAAGGAGGCAGTTGTTATCGGCTCCGTTTTGTTATAAATATCCAGACAGTGAAGATGACGCTCATCTTATACAGCACGGCGCCTCAACATGTCTGCTGTCTAAGTTGCTAATATTAAAATGAAAATAGGCAGTTCCTTCAATCATGTTTACATTTTATTGTTGAGAAAGTGAAACAACGAAGCCAGGGTGATGTGAATGAAGTTATAAAGTACACTGTTCCCTTTGAAGATTTACCCGTGTCCTCGGTATAGTCTGCTTTTCCATATCAAACTGAGAAGAAGAGACTGCAGCCTTGATCAAACTTGCGAAGTCTGAACTTACACGGAGTAGATTCAGGACCGAACTGTGTGTTAGGCTACTTAATATTCAGGAGCCCCAATCAGAGAGGCGAACGTCTGCAGCCCCGCCTCCGTTTTCAGATGTCTCCGTTTTCCATCATCCACACTGAGACGGAGCAGCAGCGTTTCAAAATGAAAACGGCCTCTCCAGCGTTTTCGAAACGCTCCGTTTTCGGCGCTCGAGAACTCCGGCGTAGTGTGGACGGTTGGCGTAACCGTAGCAAAACTTATGCGTTTTCAAACTAAAACGCATTAGTGTAAACGGGGCCTTAGAAACACATACCATTATAATGAATTGTCACACAACGCAGACACTTCAAATAAAGAGCAGATAGATCCACAACCGTGACACATTTGTGAAGTACCTGGTGTAAATATAAAATGTCACATTTTACTGATTTACACACCCAGTCCAAACACATTTGTGCTTGCAAAAAGAAAGTTGCAAAAAGTTAGAATAATGTAAACCATGTTTGTGTGATCAGATTAATAATTTCATATTACTCTGGGTGTCATTTTTATTCATTACAACTTCTTCATCTGTCCAATGGTCATAATCAATAGCATATATGTTAATTGTAAAACTATAAAAAAAAACTGGTATCTGGGATTGCAGCATATTTTTAAAATGATTTTTAAATTCTAATTTCCTTGTTTCTGTCATTTAAGATTGATTAAGGGCTACATAATTTTACGTATGAATGTATATGTAATTTGCTTGAAATCAGTTTTTTCTCATAGATCACACTGTGTAAAATATATGCAACATTTTAGAATAATTTCTCTTACTTGTCCTTATACCGTGGATCCAGCAGCGTTGCCACGGCATAGAGGGGCTCAGATTCCACATCCTTGAAACGTCTGTGGACTGCATCCAGAAGAGTGGCTTTCATGGTTTGCACCCCCTGCTCATCTTCACTTGCTTTACTGAGAAACATGGACATGAGACTGGACTGAGGGGATGACATCAGCTGCGGTGGCGGAAGTGGCACTGACGGCATCTGTTAATTCTTCAAAAGGGGTCAAAACTTTTGAGGTCTTCTCCATTAGAGCCCACTGGTTCGCGGTTAGAATAGCTGGCAGCGAGTTGTTTTCCTCAGATGAGTAGGCCTGCAGTGGCCGTTTTTAATGAATAAGGCTGTCAATCATGTGCTTGGTACTGTTCCATCGTGTTTGGACATCCTGCTGGAGACGCTTAGGTGTGACGTTGAGTTCAATTTGCAGGTCTTCAAGGCTTGAGTAAGCCTTGGGAGAATGTTTAAAGTGGCCCACTATTTTTCTTCCGCTTAACTTACAGCTCGCTGTGACAAAAGCCCTTCATGGACTACAAGCTGGAGACTGTGAGCAAAACATCCTAAGCTTGGCACACCAAGCTGATCCAATCCCTTTCTCATATTAGCAGCAATATCTCTTAGAACTACATGAACCTTCTTTTTGTCGACTTTCCAGTCCACAGCATCTCCTCCATAGCGTTTGTCTAAAGTTTGCGTCTATCCAGTGCGCAGTCAGACTTAATAAAGTTAGCAGTTTTCTGAGCTCCAGATGTCAGTGGTGAAGCTAACAGCACTTGCTTTATCCAGATGCATAGCAATAAACTCTTTAACTTCTTTATGCATATGGGGTATGATTTTGTCGACAATGTAGTGACGGCTGGCATAACGTAGCGAGGCTCGAGGTGTTCAATTAAGCGTTTAAACTCGGTATTACTCACCACCGACAATGGCTGTTTATCAAGCACAATAAACTGGCATATCTTTTCTGTTAAGGTTAATGCCTTTTTGCTATCTCTCGGGAATTTGTCACACTTTCTGAGGGTTTCAGTCAGCGTTGGTTGCTTGAAGTTGCCAGAGGATAGTTGTTTTTTTAACTCCGTGGTCATCCAAAAGTCCTCATGCAGAGTTTTGTGACGCTGCTTCAAATGCGCGATGAGGTTCGTCGTATTAAACTTTCCCGGTTCTGTTCCACCACGGGAAACTTGTGTATGACAAGTGTTGCACTGAGCCACACTGTCTTTTATGGACTTTAAGGAAAAATATTGCCACACGGCCGACATCTCTCTCTTTGCTACCTCGCTAACAAGCAGTGTTGTGATCACGTGGGCTTTGCACGAGGGCTCTGGACGCAGCTGGAAAGAAAAGCTGTAATGGAGTTAAGAGCGAATCGGACTGCTTATATCGGAGATTTTAACGCAGTCTGATATGTTTTTTGGTTCTGATATCGGACCTACTTCCGATATCAATATCGGATCGGGACATCCCTACATATTAGTACCTAAAAAGTACAAAAGTGTTCCTCTTAAAACTTTTAGGTACTAATATATACTTTTGAGGTACCAATATGGACCCTTTAAGTACAAATGTGAACCTTTTGAAAAAGTACCACCCCAGGGACAGCTTGCGTACCGTCCAGGTTACGTACGTAACCCACGTTCCACAAATAGGGAACGGAGACGTGTGTCTGTATAAACAGTCTTTGGGAGTGCTTTAGACCACCAATCATTTCTGAAGATATAAAAACGGGCCAATGAAATGTCAATTGAATTGGTGGAGCTTAGCTCCACAGCTGGAACTGATGAGCCAATTAGGGCTATTTCAGTCGGCTGTGTGAGTTAACGTCTCTGTTCCCTATTCGGGGAACGTGGGTTACGTACGT
Source organism: Danio rerio (assembly GCF_052040795.2). Classification (NCBI taxonomy): domain Eukaryota; kingdom Metazoa; phylum Chordata; class Actinopteri; order Cypriniformes; family Danionidae; genus Danio; species Danio rerio. Next base: position 26,963,617 of record NC_141024.2, on the reverse strand, counting down.
AACCTGGACGTTTCCCTTCATATGGAAAATTATACGTGTGTCTGTATAAACAGACTATGGGAGACTGTATGGAAAGTGCCACAGCAACCAAGCCCGTCACGCTTCTGAGGTGTAGTTTGCCAAGCCAAAGCATGAGCGCACTGACATCACCAAGAGCGCAACCTTCCAACGTCCCCTTGGCCCTACAAATTACCATTACATGGGAATAAATGTTAATGTTTTATCAGGGGTCGTACGTGTGCGTTTACCTAGCTAATGTAGACTTTTGGAAATACGACAGACCGTTGGGAAAGCGTCAGTCCCCGCAGGGGGAGGACACGGCGGAGACCACCTGCTACCCAGAAGGGGAGACCTGATGGTAAGGAGGCATATGAACTAGCACTAATGAGGGGCAGTGCTACATATGATAAGCTAGTTAGCGGTTTAGGGAAGACAAAGGACCTCCTGATAAGGGGGAACACACCGTGGTAATAATGCATATGCCATCACCAAATGGGGACATAGCTGGGATGAGCACATAGCTGGCATCAATCCTCAATATGCGTGTTGACCAAATGAGCGTATTAACCGCACACTGAGCCATGCATTCGACTCCTCCGCTGAGTCGATGATGGGGGCCTCAGAGGAACTCTCTAGGGTTCTCCTGAGAAGGGAAACTTACTAGCAGAGTAGAAAAATAACACACCCATCTCTGGGTTAGGGAGCATGGTGCAGCAAGCGTTTGTGACACCAAGCTTAATTCCCCCGATTGATTGGGGTTACCCAATAACCGGGAGGAAACTGGCTCTACTCGAAGATTATAGAACCTTGCGATTGTGTTAGGTGTCGCCGAACCCGCAGCTCTGCAGATATCTGTGAGAGAGGCGCCGCGTGACAACGCCCTTGAGGAAGCGACACCTCTAGTGGAGTGCGCTCTCACGTTAGGAGGGCGCGGCTCGCCCTGGTATTGATAAGCGAGGGCGATGGCATCAACTAACCAGTAGGCCAACCTCTGTTTTGATACGGCACTTCCCTTCTGCCGACCACCGTAACAGATAAAGAGCTGTTTACATGATCTTACATTTTGCGTTAAAGGCGCAAAGCGCAAAATGGGACAAAGCAGTGAGTGGGTTGAGCCTCCCTCCTCAGAAGGCAGCGTTTGCAGGTTCACCACCTGATCTCTAAATGGGGTGGTAGGAACCTTGGGTACATAGCCAGGCCGGGGTCTCAGGACAATGTGAGAGTAACCCAGCCCGAATTCAAGGCACGATTCGCTGACCGAAAATGCCTCCAGATCCCCAACTCTCTTGAATGACACCAATGCCATCAGCAGAGCTGTCTTTAATAACAGAATTTTAAGAGATATCAACTCGAGTGGCTCGGCGAGAAGCACACCACTCAGAGAATAAACTCCACTTCAGGGCGTAGACATGCCTCGTAGAGGCTGCTCTAGCCTGAGTGATGGTGTTAAGTACCGCGGGCGGTAAATCACCTAAGTCTTCCGTGCTCCGTCTATGGACCACACGTGGAGGTTCCAGAGATCTGGGCGTGGGTGCCAGATGGTGCCCCGTCCCTGAGAGAGGCGGTCCTCCCTCAGGGGAATGCGCCAAGGAGGGGCCGCCACGAGGAGTGTGAGCTTTGAAACCCTGGTCCGGTTGGGCCCGAGGGGCGCTACAAACAAGACCTGCTCCTCGTCTTCCCTGACTTTGCACAAAGTTTGTGCGATTAGGCTCACTGGGGGAAATGCATATTTGCGCATGCCCGATGGCCAGCTGTAAGCCAGTGCATCCGTGCCGAGGGGGGCCTAGTCAAGGTGGGGAAGCACTTTGTCTCTGTGCTTAATCAGCTGATCGCTAGACCAGGCTAGATTGAGCCAGTCATTTAGATAGTTGAGAATGAGGATGCTCGCAAGGCGCAGTGGCGCTAGGCCACCCTCCGGAAGCTTGGTGAAAACCTAAGCTTTGGTGAAGACCCGCGCAGATCTCGGATTGGCCTTAACCCCCCGCTCTTTTTGGGCACAACGAAATACGGGCTGTAAAACCCGGACCTCATCTTGGCTGTAGGGACCTGCTCGATTGCATCCTTCACCAGGAGGACAGCAATCTTCTCTCGAAAGACAGGGGCGCTCTCGGGGATGACCCTCGTGAAAAGGACACCCGTGAACTTGGGAGGGTGAATATTGCCTTGTATCGCGTAGCTGAGTCTGACCGTTCATATGAGCCACGTATGGGCAGCGCTAACCAAGCTGACAGAGCGTGCGCTAATGACACCATCGGACAACATGCCAGCAGAGGGGTAGCTCGGGATGGAAGTGCTCATCCAAGGAAGCGGTGCGGCCCGAGGAAGAGCTTAAAATCAGAGAATCTCTCTTACCTTCCTCCTTGGATGCCGCGGTGAGGCTGGAGTGAGAGAAAGGAGTCAGTTCTGCTGCACTCTGAGGGCCTGAGGCGAAGATTCCCGGTGCTGCGAGCTGGAAGGCGGAGTGTCCCAGACTGGCAGTGCTCGGGTTTGCACATCTGGAGAGAGAGGAAACTGCTCTTTTATTGAAAATTTGGTTGCCACCAGCCCGTAGGCCAGCAGCGATTGATTTAAAGTCATTGTTATGGACTGAAGTGATGATCCTTGGTCCCCCACCGAGGAAAGAGCAGGTCCCCTCTTCTTCGGATGGCCCGTCTCAGGGACGATTCGCTGTCCGTTTACTGGACTTAGGTGCCCCCTGGGGCGGGGGCCCCACAGGAGGCTCGGCGTTGCCGCTTGGCCGGTGGAGCGGGCAGTGGAAGCGGAGCGGATGTTAAAGCCGCGGGTGGTGCCCTCGGCGAGGAGCAACCGCAGCGGAAAGGGCAGAGGGAATAGCAGTTTTCCGAGCCCGCTGGAAGATAACCTCCCCCATCGCCTTGGACTGGTCCTTCACCGCAAAAAATTCATGGGTGAACTCCCCGACGATGTCGCCGAACTGTCCGGCCTGGGATATGGGAGCGTTAAGAAAGTGCCCTTTAGTGCCCCATTAAATTTTGTTGGGGTAAAAATAATGTTTCGATTTCTTTGACCATCATGGCGATGTTATTACCTTAAATCTTAACGTGCGCATATGAAAAACAGCAAAATAACATTAAGAATATCGTGCCGGTGGAGCACATCACCTGATTGTGAACTTGTGATCACCTGAACTTACTTTATCAGTAGGCTATTTATTATTTATTACAGGCTATGTTACAAATATTTGACCAACTGCCACGTCATGTAAAACACTGTCATGTTTGAATAAATTAATTAAATAAATGTGCATATCCGCACGCAAAGTCAGCCGCATATTTTTATTGTCTGTTTATTTTCTCTGTTCATTTTCTCTTTCACACGCATGTAGAGAAAGAAATAAATTGGCTGTTTAAAAAAGCATTATGTCAACTAATTTATAATAATAATAATAATAATATTAATTAGCTAATAGTAATTACCTATATCTATAATGCCGGGATGCGTGGTGCTTTGACTCGATATCTAGGTCCAAAGAAAAATTGTTACGTGTTGCATGACATAGTCTAGCCTATAGTGTGGAAAAATATAATTAGTTTCCCAAAACCATCGTTAGCCAACTAAGGTCCCGTCATTACAAACATAGTTCGTTGATTTGCTGTTTCCCAAAAGTTAGTTTATAATAGTTATAAACGAGAAATTCTACCCGATAATCCAACACATACAAAACAACTTTGAGTCCCTGTCGAACAGAAACTGCCCATCTTACTGGGGGAGTGTGTGTACTGATGTGTTCAACCAGCAATACCTGCTCCACTGCCTCCAACACACAAATACTGGAACTGTTTATTTGTGGACTTACTTTTGATAATAGGCAACGATCATTTCCGTTATTATTATATATATTATTATTATTATTATATTTTTATTTTTATTATTATATTTATTATATGTTATATACATTTTTGTTTGCACTACTGCCCTTTTTGCACTGTCTTGTTTGTACACAGCGACACTGCACTGCTTTGGCAAGAATGTACAGTTATTTGTCATGCCAGTAAAGCACCTCAAATGTGAAACCTCAACTTGCTTTGGCCCAGAGAAAGAGGCATGCGGCACTAGCAGACCTGTGCTTTTCCAAACAAAGACGTACAGTAACTTGCGGCTGAACTATGCATAGTTTGGGGGGGGGATATGAGTCGTTTCCCAAAACCCCTTCGGATGGGGAACTCCAATGCTATTAGTGGATTTGGATTATAAATCCACGAATGGGAGATTTCTTTTCAGAAAGCCAATTGTCTGAAAGAGTATGTAACGGGCCAATGAAATGCCAATGAATTGGCAGCGTAAGCTTGCGCACCTGGAATTTATTGCCAATTATCTCCGCATATACATGTAGCCCTAATTGGCTCATCAGTTTCTGCTGTGGAGCTAAGCTCCGCTAACTCAATTGGCATTTCATTGGCCCGTTTTTATATCTTCAGAAATGATTGGTTGTCTAAAGCACTCTCAAAGTCTGTTTATACAGACACATGTAGAAGTTCCCATATGAAGGGGAACTTTATTTCTGAGAGAGTATAGAATGAAACACATACTCTGCCTCTCGAAAGATTGCGAAACAATGTCCTTCGAAAATTTACTGTTGAAATTGAAGAAACATATCAAGGTAAGTTACATATATATATATAGTGCATTAACATATAACATAACAATATTAGTGCATTAACACATGCAATTAATTTAATTTTAAATATTTAATGCATTAAAAAGGCTTAACGCAATTACCACAGTTGCAGGGTTTTTTTTTACTTTCTGTTGTGGTCGACATGTGTTCAACATGCAAAGAAATATGGATAAGACCAAGGAAGCACTTTTTTAAGGCAAGTTTCAGTATAAAACAATCAATGTCGCATCTTCAGATTAGCACTTCCAGGGCCATCACCAACTACAAACCCAGCCAGTCCACACCCACAGCCACAGATGTCTTCCTCCTGAACGAGCTAAATGACTTTTATGCCCGCTTTGAAAGAGTACTAAAGAACCCTACACCAGGATTACTTTCTCAACCGACCACTCACCGATCACACTCACTTCCTCAGAAGTCTAAACTGCACTGAGTCGGATCAATGTTCGTAAGGCTGCTGGACCAGACAGTATTCCTGGGCGCGTCCTCAAAGCATGTACAGAACAGCTCGCTGGGGTATTCACAGATATTTTCAACCTGTCGCTTAACCTAGCAGCTTTGCCAACATGCTTCAAAACAACCTCTATTGTGCCAGTGCCGAAACACTCCAGCCCAACATGCCTGAATGACCACAGCCCTGTAGTACTCACACCCATCATCATAAAGTGCTTTGAGCGGTTGGTCCTAGCACATCTAAAAGACTCTCTGCCATCCACACTAGACCCACATCAGTGTGCCTGACGTGGCTACAGAAGCACAGAAGATGCAGTCTCCATAGCACTGCACTCTGTACTCACACACCTGGAAAATAAAAACACTTATGCACGAATGCTGTTTGTTGACTTCAACTCAGAATTCAACACTGTCATACCCTGTCATCACCCAGTTAATGATTAAACTTAGAGACCTGGATATAGACATGTCTCTCTGCAACTGGGTTATGCGCTTTCTGACTAACAGACCTCAGAATGTTAGATCAGGCCACATCTGCTCCACCACCGTCACACTCAATACTGGTGAACCACAGGGCTGTGTGCTGAGCCCCTTCCTCTACTCCCTTTTTACCATCGACTGTAGCCCTGTAAATAGATCCAACGTCATCATTAAATTTGCAGATGACACCACAGCGATTGGTCTAATAAGCAATAATGATGAGACTGCCTACAGGGAGGAAATACAGCATCTGGCCACTTGGTGCACAGACAATAATCTGCTCCTTAACACCAACAAGACCAAGGAGCTAATTGTGGACTTCAGGAAGGGACGAACAGATTCTTACTGAAATTCTTAAAGTACTTTATACATCTCCAGAAACTACACTTATTTCCCTATAAGCCACCCCATTTTTTTTAAACTGCACATCCACCCCCTGTTGTACGTACACTGGATTGACAAAACAATAACGATTTAAGCATTGTTTTCTGAATACATATTAAATCAGGCACATTTGTATAATTAGATTAAACATTTTTAAATTATTCCATTGTATTATCCTGAATATCATTTTATTTTACTTGCCTGCTTGCCTGGGGGTTCTTGATGATTTGAATTACTATCAGGTTGCCCTAGTAGAGACTGAATTCCCTCAACTGACACTTCTGTTATTCCAAAATGGTAAGTTGCTGCAGATATTATGTTTTTTTAGTTTCTCTGTTCTTTTGTTGTTTGAGCTTTTGATTATTTTTGCAAAATAAATATGTTGCTGAAATTTACCTTTACCATGAACAAACCTGTTTTAATACTCTGTTTTGTACTTCATTGTCTCCACAGCTTGTTTTTGTGCATTGCATCCTAAATATGCTGCACTATGAGGACCTTCACAGTTATAGCACTTAGGCTCTACTAGATCCCTACATTCTGCAACTGTGTTCACTTCCACATTAACAACATCTTTTCTTCCCCTTACAAAATTCGGCTACATGACCTAGTCTTTGACAATTTGAAACATCTTGCTGGTTTAATGAATAATCTTACTGTATAGCACACATCCCATTTTAACATTTTTTGGTAGTTGCTTCCCATTCATGGTTATCATGACTGTTGTACTTGGTTCTCTATTCCCAAACTTCTCTTTTCTGAACCTTTTCACATCTGTTACCTTTTCACTTATCAACTGATTTCTAAAGGCCTCATCTGATAAAGACAGTGGAACTCCAGTTATTACTCCTTTAATGCCACTCTCCTCACCAGGTCCAGAGCATTTAAATCTGACTCCTCCTATCTCTTAGTTGTTGTTTTTTTTTTTTTCTTTTTTTTTTTTTGGACAAAATCCATGAACTCGGTTGCTGGATAAATAGCTGGCAGAATTTACAGTTTTTTTACAATGGCTATGACACTTTTTCAATACATTTAACAAGTTTCATAAACTCTTAACACAGTTAGCACAACATCCGTCTTCGTGGGCTGTACAATTTACACATTTCTTGTTGCTTTGACAGAAAATGCATCCAGTTAACACCAATTTAAAATGCTTGAACTTCTTTTACACACAAACTCAACCAAAACCAAAACAGTCCAATTTACCAATGCTTTCACACAGTATGTCAGAACAGATAACACTACGTTCTAAACAGAACCTATATAGGCTAAAGCCAAAGTGAACAGCTGTTCATACTGTAATTGAAACAAAAATATATTTTCCCTGTATGCATATATATATATGGTAACACTTTACAATAAGGTTCATTAGTTAATGCATTTACTAACATGAACTAATCATGAACATCACATGTACAGCATTTATTAATCATAATTAAACATTTACTAATGCATTATTAACATCCAAGTCCATGCTTGTTAACATTAGTTAATGCACCATGAGTTAACATGAACTAACAATGAACTACTGTATTTTCATTAACTAACGTTAGCTAACATGAATAAATACAGTAGTAAATGTATTGTTCATTGTTTGTTCATGTTAGTAAATGCATTAATTAACATTAACTAATGAACCTTATTGTAAAGTGTGACCATTAGGGATGTAACGGTATTGTAAATACCGTCATACCGCAATATTAATTTTTTTCGATATTACCGAAGTCGCATGACTCGGTAAAACTATAGGTCTTCTGAGAAAATTTGCTCAGGCGAATGAAGCGAACGGGAGATAGCTTAAACTACATTTCCCATAAGCCCAGGCGTGGCCATAATCCTTTGCGGTCTGTTGTCGCTACAGATCCAGTAATGCGGAAATGGAGTGTGCTGCTAGTAGCGGAGATGAAAAAAAGATGGAAATGATCGAACCTAAAGCGGGTGTTGTCGCCGCGCGCTTACTGAATAGCGGTGCTGTCGCGCGCGTTCTGATCAGCTGTGTTGTCTCGCGCGTGTTGTCTCGCGCCGAGGGGGGGTTGAGCGCGCATATTCAAGAGCGGTGTTGTCTACTGAAGGGCTGTACGGAGGTTGTGTCGCGTCGCGGGGGCACTTTTGATCGATTTGGAAGGGCATTTTCTGTCCAAGACTAAAAAGGGCATGTGCACTGCACAGGTTGAGCCCTATGTGTGCACGTGCCTGCAAGTTGGGGAATACGACTAATAGCAGTCATGGGGACTGCAGAAACACAGCACACTGTTCAGATTGATGCAGACATTGACTTGTACCGCAAAGAGACCTCTATCTCACTCATGGTTTGTCTTCTCAAGTGGGGGAAAGACAATGCACAACGTTACCCACTGCTGTTAACATGGGCCAAGTCATATCTCTGTCCCAGAATCCTCAGTCCCAAATGAGAGGGTTTTTTCTGTTGCAGGGGACATTGTAAATACCCAGAGATACCAGCTTTTACCAGATTATAGTTATATGATAATTTTCCTTTAAACCCATCTCTATCTAAGTAAGTGAGTGAGTGATTAAATGTTGAATGTGATGAGTTTTCAACAATACTAAATTGAAACTTAATTTTTTTACATGGTTTAATAATTTTTTGTTATTAAAATTGAAGTTCCTGTTTCAAAGCTTACAGATAGATGGCTAATTTGTATGTCATTGACACTTTTGGCACTTTTTTGGAGTATTTTCAAAAGTTTTGTTTTTCCTGTAAATGATTCAATAAATACCGTACCGTGACATTCATACCGAGGTATTACCGTACCGTGAAATTCTGATACCGTTACATCCCTAGTGACCATATATATATATATATATATATATATATATATATATATATATATATATATATATATATATATATATATATATATATGACAGCTCCCATCTCCCATATGAACATGATTCCCATCTAGAAAGCACATTCATGTGTTGACATTTTTCAAATCACATGATCATACTGTATGATCATACTGTATTCTAAAAAAAGGATTCATGAGGTTTTTGAAAGGAACAGTGAGCACATTACAGAACTCTGTTACCAATACGTCCAGGTAAGGTTATGCAATACAGTGATTACTTTACTATGCACAGTGTGTTTTGCAGTAAACTACTCTAGGAACCTGGCGTTCTTTAGTATGTACATTAGTTATACAGTACAGTAAAGCATTTACACTGTGTCTAATTACTTTTAGAGAATCATGAAGTTGGAGGTCAATCAAGTGCCACTTGAAATTATCTATGTTGACGAGGCTGGCTTCAACTTCAACAGAGAAGAAGTCGGGCCAATGCAGAAGACCAGGCAGAATAGAAAATTACTTTGTTTTTTTATTATAATTGTGATGGTTTTTCTGTTTGTATATCTTGCAGTGATGTCCTTTTGCAAATAAAGTCTGTATTGCAGCAATTCTGTGTCTGTATTTTTTTTACATCAACTGTAAATTTTATAAAGCAATTTTTTCTTTATTTTTGTATAGAATTTTTGCAGTAAAAGAAAGAAAATGCCTGCATTTAAACCCAACAAAATAAAAATGTAGAGAGTATTCAAATATAAGGACAGAGTTGACACATAAACTTATGCAGTTTTTGTAATTTTAGCTGATGATAGTGTTTTTATTGTCAGTGTTTTCTGATTGACTGAATGTTTCTGTTGGAAGAGAACATGTGTTAGTGTTTTGAACAATAATATCATTTTGGAACATGTTTGAAGTGTTTTGTTAGACATAGTGTAGTGTGTTTGTTTATTATTGTATTTTGAAAAGAAGTTTAGAAGTTTAGTTTACAATGTGTGATTTTGAGCATGAAATTAACTGTTTTGCCAATTGTGTGTTTTAGGTCTGTTGCTGCGTTAAGAGTTTAGCAAACTTGTTAAATGTATTGAAAAAACTGTCATAGCCATTGTAAAAAACTGTATTTCCCGAACAACTTTTTAAGCATTTTCCTCAACCTCATACGATTATTCATCTCACCTATATTGGAAAACATCATGATATTTTTATCTCATCCTGCATCCTCATTGTTTTGCTCCTTTGCTCATTTCTTATCAGCCAAGTAAATAGGAACTATTCTTTTTCTGCTGGTTTTGGTACAAGATGTAAACTTTGGTCATTTTTGTTGGTTATCCTAATGGTTTCATCCAATTTAATTATTTATACTAAGCTAAAAGTGCTCCCACAAGATCCAGAGATTGGCTGAATAGATTTAAAAATGGTGAAACTCATCTTTAACCCTAGAGAACTCCAAAACTGTGCTATTCTTCATAAGTATAGCCATACTTTAAAAGTCCATATTTAGACACTAGTTTTCATTTTATTGTCATATCAAGAAATAACAGCAAATGTTGACTGACATCCAAGAGAACTTAATTATAGATACTCAGCAACCTTCAAATGCAAAATATTTATCAACCAGACCTGTTTTTTCATCACTCCAGAATCATAAAAGAAAGATATAGAATCATCCAGCAAAAAGATTATATTTTTTTAGGGATACTGTGGCAAGAAAATGTTTGTACCAATTCACTGGAGAATAGGAATTCTAACTGAATATGACAAATCCTGTATAAATTGAACTGTGATTAGGTTATGTGCAGTAGTGGGCAATGACCACTGAAGCATACTCTTAGTCACTGATGTTGCTTGAAAAAAAGATGTTGCTCATAAGTGAAGAGGAAACAATTGAAAATAAAAAACATTAGGAATGATGAGACAAATACTAACTAATTTGAACTATTGTCTATGTGCAACACTTTTTCAGGTAAATTAATAGTTTTACAGCTTAACACAAAGAAAAAAAACTTCATCTTATCTCCTGTTGTATGTTAAAATGAGCAAAATGAGAAAAGGTAACAGAAAAAAATTCATGCTGAAGTGATACTGCAAAATGTTTTTTTCTTAAAAATAAATGTTAGTACTTTATTTTATAAAACAGGTTAAATTGTTCTGTGTAATTATCAAAGTTAAAGGCTTGACAAACTCAGCCATCAAATAATGCAAGATGAGGAAATGCTGCCCCATTGTGGCCCTGAGTTCACTGTAAATACACCTCTGAACATTCAGAATACAGATAGGACATTACTGTCGATTAGGGATATATACAAACCCCATATCCGAAAAAGTCAGGACAGTGTGGAAAAAGCAATTAAAAAAAAAAAGTGATTTCTAAATTTAATTTGACTTGCATTTTATTGCAGATAATACAACAGCACATTGAAAAGATGTTTAGAGACTGAAGAAACCAATTGTAAAGTGTTTCATGTGTCATGTTTTCCTATTTTTTCAGAAAATAAGCCTTAAGGTGGACGACTTAAGATTAACATAATTGGCACATGAACATTTCCTGCTTGCTATCAAACAATTTAAAAGCTGTAACAAGAGACAATTCAATCATAACTTAATGTTAATACAGCTGCCGTAACATTTTTTATTTTATTACGTTTTTGGATTCTCAGAAAATAAAATAAGTAAAACAGGAAATCCATTAGTACAATTGTAATTGTTTACATCCCTAAAAATGTTCTATATACAAACGTCTAAAAATTCTTTCTTTGTATTGGTCTTAAGTAGTATTCTAATTTTTATTTATTTTTTTTTTTTTTGAGGTATTGAATTTAAGGTTTTTATTGGTTGTCATCAAATTTAAAAGAAATAAACACTTAAAATTTATCATTCTATATTTAATTATTACCCCCCCCCCCCTGAATTATTAGCCCCCTGTTTATTTTTTCCTCATTTTCTGTTTAATGGAGAGATTTTTTTGACACTTTTCTGAACATAATAGTTTTAATAACTTACTTCTAATAACGGATTTATTTTATCTTTGCCATGATGACAGTAAATATTTTTTCAAGACACTTCTATACAGCTTAAAGTGACGTTTAAAGGCTTAACTAGGTTAATTAGGTTAACTAGGCAAGTTAGGGTAATTAGGCAAGTTATTTTATAATGATGGTTTGTTCTGTAGACTATTAACAAATAGCTTAAAGGGGCTTATAATTAAATTAAAAACTGTTTTTATTCTAGCCGAAATAAAACAAACAAGACTTTCTCCAGAAAAAAAAATATATTATTAGACATACTGTGAAAATTTCCTTGCTCTGTGAAACATCATTTATGAAATATTCGAAAAAGAAAATCTAAATCAAAAGGGGGCTAATAATTCTGATTTTAAATGTATATAATGCAAATTGCACATCCAAGCTGTAGTAATCACAAAGATTGCCAAAACCTATAAAAGCGATTCCTAAAAAGGAGCAGCTCAATGCCAGGTGAGGGAGCTTGTCTCCACATGCACACATACTGCAGTCCTAACACTTACATTACCAGGATGAAAAACATGAAACCAGGATAACTATTGAGTGCTTCTAAATTCTTACTTTTGCATCCCCATTTTGTTTCCCTTGCTTCCTTTCGTCTTGCATTTCCTTCTTTGTTAAAATGCTCAAGGAAAAGATGCAGGGACAGAGGAATTGAAGAAGTAAAATAATATATCATTGCTTGCTTTAGCATCACTTCAAAATGTCATCCTTTAATGAATATTGTACAAAACTATTTTTGTTTTTGTTTTTTATGTTTAGATTCTTGCATAATATATTATTTTATAACAATAAGAATATTTCAGATAATTACTTGTATTCTATATAGTTTTTATTTCCACATTTTTTACAGTTTGTCTGTATTTTTATTTTATGATGATATTTTATCGCTGTAATAAACTAATTATTTGTACTTAAAAGCATGTTACATCAAAATTAAAGGAACAGTGAAAACAAAACACTTTTACAATAGATTTATGCTTAATATTCACATTTTTGTGAGTTTGATTTTTTCAACTGTAGTTAATAATTATTGGTGCAGATGTGAATAAAGGAGTGGGGAATCATTAACATACTTTTACATACATGCGTCACTTTAAGTCAGCAAAATACTTGCACAAAGGATCCACTCATATAGCCTCACTCATGCCTGCTCAGGAAGCCTACTTTGTCCTTGATCGTCACCTCCTAACGGTGCAAAACAGGATTGAGTTGTCCTACAAGATGGTTGAGTTTAAACGGTTTCCGGTTTATAGGACTAAGAACAGAGGAGTGAAGAAACAAGAAATTATATTGATAAGCAACCATTGACCCCAAAAACAGCTAGGAACCCCTCAATTGGAATCAGAAAAGAAAATAAAGTGGCCCAGACAATTACTTGATCTAAATCCAATAGAAAATAACTTAAATAACTAAAGATCAGAGTCCCACCCAGATTGTTGCATGCCTGGGCTGAAGTATAAGGGTGGATCAGTGATGGATTGGGCTATAATATCATGGCATTCTCTAGGCCCATTACTTGTGCTAGATGGGCACATCACTTCCAAGCACTACCAGGAAGGTTAAAGGAAATTATAAATGTGAATAATGCATGCAGTATAATTTTACAACAAAACATCATTCTTTTAGTCATCCTCTCACAAGTAAATATTTGAAGATCAAAGGTTTTAGATTTTGGACAGGTCTTAGATAAAAGGTCTTGGATTGTAACTTTAAATTTTTTTTTGATTATATAATTGTATATGTGTGTGTATGTATGTCATGATTACCAGCGACCTAGCTCTTGTAGGTTGCTGGAGAGCAATCACTAACATCTGCCACTGATTTTTACCATTGTTTTGTTGCCTGTCCTGACCAAATTGCCTGATTATATCGATCAGTCTCTGAATTACCTTCATGCTCCTTTGTGTTCCTGTTTTGACCTTGCTTGTACAATCATTTAAAATTAAAGCTGCATTTGGATTCTCACCTCTTTTGCCTATTGGTTAATTGGGGTGATTCCAGATGTGATGTCTAGAGTTTGATTATTTGGGGTCCTCTGGGTTTTTTTTATTTTATTTTTTTATTTTAGTGACCTGACGAATGCATTGTAGGTCAAAGCATTGTCTAATTAATTGTCTTTTGAGGGTCAAAGTTGTAGTGTGCTAATTCTGTTTACTTTTTCTATTTTGTTTGGCTTGACTGAGCACCATGGGGCGACGCAGTGGCGCAGTACGTAGTGCTGTTCTGTGTGGAGTTTACATGCTCTCCCTGCATTTGCGTGGGTTTCCTCCGGGTGCTCTGGTTTCCCCCACAGTCCAAAGACATGCGGTGTATGGAGGTTTCCCAGAGAAGGGTTGCAGCTGAAAGGGCATCCACTGCGTAAAAGATGTGCTGGATAAGTTGGCGGTTCAATCTGCTGTGGCGACCCGGATTAATAAAGGGACTAAGCCGAAAAGAAAATGAATGAATGAATGATTGAGCACTCCTTTGAAAAAAAATGTTTTTTATACCAGGACATTCTTTTGGTACCCATGAGATAAATAGCTCATTAATCACATTTAATTAAGCATTCGAAAATGTCAAAATGCAGACTGTTTCATGTTAGGGTTGGGTTTTGGAGTAGTAAATAATGTAATTAAGCATCTGAAAATGTCAAAATGCAGATGATTTCATGATAGGGTTGGGTTTAGGTGTAGGAGGACAGACTATACAGTTTGTACAGTATAAATATGTCTTTGTAAAGTTCCCATGAAGATACCTATGTATGAGTATGTGCATGTATTAATCTTGGGTGACAGTTGTATATTTGTTACTTTCTTAGTGCTTTTCTTACACATCTTTGTATTTCTCTGCCACGCCTGTCTCCCTTTACAATATCCATTTTGTGCATGACATGCAAACACTTATTTAGTTGATGTACAAGATTATATATGCGTGTCAAAAACACAGCCAACAAAAACCAGTTCAGCTTGCTTTTAATGTGTCAACAACAGGTAAACAGGATCTGTTTGTCATGATAATAGAGTGCTGTCTTGTAACATTTTAAAAATAAGTATTGATGAAAATTTACAGTTTTTCTTGTTTGCTTTGACCTGGTTAAAGAAACTGGGATCCACTCTATTTTCCTCATCACTTTCCCAGCAGAACAGAAGACATGTCTTGCAAATTTGTAAACACTTTCTCATTGGATTGACACATTTTGAAAGTAATGAAAAGAGAAATAAATAACATTACACGTTTTAGCCCCTACATGTACTCTTAACCTTACGTCCCACAAAGGTATAGTTCATCCAAGTGGTTACATTTGAGTTTTTTTCTACTTTTGAAGTAGAGTTTAAAATATTTTGAAAAAACATTCTACCTGTGACGTGTGTGTGTGTGTTTAGCAGTATGAAGCTTAAAATATGACAAAACAATCTGAATTTGAATTATGTTCATTTGAATTATTGACAATGGTAATTTAATGAAAAAATAATATTTTATGCAATTAAACTTTATTTTGAATTTTAATTTCTTAACAACTTGAATAAGTTAAAGTTTTTTACAATGGCTCTGACAGTTTTTCAATACATTTACAGTTTTGTACGATGGCTATGACAGTTTTTTCAATACATTGAACAAGTTTGCTAAACTCTTAACACAGCAACACAACTAAACACACTTCATGCTCAAAATCACACATTGTAAACTAAACCTCTAAACTACTTTTCAAAATACAATAAGAAAACGAACACAATACTCCATATTTAACAAAACACTGTAAACATGTTTCAAAATAAAATTATTGTTCAAAACACTAACACATGTTCTTTCTGTTCTTCAAACAGAAACATTTAGTCAATCAGAACACACTAAAAACACTATCATCAGCTGACATTACAGAAACTACATTAGTTTATGTGTCAGCTCTGCCCTTATATTTGAAGCCTCTCTACAGTTTTGTTTTGTTTAGTAAATGCAGGCATTTTCTTTTTTCCTTTACTGCAAAAATTCTATACAAAAATGAAGAAAAAAATTGCTTTATAACATTAACAGTTTATGTAAAAAAAAAAAATAATACAGACACAGAATTGCTGCAGTACAGACTTTATTTGCAAAAGGATTTCACTGCAAAATAAAAAAAAGCACTGCAATTACAATAAAAAAAAAAAAAAAAAAAAGTAATCTTCTATTCTGCTTGGTCTTCTGCCACATGTTCTCATCCACATTCCACTTCATATCTTCTATGGCCCGACACTAACTATTGCCCTTTGGCCTGTTATGTTTCTCCCACAGCGACATCCTCAGCCTTGTCAACAGATAATTTCATGTGGTACATGATTGAACTCCAACTTCATGACTCTCTGAAAGTAATTAGACACAGTGTGTGCAAATGCTGTATTGTATATCTACTGTATGTACTAATGAACTCCAGGTTTATAGAGTAGTTTACTGCAAAACACACTGTGTATAGTACAGTAATGACTGTATTGCATAACTGTTAGGAAACGGACGGACAAACAGGGTGAGTGGAAAATATAAACATTTATTTTCACAGCAGAACAAAAGAGGATATGCAGGGTTCCGTGAGTGGAGACTGAGGAGATATAACTGTCCTTATTCCTTTCAGTATGGATGATGATTAGAGATGCTGACCGAATGCACACACCAGATGAGTAGAGGAGGAGACAAAATGATGAAGCACACACCAGATGAGCTGAGGAGAAGACAACGATGAAGCACACACCTCTGACTGGATACGGGGCTGACTGGAAAAACTGGAGATAAAACAGAGAATAGGTAAGTTTCTGAATGGTCGATCGCTGATAACGTGGAGAGTATTCGTTATGAGTCCGCTACGTATGAACGTGCCCGGACAAAGAGTGGTGTGAGGTGTGTGCATATATTGTCTCACGGTGATAAGGTGCAGCTGTGCATGATTAAAACTCAGGTGATGATGGGCATTGTGTGAAATTGGTGGAAGAGCCTGGCCAATCTGTGACATTACCCCCCTCCCCAGGGCCCGCTCCTGATGGCCTACTAATAGTGGTCTACGCCGTAGTGGTCTACCTCGTCCACGAGGTGCCGGGAACTCGGGGTGATTGAAGTGGAAATCTTCCATCAGTGAGGGATCTAAGATGTCTGATCTGGAGACCCACGATCTTTCCTCTGGTCCATATCCCTCCCAGTCAACGAGGTATTCTAGCTGACCACCACGACGCCGGGACCGTAGAATCTCCTTGACAGTGTAAATGGAGTATTCTTCTAGCATCAGTGGTGGAGGGGGTTCCTCTTCGTGGCCAGGCTCTGTGGAGGAAATCAGAGGTTTGTGATAGGGTTTAAGGAGTGACACGTGAAATGTGGGATGGATTCTTTACTGGGGTGGTAATTGTAATTTGTAGGTGACGGGGTTGACCTGTTCCAGGATGGTGAAGGGACCAATGAATCTGGGACTAAGTTTTTTGGAGGGCAGTCGCAGGTGGATGTCTCTGGTGGACAGCCAGAACTTCTGTCCAGGATTGTAGACGTGACCTTCAATCCTTCTCCTGTCTGACACCTCCTTGGTTCTTCGGACTGCCCTCTGGAGATTGTCTGTGATGAGGCCCATCACCTTCTCGCTTTCCCGAAACCAGTGATCCACTGCGGGTACATCAGACGGTTCGTCATTCCAGGGGAAAAGTGGAGGTTGGAATCCCAGAATACACTGGAATGGCGTGAAACCTGTGGTGGGTTGCCGCAGTGAATTCTGGGCGTATTCCGCCCAGCCGAGAAACTGGTTCCAGGAATTTTGGCGACCGTGACAGAAGGTCCTGAAAAATCGTCCCACTTCTTGAATCTTCCTCTCCATCTGGCTGTTGGTTTGTGGATGATAGCCAGACGAGAGGCTGACGGTCACACCTAGGAGTCTGAAGAAGGCTTTCCATAGTCTGGAGATTAACTGGGGACCTCGATCCGAGACTATATCTTCTGGTAGACCAAAACATCGAAAGACATGGTTAAAGAGACTTTCAGCTGTCTCTAGGGCTGTGGGAAGACCTTTCAAGGTAATCAAACGACAGAGTTTTTACCTTGGTTGAGAATTCTATAAATCAATGCACGGCCGCAGCCCTCCATCCTTCTTAGCCACGAAGAAGAAACTGGATGCTGCGGGTGATGTGGAAGGACGGATATACCCCTGATGCAGAGCCTCCTGAATGTACTCCTCCATGGCCTTGGTCTCCAGAAGCGACAGTGGATAGATTCTACCTTTGGGCATTGAGGCATCGGGAACCAGATCTATGGCACAGTACCATGGCCGATGTGGAGGTAGCTGGGAAGTTTTCTTGGGGCAAAACACGTCCTTGTAAGGAGTGTAGATCACGGGAATGTGGACGGATCGTGACTTGATGGGGCTTTCAACTGACGTGACATAGACAGATAGGGGTTTTTGAATCTGTAATGGAAGATCGGGGAAACAGCCTGGTGTACATCCTTCACCCCATTTCTTTGTCTCTCCTGTGCCCCAGAAGAGGATTGGATCATGCTTCACCAGCCACGGTCGCCCTAGGATGATATCCCTGGTGGCTCCCTCCAAAACCAGGAATTATATATCCTCTGTATGTAACCACCCAATTTGGAGACTAGCGGGTTCACATTTACAATGAATATGTGCCTGTGACTTGATATTGTTGGTTATGAGTTGAATCTGGTAGATGTGCGTCGAGGCTTTGGTACGGAGGTGGAGCTGGTGACAGAGGAAGTGTGAGATGAAATTCCCAGCTGACCCTGAGTCGATAAGGGCGGTGGCTGAAACAGAAAAAGAGTGGATAGATAACAGTACCTTGGTAGTGAGAGGATTCATCTTCTCAATATCAAAACTGAACACACTCACCGAGGGGCGCATGGGACGGAGAGGACAGTCCAGTCTGACATGTCCTCCAGCACCACAGTACAGACACAGACCCCGGGTCAGTCTCCTCTGTCGCTCAGCGGCCGTGAGTCTGTCGGCTTCAATGATCATGGTTTCTTGTTCTGGAGGGATTGTGGGCTCAGATGGATGGATGAGTGCTTGAGGTAAATGATCTGGGCTATACTGATAAGAGTTTATACGATCAGAACATCGAAGAGACAGTTGGATACATTTTTCCAAACCCATATTATGATCTAGTGCTGCTAGCTGTAGACGAAGTTTGGTTTCTAAACCGAGCCGGTAAGTGGTGAGGAGAGATCGTTCATTCCATCCGCTAGCAGCAGCTAGAGTACGGAACCGAAGGGCATAGTCCTGTGTGCACATAGTTCCTTGTTTCAGATGGTATAGTTGTTCTCCAGCTGCTACTTCTCCATAAGAGCGACCAAAAACCTCTTTGAAATATTTGGTGAAGGCTTGAATGGAATTATTTACCGGCCCAGCTTGTTGCCAGATGGTCTCAGCCCACCGGAGAGCAGATCCAGAGAGAAGTGAAATGATGAAAGCAATTTTAGATCGATCTGTGGGATATAACTTCGGTTGCATTGTTAATACAAGGGAACATTGTAATAGGAATTCGTTGCACTCCTCCTCCCCGCCAGAGTAGGGCGCTGGTCGAGCCATGGAACTGAATGCGTTGGGGGAAGCCAAAGAAGTGCGCGGTGCTGGTGGTGTGTCAGGAAGTGGTGCAGCTGGCGATAAAACTTTCTTTAACGTGTCTACCAGCTCTTGAATTGGAGTTGCTTATGCTGTTAACTTTAAAGGTCCGGGCTTCTGTTATATAAACGTTTATTTTAACAGCAGAACAACAGAAGAATATGCAGGGTTCCGTGAGTGGAGAATGAGGAGATATAACTGTCCTTATTCCTTTCAGTATGGATGATGATTAGAGATGCTGACCGAATGCACACACCAGATGGGTAGAGGAGACAAAATGATGAAGCACACACCAGATGAGTTGAGGAGAAGACAACGATGAAGCACACACCTCCGACTGGATACGGGGCTGACTGGACAAACTGGAGATAAAACAGAGAATAGACAAGTTTCTGAATGGTCGATCGCTGATAATTAATACGTGGAGAGTATTTGTAGGGATGGCTGACGTGAAACTGACGTTTCGACACAGTGTCGAGATCCCGAAGCGCAAGTGTTTCGAAACACTGTACCGGAGCATGATCCGAAACATCCAGGTCACGTGACTAAAGTGTTTCGAAACACTTGGTCACGTGACAAAAGCGATTCAAAGCATCGATCATTTCAGAGGCGTTTCAAGACCCGGAGAATCTGCATTTGACTGGCATGATCTTCTTACAGTCTCTGTCTTGTATGGCCTAGTGGACCGTGCGTGTGCACTATGATACTGTGTTTCAAATTTATTTTGGGTTCGAATCTCGACTATTACAAATACTCCAAAATCATGATTTTATGTATTTTAATCATGTTACTGTTTTATGGTGTAGCCTAGATAGGATACAGCTGCGGATACACCATCAATTTAGCATCATTTTTGTAACACTGTAAAACAATAATTCATATTTTTACAGTACTGTGATGGGTTTCGGTTTTGGATAGACGTTAATAAAATACAATGGGAAATTTAATTAATAATATAAATAATTATTGTTAACTTCAGGCCACAACTGTATCTGATCTAGTAACAACCCTGTTATATGAACAAAATACACATTTATTTACAAATATTTATTCGTATGTCAGAGCAATGTTGAAAAAAAACGATACAATAACAAAACGTTACCAATTGGTAGTACAGCATTTCAACACACTTATGCCAGTTTGGATTCAAACCCATTATTCCCGCATGATAGTCACATACTCTAACCGCTCGACTAAACCATCTGATGATTTAAGGCTACGAAGTGGGGTTTGATACATCAATTTGCTCAACTGTTCTTTGCTGAAGCTGTTTCAGTGAAATACAGGTAAGATGACCACTAGGTGTCACCATAGAGTGGTGTTTCGAAACGTTTCGAAGCTTCGACACATTTGCTTCGATAGTTTCAGTGTTTCACGAAGCCTCGCTTTGCCCACCACTAAGTATTCGTTATGAGTCCAATGCGTATGAACGTGCCCGGACAAAGAGTGGTGTGAGGTGTGTGCTTATATTGTCTCACGGTGATAAGGTGCAGCTGTGCATGATTAAAACTCAGGTGATGATGGGCATTGAGTGAAATTGGTGGAAGAGCCTGGCCAATCTGTGACAATAACGTTACCTGGATTTATTGGTAATGGAGTTCTTTGATGCGCTCGCTGTTTCTTTCAAAAAACTTAAGAGTTCCCTTTTAGAACATATGATCATGTGCTTTCTAGATGGGAATCATATATCATATGTCATATATATATATATATATATATATAAATGTATATATATATATATATATATATATATATATATATATATATATATATATATATACAACCGCAATAAGCTGTTTCTCATTGGCAATGAAATAAAATACAGGGAATATATTTGTGTTTCAATTCACAATTAGAACAGCTGTTTACTTTGACTTTATCCTATATAATTTCTGTTAAGAACATGGTGTTATCTGTTCTGACATACTGTGTTAAAGTATTTGTAAACTTGACTGTAAAATTACATTGTTTTGGTCGTGGTTGTGCTTGTGTGTAAAAGAAGTTCAAGCATTTTAAATTTGTGTTAACTGGATGCATTTTGTGTCATAGCAACAAGAAATGTGTTAATTGTATAGCCCACGAAGACGGATGTTGTGCTAACCGTGTTAAGAGTTTAGGAAACTTGTTAAATGTATTGAAAAAAGTGTCATAGCCATTGTAAAACACTGTAACAAGCTTGCTAAACTCTTATTGCACCAACACACCTAAAACACACAATTGACAAGTTTAATTTCATGTTCAAAATCACACACTGTAAACTTAACCTCTAAATTACAGTTTTTTACAATGGCTATGACACTTTTTTCAATACATTTAAGAAGTTTGCTAAACTCTTAATGCATCTACACACCTAAAACACACTATTGGCAAATCAGTTAATTTCATGTTCAAAATCACATTGTCAACTAAACCTCTAAACTTCTTTTTAAAATACAGTAATAAACAAACACAATACACCATGTCTAACAAAACACTATAAACATGTTTAAAAATGAAATAATGTTCAAAACAATAGCACATGTTCTCTTCCAACAGAAACATTTAGTAAATCAGAACACACTGACAATAAAAACACTTTCAACAGAAAGTTGAAAATTGCAGAAACTGCATTATTTTATGTGTCAGGTCTGCCTTTATATTTGAAGACTCTTTACAGTTTGGTGTTGTTGGGTTTAGTAAATGCATGCATTTTGTTTCTTTTGCTGCAGAAATTCAATACAAAAAACAACCATCTCAGAGCAGCTTTATAAAATGTACAGTTTATGTAAAAAATACATAAATACAGACACAGAATTGCTGCAGTACAGACTTTATTTGCAAAAATAAAACAGAAAACAAAAAAATGGAATTATAATAAAATAAAAAAGTAATCCTCTATTCTGCCCGTTCTTCTGCATTTGGCCACATGTTCTCATCCACATCACACCTAATATCTTCTCTGGCAAGGCATCATGGGAAGAATCTTTTGGCATGCTTTATCCACCCCTGGCAGTGTTCAGTTGTGATGTTACGGAACCCCGGAAGGGACGTAGTGGCGGAGAAAAAAATTGGCTTGGTGAAAAAAAATTAATGGGTGAAAGAAAAAAATGGGTGGGAGGAAAATATATATTTCTTAGTTTTTGTGTTCTCTCGCAAAGTTTTGCGTTCCCTCGCAAAGATGTTTTGCGTTCCCCTCGCAAAGTTTTGCGTTATCTCACAAAGATGTTTTGCGTTCCCTCGCAAAGTTTTGCGTTATCTCGCAAAGATGTTTTGCGTTTCCTCGCAAAGTTTTGCGTTATCTCGCAAAGATGTTTTGCGTTCCCTCGCAAAACTGTTTCTCCACAAACACTTCCTGTTCACTGCACTCACGTAAAGCCTCCCGTTTTTGCTGAAATTCTCCCATATTTTACCATTCTACCCCACTTTCTTTACATTACTGTGCGCTGATCGTTGCCTTTCACTTAGCAACCTCTGAACCAGTGAATGCATGTATAATCGCTGACTGACAGACGCGCTTCGTACAATAAACTGATCCCAGATCAGCGTCTGTATGCGCCATTTAAAGGGACACTTCTGTTATCAAACAAGTGAGCAGCAAATGAATCTCATGTTTTGTTTAGTTTGATAACAGAGGTGTCTCTGTAAGAATGCACAGATCTATAATGAAAGCAGTCCATTACTTTAGAAACTGTGCTCATTTAAGAGAAAATAAGCTGTTTAAAATAAAATATCCAGGACGGAGATGTTTCATATTATAAGTGTATTTGTCTGTTTAAACATACACCCGCTCCTCTGTAAATGGCGTGTTCAGACGCTGATCTGGGATCAGTTTATTGTACGGAGCGCGTCTGTCAGTCAGCGCTTATACATGCATTCACTGGTTCAGAGGTAGCATATGAAAGTCGACGATCAGCGCACAGTAATGTAAAGAAAGTGGGGTAGAATGGTAAAATACGGGAGAATTTCGGCAAAAACGAGAGGGTTTACGTGAGTGCAGTGAACAGGAAGTGTTTGTGGAGAAACAGTTTTGCGAGAGAACGCAAAACATCTTTGCGAGATAACGCAAAACTTTGCGAGGGAACGCAAAACATCTTTGCGAGGGAACGCAAAACTTTGTGAGAGAACGCAAAAACTTATAATATATATATTGTATATATAAATATAGAAATATATATTTTCCTCCCACTCATTTTTTTCTTTTACCCATTAATTTTTTTTTCACCCAGCCAATTTTTTTCTCCTCCACTACGTCCCTTCCGGGGTTCCGTATGATGTCTTGGCATGCAGCATCCATTACATCCAGGAGGGCCATTTACTCATGTGGACGATGGTCAAAAACCATCCATCTCCAGGCTGAGAAAAACTCCTCAATAGGGTTGAGGAAAGGGGAGTAAGGGGCAAGGAAATGGGAAATCATCCTTGGATGGGCGTCAAACCAGGCTGTGACTGCACGAGAATGGTGGAATGCCACATTGTACCACATGATAACATATATTGGCAAGTGGTCTCCCACCTGTCCCTTTTCCACCTATGGCACCAGTCTTTCATGCAGGTCTTCTAAAAACAGGAGAAGGCGTCGGTGTTGTAGGGGCCAATCTGACATTTTTGCAGGAGTGCACAATTGTTAGAGATTGCGGCACACATGGTGATGTTGGCTCCTCTCTGGCCCAGCACGGTAACTGTGGCCCTTTAGCCTATTATATTCCTCCCACGGCGACGCCTTTTCGCCAAGTTGAAGCCAGCCTCATCAACATAGATTATTTCATGTGGGACTTACTTGGCCTCCAACTCCATGACTCTCTGAAAGTAATTAGACACATAGTAGATGTACAGTACAGCATTTACACTATGTACTAATGAACTCCAGGTTTATAGAGTAGACACACTGTGTATATTAGAGTAATGACTGTATTGCATAACCTTACCTGGACATATTGGTGACGGAGTTCTTTGATCCGCTCACTGTTCCTTTCAAAAGGAACTTTGTATAGATGTTTCATTCTGTGATTCTGTGTTTAGCTAGAGTCCGAGAAATTGATGTTAAGCTAATTGCTGCAATATTCCCAAAGACAAAGTTGTCCTTTACAACTCAATTTCATTGTCAGCAATCACCATGTTGTCAATAGCAAGTTCCTGTTCTTCATTCTAGAGCTTTTCTCTGCCCCCTGTGGGAGGTAAACGTTGAATCCTTAGAGGGACAAAATACAGATACATTTTAGAGACCGGAGACATACAGTTACTCTAATACAGTAAATAGTTACACTTTACTGTAGGAGAAGCAATATCCTACCTTTTGGTTTCTCTGAAAATGCGGACAATGGATGCCACTGTGTCCCGGCTGAGATTTGGCTGTACTCGTTCACCAGCCTCTCTGTTTGATAGCCAGTGGTTTATGACATGGTCAATGATAGTAGCTCTTATCTCATCAGTTACCCTAGCTCTGGTCCTTCTTTCTTCTTTGTCACCACGCATTCTAAATCCTCTCTTTCTACCTTTCCCTACTCCTCTCCCTCTACCTTGTCCCACTCCTCTCCCTTGTCCTGGTACTCGTCTTCCTCTCCCTCGTGCAGGCATTCATTCATTCATTCTTTCTTTCTTTCTTTCTTTCTTTGTGTTGCTGTATATTGTTCCTTTTCCACACAAGATCAGCCCAAATAGTCCTCTTTTATAACATTTGGTCATGTAATTGGAAAAACCTTTACACCTGAGTTTGAGAAGAAGTCGGGCAGATGCAGAAGTTTTTTATTATAATTGCAATGCTTTTTATGTTCTTTTGCAAATAAAATCTGTACTGCAGCAACTTTGTGTCTGTATTTTTTTACATCAACTGTAAATTTTATAAAGCAATTTTTTATTTATTTTTGCATTGAATTTTTGCAGTAAAAGAAAGAAAATGCATGCACTTACTAAACCCACCAAAATAAAAATGTAGAAAGTCTTCAAACATAAGGACAAAGCTGACACATAAACTAATGCAGTTTCTGTAATTTTAGCTCATGATCATGTTTTTATTGTCTGTTTTCTGATTGACTGAATGTTTCTGTTGGAAGAGAACATGTGTTAGTGTTTTGAACAATAACTTAATTTTGAAACATGTTTACAGTTTTTGTTAGACATGGTGTAGTGTCTTCGTATATTATTGTATTTTGAAAAGAAGTTTAGAGGTTTAGTTCACAATGTTTGATTTTGAGCATGAAATTAACTGTTTTGCCAATTGCGTGTTTTAGGTGTGTTGCTGCGTTAAGAGTTTAGCAAACTTGTTAAATGTATTGAAAAAACTGTCATAGCAATTGTAAAAAAAACTGTAAAATACAGGGAATATATTTGTTTCAATTGACTTTAGCCTATATAAGTTCTGTTTAGAACATGAAGTTATCTGTTCTGACATACTTTGTAAAAGCATTTGTAAATTTGACTTTAAAATTACATTGTTTTGGTCTTGGTTGTGTTTGTGTGTAAAAGAAGTTCAAGCATTTGCAAAAGGACATCACTGCAAGATATACAAACAAAAAAAGCACCGCAATTATTAAAAAAAAGAGTAATTTTACTATTTTGCCCAGTCTTCTGCATTTGGCCATCTGTTCACATCCACATTACACTCGATATCTTCTCTGGCCCGGCACGGTAACTGTGGCCCTTTAACCTATTATTTTTCTGCCATGGCGACATCCCCAGCCTCATCAACATAGATAATTCCATATGGTACTTGCTTACCCTCATGACCACCTGAAAGTAATTAGGCACAAATGCCGTACTGTACTGTATATCTACTGTATGTACTAATAACTCCAGGTTTATAGAGTAGTTTACTGCGAAACACACTGTGTATAGTACAGTAATGACTGTATTGCATAACCTTACCTGGACATACTGGTGACTGAGTTCTTTGATGCGCTCACTGTTCCTTTTAAAAACCTCAAGAGTCCTCTTTTAGAAAAGAGGATACATAAGTGTAAATTCTAGATGGGAATCACCCGTGATATATGACATATATCATTCATATATATATATATATATATATATATATATATATATATATATATATATATATATATATATATATATATAAACTGCAATTAGCAGTGGAATAAAATACAGGTGATATATTTGAGTTTCAGTTGAAAATATGAACAACTGTTCACTTTGACTTTAGCCTATATAAGTTGTGTTTAGAAAATGATGTTATCTGTTTTGACATACTAAGTGAAAGCATTTGTAAATTTGACTGTAAAATCACATTGTTTTGGTCTTTTTTGAGCTTGTGTGTAAAAGAAGTTCAAGCATTTTAAATTCGTGTTAACTGGATGCATTTTGTGTCAAAATGTGTCATTTGTATAGCCCACGAAGATGGATGTTGTGCTAACCGAGTTAAGAGTTTAGTAAACTTGTTAAATGTATTGAAAAAACTGTCACAGCCATTGTAAAAAAACTGTAGTACATATAGTAGATATACAGTACAGTACTGTAACAAATATGGCCAACCAGACACATAAACATTTTTCATTTTATTCCACAAACAGCCAACTTTGCCCAGAGAAGGCTCGAAACCTGTTTCTAAGGTATTTACGACCCAGAGGAATGTGCCATGCGGCTCTAAGCACAGGAATGACTTACAAAGGACTATTTGCTGTTTAACACTGTTTTCATATAAACTTTACTCTTTATGTTTAATCATATGTTTTGCAAAGTTTCCCTTTCTCTTGTATTAATATTTTTGGTTTTAATACCCTTGCATATAATGTTTAACTGTACCTAGGCTAAGCATCCTCTTATACTGTTCAAGTTTGGACTTTTTGAAAAGCTTACTCGCTGTACAAATTGATCGTTGACAATTTATTTTAATATGAGTGCAACATATTAATGTTTTAAGAGACTTTAACATTTTTGTCCCGATTTACATAAAATTTGCCTATGCAAATTTAATTAATTTAATTAATTGGTCAACTTTCCATGGAGGGTGGATCCGAACCTGCCCTATATAGTTGAAGACCAAGCTAAACTCTTACCTACTTCAACTCTATACAACTAACCTAAGTATAGAAACCTCCAAGAAAGCAGGCAGAAACCCAGACGGAAAAGGGTTAATCGCACCACGCTCGGACATTTCTCTGTTCAGAACTTTTGCGGCATCAAACAACAAAGGATCAGCCAACCAATCACATGCTCAACAACGGGAGCGCGGACATCACGAACAGACCGCAAGTATCACCTTTCTCCCAACATCTAAACTGGTGTAAACTAAATTAACCCTAAAGAGACAATTAAATATTATATTATATTAAATCTAATGTTATATTAAATTTGATTACGTTTGGTTGCTTGGTTTGTTCTTATAGACTCATAGGGTTTTCCATCATTACATCTTCTCAACCTCTTCACATTGCTCTTCCCTATGCTTGTATGAATGTGTGTTTGTGTTAGGTGTTAGTTTCTGTTAGATTAGTCAATAAAGTTTAATTTTGTATAAAGAAAGGTGCCTGTGTATATTAATGAATCTAATGTCTTGAACTTTGATCTTGCTACCCTGCTCAAATTTTATGTTGATAGCATCGCTGAACGATTCGTTTGTTCGGATCAAAAGAGTCGATTCATTTGAAGCCTCGTTCAAATGAATCTTCCTCCCGCTAAGCTATTCCGCTACATAATGTTCCAGAAGGTACACGAGCCTTGAAATCTGAATCATAACTCACAACATTGTAACGGCGGGAAAGGTGCGGGAAGAATAACCTTGAGCTAATTTACTACAGTAATAATAGTGTAGATATGAGAGCACTCTAATCTACATTATTATTATGATGTGCTACCTGTTTATTTGTGGAGAATAAACAAAGCATGCAAATGTAATTTATTACAGATATATTGGTGTAGAACGCCGAGCAAAATGTAATTTATTACATATGTCTTAAGTTGTGTATTTTTTTATTTGCATTCTTTTGTTAATACCTCACATTTGATGCGCTTTGGTCCGCTCTCTCATGCTTCAAGATACCAGTCATGTTGGAACTAGCCCACTCCCAGCCAATTGCCGGATTTTGTGGGGCCTCTGCCGAAGTCCGCTCGAGGACATGAGCACATCTTAGTCATTGAGGATTATGCTACACGCTTCCCCAAGGTGGTGCCCTTAAAAGCAGAATTGAAGGCGATAGCCAAGGAACTCTTCCTTCTCTGTAGCCAAATGGGCATGCCTTTGGAGATCCTCACTAACCAGGGTACCCCGTTTATGTCCTGGCTGATGGAGGACCTCTGCCCCCTACTTAAGGTAAAACAGATACGATCATCAGTTTACGACAGACGGTTTATTGGAACGCTTCAACCAAACCCTGATGCTTTGTCGAAGTGGTGGCAGAAGATGGGCATGACTGGGACCTAATGATCCCACACGTGATATCTGGCATTCGTGAAGTCACTCAAACATCAAAGAGCTTCACTCCATTTAAATTCCTGTTTGGCCGCCAGCCCAGCGGTCTTCTCGATGTGACTCGACAAGCATGGAAACATGACCCAGCCCCAAACTAGATAATGATAGAGGACGTACGGGACATGAGACAGCAGATAGACAGAGTAATGCCTCTGGTAAAAGAACATCTCTCCAAAGCCCAGCTCGCCCAGAGAAGACTCTGCCCGCCCAACCTCATAAGTTCCATCCTGGCAAAAGGGGGCTGGTCCTGGTCCAAGCAACAACCGGGCTGGGCAACTACCAAGTGAGTCCGCCAGGATAAAGACAGGAGGAGCAGTTGTTCCATGTAAAACTGCTAAAGTGCTAGATACCACTTACAGAACAACTGGCCGCCTTTGTGGACAATGGAGGACCCATCGTCCACATTGGGGAACAACTGTCCTGAAGTTAAATACCTGGGATACCACATGGCCCAGGGGCAGATCCAACGCCAACAGTCAAA
Source organism: Danio rerio (assembly GCF_052040795.2). Taxonomy (NCBI): domain Eukaryota; kingdom Metazoa; phylum Chordata; class Actinopteri; order Cypriniformes; family Danionidae; genus Danio; species Danio rerio. Next base: position 26,934,401 of record NC_141024.2, on the reverse strand, counting down.
AGTGGAAGCACTGCAGAAGACCCCCTGGCCCACCACCAAATTCCAGGTACATGCTTTTTTGTAGTTGGTGGACTATTATCATTAAATCATTATCATATAATATCATTATCATATAAAAGCCAGTGAGCCAGATCTCCGTCACCTGGACACCCCACATCTGGAGAAGACATGAATGCCTCAGTAAGCGATAAACTCCATAATTACCTAGACACTAATTCCTCTCTCTCTGTTTTCATACATTCCAGCGGGTAGATCAGCGTTCTTCACGATCACCACAAGCCAGCACTCCGCACATGCCCGGACTTCCCTCACACACCTTTCTGAAGCCTCCCATATGCACCACTTACAGGGCATCTGCTGCTTAAAAACTTGCTGGATAAGTTGGCGGTTCATTCCGCTGTGGTGACCCCGGATTAACAAAGGGACTAAGCCGACAAGAAAATGAATGAGCCTACACTGGTCTCACGGTTCGGTTCTGTTACGATTAACATGCCATCAATTCGGTTTAATTTGATATCACGGTGCATTGTCGATGCTTTCCATACAGAATTTTAAATTTTCTTCACAACAGCAGTTCTTGTATTAAAATGTATAAATATGTTTATAAACTATTTATAATACAATTTTGTCCTTTCACACAAACAGTCAGATATATAAACTGTGCCTAAAAACAAAACGAGGATTTTTAGCAAATAACCACATAAATGTCCAGCTCGCTTTTTGATATTTGTCTATAAAGTCCTTTCTTACACCCTTTTGATTGATCACAAGCTCAACTGAAAAGGCTATGATTGGCTCTACGGGTTGGCGCTCTTCACAGATGAGTAAAGCCTGGATTAAACACACATAAACAGCTGCGACGATCACAGCTGATCCATGATAGACGCGGAGGAGAAAAGATAGATAAAGGAGAGATAAAGTACTTTCATTCTCTCAGCCGCAGTGAAAATGGGGCTTCTGCTGTAAGTGTCAGTGAAACACTGTCCAGCAAACACACACGCAGTGAAATTGTGCACAGTTTCTGCATTTTTAAGTTTGTTGGAGCATTATATACTCAACTTCGCCTCCCTCACAATAGTAAGCTACAGCAACATAGCACACATGAGACAAATGACTTCCGTATGTAATAACCAGTTATGATTATTAGAGATCCAATACCAAATTGTCCAAGTCTGTATTGCAGTGCACCGAAGAAACAATATATTTTGACACCCGTACTTTCTATGAACAGGATTTGATTATAGCTGCAGATCGATGATAATCCAAAATAGCCTACTCTATTTGACTTGAATTAATTAATTGATTTTATTAGATTGGTTTGTTTAATATTCAAGGCCAAATTTGATGCAGCTCCCTACTTCACACAGTGGATGAATTAATAAGAAGCATTTAAAACACATGGAATGTATTGACATTATTATTACATACTTCAGTATCTGCAAATATATAAAATAAAAAACAAGTAAAACATAGGAACACAAACACAGCCTTACAGTCTCTAAAATATTACCATGTAAAAAAGAAACTTACATTTCTTTATCACCTCTGTATTTAAATATGGCGCTACCTGTGTTTTCATTCTCCTGGCTTGTTGTACCCTAGTTGTGTTTGTCTGTAAACAAATAGGGTTCAGCTTCATGTCTTTTAATTGGGCAAATAAAAAAATTGTCTGTCATTTGGCATTTTTCGATTGATATATCAATCGAAAAATGCCAAACGACAGCCAATCGCTGTGAAAAGTGGATGAGATAAACTTGGTGTGTAATTCTGATAGATTGCTGAACTGGTGGATTTCTAAGCTAAAACATTTTTTTGGACGTTTTTGGATGTAATTACAGGAATTAACTGGAATTCACTGAATTATTTGTTAATGTGCTCACCCAGTACACGAACATGCCAGTGAAAATGTACCATCAGCCCTCTTTTATTATTTCAGCTCTTCTACTCTACAGTCCATAGCCCTTCTATCCAGTTCTATCGTGAGGTTGCGTCCCCTAGCTGTGAAAGGCCTAATGCCTGCTATTCTCCCTCCCACTGCATTGCCTGCACATGGGACTTACCCAAGCAAAACGGCTGCCTTTGTTAATGGTGCCAGAGTGGTCCTCATGTTCAACCACTGCTGCTGCAGTGATTGTTACTCCTGGAGAAGCACACCCCATATTGCATCACTGCTGCTGCAATGACCACTCCACTGGAGACGCACACCTTTTATTACACCACTACTGCTGCTACAGTGACTGCTTCTACTGGAGATACACACCTCATATTGCACCACTGCCACTGCAGTGACCACTCCCACCGGGGACCCACTCCTGATATTCCACCACTACTGCTGCAGTGACTCCTCCCGCTGGAGATGCACACCTCATCTTGCACCACTGACGATATAGTGATCACTCTGGCTGGAGAGAGACATCTCATATTGCACCACTGTCACAGCAGTGACTGCTCTCGATAAATATTTACACCTTAATTTCTACTAATACTGGTACTAACAGCAGTGAAATTCTTACTTGAGATACATCCCCATTGCACATTTGCCGCAGCAGTGACTGCTTTGGTTTGATCACCCACATGCTACTATTACATCCTACTCTCTGCAACAGCAGTAACCACTCCCAAGTATACAGTAACATATATATTACACACATATATATTACATCACTGCAGATCATTGTCACAGCAGTGACAGCTCCCACCGGAGCCCACATCTACATTGCATTACTGTAGAGATACATCACATCACTGTAGACCCCGCTGTCATCTCAGTGACAGCTTTTACAGGAGGCTACATATACATGGCATCACCAAAGACCACTGCCACAGCTATGGTTTCTTATTTGAGCAAGCATATATACACATAACATCACTGCCAAATGTTGACCACACCCACTTGAGCATATACATTGCATCACTGCCACAGTAGTGTCAGCTCCAGCAAGAGCTCACATCTAAATTATATCACAGTAGATCACTGTCACATCAGCAACAGTATGGGCTCCAACAGGAGTCCACATACACAATGCATCACTATAGATCACTGCCACAGAAGTGACAGCTCTCGCTGGAGCCCACATAAACATGCATCATTGTAGATTATTGCCTCAACAGTGACAGCTCCCATTGGAACCTACACATAAATTGTAGCATTATGAATCACTGTCATAGTAGTGAAGGCTCCCACGGAAGCCCAAACATACATTTGAATAATTTTAGATCACTTCTACAGTAGTGATTGCTCCCACTACATTGTAGACCAATGCCAGTGGAGTGAACGCTCCCACATGAGCTCAAATACACTTAATTCATTGTAAATTACTGCCACAGCATTGATGGCTCCAACATGAGCTCACAAATACATTTCATCAACGTTGATCATTGTCGAATCACTATTGTCGACTATTAACGACTATTGTCATTACACTAAATGACAAGGAGGCAAATCAGCTTCTAACGCCGATCTAACTCTAGAATTTTAACACTTTACTCTGAATTACCTCAACACTTGAAATTTAACACCAATGAATTTGCTGTGTATAAGAGTTTGCTAATTAACACTCTCTGAGTGTTTAAAATTTTAACACTTTCAAAAGTGTTATTTTAACACTTTTATAGTGGTTCCCATATAGACACTGAGGGAGTGTTAATTTTAACTCCAAGGTAGTTAAATCTACCAAATCTAAAATTTGCAGTGTGAGTTTGATAAAAAAAGATACAGACTGTAGAATGTGTTTTTAACAAAAATATTCTGTAAACTGAATTTATGAATGTTAAAAACACCAGATTACTGGCAACCACAGTTGCCGGTATTTTTCCATAAAATCAAAAAAGGAAAAAAAAACAGCAAAACGGTTTTTGTGTCACCATTGAGGAGGATAGTAGCGTCTGTGTTTAAGTTTAAGATAAACTGAGAGCGATTGATGTTATGCTGCATCTTCTTTTGTTTAAAGGTAACTGTGTAGTTACTAATGCAGTCAAAATCTGTTTGCTAGTTACAATCACACGTGAACATTTTTGTGCACTTAGCTATGATTTTGTTAACTAAACATTGTATCAGTTCATGAAATATGATTATTTTTCGTTAATTTAAACAGTTTTATAAAACTTCCATATTTTTCACAGAAAAATTCTGGCAACCACAGCTGCTGATATTTTTTTGTAAATTTAACAGATATTTTACACTATAAGAGTTTGCTAGTTAACACTCTCTTGGTGTTGATAATGTTAACACTTTCAAAATTGTTATTTTTAACACTTATAGTGGTTCCCATATAAACTCTGAGGGAGTGTTATTTTTAACTCTAGGGTAGTTAAATCAACTATCTAACATTTGCAGTGTAGTTTAAAATATCTGTAAAATTTATGTTAAAATACTGGCAGCAGTGGTTGCCAGTAATCTGGTGTTTTCAACAGATATATTTCAGAATATTTATTTTAAAAATACATTCCATAGTCTGTATTTTTTATCGAACACATTTAACCCCTTAAATCTCAGAGCAAAATCCTCACTAGTGTTCTCACTACAGAGGGTTGAACACTCAGACAGTGATGAAGTTATTGAGACAATTAAGTGTCTAATTAAAGGAGGATTGATAATTATTGATGAAAAACTGTTAACAGCAGAATCAGTGAAGGAAAGAAAAACACAAATTACAGCCAAAACCAAAGATGAAATCAACTGAGAATAAAACTCTAAATAAAATAATAATAATTAAAAATTAAACAAATTAGACAAAAAAAAATCAACATCTTTAAAACAACTCATTGCATTTAACAATTCATCATGGAGCTTTACTTATTAATGATCTTTGACTTTATTTCTGTCATGTGAACAAAAGCTCTTAATGAAGTTTCTGTTGTTCATTTGAAGTCACCTTGATGGAGGACAGAGTCTGCTTTAGTTGGGGTCTTTAACTGCTTGGTTTAAAGTATATTATTTGGCTGCTATAACTAATAATGTTAATCACACTAGTTACACAAGCAGCATGAAAATTAAAATAAAGTTTAAGAGTTAGTCTCAAGTTGTCCTCTCCTGTTTGTGTTTTAATCCAATATCATATTATTTATGTGAGAAATGAATAATTTATATTAATGAAACCACTAAAGCTTCAACAAACAATGACTGTTTAACAGGTTTAAAAATACCATTCACAATGCGAATGTTTAATTTATGACGAAACTTAAAAACACACAGACATCAATAATTAGTCTTTGAATCTCAATAATGGTGACAAACAACAAAAAATAAACAAAACAATCTACTGAAATATTACCCCCCCCCCCCCCCCCCAAAACAACACAAAATAAAGAAAAAGAAAAAGATTGTAAGAACATATAGTTGCACAATTTATTCATGCTGCAATGCATGCTGGGAGCTTTGTGCTATGCTGGCACCCAGCATGCTTTGCGGCATGAACTATGCAGCTTTTTTCTTTTTAGCAACCATGGTTGAGGTTCATATCCTGATTCTTGATGTCTGTGTCATAATGAGCTGCTCGAGCTCGAAGGTTTAGTGCATGACACTCTAATTATTATTTACATCCTAATTGTTTGTTGAACCTCTATGAAGAGCAGCAGACAGCTGGCAGTATTGTCCCATGCAGCTTTAATACAAGTATGTTTGCATTTTTTTTATAAATTAACTTATGAAACACATGAAATATTATCTATAATAATTAAGCAAGAACAGCATAGTTTCTCATGACATTTCTTGCTATAACTGATGCGTTTTAGAAACACAGCTATAACAGTCAAAGAAACATTACAATAGAAGAGTAAAGCTTCAGGAGTTTAATTAAGCAGTCTCTGATCTCCATGATGGTGAGGTCAAATGAAATATTTTAACTAAAAAAATTAATAAACCTCTTTTGATTGTCAAATATTCTTACAGAAATGCAGTCAAACTGTAATCAGTGAAGCTGCTAATGCTGTTATTTAATGGAGTTATTTAATCCTCTGTTTTAATTCAGTTGGTTTAGTGTGACACTATGTCTGTAGTATTATTTCTTTCTTCAATTTCTTATTCCTTCAGTGATTGTGCTTGTTAACAGCAGGTATTCAACAGCAGGTGTCTGAATTCACGTATTTGTGGTCATTCACTCTGTCTAGTGGACTAAACTAATTGACTAATTTAAGGGCCAGGTGAATGAGGGTGCGGCGAGATTTCAAACACTCTGATTTGTTTCTTAAAAACAGGTTTTTTTTTTACAAAGGTAGATACATGTTACTCTAAATGACAAGGAGGCAAATCAGCTTCTAACGCCGATCTAACTCTAGAATTTTACACTTTACTCTGAATTACCTCAACACTTGAAATTTAACACCAATGAATTTGCTGTGTAGGTGAAGCAAAGCTATACAAACGAAACAACTTTATGGTCCATAGTTAAATTAATTTAAAAAAATGTGCATAATTTTCACACTAGAAAGCACGTTTTATGTGGGAATGTTATTGATTTGCTTATATGCTGAAATGGCCCCTTTAAAAGTGAGATCAATGTAGCGAATTTTGACACTCTCACCACCTTCAGTGTGAACGCAGTTACAGAAGTGACTGCTCTCACAGGAGCCAACATATACATTGCATAATACATAAACAGGCATCATTGTAGATAAATGCCTCAGCAGAGACAGCTCCCACTGGAGCCCAAATATACTTTCATCATTATAAGTCACCGCCACAGTAGTGACGGTTCCCACAGGAGACATTTATTCATTCATACATTTTCTTTTTGGCTTAGTCCCTTTATTAATCTGTGTCTGAGAACATGCAAACTCCACACAGAAATGCCAACTGACACTGCCAAAGCTCGAACCAGTGACCTTCTTGCTGTGAGCTGATCATGCTACCCAAAGCACCTCCGTGACATGGAGACATGTCACGCATAATGCTGTGTGCATTGTAATATTTTAATCAAAATTGTGCTATTACTCTGAAAAACCTTCAAATACAGCTCTTACTAATGGAATGTACAATCACTAAAGATTAGCTGCCAGGCTGTCCAAATTTTGCCATGAAAACTTCTTCTCTACAAATTGATGCTTCTATTTCAGCTTTTTCACTGACATGGAAGGATCTAACAAGACTGCTCATTGATTCACCCTGAAGCACTACCACAGATCACCAGAAGACAGAAGCACCAGCACCACTTACCTTTCATTGTCACCACTCTCTGGGCACTTTGCTAATAAACCAAAATTTGAGGCTTTTGATAACATCTTGCCAGTCTTGTATTGTGTTGTGTTTATATATATATATATATATATATATATATATATATATATATATATATATATATATATATATATATATATATATATATATATATATATATTTGACAAAATCAGATAACTCCTTTAAAAGGAGTGAACAGGAGAACAAAAAGACTTCAAGCAGGTAGGATCATGCATATATATATACAGAGGTGGAAAGTAACGAATTACATTTACTCACGTTACTGTACTTAATTAGTTTTTTTTGAGAATTTGTACTTTTTAGTGTAATTTTTTAAATCTGTAATTTTACTTTTACTTAAGTATGATTTGCCTAAAGTATTGTACTTCGCTACATTTTAAATCATATCTGCTACTGAGTAAAAAATTAATATATAAAATATTGCAAAGGAAAAAGAAAAAAGACATGCCCGGAAACTACGTCACTGCAGCGGCAGAGTGAGAAAAGTATGCAGTGAACTTGTCTATTTACTGTTGCTGGAGCTGAATGTATATCGCATGCTTTTAGAAAGTTTTCAGCTAAATGCCTGTCAGCCCCAGCAATGACAAGGTAAGCTAGGAATACGCTTGCATATTTCCTATTTTTGTGGTGCTTATTTCATAATGTGCAATGGTTGCCATGACAGCTTAAAAGGATAGCTCACCCTAAACTGACAACTCTGTCACTTACTCGCCCCTTGTAATAAGCATGTTTAATTCTGTTTCTTTTGTTAAACACAAAAGAAGATATTTTTTAAAGAATGCTGGGAAGTTGTATCCATTGATTTCCATAGTAATTTTTTCCTGGCTGGTGTCCTGGGCGATTATAAATGCAGATCTAGCATCTGTAACGTTACTCCGGTCGTGTTTGAAAGATTCTGTTATTCTGAGATCTCTAGTGGAAAGAACTACTCCTGCTGTTTACTCCTGCTACCTGCTACTACTATCTGCTGCTGCTACATTTACTGCTGCAGTTTCTACTACCTGCTACTGCTATAGCTACTGCTACCCGCTACTACTATCTGCTTGCTGCTACATTTACTGTTGCAGTTACTGCTAACTGCTACAGTTACTGCTAACTGCTACTACTAACTGTTACCTGCTCTATTTACTGCTGTAGTTACTACAACCTGCTACTACTATCTCCTATTGCTACCATTGCTTATATAATTTGTGATTTTTGCTCTGTTTAGTTGTGTGATTCAGTGTGCAACAGAGTGAGTTTTGTGTCCTGTGTGAATCTTGCTTTTCTATAGCGAAACTACAGAAGCTGTATTTGGTTTTCTTTTCTTGTGTTTGGTTTGTTGTTTGTTTTCCTCTTGTATAATTTATCACGTATATTGACTTGATTTGATTTTCCTTGCAGGAACTGAGGTCCCACGTGTGCAGGATCTTGAGGTGGTGGTGGTGTGTGTGGATCTAGTGGTGTGTGTGTGTGTGTGTGTGTGTGTGTGTGTGTGTGTTTGTGTGTGTGTGTTTGTGTGTGTGTGTCTGTGTGTGTGTCTGTGTGTGTGTGTGTGAAAGTGTGCTTTTTGAACACAATGGAGCACTGGTGATCCCGCCTATGTGTGACCTCAGCCCTGTAAGTTAGTTTATTCAATTTATTTCTCCAGTTAATTTAATTTTCATATTTACTTTGTAATAACATGTTGTTGTTGTTCTTCTATAAATTTGTTTTCTTTATTTTTTTTTATTTACTGCAGTTACGTTGGAGGGAGGTGCTGGCAGAATGTTCAGGGAATTTTATGTGACTATTTTAATCTGCCACAAATTCTGAAAATACATTTTGTACTTTTATACTATACTCACGTCTCTTGCCTATCCATATGAGAACTGAACCTGTGTGGCCTAAGAGTAATGTTTAAGCCAATTTCTATTTCCTGGGAGAAAACTTCTCAGGTGGCGTAGTCGGATTTGCTTTGTGGATAAATTGTTAATCCCTACTCTCCCCCCATATTCCCCCGCGTCACATTCGCAGCAGCTGCAGTCACTGCTTTCGTTTTAATTATTCTCAGGCAAGTGATCATCCTTTCACTATCACTCATGTTATGTTTTTACCTGCTTTCTTTTGCTTACAGTTATTTTGTTAATATTTATTATTTCTGTTATTATTTCTCTTATTATTTATCAGAGATAAATTTGCTAAATCCATAATTTTAAACCCTAAAAAAGTAATGTGAAATAAAAACTAATTGCAATGCGACACAACCCATGTGCTCATGCACAGTGAGCAAGCTCATGCACAACACACACAAACAGGAATAAATTAAATAAATAAGGAGGCATGTGGACAACACAACATCTAAATCAATTCATTTTAGCATGTCAAAGTCATATCTATTAATACAAAATATATTTTCCAAGCAACAAAATTATGGCTTGTGAAAATGGCAAATGGCTAGTAATGTTGGAAATCTACTAGCCACTGTGACTGGTGATCAGAAAAGTTAATGTCAAGCCCGTATATATATATATATATATATATATATATATATATATATATATATATATATATATATATATATATATATATATATATATACAGAGAGAAAGAGAGAGAGAGAGAGTGTGTGTGTGAGACACCTTTTAAAGGATTTTACTGTAGTGCTATGTGTAAAGTCTACTGTGGGTTATAATGAGATTACTGCAGTCTATACAAGGAGGATCACTCGACTGTGGATTCAGCAACAAGCTTGTAAAAATTGGAACAATGGGAATACTTAAAATTCAGAAGAGCTCAACATAATCATGTGATCCTCACCCTAAATCATTCAGCATTTATAAAACATTTTGACCTTTTACGTTTATTTTACCCTGGTTTTATCAACATAGTATTTCTACCTACGCAGACACAGGTCTCGGCAGAAATTTACATGTTTATTTTGAATATAGTAGTACGTCCAACAGGACATTCAACTAATCTTTGTCATACAAACTCCTATCTCGTTTATCCGGTTTTCCGTAGAAGCGGTGTAAAACACGACATGCCTTCTGTACATCATTTTGTTCCTCAGTGTCCAGCAAAATGTTGGCATTGAGAACATTAAACCAGCGCAGGTTGATGGTTTACTTTTTTTATTTGCTTATCATATGCATACTTTTTTATATATTCATATATTTGGGATCATATTATGTGTACTCCAGAGACAAAATATTACCTGCTGGTAAGTTACATTTCTCTTTATAGCTGATGTTAATCGCTGTTTCATGTTTCTTCACGTTTTAAAAAGTCGTTGTGATGTGGAATGAAATTACATCATTCAGTTCAGGATGCCAGATTATTGCAAGCAAGAAACGAGGAATTTGTTCAATGTGTTAATGTGTCTAAAAATGTCTAAAATTTTATATGAGACATAATACAATGATGTAAGATATTATAGGTATATATGCCATATTTTATTCTTATAACTCACGAAGTAAATTATAGATATTACATGGGCAAAAATAACAATAATAATAGTATTAATAAAAAAGTTTTTTTTTTTTTTAAACAGAAAGGTTAAGAATAGCAGTCTCTGTGAATATATCACACAAATGATAAAACAACTGGAAGATTAGAAAACATTTTTTTATTAACTTCAATATCTGAGCTTAAATATTTGGATTTTATTTTCTTTTTGCTCTACCAAATCGTTTATGAACTAGGAGTTTAGTACAAACTGATAAAAATATTGTGCAAGTGTCCTTTGAGGTTAAAAAGTAAAACAAAAAATAAGATAAGATTAAGAACAGCTTTTGATGAGGAAAATGTATTACTCTTGGGTGAGTCAAAAGTATTTAAATGTACCATCATCAACATTATTCATCTGTATAAATTATTTAGTTAAAATTTGTATGGTAATTTAGAAGTGCATGCAAAATTAAAACAAATCAAATTTAAAAGCCAAACCCTTCCATCCATTTACTTGTTTTTATTGCTTAAACCTTAAATGGGGAACTGCAATGACCATTCAAATGTTTATGTATTTGTATACTTCTGCTTTGTATACGTTTCCTTGTCAAGTGCCAGTAACAACGGATTTAAGCAAAGATATAAGGAAGAGAGAATCAGCTGCAGACAATGAGACACAGGAGACAGAGGTAACATCATTAAATTGTAGGTTTGTCAACTTTACAATTCATGTACAACACCTAAACAAAATATCTGTGTAAAAAAAAAAAAGAACAAGAAAAAACAATTGTCCCATTGATAAAATAAATAAGTAATTTCTTCTTTCTGTGGCTTTCCTATAAAAAAGGATGAAGATGATGAACTGGCAGACAAAACATATCAGGTTTGTATATAAAATTCACTTATGTCTTAAATTTGAGAGATTATTCTTAATCTTTCATTAATATAAAGAGAAGTTTGGACACATACTGTACTTGTATAACAAATTATATGAAAAAAATATATATATTGTCAACCTTTTCGTAGTTAAAACTTACATTTCACTACCAATAAATTTATATTTCACTATTAAACTTTATTATAGGTTCTAGGGTTGTTAAAGCTTCTCTATTGTAATTTACAATGTCACAGTAATGCCAGACTCTTTTACCATCAACGATGCCAATCACTTGAGTTCCCCAGCAGGAGGGGAACTCCAATACTACGTGAAAAACTTCCACTATGGGGATTTTGCCAGAAAGCCAATCATTTGAAGGAGTAATAAAACGGGCCAATGAAATGCCAATGAGTTGGCGGCGTCAGCATACGCAGTTGGCAGCAATCACAATCAGCTGTGTATAAAGATGCCTTACGGTACAGAGAGTCTTTGGTGCTTTCATCTCCAACTTCCTTCAAGAGAGAAAGTGAATGAGAGAAGCTACCAGCGATCTACAGGCTGTTTTCTGCCGGTCTCAGAGAGTGTGACAACACAGTGGAGCTGGGTCCATTCTCCTGTCTTTGGGTATTCTCTGGCCCAGTTCTCCTAGAGCGGTTTGTATCAGAGCAAGTTTATAAAAAGAGCAACACGGTCGTGCAACGCATCTTTTTAAGGATGTCATTTCGACCGTGAATTTCTGGATGTGGTGGTTCCCTGTCCATAGATCATGGGCACGAGCACTAAGTTGCATGTCTGGGGGTCGAGCATGTTAATGCGGTGCTCGGGAGCAGTGCATGCCATCACTGTGATGGCATGTCTGTTGTGCAGCTAAGATCATGGCTCGCTCTTGCAAAATTGCAAACCACCCATGTTGTCCCCCGCAAGTCGGTTGGCACTCGAGCAGATCTGAGGGGTACAGTGGGGGTCAATTCGCCGCCCTCTGGTTCGCGGACTTCCCACTCCTCAGCATGCTCCATCCAAGCTTTGAGTGAGAGAAGCGCTCCATCATACCATATGGTCGCTCTCTCACTCGAGGACACCAAGGACTAGATGTCCATTGCTGCATTGGAGGGTAGGCTGTCATTTTCTTATGAGGATCTGGACCTGCTCGCCACCTTGGAGGTGTTGGATCTAGAGGCAGATATGATGGCTGTGCTTTCCCGGACTGCTTTGGATGTGGGTGTAAAAATAGTTCACCCTCCAGCCCCACGGCCGGATTGACTAGATGGGTGCTACATGGAGTGCTTCTAAGCCTCCTGTTCCCTTCTTCCCGAAAGTGCACAGTGAGCTTGGAGGGCACTCTCTGCCCGATTTGCGTGCACTTCCACTCTTACCACCCTTGACATTGAAGCAACAATGGGATATGAGACAATTCCAGAGGTTGAGCATGCCTTTGAGATCAATCTATGTCCTGTGCCTCTATGCCCAATTTGTGCCTCTTCTTGGCGCAGTCAGCCTTGTTTTCCGTGCAAGGCATGTAAGCTGTCTGCATCCCTCGTGGCCAGAGCCTACACTGCTAAGGGCCATGCTGCTTCTGCCCTGAACGCAATGGCCAAGCATCAGCGCTACCAGGTGCAAGCATTGACCCAGCTGCACAAGAGTGATTCCAAACCAGGCCTGATGCATGAGCTCTGCACCGCATCCGACTATGCTCTGCATACCACAAGGTCAGCTGCACGTGCCCTGGGAAGGACGATGGCCCCACTAGTGGTCCAGGAACGTCACCTCTGGCTAAACCTGGCTGATATGCATGATTGTGACAAAATTCACTTTCTTAATGCACCCATACCCCAAGCTGGCCTGTTCAGCGACACCGAAAGAGCAGTCGAGTGTAAAAGAGCAGTTGAGTGCAATGGCTAAAGGTATCTATCAGCAGGCTCATAAGACCAGTAGAAAGAATGACAGTGAAATGTGTCTTTAAAACAGTGCAATGTCCATGGCCCGACATATGCAGCAAGTTTAAAAAGTTACAGTTGAGTCACCAGGTCAGATAGCGGGAAAGACTCAAAGCAAGGCGAGGCAAGATTATTTATATAGCACATTTCATACACAGTGGCAATCCAAAGTGCTTTATCTAAACAGGAATAAATGAGACAACTTTAAGAAAATAAAAACAAATAATGAGAAATAATAAGAGTGATTAAAAACAGATTAAAATATGTTAAAACAGGTTCTAAAAGATTGAAAAGAAAGGAAAGACAAAATAGTGTGATCTGTTCGATGTAGCACAGTGCTCATTCAGTAAAGGCACATCTAAACAGATGTGTTTTCTGTGTTGATTTGAATGTACCTAATGTTGGAGTACATTTGATAATTTCTGGAAGCTGATTCCAGAAGCAAGGAGCGTAATAGCTGAAGACGGATTCACCCTGCTTTGCAATCCCAGATCTAGTGCAAGTGACTAATTCCCACGAATGTCTAATACTAATATGTATGATTTTTTCAATAGTCACTGTCAAATTACTTACTAAAATAAAAAAGTTTTAAATATGGCTGTCATGTGAAAAATGAACAGAAAAACTTGAAACTTGATGAAATTTCCCTACAGAACAAAAATAAAGAAAATCTTCCTGACAACCTGTTCATGGGTCATTTCAAACATTTGTTTATAATTGAAAACTGATTAAAGAACAACCCATTGTTAGCAAGAAGTAATATATCACAGTTTTTCAATCTCGGTCCTGGTGGGTCGGTGTCCTTGCAGGGTTTAGCTCCTATACTTGTTTCAAGTATATCTAGTAAAATCTTCATTAGCTTGTTTAGGTGTGTTTGATTTGGGTTAGAGCTAAAATCTGCAGGACACTGGCCCTCTAGGAACAACTTTGGTGATCCCTGAATAAGAGGCTTCAGAGGGAATGTTTATATACAAATTTTAAATGTTATTATTAATATATCATTAGTATTAGTAATATTAAATCTTATTAATTCTAAAAACAACTGAAGTGTTGGTTCATCCAAAAATGAAAATTAAGTTATTAATTTCTCACCCTCATGTTGAACCCTACAAGTCCTTCATTCATCATCCAAATACAAATGACAATATTTTAGTTCTGAGAGCTGAGAGCTCCCTTATTCTCCATAGAGGTTCTCCGACAAGTTGAAAAACAAGTCCATAAAAGTGCCAAAACAATCCTTTAAACAAACAATGTCTACAGAGATTCAATGGGAACATTGTTAAGCTTTGAGCAAAATTTTTCTTCTCTTCAGTGCCAGTATAGAGTGTGCAACGCCTATGTTATATTATCTAGAATGCCCCTGATCTTTCATTAAAACAGAAGGATTTATGCACAGACATCCTGGGGTATATATCACTGCACAGTGCTTGCGGATGCATGCAATATACTGGCAATTAAGAAAAGAAACTGTTGAATAAACCCAATATTTTTGTTTTATGTGCAAACAAAAGTATTCTCATAGCTTCACACTATTCCGTTTGAACCACTGATTGCATATGGTTGGTTTTGAGAATGTTTTTTGGTACCTTTTTGAACCTTAGGAAGATGAGAGGGCTCTTAGATTTCACTCAAAATTTCTAAATTTGTGTATTGAAGATAAATGAGGGTATCGGGGCTTTGGAACAACATGAGGTTGAGTAATTATTAACATAATTTTAATTTTAAGTGACATGCTAAAAACATGATATCAAATTGTTGATTGATTAATTAAATGCTTTTTATTTATATGTTAAATGTTACTCATGTTAACTAAAGATTCACAACAAAAACTTATATTTGTCATGACTGTGGCAGAAATAATATGTGAAGAATTTAAAGATCATTGGAGAAAAAGACAAGAAAAAATTATTTATAACATCAAACTGATTTTTAATTATCTTCATTTCAGGGTCGGGTGAACATGCATGTTTTTGAAGATTGTTGTGGTGGATCTCTTGACCAACTAAGGAACAACCTTCTCTATCCTTTGTTCCCCAATGTTAGTTCTATACACAATAAATTGTAAATTCTTAAGAAAAATCATTCTCAGTACATCATGCATTATAATGTAATGTTTCCCTTTAAAGGTGCGAACTTCAGTGAGCAGACTTGCTGTGTCACCTCAAGGAAACAGTTATGGGTTGAGAATCTTTGGCTTCCTTCATCCTGCAGAAACCAGTAGGTCCAGATTGACGAAAAAAAGTTTTATTGTATGCTGAGTTTAATAATATATTATTATTGAATTAACAAATCCATTGATGTTGTTTTATTACCAGATGAATATATTTTTGCTGTTGCCTCTGATGATAACTCAGAGTTCTGGCTCAGTTTAAACAAAAGTCCAAAAAAACTTCAACTCCTTGCTTATGTTGGTGAGGTAATGTCTGCTGTCAATTTGTTTGCTAGGGATTCAACAGTTTGTTTACAATGAAAAATGCATGAATAAATGTTGCAATTTGCAACCACATTGGAAAAAATTATGGTTTGTTAAATTTGAATTATTTATAATGATTAAAACACACGATTTTCGCCAAAAACACCTAAATTAGGACATAATGTCAATTATTAGATAAAAAATAATTCTTAACACTTTAGTTTACGTAACGATTCACAGCATTTACTACTAGCTTATTACCTTAAAATATGAATTGTTTATTAGCACTTATAAATTATGACCTTACTTTACATTCCTAATCTTACCCAATTCAACTAAATTCATCTTTATATCCATCGATGCACAGCTCCACAAGTGCTGAAACAAGCAAGCCAAAGGTTACAGTGGCAAGGAACATGTAAAATCCGGCAGCAGCTAGCTCTCTGCAACTCTCACGTGGTTGCCCACTGAAGCTAAGCAGGACTGTGCCTGATCAGTACTTGAATGGGAGACCACATGGGAAAGCTAGGTTGCTGCCAGAAGTGGTGTTAGTGAGACCAGCAGGGGGCGCCCAACCTGTGGTCTGTATGGGTCCTAATGCCCCAGTAAAGTGATGGGTACTCTAAACTGCTCACTGACTGGGTGAGCGGATCTTAACGGATGAGAAGTTAAACCGAGGTCCTGACATCATTAAAACTCCTCGAAAAAGAATAGAGGTTTAACCATGGCATCCTAGCTAAATTTGTCCACTGGCCTCTATCCATCATGGCCTCCTAACCATCCAAGGTCTCCTCTTCACCAGCTGGTGTGTGGTGTGCAGTCTGGTGTTGCATCATCCAGGTTTGATACTGCACACTGATGGTGGATCAGGACATCCCCCAATGTGTAAAGTAATTTGAGAGTCCAGAAAAGTGCTTTAGAAATGTAAGGAACTATTATTATTATTATTATTATTATTATTATTATTATTATTATTATAAAAAGTGAAGGTAAAAAAACTCAATACCTAAATCCAACTACTATATTGTGGCAAATTAAATAATGAGCTAAAAAAATAAAAAGGCATGACAAATACTAAGAGATACATAATTCTTAATTATGAAATTAAATTTGATTCATTTTCATTAATTCCTTACAAAATACATACAATTATGACAAAATTAAAAATAACTAAAATACATTTTAAACTTGAAAATTATAAATTATATAGAAATACCAAATGGTTGTCTTCTTCAATCTTTCTTATATGCAGTTAAAAATGGTTAAATAGCAATAAAGGCTTCCAATGTTATTAGCAACAGTAATTTTTTTTGCATTGCAAATCATTTACTTGTAAATATAGTAATGCCATAGAAAAACAACAAATCCACCTGTTGTGCCATGTGTGCAGTTCATTTGTTTTATTTACATGTTATTGGCTAATCCATTAATAGGCATGTGTTCAAAATATTAGGAGTGTGTAGAGTATTAGAGAATTAGTTTATTCTGTGAAAAAGAACCAGGGTCGTTAAGGGTCCTTTTATTAAAGAGGAAGGTCATCATGCAAATTGGTGAAGTTTGTTCCTAGCCATTGTCGCCACTGACATGTATGGTTAGGGACTTGTGGAGCTGTGCATCGATGGATTTGCTCTTCAGTGTTTGAACTCTCAGCAGTGAAAATTAAAACACACTGAAATGAACTAAACTGAACTTAAACTCTGAAAACTGGACTGCCACTGATTATAATTTACTATAATCTTCTATGTTAAGCCAAGCTGCTTTGACACAATCTATATTGTACAAGCACTATAGTAATAAAGATGAATTTAACTGAATCAATGTATTAGATTTTTATTATTTATATTTATTTTAAAATTTTAACATGAAATGGGTCATTCCATACATTTCAAAAGACCAACATAATTGATGTAAAAAGTTGATTTGTGAAGGAAAAATATATAAAGATGTGCAATAAAGTATAGGATGCTCATTTAAAAGTATCTAAAATGCCATAAAGTGGCAACAATAACTAAAACATGAATAAAAACAAGGAGGAATGGGAATGGAGGAACTGTACATACTGTAACAGCTGGAAGATATTTGACAAGAAGCCCCAACAAAACACCACTTGTAAGGTCTCACCCACTTTTATGTCCTTCAGGCCACTAGGAGGCAATTAGATTCTGCACCATTACTCCGCAAATGCAGTTGGCATCTCAAACCAGATCATTACAGCAATGCTAATAAGAAAGTAAAAAAAAAAAAACAGAATAAGCCAAATTGGTTAAAACTTGCCAGGAATGCATTTCCTGGCTCAAAGAGAAACATGGACTAGTGAAAATAAAGTCTGATGTTTATTGATAGTATGTCAAATGTTTCCAAGTTCAATGTAATACATAGAATTAGTCACTGTTGAAGTTTGGTTCAGTTTAATTCAGTTAAACTTAGTACAAATGTCAATGTTAAAGGATAAAGGGCTGAAGAGCGAGTTCAAGACCTGAATTAACCATACCAGAGGCAAGGAACCAAAAGTCCACCAAATGACAGAAGTTGGGAACAAATCCTGGAAGAAACCCGGTTCTAGGTTGACCAATTCTCCTCTGGCCAAACAAACGGCAGAGCTACAGTCTAAGATGCCTGAAGACAGATAAATGATTATCCCCTTTTGTACAGGTTACCAGAAGGTTGTTCAAATTAGCCGTAGGGATCTACAGAGATTTATGTCACTGGGGTCTTTGCAGGAATTAGTCTTGTGTTCTTGACTAAACAATGGCCAAAACAACCATTTGTTTTGATTATGTAAACCTTGGTATAAGCACCTGGAGCACCTTGAGGAAACCCATGCAAACACGGGAAGAACATGCAAACTCCACACAGAAATGACAACTGGCCCAGCCAGGACTAAAACCAGTGACCTTCTTGCTGTAAGGCGACAGTGCTAGCCAGTGAGCTGCCGTGCCACCATAAGACTTACGAAAGTAATCAATGTTCAATAGGGAGCCAGTGCAATGCTAACAGAATCAGACTAATAAGATCATTTTTTAATATATTTTAGAAAGTACTCTAGCAGATGAATTTTGAACTAGACCAACTATGATAATTAGGCCTAAAGGCCAACCACCAATTAACATAAGTACATGAACAACATCTTGGTGTTAGGTAAAAAGGACTTTATATAAACAGTTCAGTCCGCTGAACTCAACCCAACTGAAAACTGACATTAAAAGAGCAGTTTCTGCAGTAAAACCCAAAATTCACAGGAATAATGGGGCATAGTTTGTTTGTTATGGCTAAAATACCTGTTTCTGGGGGGTAGAAGTTTTTTTTTTTTTTTACATGATGCAACATAGTTTTCAACGAAATTATTAAAATCTAAACCTTTAGTTTGTTGGTATTATGAGTATATTGAAACTTTTAACAGCTTAAAATTTATTTTATATGCCTCCTGTAAAAATACACAGAATTCCTAAAATATTTTAATACTTCGATTTAGAATTGAATATGTAATGTTTCCATTCTATTTGAAATATGATAATAAAAACTATTTAAAAATATTTATTTTTAAATATAATACAATTTTCTATAACATTTTGTTTACATTTTCGAACACTGTATATAAACATTTAGTACTCTTTAGAAGTTTTTTAAAGCAAACAATGAAACTTAAATATTTGCTTCAACTGATTATTTATGTGGCATACTTGTGTTCTGATTCAGACAGGAAATGAATGGACTGCTCCTGGCGAGTATTGGAAATTTGCAACCCAAATATCCAAACCTGTTTTGTAAGGGAAATTTTAGTTTTTCTCTCAAAAACGTGCTCTCATTCAAAACACTGTAGAACCTCACACATGACATAATTTAAAGTTTCTTTCTGTTTCATAGGTTAGTGAAGGACAGGAAATATTTTTTTGAAGTTCTTTTAAAACAGAATACAGGAATGGATCATCTGGAAATAGCGGTATGCACTGTATTTATGTGTTTTAAAGACAGCAAAGCTTGACATGGTATATTTTGTTTATCCCAGATTCTGTTTTTCTTCTGCAGTGGAGTTTAAACCAAGGCAATAGCACTTTTTCTGTGATAACCTCAGAGTATTTATCATTATATAAAGGTATGTTTAAAGTTTGAAGTTTAAAGTTTGAGCTCAATGAGTGTGGTCATGGTATTCAATTGTTCATGCTATTGCATTGCTATTGAATTAATAATATATTTTGTTTTTGTCAGATGAATCTTCTCTACTAATGGGAGATATTGAGCATGTACCTCAAACGAAAGCAAGCTATGATAGGTTTCTTGAGCCAAATCCCTTGTCACTTCATCAAAGAGAAATAATCAGAGAAGACCCAAGAGATCACATCTACAAATGTGAGCATTATCTTCATTTTTAATAGATTTTTTTAAGTATACATTTGCCTCAACTTAATTGTATTTGTTCTCTTTCTATTTAACCAGACAAAATGCTAGAAGAATCATTCCTGAAGGACTTGTTTCCTGAATGTGATTACAAACCAAGCTATGTACTCAAAGAACACATTGGTAGATATCAAGGTGTATATTTAGTGAGTTAAGCATTTTATTCTCTGCACTTAAACCCTTTACAATAATTTTTGCTGAGTATTTGGTAGCAAACTGCTTAGCAAACAATGATTTATTTAACCACATAGAAATCGCTAATCTTAGCATGCTAACATGAAAGGTAATGATGGCATGCTAATGTTAACAATTGGTAAATAGCAGAATAAATCATATTAACCCTCATTTGAGAGGTCTGCATTCCCGCAGGGCCCGACAAAGTTTCTTATGACATGGCATTAATTTTCCAAATAAAGCGCAATAGCCACCAATCAAACAATAGACTATCATGTTACCGAGAACCTTGCTTTCCTGAAAGGTTCTTGGGAACATTATAGTCTATTATTTGATTGGTGGCTATTGCGCTTGGAAAGCATAACTGTGCTTGAAATTGGATTTTTACTTAAGTTAGCTTCACACCAGAGGAGGCGTGTCATTACTGTATAAGCACACAGCACGGATAAACCAGGGCCTTCTGCTTCATGCGGTTTACTTGTAGGGCTGTGCTTACAGCATATGCATAATAGTGCTCAGACAGAACAGTCAGGTTGTCAATGAGTAAAGTAGCAGAATATATATGAGAAAGCAAAGTGTGCATGTGCATCCTTGAATGATTTTAAACCTTAAATTTTGTCGTATTAATGTTTTTCTTATTGTAAGTTTTCTTTTTGAGGTGACAGAGAAAGGATATTAAACCATATTGTTGACAAATAAAAATTACAAATAGTTTTTCTAAAAACCTATTTTATTGTTAGCCCTCTCTTTCAGTAGTGGATTTAAATGTGTTGTAAATTTAATTGTAAAAAAAACAAGATTTAAATTTAACAGGAGCAATCGGGTTGGGAAGCGGGTGAATAAAGAGTGAATAAATAGTGGGAGAGGTTGGGAGCAGAATAAAGCCCAGCAAGAGAAGGTGGGAACAGGACTGGAAAAAATCACACACATCTGGAACACATCTAGTTTGTATTTAATTGAGTTGTTGAATATAACGGCAAATTTCGATAACACTTTCCAAAAAATATCCTTTAACCAAAAAATGTTCTGCTTACTGAGAAAAAAAAATACAAATTGAATTGAAGCAACAAAAATGTATAAACACATAATATTTCCTAACATTAATAATATCTTTAAAAGACTACCTTTAATTTTTAAGTTCAAAATGTTCTTTGCAAATAATGTAACTTCTGTTAAACTAAATTAAAACAGCAAGCTTTTGTTTAAATATGTTTAGTTTAATTTAATAAGTTACAGTAAAACAGGGTAACAACTTGTAAATAATATTTTATTGATATATAGTTTTTTAATGCCTATGTGCACTATACAAGTAATTTATAAACACACTTCAAACATTTTACAATTAAACATCAGGTAATACATTATGAACTAACATTATTTAACAATAATAATAATAATAATTGAAAATGATCTTTGACTTAGATTAATGAACTGTAAAGTGTCACCAAAATATCAAATTACTTAGTTGCAATAAAATTGCTAAATATTATACATACTATACATCATTCTTTTTCTTGTAGGTTCAGTTTTCTTCAGTCTATCCAAATGACTACACACGGCAAACTAATGATCAAAATGATGGAATGTGCTTCTACAGACAAGATCCGTCATTTCTGGCAGAGTATGAATGCAGTAATTTGCTGTAAAATATCAAATGCACAAGTTTCACTTTTTCACATAATTTAAACTAATTT
Source organism: Danio rerio (assembly GCF_052040795.2). NCBI lineage: Eukaryota > Metazoa > Chordata > Actinopteri > Cypriniformes > Danionidae > Danio > Danio rerio. The sequence continues at coordinate 26,912,311 of NC_141024.2, read as the reverse complement.
TGTTAATTGCAAAACATTTTTTTTTACCATTTTAGTAAAGGACTTGAGGGTTATCTGACTGAGGTTGAAGACCCTGATGTACAAAATACATATAAAGGTAAAACAATAATTGTAACATTAATTGTTTTTTTTTAAATGTTTGTTTGTTTGTTTGTTTGTTTGTTTGTTTGTTTGTTTGTTTGTTTGTTTGTTTGTTTGTTTGTTTGTTTGTTTGTTTGTAGCTCTGAAATATTCTACAAACCCAAACTAGGTGAAGGTCCTTTCTGGCACCGCGTCTATGATGTGAATCCCCTCAATGCTGCTTCCAAGCAAACTACCATAGTGGCAAATTCCTGCAGAACCTCTGGAAACATTGTGATGTCCCAAAGCCAAGCACTGCCCATTGTTACAGCCTTTCTTAAAGCACTGCATTCAAGAGAAGACACACAGTAAGATTGTTTAAGCTTCTTTTTCAGCTCTTTTTTCTTAAAAGTTGAATCGGATTAAATATTTTAATATTAAATATTATATTCTTTACATACGCCTGTTTTTGAGAAAACTATGGACTCTACCCTGTCTTACCATTTTTTTGTAAAAATATAGCAAAACTGACTAATAATGGTACATTATGTTTTTCTGTGTTTATATAAAGAGATTGTAATTTAGATGTAACTTTAGACCAGTGGTCACCAATCTTTTAAAGTAATTTTGGGATCTTCTGAGTGAGTGGTAAAGAAACAAGTTGATTGTAATCATTGGTCTGGCAACCACCAGTGGTGAGAGAGAGTACTGAAAGGCCATACTCAAGTAAAAGTACCATCTAGAGCAGTCGTTGCCAACTACATTTTTTGGATGCCTGCTAACACCTTTTACTTTGTATCACACTTTTACTTGACACACCCTTTTCAGGTCTTGGAGTCTCTACTAATGAACTGAGGATATAGTTGTGCTTCCAGTACCTGAATAATGAAAAAAAATATATCATTATATATAACAGCCCCACACTGTGTGAAAATGACATATTTGATAATAAATAAACAAATAACAGTGGAATACATCAAAATAATACGATTTCCAGGTATGATTTATTCATAATTACAAAATAAGAGCCACAAGTTTTTGCTCACTTTTTCTGGAATATAGTCTTCATATGTAAATCTAATCCATTTCCCTGTTGCTTCTTCCGAAGCTGGGATTCTGTGTTAGGGCACCTGTGAGTCTCTAAGACAATGTTTGCCAGTGGTGTAATCTCATGGACAATCATGGACAATCTCATGGACAACAAGCAATCCGGCTTTAAGAAAGGCCACTCAACTGAGACTGCCCTGCTCTCGGTCGTGGAGGATCTCAGACTGGCTAAAGCAGACTCTAAATCATCAGTCCTCATTTTGCTGGACTTGTCAGCTGCTTTTGACACTGTCAACCACCAGATCCTGCTATCTACGCTTGAGTCACTGGGCGTTGCGGGCACTGTTATACAATGGTTCAGATCTTACCTCTCTGACAGGTCATTCAGGGTGTCTTGGAGGGGAGAGGTGTCCAACCTACAGCATCTAAACACTGGGGTACCTCAAGGCTCTGTTCTTGGGCCACTTCTCTTCTCCATCTACACATCATCTCTAGGACCAGTCATCCAGAGACATGGATTCTCCTACCACTGCTATGCTGATGATACCCAGCTATACCTCTCTTTTCATCCAGATGATCCCTCGGTTCCAGCTCGTATCTCAGCCTGCCTGTTGGATATTTCACACTGGATGAAAGATCATCATCTTCAGCTGAACCTCGCAAAAACGGAAATGCTTGTAGTTTCTGCCAACCCGACTCTACACCATAACTTTTCAATCCAGATGGATGGGGCAACCATTACTGCATCCAAAATGGTGAAAAGCCTTGGAGTAACGATTGATGACCAACTAAACTTCTCTGACCACATTTCTAGAACTGCTCGATCGTGCAGATTTGCACTCTATAACATCAGAAAGATCCGACCCTTCTTATCTGAACATGCAGCTCAACTCCTTGTTCAAGCTCTTGTTCTCTCCAAACTGGATTACTGCAACTCTCTACTAGCTGGGCTTCCAGCTAACTCTATCAAGCCTCTTCAACTGCTCCAGAATGCAGCAGCACGAGTTGTCTTCAATGAACCTAAACGAGCACATGTCACTCCGCTGCTAGTCCGTTTGCACTGGCTGCCAGTTGCTGCTCGCATCAAATTCAAAACTCTGATGTTTGCCTACAAAGTGACTTCTGGCCTAGCACCTTCTTATCTGCACTCACTTCTGCAGATCTATGTGCCCTCCAGAAACTTGCGTTCTGTGAATGAACATCGCCTCGTGGTTCCATCCCAAAGAGGGAAAAAATCACTTTCGCGAACGCTCACGCTCAATCTGCCCAGTTGGTGGAATGAACTCCCTAACTGCATCAGAACAGCAGAGTCACTCGCTATTTTCAAGAAACGACTAAAAACTCAACTATTTAGTCTCCACTTCACTTCTTAATCTGCAATTGCCTATTTGAATATCACACTAACTGTACAAAAAAAAAAAAAAAAACACTACTAACACTTCCCTTCTTAGACTTTACAGACCTGAAACTTGCCTTTAGTACTTATTCATTGTTGCTCTTAGTTGTGTAAATTGCTTCCTTGTCCTCATTTGTAAGTCGCTTTGGATAAAAGCGTCTGCTAAATGACTAAACGTAAATGTAAATGTAGATCATTTAAAATGAAAGGCTGAAGGTTGCACCAAGAAAAAAATTTTTGAGTGGTCCATTGGGTTCTGTGAGATAAAACATTTCAATCTCCACCAGTGCAATTTTGTTGGATGATCCAGTTAATCCTCCTAAAGTTTTTGATGACTCTGAGACTGCTATTCTGGCCAAATCCATTAATCCACCTCTCAAATGCACATGTACTTAAAACTAAGGAACCAATGGACATAGTGCTCTCAGCTAGGGCCTTCTATGGCCAATTTCTGCCAATTTCTGCTATTTCACAAGCTGCTGATTCATGAACCAGCCACATAGCAGCATCCTCAAGGTGTCACACTCCTTTTCAGTGAACCATGTTTACATGCGTAACAAGAGCTTGACAATAACACCTGACATCCCACCAAATGAAGTTCAATTTTAGCAGTAAGATGGTAAGGATCTTTTTGGATCTTTGTTTGGATTTTTTGCCTGGACGCATTAACGTCAATACAGTACATCACCAAATGTGAAGTGCCAGATCGGGTAAAAACTGAACCCGCCTTTCTATTCAAACACTAACTGAGATCACAATACTGATCATGACATGAGGATGATAATCACTGAGAGATGGAGATTTGGCTATGGGGAATAAAGGGTTAAAGTTCATTTTACAACTGAGTTTGTTACTATAATTTTTCTGATGATAGTTACAATAACCTACCCTGCAATGTGGGAAAAGGCCGTCGTTTGTTATTAAAGGAAAGAGCAGCAAAGACTGACTGGCATCAGAGAAAAAAATGGCAGGGCAAGTAAATCCTTAACGTTAAGCCCTGAAAAAATCTTGTGAAATAAAAAAAAAATGTATTGCAGTACAACACAATGAATTCCCCAACCTACTGGTTCATGTGCATTGAGCTAGTATCATGGGTCAGGTTTGATTTCTGTCATGTTCTTTTTTCTGTTACAACTGTTTGCTTTTACGTTCAGTACTGGCACATGCACATTACACACCTGCTGCATTACACACCACAATAACACCTGCTTACATGTTATTGTGATTACAGATTCTGTTGTTCTTCTTGCCATACTGTTACCAGTTTGTTTAAGTCTTGTCAAGTCCTGCCTGGTCATTTAATGTTTGACATCTCCCACCTGTGATCTGTGCAGTCATCCTGCTGTTTGAGTTTACCTGTTTCACTCCTGTTTGAGTCTCAGTTCTGGAAAGATTTCTGTGGACAGATTGGTTTTCAGCCTGTTATTTGGTTTACACTCACAGACTAATAAGCAGGCCGATTGCGTTAACCAAATTCTGGGACATTTACTCCACACCCTGGTTGCTTACAACTCTGTGTCATGGTGTAAGCATCTTGGATGGACAGAATCAGGCACGTGTACACAAAGGGCTCAACCTGTGCAGTGCACATGCCCTTTTTAGTCTTTGATAGAAAGTGCCCTTCCAAAATGATCAAAAGTGCCCCCGCGACGCGGCACACCTTCGGTCCCGCCCTTCAGTAGGTGCGCGACAACACCGCTCTTGAGTATGCGCGCGACAACACAGCTGATCAGTATGCGCGCATCCACTCTGCAGATCTGCAGCAGCCCCTGCCCCCGCTCTTCCTAAAAAATCCTCCACATGCCCTTTGGACGTTCTCTGCACGGGCCAGGACAGAATAGACCTTTAAGTCTAAATTTCTCCATTTCACTGTTGTGTAGGATACCAACTACCTATATTTTGCTCTCAGGAATCTGAAGCATTGGTGGCCTCAATTCAAGCTTTCATTAAATGGTGTTGGCACACTTGTCAGAAAGCATGCAAGTCATTACTTAAAACCTTTGAACGAACATGTGACAATGCTAATCTTCATTGTTTTAAAGCTTCCAGATAAGTTTGTTGTCAGAAAGTCCCGCTTTCTACTTACTCAACCTTTCAACCTCCCTCTGCAATCCCCGTCTCGTAAGTTTGCACCTAAATTCATAGGTCCTTTTTCCATCTTCAAGATTTTTGTACTGTGACCATTCGACTTGTTTACCCCATTCTATGCAACACAAGCATCCCATGTTTCATGTCTCATGTATTAAGCCCATTATTCGTACACCCTCCAAACCATCCCCCTCCTCCCACCCTGTTCTTGCTGAGAATGCTCCTGTGTTTACAGTCAAGATATCAGTCAGTTTAAATATTTGGTCAATTGGGAGGACTTTGGTCCTGAGGAAAGAGCTGGGTTGCGGCTGGAGGTATTTTGGACCATTCATTGATCAAGGACTTCTTGAAAGTTTTTTTTCCCTGGAAGTGCCAGGGTCGCTCCTCTGGGCAGGGGTACTGTCATTGGTCAGGTTTGATCTGAGCTTCTCTGTCATGTTAAAGTCTTGTTTAATCCTGGCAGTCTCATTGATTGTTTGATGTCTCCTACCTGTGATCTGCACAGTCATCATAAGAAGACAATATCAAGCCTGATGTATTGCTGCCAAATTCTGACCATACCATCCGAATTTTGCAGCAAATGTTTGTGTAAATTAGCAGTTAAACGGGAAACTAATAAAGTGTATGGTAGGTCTGTATGGTCTTTACAAGCTGGTTAAAGATCATCTCTAAAATGTATTTAAATCAAGTTAAATGACAGAATAAGCACTTTTTTTCTGTTGCAGCATGATAGTACAATACATGTGTGGTCCCACATATATTTTGTATTTGGTATTATAGTATTTCGTATGTTCTCTCATCTCCACAGAGGCTACTCCCTGTTGCGTGTGGTGAATGTTGTGAAGCGTGAAGACAAGGACTTGGGCAGCCGTTATCTGGTGGAACTGGAACTTGTGGACCCACAGGGTCAAACTGTCCTTGTTTCACGTTACATTTATGCACAAGATGAAAATTCGTCAAAACCAGCACTTCTCTGCAGTCCAAAAGCTTTCAACTGGAATCCATCTGCTACTGTTCACATAATTGTTGCAGGTAATAGTAACAATATGTATTTGTCTTTTAACTGTGCGGCATTTTAAAACTTTATTTTAACTTTGGCCCTGTCCACATAAAAAAATTGTATTTTCAAAACAGCACTATTTGACTTGTGACTGGAACCGAAACTTTCTGAAAACTATTTCCAGGGTGAAGATTTTACAAATCTCCGGGTACAGAGTAGTCATGAGGAGGCAAATGCCACACGTTCGCGGCAAACGCATCACATATTCTGTGTCGTTTGCACCGCAGAATGGTAATCTGCCTCTGTTCTCATGTTCGCATTGATTTATTTGCAATTTTGTATGAAATACTTGATTCCTCACGTGAACCCAGCTAAAAAAAAGTAATTATAATTAAAAACAAACTAGTTTTCTCATTTTTGTTTTTGCCTTAATAACTGGAGCACCACAAGGCCCATACCCATTATGCAAACATAGGGAGCAGCAGTTTATTTCCCTCTAAAGAGACACAAAAGGAAAACTGCAGTTTTTTTTGTTTTGCTTTGTTTTTTTGCTTCTAGACACAAAAAATGGGTGATTTACAACATGGTAAAATAATAATGTAGGGTATTTTAAGCTAAATCTTTGATATTTTTATCTTGTAATAATACAACCTTTTAATGTTTAATTTAAAAGCCCTGCCAACTGTACAAAGTGAATGCACTGTTAATAAACTGAATGTGACAGCTCAAGCTTATCATCAGTTATTGTTAATGCATGTGTACAAATTATAAATGTAATGTTCATTTGCCTTCCAACAGTGAAAGATCAAGCCAGATGGATCATACAGTTTATTCGGGAAATGGAAAAAATATACCAAGCAACTGGGGACAAAAACTTTAATGTAATAATTGTAGATTACAACAGCTCTGACATAAATATTGAGAAACGACTAGAAATGGCTAAATTACCCAGGTAAAACACAGTTGTTGTTTTTTTGCACTTTTTTTTTTTTCAAAAAGTTATATGGCTAATGTTGTCGACATGCACACCTTAAATACACAGTTACAAACTGAAGAAGATGGGGGGTAATTTTGAGAGATCAGGTGGACTTCAGGCTGGAATAGACCTTGTTGAAGTAAGTAACCTCATTTTAACGCTCAAAAATTATCACGTTTCATATTTTCTATTTATAGAAGTGGTTTTGGGTCATTGAATAGCTGTATTATATAAAGTGTGTTTTCATTTTGTTTTTCTCCTCAGGATGAGCACAGTATTTTGTTTCTGTGTGACCTGCATCTCTACTACCCAGTGACAATAATAAACAGTATTCGAAAACACTGCGTTGAGGGAAAGATGGTGTATGCCCCTGTTGTGATGAGATTGGATTGTGGTGCTTCTCCAAGAACCCCAAATGGTATTGATTTTTAGTTTTACAGTTCATTATTTGTTCTACAATACACTAATCTTAATAATGCATATATTAACAAAGAGAGTAACTATTGCTACAGTATTTGCCAGAAAAATAAAATCCATAAATGTTCATTTGAATAGTGTTTTAATCCTTCACTCTTTTGAATGATCATAAAATCCTCCGACAACTCTTAAATACCTACTTTATAAATAATGCAATACATACTTAAGCAATGAAAATATAATTATTTTCAAAGTATGAAAAACAATAATTTAACACATTATGTATGTGCTTGTAAGTCAAGAAATCAGCATTTGCAGCTGTAGTTGTAAACTGCTTACAAATGTCTATTAATGTACAGTTAATGTTTTTAACTTATTTGCTAATGCATAATAAATAATTCATAGCGTGCAGCTTTTATAGAGTTACCAATTATTTTTTACCAAAAGATAAATGTAAGTAAAACTATTTTATTTCCTTTATTTAATACTTATAATTAAATATTGATATATAATTTATTTAGTTTTACCATTTTAGTGTGCATACACATTTCAAAGTATTTATTTATTTAACTTAATCCTTTCATTCAACTTTTACAATAACAGCAAAATAAAAGTACAGAATTATTTACTTCAGATAATTAATTCTTAATACATAGTTTTTACAGTTTTAACGTTTTAGTGTGCAAATACATTTAAAAGTATTTATTTATTTTACCTTAATCCTTTTACTGAACTTTTACAATAATAACAAAATAAAAGTACAGAATTGCAGAAACAAGTTTAGGAATAAAACCAGTAATTTCATGCAAGGGATCAGGACTTTTCATCATTATGTGAAAAGACTCTTTCGAAAAATACCTGTGTTTCGAGTTGTCAGATTCATGAAAATGTACATTAATACTAAGTGCAGAAGAGACCAAACTAAATAAATATTTAAAAACATGGGTTTGCGATATATACTTTGTTTATTTTGGCTTTGAACAGCAGAGAAAAAACCAGAATCAAGCAAAATCACAGACAATGAAGATATTTGAATTGTTAATTCTCACTGGTCTCTTTTTGCACATATTTGCTTACCTGCCTTTTTAAGGAAATGTATTATATGAACAATTTGGTTGAATGTGATTTTGGTCATTGTTGTCAAAATCCTAAGGGTGCTTAAAAACTAAAATTGGAGGGCTTTAAGTGGGTGATTAAAAGAACAAACTTAAAGCAATTTTCTTGTTTTTAGCCAAATATCTTTGATTAATTGTTAATAAAACAAGACTAAATATTTGGTAAATTTCCAGGTGATTGTATCATGATTCAGGTATTTTATCTTAGATATGACCTGGCCATTAACTGTCTACTTTTTCAATTTACTGGGACATAAACGTTTATCAGTTTAGTTTTGGTTAAATTGTAATATTTACACTATTCCACAGGTTTTTGGGAAATTGCTGGTTATGGACTGATGGGAATCTACAAGTCCGACATGGACCGAATTGGTGGCATGAACACCGTAGAATTCAAGGACAAATGGGGAGGTGAAGACTGGGAGTTACTAGACCGGTAAACCCTGTTATTTTTAAATTAATAAAAAATATGCTAGTGTTTCAATGTGCACACATGTCATTTTATGATATTGTTTTATTGTGTATAGAGTGAGTAGAAATAACTTGAATAACTGCATTGCCAAATACAGAATGAGGGTAAACTTGTTAAAGAGCCCCTATTATGCAATAAAAAAGCTGATATTTTGGTTTTGGGGGTCTCTAACAACAGGATGATATGCGCTGCAAGGTCAAAAAACACTTTCATTGTCTTATAATATGCATTTCTTTTACCTAATTATCCCAATGACCCTCATAGGATTTGTTCAGCGATTCATTTGTTCCCAAAACCCTCCTTGGCACAATTTTAATCTGCTAATTATTAATGCTAATTGGTTCGACGAGCAAGTCTGTTGCAAATGGTCGACTGCGTTCAGCACAGAACAGAGAGAATCACCCGCCATGGCTTATCAACAATTTTGAAGTAGTCAGACTACAGAGTATATGTGTGAGCCGTATGCAGGAGGGCATTAAAACAGTGCAGTTAAACACCACCATACTGCTTTATTTTAACCATGACACACATTTAGTGTTAATCCACACAGCAGCTAAAGCTGAACTATTTTGAAACTTGACCGCCGCACGTGTGTAGGAACAGCTGATGGTGGCCATAGCAACAATAAAATGCATAGTATCGCAAGCTTGTGTACGTGTTTAAATCCATAAAGAAGTCGGTACACATCACGCCAACACGCTATAGATTCGTTACCCCAACGATTCATTTAAACCACTCTGAAACAACACTTTTATAGATGAATCAATAGTTTTAAACATGGCGCACTTTCAGATTTAAGCCTTTAAGCTGAATATTTTACTCTTGGGGCTCTTTAAATCATCAATTAGTGTACCAGATTGTTTAGAAAAACTTGTAAAAAGAAGTGTATGCTTGCATAAGAACAATGCTAACATAGTGGATTAAATGTGAGAATAGATATAATGAGGAAAAATAAACTATGATAAATATAAATATATTTTAAATGTTAAAAACTTGCTGCCAAAATTTTTAAAACTTTGTGGTTGAATAGAGGCAAAGTTTAAAGAGTTTGAATGACTATGTATTAATATTTTTGGGATTCATTGTGATCCTTGGATAGATTGCTTTAATTTGTGTTCTAAATATACCTGACCCTATTAACTTGGTACACAAAAAGACATGTGCAGGGAAAACAACAGTTAAACCTGTTTTAAATCATTCTTTTTGATCATTTAAATCTTATTTTCTCTTTGAATGGTATATTTTTATTGTATCTACATAATTGTCTATTTTTCTCTTTCAGAGTCTTAGGGAATGGGTTAGAGGTAGAGCGACTCCATCTGAAAAACTTTTTCCATCATTTCCACTCCAAACGTGGAATGTGGGTAAACAGCAATTCAGAAAAAAAGGAAAAATAATGATTAGATGTTTCTGTTTCCTCTCCTATATCATAACAACCTACTATGAGCGACCAAAACTATATAAACTTTGCTTTCCACAAAAAATAAAATTTTTGCACTATGGAAAACTATTTATAAACAAGCAAAAAAAAGTTGCCCCATTCAGATAGTAGTGAATTATTTTGGGGACATTTTTAAACTAAAAATCTCCATAGCTCCTTAGTGATTAAACATACTATTAGATGAAGATAAACTCGCTGTGGATGATTGAATGATTATTCACACACTCAGTCATGTGATCATATTTATGCCTGTGAACCTTAAATCTAAGTTTCGCTTTATTCCTGATCAAAATTATTCTAGATTCACACACAGAGCATTGGAGTCAGCACATGCGAGACTGTTGTAGTATCAAAAGCCAGTTGAAGAGGACCACAAAGCAGAAAACAACTAGTCAATGATTAACCGTATGGACTACAGTAATTTCTAAAAAATTAAGTAAAATCTTAATTTTAATGTATTTTTGTTGGTCAGTTATAAGCAAAATTTACAAGATTTTAGGTGAAGTTCAAAGCAAGGTCCGTTTATAGGCTTCAGTGCCAAAACACAAACTGGCCTGTTTAATAAATTATTAATATAAATAAAATTACAGCGAAATATTCACAGTTTCAGAGTAGCCTATATTAGGCTGAATAATTTTCTGTAAATGACAATCCTCCTGTCAGTTTCACTTTTATTAATTTAATCAACTACTTTGACCACAATGAGCCAGGCTTTACAAACTGTTCACAGCACTAAAAGTATTCCCCTCTGAAGAATAAACTCAGTCAGAAGGATGTAAAAACAGAAACTCGTTGTGAGAATAATTTTACATGAGCGGCATACATTGCATCTGCACAACTAGTGCATGAATGAAGTGCTTGAATGCTGATTTATACTCCACTGACTGTGCGCGTACCTCAAGAAAATTTTATCACAAGGCTTTTGTACTTGACGCCTTTACCATTGTTATATTCTTTAAAACGACAGTGGGCAGTCAAAGGAAACTAACTGTAAAACAACTATTTTCACTAGTTATTTTTATTAATAATTTTAATTATTATAAAGAATTTTATAACTAAGATTTTTTTAAATCAAATTGTGATGAGTCACTTGCTTTTGTTTAGATCTTAGACAGTTCTACCTTTTATAGTTTATTAAAATATTAATAACAACAGAACATGGGTTGCTCTACAAATAAAAGCAAATAAAAAGGTACACTTACTAAAAATAATGGTCTAACATTGCTGATAATTATCACCAATAAAGCCTAGAAAAATAGGGCATCAGTATATTGTAAACCGATAGGATCAAATATTCTTTTCCAGTTATCAAAGATATAATGTGTTGATTCATTTTTAGTTTTGTAATTATTAAATTGTTTTTTCATTCAAAATTGTAATATATATATACATTAGTGTAAAACCTATGAATGGTGGAAAAACATATTCAGTAATTGTTTATTACAACCACATGGTTCTTCACTTTTGCCATGGCTTCTCTTTTTGGTTTCAACAAACTTATGCCTCAAGTTTTTCTAAACTTTTTAACAAAAAAAATGTCCTCCTTTTCCACTGCTGTTGCAATCTGAAGCCGAGAATTATTTGCCATTTTGGTTAAACATAAGATCACTCATGGCCCGATCATAATAATGTCTGAATAGGCATACCTGTTTCAGGCAAAATTTCTTCAAAAGTGATTAATATTCAACTCAAATTGACTGTTTGTTTTAGTTTTTTTAAATAATGTGCGCTCCGCCAGCCAAAATCATGCAACATGTACCCAAAGTGAACCTCCAAAAACACTGCAATTATGTTCCAGTTACTGTGAACGCATCGAGTGTAAATCAGTCTTAATGCATAACTAAGACACAGCTCGCAGCTCGTATCTACAGACACTTCCAAAACTTAGCAGCACAAAGGGAGGAAATCAGTGCATTGAGGGTCTATCCAATGTATTATTGAGCCTTTTTCCCTCTCTACTCCAGTGTTGCAAATGTGATCTGCTGATCTAATATGCACAATGCAAAATGATTTAAAAACAGCACTGAATCTTTTTGCAGGTCAAAATAAACCCATTAAATGTAAACCTAAATGCATTAATCAGCTGATTATTTAAACTAATATGAACAAATAGTCTAGGAGAAAGTTTTTCGGGCTGTCATAAAGGAATGCAACAAGCAGTTTGAAATGTGAACGAATGAAGAATGATTAACAGGCGCAGCAGGGAAGCACTGAACAACTTTCTAGTGCCTTATAGGCTACCTTTATTGCTTTTGTAGGCTTTAAAGTACACAGAATATAGCACAAGATCGGATTTGGATCGGTACCAGCTGGCCAATATCAGATCCAGCAAAAATCATGCTAATAACATGCAAATTCACACTAGAATTATGCTAGCAACATGCCAATTCATATTAGAAACATGCTAGTAACATGTTAATTTATACTAGAATCATGTTTACATGTTATTTCATGCTAGAATCAAGCTAGCAATCTATCTATCTATCTATCTATCTATCTATCTATCTATCTATCTATCTATCTATCATACTTTTCAAACTTTTTGAAACTATTTTGCATTAATTGAAAAAATTCCAACAGGCTTTCTCAAGCCACCATAAAGGTTGCCTTCAAAGATCTTCAAGCATCTCTTAAAGATATTTTACATGCTGTATTTGTGTATGTAAACTAGCAATTGTGTTAATAAATATTTTGTTATATATTTAGATGTTGGCTGTTGTAAACATAAAACATTATAATTTATAATTGTACATAATACATCTGGTTTAAACTAATTTGTATATATAAAATAAATCAGGAAAAAAAATGGGAACATTTATTAAACAGTTCATTCTGCTGTGGCAGACAAGCGCTTTGACATATCTGACGCTGATAAGTCAGAGAAAAACCCAAGGAATGTCTGTGAGTGAGTATTAATCATTTTCAAGTGAGTAAACAACAATTCAGGAGAAAAAAAAAAAAGATTAAATGTTTCAGTTTCCTCTCCTATTTGGTATATATGTTAACCATTAACTCAACCTTGCAGTACCCTTCACTGTAAAACAAAGTTTTTGGTCACACTTTACAATAAGGTTCATTACTTAATGTTAATAAATGCATTTACTAACATGAACAATGAACAATACATTTACTACTGTATTTGTTCATGTTAGTTAACGTTAGTTCATGAAAATACAGTAGTTTATTGTTAGTTCATGTTAACTCATCGTGCATTAACTAATGTTAACAAGCATGGACTTGGATGTTAATAATGCATTATTAAATGTTCAATTATAATTAATAAATGCTGTACATGTGTTGTTCATGACTAGTTCATGTTAGTAAATGCATTAACTAATGAACCCTATTGTAAAGTGTTACCAAGTTTTTTTATTCAACATTTCCATGAGTAACCTTTTAACATCTGTGGAAACTTTTCATCCCACAAAAGATTCTTTAGAGTGGCAAACAGCAGTTATTTTAGGAACAAAAAAATCTTTTTATGGTTTTTCTGTAGCCCTATTCGAATGGCGGTTGGTTCTAATGGGGACATCTATAAAATAAAAAATCTTCTGGAATCAGATACATTTGCATTGGAAGACTGAGTTATTAATGAGTTAGTAACTGAATTAGTCTGAACCCTTCTATTTCATCAAAATCTGTTTATTTGTTAGTATAGCATTGGTGTTTAAAAAAATCTAGTATTGTTACAGTTATTTTCTATCAGTTTGTGGAGGTGCTCAGCCCTGTCAGATTTTAGAGCCTTCCTATAGCTGGACATACAATCTTTGTATGCAATTCTAAAGACCTCTAACTACTTTGTTTTTCCACTTACATTCAAGTGTACAAATTGGTGTTTTGAGAGCGCAATGTACAAGTATGATTGTTATACCATGGTGTAGTTTTATTCTCTCTAGCCTTTTAAATTTGATGGGTGCCCCAGTATTTAGTGTTTTATTGAAGACAGCATCCATACTGTTATTACATAGTTACTATATAAAGTTTCTTTGTGCTTGTGGGTGCACTTTGAAATAGAGAAAGAACAGAAAGTTATTCATAAATTTGTCTTTAGCGGACAAAATGATAAATCTACCAGGGCAATGTATCTGTGCAGATTTGCTAATTTCAGGTATACACAGCTTATATAATATTAGGTAGTGATCTGTTACGTCATTACTTTGTGGTATAATGACCTCAATTCTAAGAGATAAAATTAGGTCTAATGTATGTGTAAACGATGGGTTGGACCAACAACATTTTGCTTTATCCCAAGTAATTGTAATCTGTAAATGCAAGTCCTAATGTGTCATTAGTGTCATCTATGTGGATGTTGAAATCTCCACTGTACCACTGATGCTATATAGGACAATCATTCCTGCATTCTGCTCTCCATATCTCTTTGTTGGACTCTGCTCAGTGTGATACTCTAAGGACAGTCAGATAAGCCTTACTATTCATCTACTGCTGCTTTCAAACATTTGTCAATAAACTTGTTATTTTCCTCACTGCCTATGGTCTCATCCCTCCTATTCTGTGGCAGTGTCACAGCTTCTATAAAAAATTTGCAAAATGATACATTAAAAAACTTAATCATTAAGCACAGAGGATCATAGAGGATCAAAAAGTTGTGCTTTACCATAAATAAATTGCATAACAATTGCATTCATCAATTTCTTGAAAAGTCTAATCTAGAAAAAGATCTAGAAAAGTCAAATGTATTACTTTTTCACAAAATATGAAGCTTTTTTTTCTGTTTTTGAAATTAATTAGAACTATTTGTAATGACTGAGCACAATTAAGAGCAAATGATTTTTAAAATGAATTCTTTTTATTTATTTTTTTGTTTTTAAATAGACCATTGTATACATTTTGTAAACTAAACAGCATAAGAATAGCTATTTATTTTTATGCAGCCTTTGTGTATAAGAATAGCCTTTAAAAACATTTACAAATCTTCTCTCTCTCTCTCTCTCACTCTCTCTCTATCTCTCTCTCTCTCTTTCTTTCTCTCTCTCTCTCTCTCTCTCTTTAAACAAATACAACAAAACTTACCATAATGACCATAATCACCAGAGATGAGCTGTAATTAGGCTGAGCTGTTCTCAAACTTTTAAATCGACAGAGCCCGAGCCCTGGAAATGCAAATAAAGGGAAAAATAATTCAACAGAAAATTATTTTGTTCAAACAGCTGCTTGAATTCACAACAAGCTCAGAAATTTTCAAAATAATTAATGAGTTTTTTCCAAAAATGCCATTCATTCATTCATTCATTCAGTCATTCATTCTTTTTCTTTTCAGCTTAGTCCCTTTATTAATTTAGGGTTGCCACAATGGAATGTACCACCAACTTATCCGGCATATGTTTTATGTAGTGGATGACCTTCCAGCTGCAACCCATCACTGGGAAACATCCATACACACTCATTCACAGACATACACTGCGACAATTTAGCTAACGCAATTCACCTATACCGCATGTTTTTGAACTTGTGGGGAAAACCAGAGCACTCGGAGGAAACCCACGCCAACACAGGAAAAATATGTCATACCTCAGGCAAAATGTATCGGGCTGTGTGCTCATGGTACGAGGTCCATGACTGGATAAAAAAATGAACTAATAGCGCTTATCAAACAGATTGAAAAAATTGAGAAGGCACTTCGGAAAGTACTTTTCTGAAGCTCCTGACAAAAGGACAAGACATGGATACAGTTTCCATTTAAAAACAACGCATCGGATGGATCAAATTTGACAGAGACAAAGCATGATCAACTGATTGATTCAAGCACTAACAGTACAGTGTATCCGGAATATATTCATAGCGCTTCACTTTTTCCACATTTTTTTTTATGTTACAGCCTTATAAAATAAATTATATTCATTTATTTCCTCAAAATTCTATACACAATACCACATAATGACAATGTGAAAAAAGATTTTTTTTTAATTGTTGCAAATTTATTAAAAATAAAAAAAACCTAAAAAAAACACACATTTACATAAGTGTTCACAGCCTTTGCTCAATACTTTGTTGACGCACCTTTGGCAGCAATTAAAGCCCCAAGTCTTTTTGAATATGATGCCACAAGCTTGGCACACCTGTCTTCCTGCATTCCTCTTCGCAGTAACTCTCAAGCTTTATCAGGTTGAATGGGAAGTGAGGGTGTACAGCCTTTTTCAGATCTCCTTGGAGATGTTTAATAGGATTTAGCTCACACCACTCCATTGATATTTGGGTGGTGTGCTTTGGGTCATTGTCCTGCTGGAAGAGGAAGCGCCGTCCCCAGTCTGAGGTCAAAAGCACTCTGAATCAGGTTTTCATTCATTATGTCTCTGTACATTGCTGCATTCATCTTTCCCTCTATCCTAAAAAGTCTTTCAGTTCCTGCTGCTGAAAAACATCCCCATAGAATGATGCTGCCACCACCTTGCTTCACTGTAGGGATGGTATTAGCCTGGTGATGATGAGTGTCTGTTTTTCTCCAAAAATGTAATGCCTGGCATTGTAATGCCTGGAATTTTGTTTCTTTTGGCCTGAGAGTCTTTCAGATACCTTTTGGCAAATTCCTGGTGGGGAGTGGCTACCATACAGGCCAGGTTTGCTGCACAGATGGTTGTCCTTCTGTGAGGATCTCCTCTCTCCACAGAAGAACGCTGGAGCTTGGACAGAGTGACCATTGGGTTATTAATCAGCTCCCTAACTAAAGGCTGATTTATACTTCTGCGTCAAACGCACGCATATGCAACGGCGCAGCCTAGGCGTCGACGCATAGCCCTACACCGTGGCCGTCGGCATCGCTGACGTGCACCTCTCAAAAAAAAAAACTACATGTCGCAACGGCGCATAGCGCAAGCTCTGTGATTGGTCGGCTTGGTATCACTGACGAGTCTGGGCGGGACCGAGAGCCGCGCAAGTGGCACGAGCCCGATGGAGTAATTGTTTACAAATGTCGAGTCCCGTGAAGGAGCTCCGGATGGAAAGTTTTGTTCCCCTTCGGTTGGGGAACTCCAGTGCTATAGGTGGATTTGATCTAGAAAATCCACGTATGGGAGGATTCCGTTCAGAAGCCGCTTGTCTGAAAGAGTATTGAACGAGCCAATGAAAGCAATGAATTGGCAGCGTAAGCTTGCGCAGGTGTGCTTCACTGCCAGTTATCCCAGCATATAAGCACACCTGGCACGAGCAAACACCATCCCTTTCGCTTTCCTAAAAGAGCAACACAGTCATGCAGCACGTCCTTTTCAGGATGGCGCTCCGACTGTGCGTTTCTGGTAGCGGGGGTTTCCTGGCTCCGGATGATGGACACGATCACTGCATTACATGTTTGGGGGTCCAGCATGTTAATGTGATGCTCGGGGGCGGTTCATGTCGTCATTGCGATGCCATGACTGTTGTGCAGTTGAGATCGCGGCTAACTTTCGTAAGAGAGCGAGCCACCCCAGTTGCCTCCTGCTCTGCAGCGGGCGCTCGGGCAGATCTGATGGACTCAGAGGGAGATAATCCTCCGCTCGCGGACCTCCCGCTCCTCCAAGCGCTCCATCCAAGCTTCGGGTACTGGGAGTGATTCGTCTAACCAGATGGTAGCTCTCACGCTCGCTGACACCGGAGACCAGATGTCCTCCGCGGCATCGGAGGGTGGGCTTTTACTGTCCGACGAGGATCCAGACCCGCTCGCCCCCTCTGGGCAAGCGAGCGCCGTCAAAACGGATCCTGAAACGGACATGTTAGCCGTACATTCCCGGGCTGATTCGGCCGTAGGGTTAAAGATGGTTCATACCCCAGCTCCGCGGCCGGACCAACTAGATGGGTGTTACATAGAGGACCAGAAGGCGAAGCCTTCGAAGCCTCTCATCCCCTTCTTCCCGGAGGTGCACAGTAGGCTCACGCAGTCTTGGAGGGCATCTTTCTCTGCCCGCGCTGCGTGTCCTTCCCCCCTCACCACCCTTGACGGTGGAGCTGCCAGGGGGTATGAGGCGATCCCGCCGGTGGAGCGCGAGATCGCGGTCAATCTTTTCCGCGTGGTGCCCCTACTTGGCGCGGTCCGCCCCATCTCCCGTCCAAAGCCTGTAGGATATCTGCCTCCCTCGGAGCTAGAGCTTACAAGGCTGTGGGCCAGGCTGCTTCCGCCTTACATGCGATGGCCACCTACCAGCACTACCAAGCGCAGGCGCTGGCTGAGCTGCACGAGGGTGGGTCTAACCCAGGCTTTTTACACGAGCTGCGCACCGCGACCGACTATGCTCTCCGGACTACTAAGTCCGCTGCGTGTGCGCTGGGGAAGACGATGTCCACACTTGTGGTCCAGGAACGCCACCTCTGGCTAAACCTGGCTGATAAGTGCGATGTTGACAAAATTCGCTTTCTTGACTCGCCCATATCACAGGCTGGCCTGTTCGGCGACACCGTCGGTGAATTCACCCAGGAATTCAAGGCGGTGAAGGAGCAGTCGGATGTGATGGGCAACGTCATCTATCGGCGGGACCGTGAGCCCGCTCTGCCCGCCGAGCCATCCACCTCCACCATCCGGAGAGGAGGAAACTTGCTCTTTCCCCGCTGGAGGGCGGGGCACCTATTCCAACGGTACTTTTCAGTGCCACCAAAATTTCAATGAAAGACCACTTTTTCCCTTCACCGGATGTGACAGCTCAAGCCCTGCCAGTCTGGGACGCGCCGCTTCTCAGGTCGCAGGGTCTGCATGTTCTGCCAGCGGCTCACGGGCGCTGGGGGATGGTCTCCTTTCTCCCAGCCCTCCAGCCCCCTCTCCGGAGTCAGGGTGCGGAGCCAGAGTGAATCGCTCTCCTCCAGCTCTTCCACGGGACCCTCGCGCTTCCCGGATCAGCACACCCGCTCCGCGCTGCCCCACCACTGGTATGTCATTCTTCCACGCCACCGCCAGTTTCTGCGGTTTGCGTTCGAAGGTCGAGCGTGGCAATACAAGGTCCTCCCCTTCGGGCTCTCTCTGTCTCCGTGGGTCTTCCGTAAACTCGCGGAGGGTGCCTTAGTGCCCCTTTGGCTCGCAGGCATCCGCATACTTAATTATCTCGATGACTGGCTGATTTTAGCCCACTCGTGGGAGCAATTGACTATGCACAGAGACAAGGTGCTCCGGCATCTTCGTCTGTTGGGGTTGCGGGTCAACCGAGAAAAGAGCAAACTCGCCCCGGTGCAGAGGATCTCTTTTCTCGGGATGGAGCTGGACTCGGTCACCATGGTAGCACGCCTCTCCGGAGAGCACGCTCGCCTGTTGCTGAACTGTCTGAGGGAGCTCGACAGCAAAATAGTGGTCCCACTGAAATACTTTCAGAGGCTCCTGGGGCATATGGCATCCGCTGCGGCTGTCACACCGCTCAGATTGCTCCATATGAGACCACTTCAGCAATGGCTTCAAGATCGAGTCCCAAGACGCGCATGGCATGCGGGCGCACTCTGTTACTGTCTCTGTTACTCCGCTGTGTCACCGCACCCTCAGCCCTTGGAACGACCCCTCGTTCCTGCAGGCCAGTGTGCCTCTGGGACAGGCGTCCAGTCATGTTGTTGTTTCGACAGAACAGCATGCGGCACCGTGGGAAAGCACAACCTCATCATCCGGTTCCTCAGAGGCGCTAGGCGAATTAATCCAACTCGCCCCCTCTTATGCCCTCTTGGGATCTCAACCTTGTTTTCACAAGCTTGCGTACAGATCCCTTTGAGCCACTTGAATCAGTGTCCTTAAGATTACTGTTCCTGAAGACAGCTTTGCTGGTCGCGTTGGCCTCCATTAAGAGGGTCGGGGACCTGGAGGCATTTTCGGTCAGTGACTCGTGCCTAGAAATCGGGCCAGATTTTTCTCACGTTATCCTGAGACCCCACCCGGGTTATGTGTTAAGGTTCCTACCACTTCCTTTAGAGACCAGGTAGTAACCCTGCAAGCGCTGCCCCCGGAGGAGGCAGACCCAGCCCTTTGCTTACTCTGTCCAGTTCGCGCTCTGCACATCTATGTGGACCGTACCCAGTACTTTAGATCATCTGAGCAGCTCTTTGTCTGTTATGGCGGTCGGCAGCAGGGAAGTGCCGTGACCAAACAAAGACTATCCCACTGGATTGTGGAGGCCATTTCATGTGCTTATTTGAGCAGAGGTGAGCCGTGTCCCCCGGGAGTGCGTGCACACTCCACTCAGAGCGTTGCATCCACTTGGGCGCGTACACGCGGCACCTCTTTAGCAGACATCTATAGACCTGTGGGCTGGGCGACACCCAACACATTTGCAAGGTTTTACAATCTGCGAGTGGAGCCAGTTTTCTCAAGGGTATTAGGTAACCCTTGGTGATTGAGGAAACAACTCGGTGGGGTGTTGTAACACGCTTGCGGTGCCTTTTTTCCCTAACACGGAGAGATGTGCACCTTCCTGTCTGTCAGTAAAGTTGCCCGTTCGGTGAGCCCTGCAGATTGCTCCGTGGCCCCCAGCTCTGACTCAGCGGAAGAGTCACTTGCTGACCCACTACGTTAGGTCTGCCGGCTGGTCAGCCCGCGTTTTGGGTATAGGTGCCGGCTATGTGCAATCCCCACTGGTGATCCCATATGCCTTTTCCGCCACGGTTCAGTCCCCCCTTTCGGGTGGACCTGTGCCTTCCTTTTCCGCTAACCACCTTCTTATGCGCACTCCCCCTTCTTAGGGCTAGTCCATATGTAATTACCCATTTACCATTGGGTGCGGATGGTCTCTGCAGCGTCCACCCTACTGGGATTGCACGCTTCCCAATGTACTGTCGTATTTCCTAGAATTATCTAGACGCTAACAACTCCCAAAAAAAATACCTATTCCGTAAAACTTCCTTTGAAGTGGGGATAAGTTAGGGCCAAGGGCAAGTTGGAGGACCGCGCCTTCCATGATTTGGGTACGTCACGCTTGCTTGACTGCCCTCTCATCGGAGGCGTTGGTAAGGTGCAGTCATTATGGCGTTTTCCATAGTCTCCCATATGTGGATTTTCTAGATCAAATCCACCTATAGCACTGGAGTTCCCCAACCGAAGGGGAACGTTCGTGGTTACAGAAGTAACCCTTTGTTCACCGAACCGAATCTGAACAGAATCCTCCCATACTCTAGATTCTAGTCATAGTCTCCCATACGTGGATTTTCTAGATCAAATCCACCTATAGCACTGGAGTTCCCCAACCGAAGGGGAATGTTTGAGGTTACAGAAGTAACCCTTCGTTCCCCGAACCGAATCTGAACCGAATCCTCCCATACTAGGATTTTCTAAATCAAATCCACTTATAGCACTTCCGTTCCCCTCCTCGGGGAACGAAGGGTTACTTCTGTAACCACGAACGTTTTGTATTTACCTCATAGTTAAAGTTGTTGCACGTCCGCCGGTTCCTGCCTCAAAATGAGTGAGTTTGAGCCACTTGTACATCCTGGAAGCGTTCAGAAAGAACAAAACACAGGCGAAGAAACTCGACACAGAGAGACATTAACACCTCACTGCCAACTAGCATTGGAAGTGTTAATGCAGACCAACAGAGACAGCGCGCAAATGCACCGTTGGTTACGCCGGTCACTTGACTCAGATGTATAAACCAGGCTTAAGGCCCTTTTCCCTCGATCACTCTGCTTAGATGGTTGGCCAGCTCTAGGAAGATTCCTGGTGGTTCCAAACATCTTCCACTTACAGATGATGGAGGGCACTGTGCTCATTGGAACTTTCAGAGCAGCAGACATTTTTCTGTTACCTTCCACTGTCTTGTGCCTCAAAACAATCCGGTCTCAGAGGTCTACAGACAATTCCTTTTGGGTTCATGCTTAGTTTGTGCTTTGACATGCACTGTCAACCCTAGGACCATATATAGACAGGTGTATGCCTTTTCAAATCATGTCCAATCAACTGAATTTGCCACAGGAGAACTCTAATTAAGCTGCTTAACCATCTCAAGAATTATCAGTGGAAACAGAATGTACTTGAGCTCAATTTAGAGCTTCTAGGCAAAGGCTATGAATACTGACGTACATGTGAAAAAAAAAACTTTTTTCACATTGTTATTTTGGGGTATTGTGTGTAGAATTTTGAGAAAATAAATGATTTTAATCCATTTTGGAATAATTCTGTAACATAAAAAATGTGGAAAAAGTGCAGCGCTATGAATACTTTCCGGATGCCCTGTACATACAGAAATATTTACGAGACCAGCCCTCTCTCCCAGTTCTGCATCTCCTGCTAGAAAGACTTTCCTCAAATTGTAACAAAGACAATGTGCTTTTTGTCACAACCTATCTTTGTGAAAGTGCATTCACCTCCTTCTCCTGCCTGAAAAGCAAATACCGTTGAGAATAGACAGCCTTTGTGTAATTCACAATATTTTTGTTATGATGCATAAATCTATTTGAAAGACATGAAAATATACAAACAATGAGCCAGACCTGAGGCTGACCTCAAACTTTTGAATAGTAGTAAGTCTTTTATCTGTGGTCTTTGTTTCCTGGTTTTGAGTTTACAGTGAAGGGTGTGTTGACCTTGAATGCTCTTCAATGTTGAGTGAGATTAGTTGCAATGAACAAACAGGCTAAAAATATAGTGTGAGCCACTGTAGATGTTGTCAGCTTTAAACATGGCAACATGTTCGACTTACTACTGAAGCCTCTGGAAACACCATATTTAGATCAACTGCAATATCTTAATCCATAGATTAATTTGTTGGGTATAAAATGACATTGAAAACAAACACTCAATGGGGAAACATCAAATTCTCCAAAGCTATTTGCCAAGCTTATGATTGTTTTGTTGTGACATTTCACAACAAAACTAAAAGAATTTATCAGGGTGCCCAAGTTAATGCACGTGCACAATGAAAGGAATGAATTCAAAACAACAAACTTTAAAGAATGTAATTAGACCTTACCATCACAATGACTGTGCTCTTTGTCTAAAAGTTCCTTACAAGCAAAACTTGTCACGAATCAAGACAAGGAGGATCCAAATGCGAGTGTTTTAATGAACAAAGGACACACGAAAGTTCAAACAAAAGAGAGCCACTGACCACAGCGATGACATCAAACAGACAGCGGATGATACCGGGAGACAACAGTCAGGAACAAGGACAAACAAGGACAACAACGGACTGATAACCAGCACATACCACAGGAGGAATTTTATAGCCAGCCAAATGAGGTTCAGCTGGAGGATGATAAGTCAGCTGATGACATCAGCTGATCCTAGCACGCTGCCAACACAAAAGGTAAACAAACACACACCCTCACACATGACAACACACAAGGCATGATACATAACATACCGGAGGAACACACAGATCCATAAACCGTGACAGTACCCTCTCTCCTAAGAGCGCCTCTTGGCGCTCCCAGAAGAGTTTACCTGGCGATTGTAATCATCGATGAGAGAATGATCCAATATGTCCCTTGCAGGAACCCAACTCCTCTCCTCTGGACCGTAACCCTCCCAGTCCACCAAGTACTGGAATCCTCGTCCCCTCCGTCTCGAGTCCAGAATGCGCTTAACCGAATAAACCGTCTCCCCTTCTACGAGACGCGGCGGGGGGGGAACCGGAGTGGGCGGATTAATGGCCGTATGAAAAACGGGCTTCAATTTAGAGACATGAAAAACGGGATGAATTCTCCTGTACGCTGGAGGAAGTTTGAGGCGGACTGCCACCGGACTAATGATCTTGGTGACAGAAAACGGGCCAATGAATTTAGGTGCAAGTTTGTTACATACGGTGCGGAGAGGAATATTTTTAGATGAAAGCCACACTTTTTGACCGACAACGTAAACGGGAGGCTTAGACCGGTGGCGATCGGCTTTAGCCTTGGTGCGCAAACCTACTTGAAGGAGGGTCTGTCTGGCCCTATTCCAAGTACGTCGACACCTCTGGACAAAGGCGTGGGCAGAGGGAACCGCGACTTCGGATTCCAGACTGGGAAAAGCAGGTGGCTGGTACCCTAAACTACACTCAAATGGAGAGAGGCCCGTGGCAGACACTGGTAATGAGTTATGTGCGTACTCAACCCATGAGAGCTGCTGGCTCCAGGAGGATGGATTCTGAGAGACTAAACATCGTAACATGCGTTCAAGATCTTGGTTGGCTCTCTCCGTTTGACCGTTACTCTGAGGATGGAAACCAGAAGAACGACTAACAGTCGCCCCCATTAAATGACAAAACTCTCTCCAAAATTTAGAGATGAACTGAGGCCCCCTGTCAGAAACCACATCCGTCGGGAGGCCATGAATACGAAAGACATGGTCAATGACAGCAGCCGCTGTCTCTCTGGCTGATGGTAATTTGGGCAGAGGAATAAAGTGAGTGGCTTTCGAAAACCGGTCCACTACGGTCAAAATCACCGTATTCCCGTTGGAGGGGGGAAGACCCGTAACGAAATCTAGCGCAATATGGGACCAGGGTCTCGATGGCACTGACAGCGGCTGAAGAAGTCCAGCGGGGGGGCGATTGGAAGTCTTAGAAACAGCACAAACTGAGCAAGCCAACACAAAATTCCTTATGTCACGAGCCATAACTGGCCACCAGAATCGTTGTTTGATAAGATACAAGGTACGACTCACCCCTGGATGACAGGCCAACTTGGAAGAGTGACCCCAACGGATGACGTCAGACCGTAATTCCTCTGGCACAAATAAACGACTCGGTGGGCATCCAGGCGGAGGCGTTACCCCTTCTAAGGCCATGCGGACCCTCGACTCGATCTCCCAGGTGACAGCAGAGATAAAAAGTCTGCGTGGCACGATGGTCTCAGGAGATGATGCGCGCTCAGAGTGATCAAAAATTCGAGAAAGTGCATCAGGTTTAACATTCTTGGAACCTGGTCGGTACGAGATGGAAAAATCGAAACGTCCGAAAAATAAAGCCCACCGCGCCTGCCTAGAGTTCAATCTTTTGGCGGATTGGATGTACTCCAGATTTTTATGATCGGTCCAAACGATAAAGGGAACCCCCGAACCCTCTAGCCAATGACGCCACTCTTCCAATGCAAGCTTGACGGCCAACAGCTCTCGATTACCAATATCATAATTTTGTTCAGCATTGTTGAGACGATGAGAAAAATACGCGCAGGGATGCATCTTGCCGTCCGAGGAAGAGCGCTGGGACAGGATAGCACCGACCCCCACCTCTGATGCGTCAACCTCCACCACGAACTGCCGTGATGGATCAGGGGCAATAAGAATAGGTGCTGAAACAAAGCAGCTTTTCAGACGATCAAACGCAACTTGCGCTGCATTGGACCACCTGAACGGAGTCTTGAGGGAGGTTAAGGCAGTCAGAGGTGCGGCGAGCTGGCTGAAGTTGCGAATGAAACGCCGGTAAAAATTGGCAAAACCAAGAAACCTCTGCAGGGCCTTGCGGGAATCTGGGGTTGGCCAATCTACCACAGCCTGAACTTTCTCTGGATCCATGCGCATCCCCTCGACTGACACGATATGTCCCAGAAAAGGAACAGACTGTGCATGAAAAACGCATTTCTCCGCCTTGACATAAAGCCCATTCTCTAGCAGCCTCTGAAGCACTCGCCTGACGTGTTGAACGTGTTCCTGGAGAGAATGAGAAAATATCAGTATGTCATCCAGGTAAACATAAATAAACTGATCTAGCATATCTCTCAACACGTCATTCACGAGTGCTTGGAAGACTGCAGGGGCGTTGGACAGACCGAAAGGAAGAACACAATATTCAAAGTGCCCCCTGGGGGTATTAAAGGCAGTCTTCCATTCATCGCCTTCTCGAATGCGGACCAAATGGTAAGCATTGCGGAGGTCTAATTTCGTGAAAAAGGATGCCCCCTGCAGACGTTCGAAGGCAGAAGACATCAGTGGCAAAGGATATGTATTCTTTACCGTGATAGCGTTCAGCCCTCGGTAGTCTATACAAGGACGGAGGGAGCCATCTTTCTTTTTCACAAAAAAAAACCCCGCCCCTGCTGGTGATGAAGAAGGGCGGATGATCTTGGCTGCTAGAGAATCAGAAATATATTTCTCCATGGCCTCCCTCTCTGGAACAGAGAGCGAATAAAGTTTGCCTTTAGGCGGAGACGTACCTGGCAATAACTCTATAGCACAGTCATAGGGACGATGTGGAGGCAGAGAAGCAGCTCGAGACTTACTGAACACTCTCTTCAGGTCGAGGTACTCCTTGGGCACGTTTGACAGATCCATGTGTTCTTCCTGAAAAACAGAACGAGACACAGAAGAACAGGCAGACAACAAACACGTAGCATGACAGCTCTCACTCCAAGATATTACAGATTCCTGTCTCCAGTTAATATGTGGATTGTGTATTACCAGCCAAGGATGCCCAAGGACTACTGGAGTGACAGGAGCTTCTGTTAAAAAAAAATGAATAATTTCAGAGTGGTTACCAGAGGTGATCAGTCTTATTGGACCAGTTGAATGAGTAATGGACGGAAGAGAAGAACCATTAAGAGCATGAACAGATATAGGTTGGGAGAGAGAAATCACAGGAAGTCTGAGTTTTTTTACTAAAGCAGAGTCAATAAAATTTCCCTCCGCCCCAGAGTCAATAATTGCTTGAGTACTAAAATTGCCAGATGACCACTCCAACATAACATTCAAAAGAGTAGCTGCAAGGGAAGATTTGTTCAAAGATACTCCACCCGTCAGTAAACTCTTTTCTACTGACGGGCTCTGGCTTTTACCCTCAATCGCGATGTGATCAACACCACCGCTGTGAAACACCAGGTCCTTGCTGCGGCGTCTGCGCTTTTCCTCCAGCGACAGCCTAGAGCGGCCCATCTGCATGCCTTCGGGATCCGCGAGGGGCGTGGCCTCCTGCCCCGGAACTACCGTGACAGCCGGAAAAGGTGATCTCACCAGAGCGTGCGTGCGTCGCGTGTTTCTCTCCCTGAGCTGAAGACGAGAATCCACACGAATGGCCAGATCAATGAGTTCGTCGAGGGTTTTAGGAAGATCCAGGGCGAATATTTTATCCTTTATCTGGTCTGCCAGCCCATGGAGAAAGACGTCCCACTGCGCCTGCGCGTTCCATTCGCTCTCGGCCGCCAGGGTGCGGAACTCAATGGAGTAGTCAGCGACACTCCGTTGCCCCTGCTGCAACTCTGTTAGCGCCCGTGCCGCCTCTCTGCCCGCCAAACCTCGATCGAATACCTTTTTAAGCTCTGTCGAAAAGGTGTCAAATGAAGAGCAGCATGGGAGTTTCCTCTCCCACACAGCAGTTCCCCACTGCGCCGCTCTCCCGGTGAGAAGCGTGATGACAAACGCCACTTTCGATTCCTCCGTGGAAAACGAGGAAGGCTGCAGGGAAAAGTACAATGAGCACTTCGCTAAAAAGGCTCGACAAAACTCAGGCTCTCCGGAGTAGAACGCTGGAGGTGGAAGGCGAGGCTCGGAAAATCCAGCTGTTCGCTCAGGAACCGGCATAGATGGACTAAGGTTAGCTGCAACCGGCTGCTGAAGACCGACAGCATGAAGACGTTGCAACCGTGTTGTGAGATCAGAGATCTGAGTGACCAGCGCCTGGACAGCGCAACTGATGGTGACCATCTGATCATCATGTCTGTTCATGCGTGTGGTAGCGTGTGCAACAACCTCAGCCAGACCGGAGACACTCGCTGGATCCATGTTTGATCAGTCCGTTCTGTCACGAATCAAGACAAGGAGGATCCAAATGCGAGTGTTTTAATGAACAAAGGACACACGAAAGTTCAAACAAAAGAGAGCCACTGACCACAGCGATGACATCAAACAGACAGCGGATGATACCGGGAGACAACAGTCAGGAACAAGGACAAACAAGGACAACAACGGACTGATAACCAGCACATACCACAGGAGGAATTTTATAGCCAGCCAAATGAGGTTCAGCTGGAGGATGATAAGTCAGCTGATGACATCAGCTGATCCTAGCACGCTGCCAACACAAAAGGTAAACAAACACACACCCTCACACATGACAACACACAAGGCATGATACATAACATACCGGAGGAACACACAGATCCATAAACCGTGACAAAACTCTTTTGAGATAATGAGGTCAGACAGGAAAGACAGTACCTTGCAATAGTTTTATGTAGACTGCAAAACTACATTTTTTGGCTTGCTTAAATAAAGAGATATGTTTGCTAACTTCAGCCAGGCAAACAGCATATAACAGAAACTGTACTGCACAAACCTTGTTTGTTTTGAATGATACATCTTCATGTTTTATTGAAGAAAACCATATCTGAACTTTGTTCCTGTTCATCCAGGACATATATTCAAATAAATTTGAATATATTCATACATCCTGATCATGTATGCAAATTCTAATGTTGATCTCATCAGGGTTGTGTCATATGGGTAGGCCTATAAAACAGGACTGGAAAAACAACATGAACTGCTGTACTGAAACAATGCCCAACTTAACTTTTTTATTTGCTGCTGTCTCCATGGAATGTGGCCTATATATTCACCAAACAGAAACATAATTTTTGAGCTGGAAAATAAATTGGATGATGTATCATGTTGCAACTGACAGAACAAAACAAATCAAGCATCAAAATGATTATTATTATGCATGAAGAAATTAATTTACTGTAAGATTACATAAACAATGTGAGAAAACATTCTTTAAAAAGATGTTGGGTTATTTTATTCCACATGTGGATAGGGACAATCCCAATTTTTAAAACAGTTCCAGCAGGCACAAGACGACAACATGACGTCAGATTGTACCCCAACATCATGGGACATTGTGTTTTGTTCGGAAATAAAACTCAGCCATTGTGGTTACGTTCTAACATAATGTAAAAACAACTAAGTATCAACGTCCAATGTTGTTAAAGCTTGATCTTGTGTGGACGTAAACAATACGACATCTAGCAGACATAGGATTTTGGTGGATTTTTGGTATATCCTAAATAAATGATACATTTTTATTTTTCATTTCCTTAAAACGCCATCTATGTGTGGATAGAAGCCTGAAACAAATGTGTTTTTCAGAGAGATATTAGTGTAGGTATGGCCAAAGTTTGTTCTAAAGCACTCACTCACTTTCCTTTGGCTTAGTCTCTGATTTATCAGGAG
The DNA here is from genome assembly GCF_052040795.2 of Danio rerio. Classification (NCBI taxonomy): domain Eukaryota; kingdom Metazoa; phylum Chordata; class Actinopteri; order Cypriniformes; family Danionidae; genus Danio; species Danio rerio. The sequence continues at coordinate 26,883,275 of NC_141024.2, read as the reverse complement.
GTCACCACAGCGGAATAAACAGGCAAACAGTCTGGCATATGTTTTATGCAGTGGATGTTTTTTCAGCTGCAACCCAGCACTGAAAGTACACCAACAACTGACCCACCAGTGCTGGGAAGCACCCACACAATTTCACCTTCAAACACACTCACACATTACGTCCAATTTTAGTTTATCCAATATGGCAGGTCTTTGGACTGTGGAGGACTAAGTATTTAAAGTATTAAAAGTTGATAAATCAATTCTGAGAAAATTAAGGCCCTTAAAAGGTATTAAAATGTCTTAATCATGTTTTTTCAAGGTCTTAGTTTTTGTTCAAGCATTGTCCAAAGTGCTTGACTCCAAAAAACCTTAAATATATTTATTTTTCTTCTAACATCAACAAAGGCGTGCTCAATCCACATGATTAATTTGGGCTGGGGAGAGTTTAGCCTCCGCCTGAGTGATGCCACGTAATTTGCAACTCTCTCCACATGTAGCGAAGCTATAGATCGAAACAGATGACAAAATAGGAACATGTAAGTTTGCGTAATCCTAGTGGGAGAATGAAAAGTTTAAACAGTAGCTGAAGCCTGTCACTGAAAACAACCGTGTAGTTTATTCTTTCAAGCTTTATTTCTTCTGAGCTTATCTGAGTTTTGTTGCATGGTTGTGCTTTATTGATTTTTTTTTTTTAACTACAACTGTTTATTAACAACTGCTTATTAAGTTAAAGGTTTGATACTGATTAGACCTTGAAGTGGTGATGAGGTCTTAGAATATTCTAAGAAAGTCTTTAAAAAGTATTAAAATGGTATTAAAATTACATTTAGCATTCCTGCATATACCCTGTGACAGAAAGACCTCTTGGCCGAGCCGGGACGTAATCCTGTGGTCTTCTTGCTGTCAGGTGACAGAGCTCTAAGTGACTGTGCCTCTCCAATATTTATTCATCTTTGTTAATGTTAATAATTAAGCATTTAGCTGTTCATAATTAGTTACTCTCATTTCCATGAATGAATATTTACTAATATACTATTGATTAATAAGATTAATTAAAGGCTTAAGAAGGATTTTGCCATGATATCTAATGCAGTTAAGCAATAAAATAACCTTATCGTAAAGTTGTTGAAGTTGTACTTTTTTGTTTTGTTTTTTTGTTTTGGTCAAAAAAATACATCCTCTGTGACCATAGAATAATTCCAGCAATCCCAAACTTACTATATTACATTTTTTGTAAAAGCCATAATACTTTTTCTAAGGATTCTTGGAATGTTGAAAAGAACTTAAAAGAACAAATGTACAAAAGAAATCTTTTGTAAGATTATAAACATTGTACTATAATGTTAGATCTATTTAATCTGTCCTTGCTAAATGAAAACAATTTGAAAAAATTATCTTACTGATCTCAAACTTTTAAATGGTAGTAAATATTTAATCTGTGGTCTGTGTTTCCTGATTTTCAGTTTACAGTGAAGGGTGTGTTCACCTTGAATGTTCTTCAATGTTGAGTGAGATTAGTTGCAATGAACAAACAGGCTAAAAATATAGCATGAGCCACTGTAGATGTTGCCAGTTTTAAACATGGCAACACACTCGACTTACTACTGAAGCCTGTGGAAATGCCTTTTTTATAACCACTGCTCTTACACACCATATTTAGACCAACTCAAAATACCTCTATCTCTCTAAATAGGGAAACATAAAATTTTCCAAAACTGTTTAGCAAGCTTATGATTGTTTTGTAGTGACATTTTACAACAAAACAATTTTTTTATCAAGGTGATCAAGCTAATGTGCATGCAGGGAATGAATTTACAACACCAGCCTTTATGGCTGTTTTAAAGAATGTAATCAGACCTCACCTTCAAAATGACTGTGATCTTTATCTACAAGCAAAACTCTTTTGAGATAATGAGGTAAGACGGGAAAGCATTACCTTGCATTAGTTCATTGTAGACTGCAAAACCGCATTTTTTGGCACACTTAAATGAAGAGATACGTTTTGCCAACTCCAGCGGGCAAACAACAGATGACATATACGTTTTAGAGTACAAACCTTGACATGTTGAAACAAGTAACCATTTTGAATGGCACTTCTTGATATTTTATTGAAGAGAACCATATCTGAACTTTCTTTGTTCTTGTGCATCCAGGACATATATTCATATATTCAAATTCTGCTGTAATGAAACAATGACCTGCTTAACTTTTTTTTATTCACTACTATCTCTATAGAATGTGGCCAAAATAATCACCAAACAGAAACATATTTGGGCTGGAACGAAAAAATATTTAAAAGATGTTGGGTTGTTTTATTATCCACATGTGGATAAAGTATGTAGGTAAGCATTGTGAAAAGTAAACTTATTTGAAAGTTTTACTGTGTTGAAGTTTGTTTGTTTGTTTGTTTGTTTGTTTGTTTGTTTGTTTGTTTGTTTGTTTGGTCAAAACAAAAATATCTTCTTTGATCAAAAAATAATTTCACCAATCCCAAATTTACTATACTAATATTTTTGTGATAAGCCTAATACTTTTTCTTAGGATTCTCCTAATGTTAAAAAGAATCAATCTTTTGTAAGATTATAAATACCTTTACTCTCACTTTGGATCAATTGAATGTGTCCTTGCTAAATTAAAATAATTTATTTTTTAAAATCTTACTAAACTCTAACTTTTAAATTGTAGCAAGTCTTTAATCTGTGGTCTTTGTTTCCTGATTATGAGTTTACAGTGAAGGGTTTATTTACCTTAAATGCTCTTCAGTGTTAAATGACACACTTGGTTAAAGCCTGTGGAAATGCATAAAAAAAAAAAAACTGGTGTCACACTATATTTAGACCAACTGCAATATCTTAATCTATAGATTTACGTGTTGGGTATCCAATGACACTGAAAAAAACATCTCTATTAACAAAACTTTTCTTTTTTTTCAGGGTGACCAAGGTAATACGCATGCACACAGAAGGAAATTAATTCACAACACCAACCTTCATGGCTGTTTAAAAAAAAAAAATGTAATCAGACAACAGTCAAAATGACTGTGCAAGTTCCTTACAAACAGAAACTCATTAAAGATATTGAAGATAATGAGTTCAGGCGGGAAAGATTGTACATGGCATAAGTTTCATGTCGTTTACAAAAGCACATTTTTGTTTCCTCGCCCCATTGAAGAGATATGTTTGCCAACTCCAACGGGCAAACTGCAGATGACAGAAACTGCTGTAGAGTACAAACCCTGACATGTTGAAACAAGTAACTATTTTTGAATGCTGCATCTTGACCTTTTAGTGAAGAGAACCATATCTGAACTTTGTTCTTGTGCATCCAGGACATGTATTCAAATATATTTGAATATATTCATACATCCTGATGGTGTATGCAAATTCTAATGTTCATCTCTTCAAGGTTAAGTCACATTATATATGGGGTATACGACTAAAAATACAACATGAACTCTGCTATGCTGAAACAATGACCAGCTTAACTTTTTTATTCACTACTGTCTCTATGGAATGTGGTCTACATCTTTAACCAGCTTAGTATGTGCTATCCGATTTACCAAACAGAAACATCATATTTGGCCTGGAAAGTACGAATGGATGACAGATCATATTGCAACTGACTGAACGAAACAAATTAAGCACTAACATTATTATTATCCATAAAAAATTACATACTGTAAGATTATATTTAATATTTAATATTTATATTTAAATTTATTTTGCTAAAATGCAGATAAAAATTGCATAGCAATTTTTAGAGTGAAGCGATTGTATGTTAAATTGATTACATTAATCCAGAATTTTTTGATCTTTTGGGATTTTACACACAACCATATATTACAAAGTTACAAAGAAAAAAAAGTGAGAGAAAATGTCTAATGGTGTCACTTGCATCTTGGAAGACATCTTGCTGATGCCTTAGATCAAAAGTGAATGACAGTGTTACGTTACTTCCTTTTTGGAGTCATACGAGGCTTAAATCGCTGCGTGCCATCCACATCCCGGGCGAGCTTAACCGTGCAGCCGATGTGCTCTCACGGCAGCTAATGTCTTGGGGAGAGTGGAGACTCCACGGAGAGGCGCACAACCATAGCGACCGAATCCAGCTCCAGCCCGAGATAAGAGATCCTCTGCACAGGGCAAAGTTTGCTCTTCTCTCGGTTGATCTGAAACCCCAACTGGTCGAGGTGCCGAAGCACTTTGTCTCTGTGCATAATCAGCTGACCGCAAGATGAGGCTAGAATGAGCTTTGAGATAGTTGAGTATGCGGATGCGCAGTGGCGCTAGAGCACCCTCCGCAAGCTTGGTGATATCCCGCGGAGACAGAGAGAGCCCGAAGGGGAGGACTTTGTATTGCCACGCTCGTCTTTCGAACCGGAGAAAGGGGCGGTGGCGTGGAAGAATGGAGACGTGAAAATATGCTTCCTTCCGGTCTATGGCTGCAAACCAATCCTGTGCTCCACCTGGGGAATCGCCTCATAACCCCTGGCCGCTCCGTCATGGAGAGAGTTGAGAGCGGGAGCGAACGAGGTCCGGGCAGAAAAAGGTGCCCTCCATGGGGGTCTAGAAGGCTTTGCCTTTTTCTTCACCCCCACGTAGCACCCGTCTAAGCGGTCCGGCCGCGGTTCTGGGGGACAAGACATCTCTGGTCCCATGGCCGAAGCAGCCCGGGATAACAAGGCTAACATGTCCGATTCCAGGTCCGAAACCTAGCTGACAGCCTCAGAGGGTGGCAGGGGATCCAGATTTTCATCGGAGCATGTCAACCCACCCTCCAATGCTTCGATGGACATCACGTCCCCGGTGTCATCTAATGAGAGCGCAGCCAGCCCGGAGGATGGACCAGCGCTCGCACTCGAAGTAGAAACAGAGCGCACTGATGAGGAGCGAGGGGTCCGCGGGCCCGAAGGCGACGGATTAGCCCCCACTGTAACCCTCAGGCCTGCCCGAGTGCTAACCGCTTGGCGGGGAGCAGCAGGGGTGACTTGCCCTAATTAAAGAGCTCGCCGCGACCTCAGTTGCGCAACAGTCAAGCCATCGCAGTGCGGGCAAGAACTGTCCGCGAGCACCGCATCAACATGTTGGACCCCCAAGCATGTGACGCAAATCTCGTGCCTGTCATCCGGGACGAGGAAACCACCACATCCAGAAACGAAATGACATCTTTAAAAAGATGCACTGCACGACCGTGTGCTCTCTTAGGGAATTTTGCTCCAGTTGAAACTGCTCTGTGGAACACCAGCGAAACGCCAAGGGGACGGGAAACCCTGCTCGACTGCCGCTATAACATCTTCCCTCGCACTGGTAAAAGGAATGCTTACTTCGATCGGAAGTCAGCTAACCAGAAAGGGTTCTTCAGGTCTCAGATCAGGTCTGAAGCAACAATTCTGACGAGCTAACTCACACAGCCGACTGATATAGCCCTAATTGGCTCATCAGTTTCAGCTGTGGAGCTAAGTTCTGCCAATTCAATTGGCAATTCATTGGCCAGTTTTTATACATTCAGAAATTATTGATTGTCTAAAGCACTCCCAAAATCTGTTTATTTAGACACACATAGAAGTTCCCATATGAAGGGGAACTAATACTGCAGTTGATCAACACCACCTCCTGGCTTGATACTTTTTTTTTTAAATGCGATCTAATGGGAATTAATACAACAGCTGTAAGTCATTTTTTCCTCGTTGTCAAACAACATCTTGAGTCGTTTAAATGAAGCCTTGTCATCGATAAAGTGAACTTTTTGTCTTTTTTTTCCAACAACAAAACCAACAAAAACAAATGTAATTCTCCAAAATGTTTGACACACACGTATATTGTACTGTCCCTTACAAAAAAATGCTGCAGTTGTTTTTAAGAATACTGCAGTTTTTTTTTAAATGAATATTGCAGTTTTAGTTAACTTCTAAAAAAATGCATTTTTTGGAAGTATTACTACAATACAACTAGTACTGTACTACAATACAACCAACTGCAGTACATCTACAGCAATACAACTGAAGTACTTCTATAGTACAACTGCAGTACAACTACTTCAAAACAACTGAAGTGTTATTACAGTTCAAATACTCCAATACAACTGAAGTAGTATTACAGTACAACTACTGCAATACAACTGAAGTACTACTACAGACCAACTACTGCAATACAACTAAAGTACTATTACAGTACAACTGCAGTGCAACTACTGCAATAGTACTGAATTTACACTACTACTATAATGCAGTACAATAACTGCAATGGTGCTGAAGTACTACAACTACTATAATGCAATACTGCTACTGCAATACAACTACTGTACTACTTTTTCTGCTCGGTGGCAATGGTTTCCAAATGAGGTTGTTTTGTTGAAGTACTACCACAATATATTCTATTGCACTTTTCAGAAGTATAACTGACTACAGAAATACAACTACAATACTTCAATACATAATACAATTGAAGTGCACTTTTAATAAATTATATAACTTATTACTATATTGCCCCTCTTAGTTTATTTAGTGTTACTTCAGTTGTTCTGCAGATCATACTGCAGTTGCACTCAATTTTATTGTAGTTGAACTGTGTTCCTACCTCACTATACTGCAATTTTGCAGTTGTATTAAATTTTTCACAGCAGTTCGCTTTTATTATTCGTTTTTGCAAAAATTCTAATTGAAAAATTACTTGAATCCAAAAAACATACCTGAAAAAAGTACAAAATATTCTTGGAAGATGTTGAAGAACAAACCCCATATTCCAGTAATATGGTTTGCTTTCCATAATGCAGGTGTTGTTTGTGTGTGTGTTTGAACTACATTATAACAGCTGACAGGTCGGAAATACACTGACTCTGTATTTCAGCATCTGATCTGACAGCAGACACTGAATTAGGAGAGTGTTTTTCTCTCGCTCTTGAACCGCATCTGACAGAACTACAACGGCTTAACGTCTTTCTTTCAAAATAAAGATTTGCATCACAAAAACACTACATAAGCCACTGAAAACAGTATTGACACCCGGTTGAAAAACGCTGCTCTGGCTGATGACAATTCTTAACGGAAGTTTTAAGCACCCTACCGGAAGGCGCTGGTCACTATGGCACCTTCCATACAGCAACGAAGACCCAACGACAAGACCATTTAGACGAGTGCTACGTGGAGGCCATTATAAAACCTTCTCAGCCCCCTGTCTCCTTCTTTCCGGAAAAGCATGAGGAACTTACATGGGCTTGGAAGGCTTTGACGGGATACGTGGCAATTCCGCAGGTTGAGATAGCGATTGCGGTCAACCTCTGCTAGCAAGACGCCTCCACTTTGCAGATTTAGCTCCATCTCCCATTCCATGTCCCCTCGAGCTTTTACAAAGGTCATAGAGTGTGCTTTACTGCCACTCTAGCAGTATGGCATTTCCATTCTCAATTACCTTGACAATAGGCTAATGCTAGTTCAATCTCGGAGCCAATTGTTAATGCACAGCTCTCACACCTGAGCCGATTGGGGTTACAGGTCAACTGGGAAAAAACAAACTCTCCCTTGTACAAAACATCTCTTTTCTCACTGTGGAGCTTGACTTGGTCGCCACTAGCTTGCACCTTTCCCGAGAACACGCCTCGTCAATGTTGACCTGTCTGGAGTGATTCAGAAAAACAGCCGTGGTCACACTGCTTAGATTGTTACATATGAGACCACTTCAGCATCGGATACACAATCGAGGTCCCAGATGGACATCGCGCACTGGCACACAGCAAGTGATTTCAACCTGTGGACGGACCTTGCCTTCTTGTGGGCCGGGGTGCCTGTTGTTTATAACACCTATACATTATGATACATCAGTTGTATGACTAATCATATATGCACTGTTATTGTAAAGTGTTAACAATTCATATTAAAGATGGATTTTCTGTCATTTTTTATAAAACGTGTTTCAAATAATTTTTTGGGGTTTTTTTTCTAATGCTATACACCATATTACATTAACAAAGGCAGTGGTCCAGCTCCTAAACAACAAACAAACCACATCCAAAACATAGCCCATACACAAAATATGTTTCACTTGAAATAATTGAGTTTTATATTCGTGTTCATTTTTTGGACCCAAAAACCTCACCCGCAAAACCTAGAACACTAATCCTTTGATTAGTCTAATCCTTAATTGATTCTCAGTTCAGTCCTCATCTTCAGTCAAAAATTTGGGGGTGATTTTTGATAGCAACCTCTCGTTAAAGGCCAGATTTCAAGCATCGGTGAAACATTTTTGATCTTAAAAATGTTGCCAAACTTTGACATATGCTATCATTTTCTGATGCAGAAAAGCATAAATAATGCAAAAATATGATGACTGTAATGCGTTACTAGGCAGTTGCCCTGTAGGCCTAATTAGCAAATTGCAGTAGGTTCAAAATCAGCTGCCATAGTGCTTTCTAGAACAAAGAAATATGATGATATTGCTCCAGTTCTTTCATTATTGCATTGGCTCTCTATATATATCGTATACATTTTTTTTTTTTTTATTGTCTACCTACAAAGCCCTGAACAACTTAGCTGCCCAGAATTTGAGGGAGCTCCTGCTGTTAAGTCTGCTATGATGCTTCTGCCACCAAAACAAAAGGCCAGAGCACAAATTGTTTAGTTAAACAAAAAGATTTATGATGATCATATATATATATATACATACAATTTTAAACAGCTGTTAATGGCAAAACTAATTATTGTGCTGGTATGTTTTAGTTTCCATTTGATTTAATTTAAATTCAGTCAGACAGGACAGGCTTCCCAAACTTGCTATATTTTGTATAGGTAGATTAAGTGTCAGGAAAATACATAATTTCATAATATTCTCTTTGATGGACTCAAACTCGACTCGGACCTCTCATACCCCAGTCTTGACTTGGACCCAAATGAGCTGGTCTCAATTGCAACACTGTCTAATAATGTACATATATGCTTTACCAAAATATTGTGTTAGAAAAACAAAAAAAGGAGGGGTGAAAAGAGTTTGAGTCATGTTCTGCTAATACTGCAGCATTTAATGCTAACTTAAGACTTCAATGTAGCACACACAAACATTCACATATCTATGTCTAACGTATACTAAGCTTTATGTAGTCAATATGCATGCATTTTAAAGTGAAATTACAGAAGTTTATACAGAATGCAGATTACAGTGTAAGCCTCAGAATCATCTGTGTTCTTCACAGTATGTATAGAAGAATAAACTACCATTATGGTGCTTTTTGGCATTTTTAAAGCCCCTAGGTTATTGTTGACCTTCTTTGTACAGCAACAAGCTATATCAACATTCTTCTAAAATTTCAAACTTTGTGCTTTTTTTATTTAAAATGAGAACATAATTCTCATTTGGATTAACATGCATGTTAGTGGCATAAATAGTCAGGTCAACTAATACTTTAAAGGAAAAACATAATGCATCTGCAAGTAATATGAACTGGCAAAAAATTTAGAAGCTCAGAATGATCAACAAAGCCAGAAAACTTTTTAATCTCATTTAGATCTCCTCTGTCAAGACCCGGGCCATTCTGAAGGTCAGTTTGCTTTCAAGAAGAGGATCACTGGCCTCCACCAGCAGCATCAAACATCTTCTTTCTGCCCTCCATTCCAGACATAGCTTCCACGTTCTTACGCCAGTCACCAACCTCACTGGTCAAAACCTGTTTGAGACAAAAGAGCAATGCGTAGTGCTTGATGCCACCTATTGCTTTAATGTGGAGTTTTATTTTTTTAGTTATTAGCTTTTCGGTTTTGTGTTTTGCCTTACCTTTTCTTGTTTGATATCCTCCTTTTTGACTGACTTTAGATTTGCACGAAGGTCCATAGAGCCTTTGTGTTTGGATCCAAGCAGGGCCCGCATCATCTCATCAGCAGATACACGCACCTTCCTTAAGGCAGGTTTCTTGAACTTCCCTCCAAGATCCTGAACTTTCAACTTAAGCTCATTTATCTAAAATCAAGAGTATGCAACATTTTCATTTACAGGGAGTGCATAATTCAATTCAATTCAATAAATTTGTATTTTTATAGCAGATTTAAAGTCAAAACAGCTTAACATAGAAGATATAGTAAATTGAAACTGTGTCAGTCCAGTTTTCAGTTTAAGTTCAGTTTAGTCCAAAGTCCAAATACTGAAAAAACAAATCCATCGATGAGCAGCTCCACAAGTTCTGAACTATGCAAGCATGAAGAATAAACCCATAATACCTGAGGAAATGCTGACTGTAAGAACTTCCATTAATCATTTAGCAAAAACTGTACTTTACAGGATACAATAGTTTTTCACAGGCACAGTGTTTTGATAGGGAAAGTTCTACTATATTAAAATATAAATATTCATAAAAGTACCTTAAGGTTATTCATTGCGACTCTAAAGTATTAAAATAAAAGTTAATGAGGTACAGAGTTGTCATTTTAAGGTTACTGCCTCAATGACAAGTTGCCAAGCACAAGGTGATTTGTACAAATTTTGTATATTTTTGTGTAAAGGTGGCTATTCGAGATGGAAATAACTCCAATGTTATTTGACTTTTGTGTTGCCTTATCAATAAACTAACATCTATAACTGGGAGAACATTACCATAACAATTTTTTCAACTAAAATTTGAAAAAAACTGATTGTTTTTCTCTTTTCGGTGGCCAAAAATGCACAGTTAAATAAAAACAAATCGAAAGTGCAATTTTTAGAAAATCTATACTGTTTTCATGTCTTTGAAAACTACAAAAAACATGATTTTGTGAAAACTGTTATATGTACATATTACTTCATCTGTGTATAGACATGTGGACAATAAGATTAAGTTTGCATGTAGTTTAAAATTCAGCAAATTCATGTCCACTACTGGCCTGACATGTGTTATACATCATAAATGGAGATCAATTTGATACCACTGCAATATGTGTGGAAAACTGTACAAAAGCACAAAGGAAAGTGTTTTATTTAATTATTATGTAAATGTACCCAAATTTAAAACCCCTGGTATATACTGAATACTCCTTATTTATTTGCTTTATACTTACATCTTTGTTGTGTTTTTTGACTTTATCCTCATAGTCGTACCTCTCCTCATCTACTGTGTCAATTTTGGAATAAAGTTGCTTACACAGATTCTAAAGATGAAAATGCAACATTAATAAACACAGCTGTTTAAGAGCATGTTTAGCTAACAGCTTTTAATTCAGATATCCTCTTCTTGAATTTATCACCTGTAACTCCTCTAGTGAGAGTCCAGATAGCTGTAAAGGAGGGTGTTTTTCTTTAAGGTAGCAATTTTTCTCTTCAAGCCTCTCCTGTTTCTCTCTCTCCAAATCTTCCATCGCTCTGTTAAGAAGCATTATCTAATTGAAAATAGAAGAACTTTATTACCGATTTCACAACAAACATGTAACACTCTAGAATGGGAAACACATGCAGTGCATCTGGAAAGTATTCATGGAGTTTCACTTTTTCCACATTTTTTTATGTTACAGCCTTATTCCAAAATGGATGAAATTAATTTAGTTCCTCAAAATTCTACACACAATATCGCATAAAAACAATGTGAATTTTTTTTTTAATTGTTGCCAATTTAGGCGAGGTAGTGGCGCAGTAAGTAGAGCTGTCGCCTTACAGCAAGAAGGTCGCTGGGTCGCTGGTTCGAACTTCGGCTCAGTTGGCGTTTCTGTGTGTAGTTTGCATGTTCTCCCTGCCTTCGCGTGGGTTACCTCCGGGTGCTCTGATTTCCCCCACAGTCCAAAGACATGCGGTACAGGTGAATTGGGTAGGCTAAATTGTCCATAGTGTGTGTGTGTGTGTGTGTGTGTGTGTGTGTGTGTGTGTGTGTGTGTGTGTGTGTGTGTGTGTGAATGTGTGTGTGGATGTTTCCCAGAGATGGGTTCAGCTGGAGAGCATCCGATGCGCAAAAACTTGCTGGATAAGTTGGCGGTTCATTCCGCTTTGGCGACCCCAGATTAATAAAGGGACTAAGCCGACAAGAAAATGAAATGAAATGTTGCCAATTTATAAAAAATAAAAAACCTGAAAACTCTCATGTACATAAGTATTCACAGTGTTTGCTTAATACTTTGTCAATGCACCTTTGGTAGCAATTACAGCCTCAAGTCTTTTTGAATATAATGCCACAAACTTGGCACACCTGTCTGTGGGATTTTTTTTGCCTCTTTTTGCATCCTCTTTGCAGTACCTCTCAAGCTCTTTTAGATTGGATGGAAAGTGACCGTGTACAGCCATTTTCAGATCTCTCCATAGATATTCTATAGGATCTAGGCCATTTAGCCTTAATATTAACATTTGCCTCAATAAATGCCTGATTTGCTGCATATTAACAAGTATTGATGTAGTTGTTATAGTGGTTAAATACGTAAGTACAGGATAGAATTAAGAGATGTAGAGTATGGTCCTACAGAATAAGGCATTTGTATAAAATGTATAAGTACAGTAATAATAAATACTTTTTATGCAAACTAAGGAGCAACAAGTTCAATGTAAGAACTGATACAAATGTCAAAGAGGTAGCGAAAAGAAATCTTAATTATGAAAGCAAAACAAACCTTCAGAGAAAGCTTCCGTGATGCTGAAATCTTGGACTTTGGCTGAAAGAGAAAGGGAGGGGGGGTGGGGGGTTGGGAAGAGAGAGAGATTTTGGTATGAGATACTGGTATAAAATTACCATAATGTTGCTCTACAAACCAAGACATACTTTGTTGTCCACTTTTGGATTTCCAGGCCTTCGTATCTGCCATATAAAAAGTATAAATAATAATTAAAAAAATTATATAAATACTAAAAGCAATGTCCACTTCTTTTTATAAATATGGAAAACAGAATGAAAATTAATGCTTACCGGACTGTCGGTATCATTTTGTTAACAACAAAAATGGAAACAGCCATCATTAAAGCATATATTTTATTATGTGAAATAAAGACTAAAGTTATATTAAGCATCTGTTTCAGTAAATAATGCATTTTTAGTTTGATCAATTGATGCACATTACCCCAAATTATCAATATGTCTCTTTGATTATAGGGTATAACGAAGGTTAAGCTCAGTAGTAACTTAGAGAACTTACAAAAAACAATATTAAACTGCTATGTGCATTATAAATGGAAAAAAAAAACATTTACTTACTCGCCCATTGTTAACTCGCCGACTTAAATAGATATTCAACTTGAGATGTCAGATGTAACCTACAAAATAACAAAGATTCTCAAGACAATGTCAGTTGTTTAACCTACTGTAAGCATAGATGCTGTACCTGTGTTTTGTCCGGTTGATGGTCATGGACAGGAGGCAGAACAACAGGGTGAGACAAAGGATTTTATAGCCCAGCCACCACTGGCTGGCAGATATAGTGTCTGTTGCCAAAAATGCCTTGGCACTGTTCTAGAGATGAAATATCAGCAGCCGCAAAGCTGTGACAATACAACAATACACAAAAATATACAGAGACTTTTCTTTGGACTGGAACCGAGTTTATAAACACACACATAAACAAACACAAATTTGACACCATCAATATTTATCATCCTCATGCTGATCACCTCTTACAATATTTTGTGATGGGTTGTAAGCAAAACAAAACATACTTCTGTTTTTTGAAGTTGAGCAGCTGGGGAAAAGCAATGCAAAATAGAAACGATCAAATCTAACACTAAATTATTGTGCATAAAATGAGTCAATTTTCTATTTAATTTGTAGACACACTAAAAACGTTTTATAAGGTAACACTTTATTTTGATGGCCCATTTGAGTATTAGTAGACCGTCTGCTAAATATCTGTTGATTCTGCTCCTTCAACAGACATTTAACTGACTATAAAAAACTTTGCAAGTACATGTCAATGTATACTAACCCTAACCTAACAGTCTACTTATAATCTAATGAGAAGTTGGCATGTAGATGCAAAGTAACTTAAATTCAACAAACGGACCATCATAATAAAGTGTGACCATTTTTTTCATAATTTATTTAATAAAAAATTCAATCCTTCTCCTGATTCTTGCATGAAAAGGTATTTTTCCTTAAGTAATATGAAAAGATTGTAGACAATTTTAGTGAAACAAAAGGGATTGTTCACCCAAAATGTAAGCTTGTCTTATTTTCCTTCTGTTGAACACAAATAACGATATTTTGAAAAAAGATGGAAACCTGTAACCATTGACTTCCATCATATTTGTTTTTTCTACTATGGAATATTTTTCAGCTTTCTTCAAAATATCAGCAGAATAATTTTTAAAACTCAAAGTTTTGGAACCACTTGAATGTGAGGAAGCAGTGAGGAAGGAAGTTTAGGAAGGAAGTTTTTCCTTTAATAGTCATATATATACTTTCAATCCATAGTTTTTTGTATGATCCGCTAACAACACTGATGAAAATGGATCATGGATTTACTACAATTAAAAAAAAACCTTTTCACCTTCTATAAGATTGGGAAATTAGCTAGCGAAATGCTATGCAACATCAGTAACATGCCTGTTATGTGCAACTTTTTCACTGCATATGGTCAACTTAAAGGTCAAATCTGTATAATTAATAAGCAAAAAAGTATTAACTGTGCTAACTAACACTTGACATTATTTCAATGTAAAGTCTTCAGTATGAATAAATATTTGATGCCGATTTCAATATGGTTTATTGTTACACCTCAAACACACACATTCATTAAGGATTATAAAACAAAGGAAAGAAAACAATGGAAGGAAGCAGACAAATGACCTTACTGACATGCTTCCACAATCCGTGACAGGTGCTTAAGCTATTTATTCTGAAACATGATGCTAGCACAGTCATGAAGAGCTTGCTCACCACTGATATTATAGTATCCTCTCAGTCACCACTGATGGCTTAATGCATCAATGACTGCTTTTACATGGACATCTTTAATCTAATTATTTGCTTTAGTCTAAATAAGACAATAATATGATTAAGGTGTTTATATGAGTTGCTTTTTGAATGTTCCTGTTTTACATGGTATAGTACAAAGTTCAATAAACGTCATTACGTAACCATTCAACGATAGTTTCCTCGAGTGTTTCACGCCACAACAGTTCACGTTTGTTACATTCAAGTAACATTTGTGTTCGTCAAGGTCAACTGCAGTCCATTTCTCACTTATGCATGCAAACAGACAATGACAGATACAAATTCTCAAGAAACAGGCCACCTCTGTTACTTGACATTATGGTTTATTTTGTGATTGTTGGATGGTTTGTTTCAAATTATGTTTATCATTTGGTGTGGCCAATCATGGTCCAATCACATGCAGTTTTGTCTTAATTTGACCGCCGTGCAAAAGCTCAGAAGGTAAGACATGTAAAAACTTAGTCAAAAAGCTGTCCACACTTTGCCTTCAATATTAGCAATCTGTAAACACTTTTGAACACTTATTAAAGTGTTTAATCTCACAATGTCTTTGGGGAAAATAGAGAGAGCAACAACAATGTTTAATGTCTGCAGGGAATGCCTCAAACTCAGCAAAAACAAATTGTGACCAAATTGCTGTAGAATTGATCAAATGATGCTTGCCCCGAATTACATACCCATCATGTCCAGATTCCTAAGATAGTAATAAGGAGCAATAGCTGAGCTTTTCACACAATGGGGCCAGACCTTTTCAATGCAAGCATTAACTTTACATAACAGCTGCAAACTCAGGAGAAACAACAGCCACCATCTCAGACTTTTGCTCTGAGCTGTGCTCAGTGACAGTGAGAGGAAGTCTGGACAATCAGCTGTCACATTGTCTTGGCCAGGCTTGTATTGAATGCTGTAATTAAAACAGAGGCATGCAGATCATTGGGCAAGTCTCAATGAATTTGGAATACCAGCCAGCAAGTCAGAGAAAAGAAAGCAAAAAAATTGTGTGGCTAGGACATGGTCTGAATTTGGATTCAAGCCCAAAGCAAAAATGACATGGCCAAGAAATGGTAGATCAGTTTTCCTAAAGCAGCACTTTCTTCATTGAGCTTTACCCCACGATTTTACAGTACAGACTGGAGCTGTCTGTCATGTTCATCTGAGTTGTTGCCATAGACAATTTGTCATGAGCCAGGTCTGATCTTGTTTATTATATCACTCAGTATTGCCTCTTTGGGCTTGCAGCTGCAGGTTCTCCCCATTAACTATCATGGCATCAGCACCTGTCGCCACACATTGCCTGTTAACGCCCCTACTTAAGCCTCTTTGTTCTCTGTTTCTGTGTCAGATTATTGTATATCGCTTCTGTGGTTCACCTCACTGTTTGTGGATCACTACACGTTTGTCCAGTCAAGTAAGTCCAGTCCTGCGTGCTATCATTGTGTGTGTGTACTCTCACCTACGCTCTGCTTAACCAGCCTTCAAGTGTCTGTCTGTATTTGGTCCCGAGCCGGGGTTCGTCAGATGACGCCAGCTCTTTACCTCTATTCCTTCTCAGCCCTCTCGTGGCGGATCCTTCTGTTTGCATCTGATTGAACTTTTGAGTAATCCAGCACTGCGCACAGCCTGGGTATTACGTGCGGCAGTCTGCCTTTGTTGAACTGTACCTAATAAACTGTCCTCATTTTCCCGCAATTCTGGTATCCTGTCTAGCCCGTTACACAATTATGTCATTTAAGTAGCACCATCCTATCCATCAAAAACTTGAGACATCATTCTTGCCGAAATGCCCTAGGTGCTGAGGCTAGACCATAAGGTAGCTGTGTAAAGTAATAAAGTCTGTCATGAGTAACAAGCTGTCAGATCTCTACCCTCCTGATGTGGTGGCAGGCATTCTGAATTTTTTAATCCTTCCTTTTGAATGATCACCAATGGTGACACCCAGGGAGATGTGTCCACTTTTTGCTATGATGCCTTCAGAGTTCCATATCTTTAGTTCTTGTGACACTGAATCTCTCACCACAAATGGCAGTCTGTAATTTTTGTTGATCTGGAGGCACATAAAAACACACATTTATGTACAAAACCAGTAGGCAAACCCACCAACTCAGTGGAGTTTCCCGAAGCCTGGCTGTTCCCTGGAGAAGATGTAAAAGATCAATTTCTTATTTTAATTAGCAAAGTAAAGAGTAGGGTTGGGTATTGTTTGGTTGTTTTTCGATACCGGTGCTAAAGCGATACTTTTAAAACGATACCGGTGCCAAAACGGTGCCTGAACCGATATTTTTTAGCCCAAAAATGATGGTGGATGACTCTACAAAAATATTTTATTGGACAAAATATTTGAAAAAATCATTTTAATAGAACAATATAATTACAGTTTAAAGTAAACATCAATTCATATTGTATTGCATTAATACATTTCCTTTGATCATTTGTTGGTTACCATGAATTTAAGATTTGCATTATGAAATTAAATTAGCTTACGATTAACCTGTGGAGGGCTTGCAGGGGCCACAAAATTTTAGGAGCACATTTTAACATATACATCACAAAATACTTAACATTATTTGAAGTGATTTGCTTTCATGCATCACTCTGCAGTCTTCATAAACAAGATAATTAAATAACTTAAATTCAAAATAATCTTCCATGTTCATTTATTTGACAAGTAACGTTATACTGGTGTAGGATAACACATTTCTAACATTCAAGTACATCAAGGCACATTGCTGCACCTGTAAACTTTAACAGGCCTACAGTTGAAGTCAAATTATTTTGCCATCCCATTCATTTATAAAAAATAATTATTCTGGAGTCATAATAAGTCCTATTTCTTATTGTTTATTATATGAATATAAGCTGTTTTTTTAATTAAAATTAAAATAAGGTCAGTATTATTAGCTTCCTTAAGAAATATTTACTGTATATTTTTGATTTACACAACAAATCAGTTACAAAATAATTTGACTAATTATTTTAACTTTCATAGTTAACTGATTAAGACTTAATGACACTTTATTCTGAATAAAAAAAAAAACTATAAAATACTTAAAGGGACTTTGTCTGAATACAACTGTGCTGGACATCCAGCATTCTTCTGCCTCTGGTGCCCAGACAGCAGCTCTGCACAGGAAGTTTGGCCAGAGGAGAAATGTTGTGCCCAGCTGAGCCTGGTTTCTCTTGAGGTTTTATTTCCTTTACTTGCGTTCATTGATGAAGTTTGTTCCTCACCACTGTCGCCAATGGCTTGCTTAATTTTGAGACTTGTGGAGGTGCATCGATGCATTTGGTCTTCAGTATTTGGGCTTACAGCAGTGGAAATTAAGCTACATTGAAAGAAGTAAACTGAACTACATTTACATCTACATTGAAAAAGTGCTATAGAAACAAAAATAAACTGAATTGAAAAATGTTAGGTCACTGACAATTGCTAAGACAATACAATGCTGTTGCTATGTGGTTGCAAGGCAATTGCTAGGGTAGTCTGGGTAGTCTTTAGGGAGTTGCTAGAGTACACTGATTGTTAGGCAAGCCTCACATACAACCCCAAATTAGAAAAAATTGAGACAGTATGAAAAACGCAAATAAAAAAGGAAAGAAGTCATTTATTTTTATTTGTATTTCATTGCAGACAATAAAAAAACATAATTTAATGTGTTTGTGATTTTTACAGTTTTTTTAATAAACACCTTTTCCAATTTTGGCTCTTGCAAGACATTTAAAAAAAGTTAGAACAGTAAAGCATTCACCACTTTGTAATTTTGCTAATTCTTTTCACAACAATTAAAAGATGTTTAGAGACTAAAGACACGAGTGATGAAGTGTTCAGGTGTAATTTTGTCCTAATCAACCTAAAAACAACTCTTAAGTGGGCTTCTGGACACTGTTAACATATGGCTTCCTTTTGGCACAGTACAGTTTTAATTGGCATTTGTGGATGTAACTACATATTGTGGTAATTGACAATGGTTTGCCAAAGTAGTCCTGAGTCCATGTGGTAATATCACTTATAGATGAATAATGATTCTTGATGCAGTGCTGCCTGAGGGACTGGAGATCATGATTGTTCAGCTTAGTTTTGCACAATTGTCCGTTACGCACTAAAATTCCTCCAGATTCCTTTAATCTTTTAATGATGTTATGCACAGTTGAATATGAAATATCCAAATGTCTTCCTATCTTTTTTTGAGGGACATTGTTTTTAAACATTTCAATGATGTTCTTACTTATTGGTTGGCAAACTGGCAATACATGGCCCATTTTTGCTCCTAAAGGACTAGACCTTTCTTGCATGCTACTTTTGTACCAAATCATTATAATCACTTGTTTCAAATTACACCCTTATTTTATCAATTTACCTAAATTACTGGCCCTAAACTGCTCCTGTCTCAACTTTTTTTGCAATGCGTTACAGGTTTGAATGACAGGAAATGATGTATATTTACAAATGACATTAAGTTGACCAGAAAAAAAAACATTTTGTGTTCAAATTGTCTGCAATGAAATACAAGTCAAAATAAATTTGTAAATCACTACTTTCTTTTTTATTTGCGTTTTCCATACTTTCCAAACATTTTTTGATTTGGATTGGTATTTAGTAATTATTTCAAGCATTTTGGCTCTTAACCAAATATTTATGTCTCTAATCTTGAACTGGCAATGGACATTATCAAGAGCAGAAGCAATCATGTCAAATATATAACATCCTCTTCATCTTTTGCCATCTTTACCATCAGACATTCATATTTGGACATCAACGCGATTCTGACATTTTTGACTCTATACACCAATGAATTTGAATTGACACAAACAAGATGTGCTTTAACGGCAGACTGTCAGCTTTAATTAACATCTAAAACAGGTGAACATTGCAGGAATTACAACAGTTTGCATATGTGCCTCCTACTTGTTAAAGGTCCAAAAGTAATTGGACAATTGGCTTTGAAGCTGTTCCATTGGATTCACTTTGACTGCTATGTTTACTGTGTCTAAAAATGCTGGCAGCAGACAGCATGAAGCCAGACAAATAAAGACACAGAGGTGTTATTCCCCAAACACGCAAATAAGCCGCTCGAATTTTTTCAGAAAAAATTTGCTGAATATTAACAATCGTCCCACTTTGTAAATGCTACTTCAGTAAACCAGTGAGCACTGTTAGCATCATATAAGGTGGCGTACCATGCTCAGAGCAAAAAAACCCACACCATAGTAGAGGAGCTGATACTGCCTGCAGTAAAGACATGGGGCTCTATTTTGACGGTCCATGTGCAGAGCACAAAATACAGGGTGCAAACGCTTTCAGGGCGTGTCAGAACGCATTTTTGCTAATTTAAGGACGGGAAAATCCGCTTTGCGCTGTGGCACATGGTCTAAAAGGGTTGAGAGTATTTTCTTAATGAGTTATAGGTGTGTTTTGAGAATAAACCAATTAGAGTCTCATCTCCCATTCCCTTTAAAAACCAGCTGCGTCGCTCCAAAAGCGCATTCGTTATTTACAGGACGTAAAGTAATTCTTAGTGGAAAAACTGAGCATTTCACTAGCCAACAGTTAACAGTTTTTTGACAGAAGACTGTTAAACAGAGCATCTACTGCGTGAGAATGAGAAATAATCGATCTACTTTCACTTTCGCTCTTGGATAGGGAAACCTTTACACACAGACATTAATTAGTCTATAAATAATTAATTACCTTTGTTAAGCGCAAGTATTCGTTTCAAAACTGTTTATAAAAATTCAGTTCTAATTTCCAGCAAACGAATAAATGAACAACAATGACGAAGTGTGCTCAAAAACCTGAGTTATATCCTAAATATATCCTATGCTGTGCCCCATATGGTCTAAAATCTGACAGGTGGGCAAATCTAAGCTAGTTTTAAATAAAACAAATATAAATATGGATATAATAAATAATACTGCTAATAATAATAACATTATACAAAAGCAAATTGTTACGAATGAACTGAAAAAGCCTCCCGAGATGAAGAAGACATGAAAGCAGTGATTTTTCATATTTATGTAGGCTAGAAAATAATATGTTTTCTAATATTTTAATCCTTTATATTTATATCCTATATCTATTCTTATTATATCCTATATATATCCTTAATATTTAAATTTTTTCATATGTAAAGATATTTGCCTATTGCTCTCTTGTGCGTATTAAGCAGTGTGTAAGCGAGGCGCAACTCTGCGCCGGAGTTTAGACCGGGTTTGTTTTAATTTCTCAAAATAGCAACACCAGCAGTGCGCCTCAGAACGCCTTTCTTTTTAGACCAGAACGCCTATGGAAGCACATATGAGCGCTAATGCATTTGCTATTTAAACAGCGTGGCGCAACGCCTCAAAACAACTCTTGTGCCAAGCTGAAACTAGCGAAAGACTATTGCGCCGCGCCTTGCGCCACATTGCGCCAGGTGTATGATAGGGCCCATGGTCTTTGTCATGATGAATAACGCATGTGCTGCAAAAAAAAACTACCCCTCTGTCCAATAACACTATCGTCAGATGTATAAATGAAATTGCTAACAATCTTAAAGAACAGCTGGTAGATGAATTTAAAGTCAAACATTTTGCCTTACAGTTCGATGAAACAACTGATAGCAATAAAGACTGTTACACACCAAAGCTACACACACCACTGGGAAACTCAAACACAACTGCAAAGCAAAATGCAGTGTTAACTGGCCCTGAAGAGATAATATACTCTGGCAGACTATCTTCACACAGTGACAGATAAAGGTCTGAGGAACACCCTGAGCAGATACAGACTCAGCGGACACCAGCTGGCCATTGAGATGGGCCGGCACAAACAAACATGGCTGCCGGTGGAGGAGCGGCTGTGCCCACACTGCCCTCAGCAGCTGATTGAAACAGAACTGCTCTTCCTTAATGAGTGCACAAAATACTCAGAGTTCCGGGAGAAGTTCTACCCGAAACTCACACACAAACACAAAAACTTTGAGTCCCTGTCAAACAGTCAGAAACTGCCCATCTTACTGGGGGAGTGTGTGTGCTGCTGTGTGTTAGCAGCTCAGTTTGTGCACTCCTGCCACCGTCTGAGGAACACACAATGATCCGCTCCACTGTCTCCAACACACAACACAGGAACTCTTTACTTATGGACTTGCTGTTGATATTATTGTCATCACTTTTATCCTGTTTTACAAATTACCATTAATCTATTTTTATTTTTATTAATCTTTTTAGTTTTAGTTATATATTTTATTTTTATTAATCTATTTTATTTTTAATTTTCTTTTCTTTATTACTATATTATATTTTATGTTCATATTTGTTTGCACTACTGCCCTTTTTGCACTGTCTTGTCTGTACCCAGCAACGCTGCACTGCTTTGGCAATACGAATGTACAGTTATTTGTCATGCCAATAAAGCACCTAAAATGTGAAATGTGACTGTTTGTTTATTGCTTACAACACTCTGTGTGAGGATCTACTTTTTTGTAAATATGTATGAAACAGAGCCCTAGCTGATAAGCTATTCAAAAAGTGGGAGAACTGCATTGGTGTTTGCAGTGATGGTGCGCAGACCATGGCGGGGATGAGAAAAGGATTTCAGGCATTCACCAAGAAGGTGTAGTCAATTTTATAAAGACCAGGGGCCTCATGTACGAAGACTTGCGTGGAAATCTTACTAAAACATTGCGTACGCACAAAGCTGTAAATGTGCGTACGCAGAACAAAATTCAGATGTATGAAACACTGCGTACGCCGAATCTCACGCATATTCTTTTGTACATCCGAATGAACGTGAAACTGAGCGCAACATGCACGAGCGCAAAACCCCTCCCTGCCTCCTCCCCCGTATGAATATGCTAATGACTATGCTAATGGCAAAACCCAACGAAAAAGCAACGGCAAAATCAAACAAAAAGAGAAACTTTGAACAGAATGTGAATTGGAGGTGCTGCTTTCGGAGGTAGAACGGAGAAAAGCGGTGTTATTTGCAAGTTTGTTCTCCGGAATTAACAACAAAAGAAAAAAATAGAGTGGGAGAGTTTAGCTGATACGGTTAACACAGTTGGGTCTGAACATCGCACTGAGTGCATTTAAAAAAGACATAGTGTGGTTTACATCTGTAAACTGAGTTTAGCAGTCTCAGTGGCGCACCTCATAAGAAGCATATGATCATGTACTGACACGTTCGAGCACAAACTCGGTTCGAATCCAGCGTCTGATGAATTCTTTCTTCTTTTTTTCCCGCTACATATCAGATTTTGCCCACTATTTATCACGAGAAAGACAAGTAGGAATCATTAATAAGTTTGTGCATCATATTTTATTTGCACATTTATTGAATGGAAATGTTTCTGATTCACGCATGCAAATTTATCTTCAGATAGTGTCTTTATAGCAATGTGCGTGCAGTAGATAGCTCAGATTACATTGGGAAAACAGGCGACCGCTGCAAATTGTGCTTTAATGTTTAGCTGGTCAACTGTATGGTATGGAAATCTTACATACCTACTATATGAACCCGTCTCATACAGCTGCCATTGCAAGGATCAGACACTTTGTAGAGAAGAATTTAACACAACTGCCTCTAGGAGTCGCCAATGGAAATAAAACAGACACGCACAAAAAATGTGCGTACGCCTGCCAGAAAGCTGCCGTGAAGGTGCGCACATTCCCACGTTCAGTTCATTGTTAGTAAATCCAAACGTGAGCGATTCTGAGCGTGAAACCTGGCGTACGCAAAGTTTTTGTGCGTACGCAGCGTTGATACATGAGGCCCCATTGTTGGATTTACTAACAATGAACTGAACGTGGGAATGTGCGCAGCTTCACGGCAGCTTTCTGGCAGGCGTACGCACATTTTTTGTGCGTGTCTGTTTTATTTCCATTGGCGACTCCTAGAGGCAGTTGTGTTAAATTCCTCTCTACAAAGTGTCTGAGCCTTGCAATGGCAGCTGTATGAGACGGGTTCATATAGTAGGTATGTAAGATTTCCATACCATACAGTTGACCAGCTAAACATTAAAGCACAATTTGCAGCGGTCGCCTGTTTTCCCAATGTAATCTGAGCTATCTACTGCACGCACATTGCTATAAAGACACTATCTGAAGATAAATTTGCATGCGTGAATCAGAAACATTTCCATTCAATAAATGTGCAAATAAAATATGATGCACAAACTTATTAATGATTCCTACTTGTCTTTCTCGTGATAAATAGTGGGCAAAATCTGATATGTAGCGGGAAAAAAAGAAGAAAGAATTCATCAGATGCTGGATTCGAACCGAGTTTGTGCTCGAACGTGTCAGTACATGATCACATGCTTCTTATGAGGTGCGCCACTGAGACTGCTAAGGGAACTGCAACATTTTGCAGATATAAACCACACTATTTCTTTTTTTAAATGCACTCAGTGCAATGTTCAGACCCAACTGTGTTAACCGTATCAGCTAAACTCTCCCACTCTATTTTTTTCTTTTGTTGTTAATTCCGGAGAACAAACTTGCAAATAACACCGCTTTTCTCCGTTCTACCTCCGAAAGCAGCACCTCCAATTCACATTCTGTTCAAAGTTTCTCTTTTTGTTTGATTTTGCCATTGCTTTTTCGTTGGGTTTTTCCATTAGCATAGTCATTAGCATATTCATACGGGGGAGGAGGCAAGGAGGGGTTTTGCGCTCGTGCATGTTGCGCTCAGTTTCACGTTCATTCGGATGTACAAAAGAATATGCGTGAGATTCGGCGTACGCAGTGTTTCATACATCTGAAATTTTTTCTGCGTACGCACATTTACAGCTTTGTGCGTACGCAATGTTTTAGTAAGATTTCCACGCAAGTCTTTGTACATGAGGCCCCAGGGGCCTCATGTATCAACGCTGCGTACTCACAAAAACTTTGCGTACGCCAGGTTTCACGCTCAGAATCGCTCACGTTTGGATTTACTAACAATGAACTGAACGTGGGAATGTGCGCACCTTCACGGCAGCTTTCTGGCAGGCGTACGCACATTTTTTGTGCGTGTCTGTTTTATTTCCATTGGCGACTCCTAGAGGCAGTTGTGTTAAATTCTTCTCTACAAAGTGTCTGATCCTTGCAATGGCAGCTGTATGAGACGGGTTCATATAGTAGGTATGTAAGATTTCCATACCATACAGTTGACCAGCTAAACATTAAAGCACAATTTGCAGCGGTCGCCTGTTTTCCCAATGTAATCTGAGCTATCTACTGCACGCACATTGCTATAAAGACACTATCTGAAGATAAATTTGCATGCGTGAATCAGAAACATTTCCATTCAATAAATGTGCAAATAAAATATGATGCACAAACTTATTAATGATTCCTACTTGTCTTTCTCGTGATAAATAGTGGGCAAAATCTGATATGTAGCGGGAAAAAAAAGAAGAAAGAATTCATCAGACGCTGGATTCGAACCGAGTTTGTGCTCGAGCGTGTCAGTACATGATCACATGCTTCTTATGAGGTGCGCCACTGAGACTGCTAAGGTTACTGCAACATTTTACAAATATAAACCACACTATTTCTTTTTTAAATGCACTCAGTGCGATGTTCAGACCCAACTGTGTTAACCGTATCAGCTAAACTCTCCCACTCTATTTTTTTCTTTTGTTGTTAATTCCGGAGAACAAACTTGCAAATAACACCGCTTTTCTCCGTTCTACCTCCGAAAGCAGCACCTCCAATTCACATTCTGTTCAAAGTTTCTCTTTTTGTTTGATTTTGCCTTTGCTTTTTCGTTGGGTTTTTCCATTAGCATAGTCATTAGCATATTCATACGAGGGAGGAGGCAGGGAGGGGTTTTGCGCTCGTGCATGTTGCGCTCAGTTTCACGTTCATTCGGATGTACAAAAGAATATGCGTGGCCCAGGGGCCTCATGTACGAAGACTTGCGTGGAAATCTTACTAAAACATTGCGTACGCACAAAGCTGTAAATGTGCGTATGCAGAAAAAAATTCAGATGTATGAAACACTGCGTACGCCGAATCTCACGCATATTCTTTTGTACATCCGAATGAACGTGAAACTGAGCGCAACATGCACGAGCACAAAACCCCTCCCTGCCTCCTCCCCCGTATGAATATGCTAATGACTATGCTAATGGTAAAACCCAACGAAAAAGCAAAGGCAATAGCAAGCAAAAAGAGAAACTTTGAACAGAATGTGAATTGGAGGTGCTGCTTTCGGAGGTAGATCGGAGAAAAGCGGTGTTATTTGCAAGTTTGTTTTTCGGAATTAACAACAAAAGAAAAAAAATAGAGTGGGAGAGTTTAGCTGATCCGGTTAACACAGTTGGGTCTGAACATCGCACTGAGTGAATTAAAAAAGAAATAGTGTGGTTTATATCTGTAAAATGTTGCATGACGCTCAACAGTCTCAGTGGCGGGCTCGTAAGACGCATGTGATCATGTTTTGACACGTTCGAGCATGAACTCGGCTCGAATCCAGCATCTGATGAACTCTTTCTTCTTTTTTTTCCTCCGCTACATATCATATTTTGCCTACTATTTATCACGAGAAAGACTAGTTGGAATCATTAATAAGTTTGTGCATCATATTTTATTTGCACATTTATTGAATGGAAATGTTTCTGATTTACGCATGCAAATTCATCTTCAGATAGTGTCTTTACAGCAATGTGTGTGCAGTAGATCGCTCAGATTACATTGGGAAAACAGGCGACTGCTGCAAATTGTGCTTTAATGTTTAGCTGGTCAACTGTATGGTATGGAAATCTTACATACCTACAAGATGAACCTGTCTCATACAGCTGCCATTGCAAGGATCAGACACTTTGTAGAGAAGAATTTAACACAACTGCCTCTAGGAGTCGCCAATGGAAATAAAACAGACACGCACAAAAAATGTGCGTACGCCTGCCAAAAAGCTGCTGTGAACCTGCGCACATTCCCACGTTCAGTTCATTGTTAGTAAATCCAAACGTGAGCGATTCTGAGCGTGAAACCTGCCGTACGCAAAGTTTTTGTGCGTACGCAGCGTTGATACATGAGGCCCCAGGGGCCTCATGTACGAAGACTTGCGTGGAAATCTTACTAAAACATTGCGTACGCACAAAGCTGTAAATGTGCGTACGCAGAAAAAAATTCAGATGTATGAAACACTGCGTACGCCGAATCTCACGCATATTCTTTTGTACATCTGAATGAACGTGAAACTGAGCGCAACATGCACGAGCACAAAACCCCTCCCTGCCTCCTCCCCCGTATGAATATGCTAATGACTATGCTAATGGAAAAACTCAATGAAAAAGCAATGTCAAAAGCAAGCAAAAAGTGAAACTTTGAACAGAATGTGAATTGGAGGTGCTGCTTTCGGAGGTAGACCGGAGAAAAGCGGTGTTATTTGCAAGTTTGTTCTCCGGAATTAATAACAAAAGAAAAAAATAGAGTGGGAGAGTTCAGCTGATGCGGTCAACACAGTTGGGTCTGAACATCGCACTGAGTGCAATAACAAAAGAAATAGTGTGGTTTATTTATGTAAAATGTTGCAGGACGCTTGACAGTCTCAGTGGCATACTCGTAAGACGCATGTGATCATGAATTGATACGTTCGAGCATAAACTCGGCTCGAATCCAGCGTCTGATGATGTCTTTCTTGTTTTTTCCCCCGCTACATATCAGATTTTGCCAACTATTTATCACGAGAAAAACAAGTAGGAATCATCAATAAGTTTGTGCATCATATTTTATTTGCACATTTATTGAATGGAAATGTTTCTGATTCACGCATGCAAATTCATCTTCAGATAGTGTCTTTATAGCAATGTGCGTGCGCTAGATAGCTCAGATTACATTGGGAAAACAGGCGACTGCTGCAAATTGTGCTTTAATGTTTAGCTGGTCAAATGTATGGTATGGAAACCTTATATACCTGCTGAACCCGTCTCATACAGCTGCCATTGCAAGGCTCAGACACTTTGTAGAGAGGAATTTAACACAACTGCCTCTAGGAGTCGCCAATGGAAATAAAACAGACACGCACAAAAAATGTGCGTACGCCTGCCAGAAAGCTGCCGTGAAGCTGCGCACATTCCCACGTTCAGTTCATTGTTAGTAATTCCAAACGTGAGCGATTCTGAGCGTGAAACCTGGCGTACGCAAAGTTTTTGTGCGTACGCAGCGTTGATACATGAGGCCCCTGACCACTAAAAACAAGAGTCTTCTCTGCTATCTGTGAGCTGAACATAAAGCTGTGTTGTTTTACAGTGAAGCAGGTGGCTGTCGTGAGGGAAAGTCTTGTCCCGAGTTTTTGGGCTCAGAGAGCAGATAAAAATGTTTTTGGAACAGGAGCACAAACATGACCTCGCAGAATACTTTTGTGATGAGAACTTCCTGGAAAAAACAGCCTACTCGAGTGACATGTTTGGAAAGCTAATTAAGCTAAATCTACAGCTTCAAGGAAAAGGTAAACACCTCTTTCAGGTCATAGATAAGATCAGCTCTTTCACTCGAAATGTTGCAGTGTGGAGCAGGTGACTTGATGGAGGAAAGACTGATTGATTTGATAACCTACATGAATTTTGTTACCTCTACTGACTATGATGCCACCTCAGTGATTCCATGTATTAAGGAGCATATTTCATCACTGATGGGATTCTTTAAAAAAAAAATCCTAAAAACAGTTCCTAGTATGACTGGGTGAGAGCACCAGTTCACCAGCTCCAACTGGTTTCAGCTCTGCAGAGAAGGACCAGTTCATTGATATGTTTTAGATTAGATTTAACTTTATTGTCATTATGCATGTACAAGTACAAGGCAACGAAATGCAGTTTAGGTCTAACCAGGAGTGCAAGAGCAGCCAGTACAGGATACAGGTATAAGTTATAAAGTGCAGTTATAGAACAACTATGGTCATATTTACAGATGGATGTACTACGAACATTATATACAGGTTGTATTAGCCATTAACAGAGATTTACAATAGATGTATGAAAATATGTACAGGTTGCTATTAATAATTAGAAATGTGCAGATAGATAAACATAATTACAAATGTATATGTACAGTGGGTGTGTACATAATTACTAATGTCTATGTGCACTGGGTATGTACAGTTCAAATAAATGAATCAGTGCAATGTAGTGCAATGAATATGTGCAATTTTTAAATGTGCAAATGATAAATAGTGCAGTGATTATGAGGAGAGTGGGGGTGTATTAGGAGGACAAAAGAGTGCAAACAGTCAGTGGGGGCAGAGTTCAAAAGGGAGACAGCTCTGGGGAAAAGCTGTTCCTTTAACTGCTGTGGAGGATTTGGATTTCTACCTTCCAATCCATCTCAGCATAGACCAACGTTTATCCTTTTCTCTTTATCCTGTTTCTCATTATTTCATTAAAGATGATTATTGAATAATGAATAAAGTTAACTCGTTGTTTAATATAAGAATGTTCAGTGCATTTGCCTGTCTCTTTGTAAATATTTTCAGGAGCCACCTAACTAGGTCAGAGGTCACGGAGACCTTGAATGGAAACTGAAGGGTTGAAGACTGGAAGCAACTATTTCTTTTGTTATTTCTATGAGTTAATACTATCTAAAATGTCTAAAGTGATTTTGCTACTTTTACGATTAATTCTTTTAAAGTGTTTCTACTTTTTATTCAAGATAGTTTTTGTGTGGTAAGGATATAACTGCCTGAATGCAAATTATCCCGGTTTCTAACCAGTTTTGATAAAAATGGCCAGGAGTACACTCTTTCTTAGGTAAGAAACAGACTGTACTTTTAAATGTGTGTGTTCTATTTGATTTTGGATCCATTTCACAGGTCTGGAGTCAGCTCTAAACACTTTAGTGCTTGATTGGTTTATACCACAATAAACAGGAGTTCCATCTTCTGGAAGCACTCGTGAAACTAAACTAAACAAGCAAACTAAATCCAGTTGCTCTAATTCACTTGATTATGATTTTATTGTGAAAAAAAAAAACTGTAAAACGTGTATATTACTGTCTTAAATGAAAATCTGAAATATTTTATGGCTTATGGCTATGATTAAGTATTCAAAAAAGTTTTGATTGTGTTTTAAATTAAATTGGTCTTACACTTCATAGTTTCTTATTTTTATAGTATATTTATTCATTCTGGTACTTTTACCATAAACCAACATCTCAACCATTTGGTAGAGGTTGATATTTTAGAAATTTCGAGATGTGTTGGTAAAACATGCATTGATTGTGTTAACTAGTGACATTAGGAGTTAAAAAATGCAATGACAAAAATGTATATTGCTTTTGTCTTGGTGTGACAGGATTATTTGTAATGCAATTTTGCTCTTTAATACAGCAGTAAGATATTTGAAATGTACCCTTAATTTGACCTGCTCAAAGAAAACTCTCTTTCTGAATGTATGAAACAAAACTCATGCACAGAAGACAGCATAAGCATTTACAGCAAGCAAACTAATGTAAATATTATCCCACTTGCTTTTTGCGCGCTGACAGATGAGGTCTTACACCCCTATGATTGGTTATTGTCTTCACCTTCTCAACAGAAAGGGCTTTAGAAATGAAAACGCTGTTCACCGATGGTGGAAAGAACAGCCGCGGTTAATGTCTAAAGTTATATGTGCATGGTACGCGGTTTTCACAAGTTAATCCATAACAGACACTGTGGAGAAAACTTGCACAACAGGCACGCTTGTGTCTGGATCCATAAGTTTCGCCTTAATAGAGGAGAGGAAAAGTTACCTCACAAACAGGCCAGCGTGGAAATGTCCAAAGTGGGAGAGAGAGAGAGCGAGAGAGAGAGAGGCAGAGATGAAGTTTTACAGTATTTCTTCCAAGTAGTGAAATAGCGGCTTGTGTGCTGTGCCGCCTTCACTCGCCCTCGCATCTGTCCTTCACCATAGTATTGCGACATCGCACATAGGAGATAAATGACGTCAGTACGCAATAACCGTTTATGATCTATTACTGGACGGATATCGATCATTTTGAGACCCCTAGTAACGAGTAACGATGCAGCACATAAAAAATCTATCAGAGTTAAAGTATTAAACTCATCATACTTAAGTAAAAGTGGAAGTAGGAGAAAAAAACAATACACCAGTAGAGTACAGATACAGCCTTTTTGTACTTAAGTACAGCAGTGAAGTAGTTCTATTCGTTACTATACATCTGATATGATAGACAGAAAATGTAATGCTGTACTGTAACGTGTCATTTGTTTGTGTTAGTTGTCTTCATTTTAATGGTTTGGTGATGATGATGCGATGGTGTGCTTTATCAGCCTGATTCCCGCTGAAGTGGGCGGGTTGTGTGACATTTGATACGGGGGATGTTCTGGGGGCAGGGTTTGCGTGACGCGCTGCGAACTACTAGCCCGACAGTGGAAACGTGACATAATTATGGCCTCACTGCTTAACCTCCTGGGCGATTAGCTCAGCCCGGCCTGATAAAAGCCCTGGCTCGCATTTGCCCGACAGTGGAAATGCGGATACTTATCCTGAAGGGCCAGCCTATTCACCAGCCGGTGAATGGTTTGTCTCGAGGTTTTTTGACCTGGTTTGTCTCGAGGTTTTTTTAATTCTTCACTTTCGCCAATTGGTAAAATTTTTTACACGCCGCTGTCGGCACTGGCTTGGATGGTTCGGGTCCCAAGGAGCTGCGCAATGATGCATTTGCTCTTCAGTGTTTAAACTCTCAACAGTAAAAATGAAACCAAACTGAACTAAACTGAACTTCAACCCAAAACTGAACTGACACTGTTTCAATTTACTATAATCTTCTATGTGAAGCTGCTTTGACACAATCTACATTGTAAAAGCGCTATAGAAATAAAGACGCATTGAATTGAATTGAATTTAATTTAATTGAATTGAATTGAAGTGTGGAAAGAGGGTCTTCACTCTTTGGGCAGAGTGACATGGGCATTCTTCTTACTTTTGCAACATCTTATCTTTGTGAGACTGGCTTTTCTGCTGTTGCTGCACTGAAGACTAAGTACAGGTCTCAGCTTAATATTGAGCAGGAGCTGAGAGCTGCAGTGTCATGCTTCAAACCCCACTTTACAAAGCTGTGCACTGCAAAACATGCTTATTATAGCCATTAATCCCGACTTCCTCATTTTGATGAAAAAAAAGTAATTTATTAATTTTTGTTTTGTTGGTCAAAGTGTTACATATATTTGCTCAATATATATTTACTGATCAATTTGAATGTATTATTATTCATTGATTATATTTAATTTTATTCTTCAGTATCAAATGGTCAAAACATATTTATAGTTTAAATAAGGATTGAATTTTTTTAATTCAGGCAAATTGATACACTTTAAGTCTTTTCTGTTGCAGACTACAATGCAATAATAATTAGGTTATTCTTTAGTAAGTTGATCTATAGTTCTTTTTTCTTTTCTTTTTTCTTAAATATTAATAAGTTTGTTGTGCAGGGGTGTCCTTATAACTATTTTATGAGCAGATGATACTATTTACAGTTGAATCAGAAAATTGGATGCACAAAATGTTTACTTCTTTCCATGGGGGAAAAACAGAATATAATTGAAAAGCACTGGTTTAAGTAAACTGAACAACAAGCTAGTAATTATATTTAATTATTGCTGGTTTGCAATTATATGTGGCTAAAATAGTGTAATAAACTGTTTAAACTCATGTCCTAAATATGTGCATTTTAATGCAACATAGGCTCATTCTGAAAACATAACTTTATATACGTTTCTGGAGATCAAAAATTACGTAGCAAGAACTACCTATGGCTGCATTTCATTTTTAAAATAAATGCTACAGGGGGGTATGACGGCATTCCTTTTGCGCTGACCAGCTGAACGCTTACCTCCATATGGACGGCTTTCCTTTGTTACCAGTTTGTCAAGTTGGCTCGCCCTGTATGTCAGTTAACTTGAGAAGCAGAGAGGAAATAACCATGATGACGGAGTTTTAGTCTGGTAAAGAACGATTCCAGAAAACAGGAAAGGCACAAATAGAATCCACTAAATAAAATACAATAAACAAGTAAATAACAGGGTGAGAATATGGTAAAACGCGGTAAAAATCTGTGCTTAGTAATTATGGCACTTATTGGGGATTACTCAAGTTTGACTAAAGTCAATTAAAGCAAACATCATTAAAATGAGTTGTGACACTGACACAGTTCAACAGGGGCCTAATGTATCAATGCTGCGTACGCACAAAAACTTTGCGTACTCCAGGTTTCACGCTCAGAATCGCACACGTTTGGATTTACTAAGGATGAAATGAACGTGGGAATGTGCGCAGCTCCATGCCAACTTCATGGCCTCAAAAACATGATGACATGCGCTTAACGAGCTACGCCACCCAGACTGTTAAGGGCACTACAACATTTTGCAGTTATACATATCACTATTCCTTTTTTTAATCCACTCAGTGCGATGTTCAGATTTAACTGTGTTAACCACATCAGCTAAACTCTCCCCACTCTATTTTTTTCATTTGTTATTAATTTCGGAGGACAAACTTGCAAATAACACAGTTTTTCTCCGGTCTACCTCCGAAAGGAGCACCTCCAATTCACATTCTGTTAAAAGTTTCTCATTTGCTTGCTTTTAAGTTTTGCCATTGCTTTTTCGTTGGGTTTTGCCAAAGTAGAGTCATTAGCATATTTATACGGGGGAGGAGGCAGGGATTTTTTGGGTTTTGTGCTCATGCATGTTGCGCACAGTTTCACGTTCATTCGGATACACAAAGAATATGCGTGGGATTTGGCGTACGCAGTGTTTCATACATCTGAATTTTTTTCTGCGGAAGCACATTTACAGCTTTGTGCGTACGCAATGTTTTAGTATGATTTCCACGCAAGTCTTCGTACATGAGGCCCCAGGTAACTACAGTGTTACAGGTAACATCCAATAAGTGTTAATGAGTTAATGAAAAAAATTACGGATTAGGTAATAATTATATAAATAGAATAATTTGCATATAACCTTAAAACAGAATTAGAATTAGAATTTTATAAATAGACATTTTTAAAAACAATCATTTGTTTAATCTTCCCATATTAACCAATGAGTGTATTTTGAAATGGCAATTTCTCACTCTGTGACTGTCACATTTGCAACATTTATATGTGACACAATGTGACTTTATCTCTAACATTATTAATATATAACTCAAGACTCATAAAACACAATGTTGTATTATCATGTTATTATGATTTTTTATCACCTAAACTGTGTGTGTGTGTCTGTGTCTGTGTGTGTGTGTGTGTGTGTGTGTGTGTATGCATCAGAACTTTTAGATTTACTAGGGCATTTGTAAGAATGTATTACATCACTGACCATCTGTAAACACATGCCAGCTGGTCATACATTTTGTAAGTTTAAACCATTTTTTTTCTAATGGGGTGAAATACCAGGCATTATATAAAGGCCCACGTTTCTTATTGTGCCATGTTTTAGCCAACCCCTCCCTCTGCTGGCAGAGAATGTTAAGTACAAATGTGCAGTTTACAATAAAGAAAAACTGTGCAGCAACACAACATGGTTGAATTGATCTTCAATTCCCATTATGATGGATAATTCAAATAAAAAGAAAGTAATGATTGCAAAATTCCAATTAATATACATCCTTTCCTGCCATTCACATTTAAACTTAATTTATATATGTAAATAAATAATAATTAAAAGCCTGGGTGCTGATCCGACTAGTATTTTGAGGTTGACGTTGTGAGCTCAGAATTGCTTGACCAATCAGAGGAAAATAGGCGTTTAGCACTGCCTACATGTGTATAATGATTTTAAAGTCGTTTATCCATTTTCCTACACTTAACCAAAAAAATAAAATCAAGCCAAAATCTTGTTTTGTTGTTTGCTTGTTTGTTTTTTGTGAGCAAACAAGAACAACAGCCATTTTCTTTGTTTCTTTTATTTCATTTAAAATTGAAAAGCAAATGAGCAAAATGTTTTTTTATTGTTTTTAAAAAAAATTTCAACCAGAAAATTTGTTTAATTGGCGTATATTATTGTTGGGCCGCTTTAAGACTTTTTAGACTTTTAGGGCCCTATCATACATCCGGCGCAATGTGGCGCAAGGCGCAGCGCAATAGTCTTTTACTACTTTAAGCTTGGCGCCACGCTTTTTAAATAGCAAATGCATTTGCGCTCAAATGTGCGCCCATAGGCGTTCTGGTCTAAAAAAAGCAGGCGTGTTTTGGCGCGTTGCTATTTTGAGAAACTGTAAATAGTCTGATCTTTAGACCAGAACAAAGTCGGTCTATTGTCTGGCGCAAAGTGCGCCTGGCTTACACACTACACACAAGATGCAATACACAAATATCTTTACATATGAAAAAGATATAATATAATAAGGATATTTATAGGATATAAATATAAATGATTAAAATATTTCAAAACATATTAATTTCTAGCCTATACATGAATTTAAAAACCACTGCCTTCATACTTTCTTCATGTCGGGAGGCTTTTTCAGTTCATTCAATTTGCTTTTGTATAATGTTATTATTATTAGCAGTATTATTTATTATATCCATATTTATATTTGTTTTATTAAAAACAAGCTTAGATTTGTCCACCTGTCAGGTTTTAGACCATTTGGGGCATAGCAGGTGTATTTGAAAATAACTCAGTATTTTGACCGAACTTTGTTATTATTAATCATTTATTCGTTTGCTGGAAATTAGAACTGAATTTAGAAATAGTTTTGAAAACGCAATCCCCTTATGTGCGTACCACAGGTGGTGATTTCCATTTCCCATATGCAACCATTCTAAATTGCATGTTTAGATCATTGACTTCCCTCTTTAGTCCAGACTTAAACTACCTGTGTTCCATGACCATGGGATGACCAGCCCTGAAGAATTGTTGGATGCAGTTCATGATTACAGAGCACAGTTTCATATGACAGATATCCAAAGTCTTAATAAAATCTGTCATTTTCTGGCAGGGGAGCCTGCTTGTTGGTATCAGGTACTGCAAAACTCGAGTTGTAACTTGGGATCTGATGCAGCTTGGTTTGAAAAGTTTACTTGCCCCCAGATAACCATGAGCGAATCTGGAGAGGCGTTCTTAAACACTTTCAATTAATAAATGAGCCTCTGTCTACGTTTGTAGCCCACATGTAGTGCAATTCCAAAAGCTTAGGGCTCCTTTACCAGAAGCAGAACAAATGAAAATTTTTAGTAAGCATGCACTGGAAAAATATGCCGTTGCTTTATACAGGACCCAAATTTCCACAGTGGGTGACCTACTGCTCTGTGTACATGTGCTGCCTTAGGCCATCGTGGCAATGCTGTAATTAGAACTGATGAAGAGTCATGTGCTCATGTACTGTTATACATGTAATTTGCCAGGGGTGACAGTTTGGTTATGCCTGAGATGTAAATTAGCCAGGAACAAGAGAAACTGTCGAGACAGGGGTCTTATTAAGTCTTCATTGGGGACTCAGGTTTGGGTGGCAGAACAACATATGGGGTGTTTTGGTTCAGGCATTGCCTGACTCGGGAAACGTGAAGTGGGAGGTCTTTTCAAAGAGGCAATTCTCCCCCCGAGCAATAAATAGGCCTCATGTTTATAAATAGACATTTATTGAGCCTAATTTAGGTCATATAGATAATGTGCTACTTATAAATGTATAAACTTCCTTTTGGAATATTCCTTTCCATAGATCTGTTAAGGTGAAGAATGCCTGAATAATGGCCACTTTAGCCACAGGTGCTTCACTGTCTGCAATACACGTTGATATAATGGCAGCTGCCTGTGATACTGGACCTGACCTAACCCCTTGGATGTTTTCCCCTGTCAGTTTGGCAGATGCAGACACATGCAAACCTTTGGGTAGTCCCTGGCTGACATTTTTGTTTCAGGAGGATATTATTTATTTTACAGGATTGTTGTTCTGCCCACTCTAGCTGTCCCAGTGATTTTAGGAATTAATTTTATGCTTCAAGCCTCAGGTTGCATCCATGTTCCTAGCAGAACAATATTCAATTCAATTCAATTCAATTCACCTTCATTTGTAAAGTGCTTTTACAATGTAGATTGTGTCAAAACAGCTTTACACAAAACATCCTAGTAAATTGAAACAGTTTCAGCTCATGTTTCAGAGTTTAAGTTCATTTCAGTTTAGCTCAGTTCAGTGTGGTTTAATAATCACTACTGAGAGTCCAAACACTAAAAAAGCAAATCTACCGATGCGTAGCTCTACTGATCCTGAACCATGCAAGCTAGTGGCGACAGTGGCGAGGAAAATAAAAACTTCACCAATTGGCGAAAGTGAAGATAAAAACCTTGGGAGAAACCAGACTCAGTTGGGCACGATCATTTAATTTCTCCACTAGCCAAACTTCTTGTGCAGAGCTGCAGTCTCAGCAGCAGAGGCTGGAAGCTGAACCTCAGCAAAGACTCATCTGTCCCTGGAGTGTCACAGGAATCAGTCTCATGCTCTCCACTCCTCCATAACCACCACAGCAGCTGCTCAGGATACAGTCTGGTCCAGGATATGGAAACCTTGGGATCATCTCGTTGCTGGTCTTGAATCAAATCAGTTTTGTTCGACAACCAATTGGTACATACTACATTGGCTGAGATTTCAATTGAGATTTCAGTTTGCTGGGCTGATACATGTTGTGCTGTATACCTAGAAGATACTGTTGTTGTGTACCCAACATTCAAGCAGGACATGGAGAATCTTTGTGAGGCGTTTGCCCACTAACAGTCAGCTGGACTTACTGTGAAGTTGTGCAGGTGTCAGTGTGAGATAAATTTGCGTTCTTTGTATACAAGGTGACACCTGATGGCATCTTGCTAGATGTTGACAAAGTATGGGCAGTGTCTGAGTTTGCCACCCCAAAGAGTGTTAAAAAAGGGCGCCAAACTATTATCAGCTATTATCACAGGTTCATTGGATATTAACCTGAGACTCTTTTTTTTTTGCCAGACACAGGAGGCAAACCCCTTAGTGTATGGATGAAGTCTGAAAAAAATCATAGACAACCTAAAAGTGTGTTTGACCTCCTGGCCTGGTTTGAGATTCCCTGACTTTGAAAAGACATTTTTTATTCACACTGATGACTGTGATGCAGGTCTAGGGGCAGCTTTAGATGCAGCATGAAGAAGAAGAATGAGAAGTTTTTGTGGTGTATGCAAGTAGAACTCTTGAACACTTCCATCCTAACATTGAGGGTCTGCATGTTACTGTGTACACAGACCATTGTGTGGTTTTCCGTGGCTGATGTCAAGGCCCAATCGTTCTGGTCGCTTGGCAAGCTGGTGTCTTCGGTTGCAAGATTTTGATTTTTCCATTGTGAACAAACCTGGGGAATCAGGTCCCTGATGCTCTGTCCCATGACACTTTGGCTAATTCTAGTGGATTTTGTTGGATGTATTGCCTGTATATATCATTAAAGCTGGTTTGGACTTGTGTATCCACCCTCTAACTTAGTTAGGGGAAAGGTGGCAAATATGGCAGATTTATTTGGAAGATCCTGAAACTGGCATGGTGCTTTGCAATCTGGAGAATTTAGGGACAGTTGAGGATGATCATAAGTTTAAGGGTTGATACACAGTGCAGGACAGATTGTTGTTTTGCAAGGATGTTAATATCCAGTGTGGTATGCAACCATGGAAATATGTAAAAGTTGGTGTCACCTTTGGCCCCTAGACGGTCGGTCCTACAGCATTGTCATGATTACCCCACCAATGGACATCTTGATATAAAGAAAACTCTTGCAAGATTTAAACTGAGTTTTTTTTTTTTTTTTTTTTTTTGGGTGGTTTTGAGTGGTGATGTGCACACTTACATGTCTTCCTGCACAATTTGTCATCTCACCAAACCCTTCCAACAGACAGAAACCGGTGGGTTTGTTGGCCCCAGTGCATGCCTCTGGACCCTGGTAGTTTGTAAGGGTGGGTTTTGTTGGCCAGTTGCCTTATAGTGCCTGTAAAAACCAGTACATTTTTTTTAATTATTTCAGTAAGTGGTAGAGTCTAGTGCTGTAAGGAAGGCCAGTGCACAAACTATTGCAAGCTGATTTGGGGTCTCCTAAACACCATATAGAGGGACCCATTTGTGAATGCATTGTTCAATAAAGTTATTGAGTTTGTGGGGTGTGATCATAGGCTGACTCAAGCTTATCAGACCCAAACAAATGTAACTGAATTAGTCATCAGATCTTTGAAAACTGCTATCAGAGCCTATGTGGGTAATAGGCATACATCTTGGGACAGATATATTATGAGGACCACTCCCTATGACAGCACAGGATTTAGCCCCACAAGAATGCTTTATGGGCATGAATTGGCGAATCTACTAGATTATCGTATTAAACCTCCTATCAGTTATTTGAATGACTTTCTGCTTAGTCATTCCAGTGTTCTCCAAAGAGCATTGTCAACGACTCATTATTACACAAGGATAGCCCTGAAGGCTAGTCATGGGAAACAAAGCACTATAATGATTTGTGTTGACGACCGATCAGTTATGCTTCTGGGGACATATGATTGAAAACACACCCTAGGTGTGATACTACTGCATACTTTGCAGCTAAGCTGGCACCACTATTGAATAGCACAGCAACTATCTGAGGTGAAATACAGACTGGCTAATGCTGATGATGATCAGGACTTGAATGTTGATGAACGTTTTGAATCTACAGCCCTTTTATGTAGCACATGGCTGCGGCACATACCAGAGAAGTTTATGGACAGGGTGATTTTGGGGGTGTCTGCCATAGTGTTCAGGATATGACTTGCTGTGATGACTTGGGGCTGAGCTAGCCACCCTGCATTGAGGAGGAAGCTGAGTCGCTTTGTGGAGAGTGTGAGAAAAATGATATTTCTTGCCAAATAGTGCAAGATGCTAGTGGGGAGGATGATGGTTCTTCTGACTCTTGATCTCTTACAAAGTCCAGTACAAAGGTGTCATTACAATGTAAGGCCTGGAGTTAGTCCAAGAGAGGCAACCCACTGGTCAAAGACTAAGTGGACAAATGAGTTTCATAATAAAGACGAGAGTGTGACTGGTAGAAGACTAATGTGCTAATGGTTCATTTGGGTGTTCAACTGTTTTTGCCATTTTTTCCAGTATTGAAGGATTTCATAATGGAAGTTTTTTTCTGGATTTAATTAAAGGGTTACGCCAATACTGTTCTTCAGTGATATATGTTTGACCCTGTATTTCTGATTCTGCCCAGTGTTTTCTTTTGTTTCTTTTATTTATTTATTTTTTATGTTTTTTGGCCTTATGTTATGGTTACTCTGAAAAAATAGGAATATTTTATTGCAGGTAAGTTACGTTTTTTGTGTCTCACCCCTGTTGGACAGTATCATTGCCACAATTAGTGATGCTGCAACCTAACTACATTTATCAGTAGTGTGGTGGTAGCGTTGTTTCTTCTAAATCAAATAGCTTTTTAGTAGGGAAGCTATTATTTTAAGCAAGTAGCGCAGTAACGTCCACACAAGCTATATTTACACATTGTGAATCATTAAGTGAAGCCACCGCCATTCAAAAAGCTGTGAAGCCGATGTCTGGTCAATAAAAGTAAATCCATATGACAGCGAGTATGATGAATTATTCTTCTTTGTAATTTACGGTTGTTAAATTTTTTTTGGTAAGTAACTGCCACCTCTCACTAAAGTCAGCGACGTTGCCATTCAGTGATTGGGCTGACATGAGAAACGTGCTTGATGATGACTGTACAGGAATTATTCTGAAGCAGGACCATAACATGGACAATAACTGAACTTAACAATTATGCCACACATGTTTCATTGGCAGTTTTATTGATCACTAAGACAGAACTGAAATGGATTGAAGTT
The DNA here is from genome assembly GCF_052040795.2 of Danio rerio. NCBI lineage: Eukaryota > Metazoa > Chordata > Actinopteri > Cypriniformes > Danionidae > Danio > Danio rerio. The sequence goes on along the minus strand of NC_141024.2, from coordinate 26,842,666 downwards.
GCTTTAATTTAAAAATGTAAAAAAAAAAAAAGATCAATGTACGTGTACCATTATGTTGGAGGTGGCTGGCTAGTGTAATACCTATGCTGTTCGTTTTTAAAAATGATGTTTCATCAGATCTTTGCATCAGCTGAGCTCTGCTAAATCCGTTGGCTCAACGGAATTTGAATCTGCTCCACAAAGACAGCTCTCACGTGGCCAAACACAGATATTTCACATAAGTTTGATAATTTGGCTAAGCACAATTTAATGTGTTTGGTGATATATTTATATTTAAACCAACAGCTAAAATTAATACAGTGAATTTTGTTGTTTTGGGCTAAATATCGAGAAGTCATTTGTTGCGTCAATATTTAATTGTCATCTTCCAAAATTTTTCAAAAAGTTATTTTTTACAGTGTAACACTACTACTATTGTTATTAAAAAAAGTCTTCAACAAGTTAAAACATTTAATATGCTGTTTAGCTGATATTTTCTGGGGTAAAGGCTTTAAATAACAATATTTTAGAATTGAAATTAGGAAGAAATGTTATCTGATCTTTATAAAATTAAAAAATATCAACAATTTTAACTAAACTCATAAATAATACCCTCAACTACCAAAAAAAGGAAATGGTCATCTATGCCACCAAAAAAACCCTATATAACTCAGAATATTAAAGACTTTGGGCTGATATTAAAGACTGTATTAAGAGAGAGATGGTGACTTTTCGCAGTCATGACCATCAAGGATTAAGAGCTATTCAGAAAGAGTCAAATGGACTATTAAGAGATGCTATGAAAAAAGTAAAACAATGACTGGAGAATGAGCTACAGTATCAAATTTTAAAAAACTGTGTGACTCTTTGAAATCTATGTCTAATATGCAGTCTTTTAGACCTTCCATTTATATTTTTGATGTCTCACAGAAAGTTAAGTGATTTTTTCTTAAGCTTTGAGAAGTGTGAATATACTCCTGAGAACGGATGTAATGGAGTCTTTTGATCCAAAGCAGATTTTTATTTCAAACATATTGGCTCTGAATCTGCACGTCCAGATGGAATTTTTACATATACTGTTAAGTGTTGTGCTGATGCACTGACTTCAGTTTGGATTCCCATATTTCAAAAATCCTTAGACTTGGGTATTTTATCCCAGTTTGTGAAAAAAAACATTAAATGTACTTGTTGGCTAGCCCTTTAGACTTAAATGATTTTAGACCTGTGGCGTTGACATCTGAAATCATGAAATGTTTTGAAAAACATGTTGTTGTCACGTTTGGCGTGATCAAAACAAGAAACAAAAAAACAGAAAGGTGCGGATCCAAGTGCGGTTTATTTACAGTGCGCATCAACAGTTAAACAAGGTGCTCAAAGTACAAATAAATAACAAAACAAGAAACAAAAACAGAGACAAGGCTCAAGAATCAAAACTCGAATATCAGACTTACTGGGAAAATTGCGGCAGGAAAGACAAGAAGGACAAACGACGTGATGACAAACAAAGGTGTAATGGTAGAATATATAGTCCAGATAATCAACAGTAACACAGAACAGATGAGATGACGGGTCAGTGTAAGTGTTCCGGTGTATGCGCGTAGGATGTATGAGAATGTAGTTCTTCACTGGAGCGCTGCAGTGCCTACAAGTCCTAGTGCACTACAGCGCCCTCAGGTGGTCACTGACGGATGTGACATTACCCCCTCTCTAAAGAGCGGCTTCCAGACACTCCCAGAGAGGGGGGGGGGGGGGCAGAGCAGAGCAAGAACACAGGGAGGGATGGGAGGGCCAGATTAGGGCAAGTCTGTGCTTCAGGCGCCCCGGCAAGAAGCCAGGGTGCGGCCGGGGAATCCGTCCCATAGAGTGGGGAGGACCACCAGGGAGGGGCGGGAGGGATGATCCATGGATGATCCTGCAGGAAACACAAGACAGGAGTTCTTAGGAGAGCCGGGTGGAGAGGCAACTGGACAGGAGCCGGCGGGACTGGAGGCAGCTGGGCTGGAGCCGGCGGGACTGGAGGCAGCTGGGCTGGAGCCGGCGGGACTGGAGTCAGCTGGGCTGGAGCCGGCGGGACTGGAGGCAGCTGGGCTGGAGCCGGCAAGACTGGAGGCAGCTGGACTGGAGCCGACGGAACTGGAGGCAGCTGGACTGGAGCCGGCGGAACTGGAGGCAGCTGGACTGGAGCCGGCGGGACAGGAGGCAGCTGGACTGGAGCCGGCAGGGCATGGAGCCGGACTGGGGCCGGCAGGGCAAGACGTCTGGGAGGTGCCAGCAGGGCAAGACGTCTGGATGGCGTTGGTAATGCCAGGAGCCGGGCTAGGGCCGGCAGGGCGAGGAGCCGGGCTAGGGCCGGCAGGGCGAGGAGCCTGGGTGGCGCCGGTAAAGCCAGGAGCCGGATTAGAACTGGCATTGTACTGCGCTCTGGGGCTGGAGCCGACACTGGCGGGCGCTGTGGGGCTGGAGCCGACACTGGCGGGCGCTCTGGGGCTGGAGCCGACACTGGCGGGCGCTCTGGGGCTGGAGCCGACACTGGCGGGCGCTGTGGGGCTGGAGCCGACACTGGCGGGCGCTCTGGGGCTGGAGCCGACACTGGCGGGCGCTCTGGGGCTGGAGCCGACACTGGCGGGCGCTCTGGGGCTGGAGCCGACACTGGTGGACTTTCTGGGGCGTGAGCAGTCCTGTTCCTACGCCTCCTCCGTCTGGTGGTTTGAGAAGGGAGAGCATAGTTAACAGGTGAGGGAGCTTGCTCTGGAGCTGGAGCCGACACTGGCGGGCATTGTGGGACTGGAGCAGACACTGGGGTTCCACACAGTTCAAGCAGGCTCTCCAGAGGCTCAGAAAAAGGTGATCTTCGGACAGCCCGACGCGGATAAGGCCGCAACTCCAGTCCTGCCTCTCTCCTCTTTCCCTTGGTTAAATCAGCTGGCCCCGAAAATATCCCTCCCTGTTGCCCTCCACTCAGGCCTCCCTCCTGAGGGTTCTCCTCCCTCAGGGCAACAGAGAGAGGGGAGCCAGCGATCAACAAAGCTGCTTCAATAAACCGGTAAAGGTTCCAGTCCTCCTCATATGGTGGCATTAATGAACGGACTGGATCCAAAAGTCCTCCCCGAAAAAAAATCATTAATAACAAGTCACTATGAGAGCTCTTCGGGGCTAGCTCCAAAAACTCCTTGATATATCGCTCGAAAGAGCGGTTACCTTGTTTTAGGCGCATTATACTGTTATCCGCTGGATCCATAATTGATCGCGTCGTTCTGTCACGTTTGGCGTGATCAAAACAAGAAACAAAAAAACAGAAAGGTGCGGATCCAAGTGCGGTTTATTTACAGTGCGCATCAACAGTTAAACAAGGTGCTCAAAGTACAAATAAATAACAAAACAAGAAACAAAAACAGAGACAAGGCTCAAGAATCAAAACTCGAATATCAGACTTACTGGGAAAACTGCGGCAGGAAAGACAAGAAGGACAAACGACGTGATGACAAACAAAGGTGTAATGGTAGAATATATAGTCCAGATAATCAACAGTAACACAGAACAGATGAGATGACGGGTCAGTGTAAGTGTTCCGGTGTATGCGCGTAGGATGTATGAGAATGTAGTTCTTCACTGGAGCGCTGCAGTGCCTACAAGTCCTAGTGCACTACAGCGCCCTCAGGTGGTCACTGACGGATGTGACATTACCCCCTCTCTAAAGAGCGGCTTCCAGACACTCCCAGAGAGGGGGGGGGTGGGGGGTGGGGCAGAGCAAGAACACAGGGAGGGATGGGAGGGCCAGATCAGGGCAAGTCTGTGCTTCAGGCGCCCCGGCAAGAAGCCAGGGTGCGGCCGGGGAATCCGTCCCATAGAGTGGGGAGGACCACCAGGGAGGGGCGGGAGGGATGATCCATGGATGATCCTGCAGGAAACACAAGACAGGAGTTCTTAGGAGAGCCGGGTGGAGAGGCAACTGGACAGGAGCCGGCGGGACTGGAGGCAGCTGATTCTATCCGTACACAGCGGTCACTGGCATTCCCCGCCCGCCGAGTAAACAAAGGGGCGGGGATGCCGGCGACGTCACCACGCACCCCGCCCCTTTGTTAGACGATGTGACGGGCGGGAACTCGCGCCGGCCAGAACCAAGGTAAGCTGTTCCCTGCCTGCCACTTAGCTACCTATCTGCAGCCTACCACCTACCTAGCTACAGCCTGCATCTTATATATATTATAGGTAGATACAGACTGGTACAGACTGATGTGACTGGAGTGGGGTGGGGGTGTTTTATTTATAGATATATACGCCTTTTTTTTAGGTGAGGGTATGGAAGTTTTGAGTGAGTCTAGACAGGTCTAGACTTGATGATCTTCTTCAAGCCATACTGAGGGTCTCAACTGCTTCCGCTCTAAAGACAAATGTGGTTCAGATTTGTGAGAAGAAGCGCTGTCAAGTCTCTGGCAGCAAGGAGTAGGCAAAAGATGCCATGTTCAGAAGAACTGTTCATAATCTTCACTCAATGTTCTATTAATCTTCAGGAAACTTCATGTTCAGAAGAAATAATTAAAACTGTTAATAATGACATTTGAGGACTTTTTTTTTTGTGAAATCCCTTATGCGGCCCAGCCTCAACCAGACTTTGCCTCCTGCGGCCCCCAGGTAAATTGAGTTTGAGACCCCTGCTTTAGAGTTTTCATCGATGGGCGTGTCCGTGGCGGCCTTGCAAACTTTGACAATTCGCCACAAAACAGGAAGTCGTTATAACTCAGGCATGCATTATCTGATCTGCCTCGAATTTCACATGTTATGTTATTTGAACGCTCTAGCGATGATATATTGTAAAGATCTAGAGATTTTGCAGAAGGGCGTGTCCGTGGCGGCATAACAAACCTCAACGCTTCGCCATGGAACAGGAAATGCTTATAACTCAACCACACAATGTCCGATCTGCCTGAAACTTCACAAGGTTGATCATATTCCTCTCCTGAACACATCCACATAACAATATTGAGTCTGTCATAGCACCACCTGCTGGCAGAAGGTAGTTTGGCTTGTAACTCGGCCCCACAATGTCCGATCTGCCTGAAACTTCACATGGTTGATGAAAGTCCTCTCCTAAGCACATCTACATAATTATATTGAGTCTGTCATAGCGCCACCTACTGGCAGAAGATAGTTTGGCTTATAACTCAGTCACACAAAGTCTGACCAGCCTGAAAATTTACATGGTTGATTAAAATCCTCTTCTGAAGACATCTACATGCCAATATCGAGTCACAGTCATAGCGCCACCTGCTGGCAACAGGAAATTACATATAACTCAGCTAAACAATGTCCGATCTGGCTAAAAATCCACATGGTTGATAAGATTCCTCTACTGAAGGCATCTACATGCAAATCTTGAGTCACAGTCATAGAGCCACCTGCTGACAAGAGGAAGTTTGGCATGAATGTTCGATTTTCTCAGGTTCTTTATATATATCGGCTTAAATTATTATTGTTCGCTGTTCTCTGTCATCCTGAGGCCACTGGGCGGCGGTGAGCCCGGGTGCGAGGTCCCTATCATCGCTGCTTGTTATTATTGTAACTACTGTATTTTGTACTGTTTTTGTTGTATGTTGCAGCAATATGGTGATGCCCATGACAAATTTCTTATCAAGGACAATAAAGTTTACTACTACTCGCTACTAGCCAACTAATAAATTCAGAAAAATTTAACAAATGATCCAGTCACACTTTATTTTGATGGTCCGTTTGTTGAATTTAAGTTACATGTTAAGTTGCATCTACATGCAAACTTATTCTCATTAGATTATAAGTAGACTGTTAGGTTGGGGTTCAGGGTTAGGGTAGCACATTTTATACTCAATGGTAATTCAAAGTGATTTACATAAAGAATATAAAACTATCATAAAAAAATAATCACAGTAATAACAGATTATTATTTTTTATTTTTTTTTTTATTTCTTTATTTTTCAAATTAATTGAGTCACTTAAGAACAGAATAAGGGAATTTTTATTTTTTTATTTTTTTTTTTTTTGATGGGGGGACAACCCTTGGATGGGAGGGGACATGTTCCTCCCGGGATTTACACCCATGAGTTCGCCGCAAAAATCAAAAGCATGAGAATAGCAAATATATCTGAATATCAAAATCAGGAAAACCGATTAATATTCAGCATATCCCAGATTTTTAAAGAAAATTTCTAGTTGTAACCCCATTTGTAATCTTTAACATTTTCAAAAGTAACTGGAATTTAATTACATATTTTTTTCTCAGTAACTGTAATGAATAATTGTTACTTTTTTTGTAATTAAATTACATGTAACTAGTTACTCCACAACACTGGTTAGGGTTAGTGTGAGATGGCACGTACTTGCTAAGTTTCTTATAGTCAGTTAAATGTCTGTTGAAGGAGCAGTATCAACAGATATTAACCGGACAGTCTACTAATACTTAAATGGACCATCAAAGTAAAGTGTTTACCAATGATCAGGATTTATTCAATGCCTGAATGCCTAACAATAGCTGTTTAAGCATAGAAATTACAGTACATATACATTTATTTATTTCTGTGTTTTGATACAGTAAGAAAAGCTTTATCCCTTGTTTAAATCAATAACAGACATTTTGTCATATTGCCTGGAATTATTGATTCAATATTTTTAATATTAAAATGTAAGATTTTAAGAATTAAAAAATAAAGATGAAGCTAGAAAATATAGTGTTTTATCGTGGCATGTTGAAATTACAGTATTATTCATTATTATTCAGGAATCAGTTAAACTGTGCAATTATTTCAACTGTTATATATGCTTTTATGATTTTTATGTGCTTGTTCTCAAACAGGCAGAGGCAGATAGGTAGATAGATATTCTGAGAGAAATTTTGTAGTAACACTGCATTGAAAAATGCTTATTTTTTACATGGTTTTATATTCATTTTTACATGTATTTATGTTTTATCTAAACTATATATAATAGAAGTGATGACTAGTTTTAACTTCCAAGTTTGTAAACACAAAAATATATTAAAATAGTATAAAAACAATAAAAGGCCAGTCATATATATTGTACAAGAGCCATTTGAAGTAGAATTTAGTTTGTTGGCAGAAATGTAGCATATTTATGATAATACATAAACATACTTATTAACAAAAAAAGTTAATAATATTGATGATAATAGTAATACCTTTACTAATTTACACGATCAAAAATATATTTTATTGTTCAAATTACTTAATTAAAATGAGCTGAAACAACACAATTCTTGATATTTCATTGGGACAACTTAATTTTTTATGTTCAATCCACATTAATTTGTTAATAGTGTTAACAAGTTAATTTGTGTTGGGAAAACATCAATGAATTGTGTGGAACCCTGGATTTTTTACAGTGCATGATAGGGCTGCACGGTGGTGCAGTGGGTAGCACTGTCACCTCACAGCAAGAAGGTCGCTGGTTCGAGCTTCGACTGGGTCATTTGGCATTTCTGCGTGGAGTTTGTATGATCTGCCTGTGTTAGCGTGGGTTTTCTTCGGGTGCTCCGGTTTCCCCCACAAGATATGCGTTATGCTCTCAAAAATGGATCATGGCTTTAGTTGGTTCAAAAAATGTAACTATGTTTAAATTAAACAATTCACTTATGTTTATCTATTAAAACCAAAAGAGTTGTGTTGGAAAAAATAGAAAAAGTATGTTTTTAATTTTAATGAAATGGAGTTGTGTTGCTTCTGCAGTACCACACTTTGGTCAACAGGTTAGTTGTTGTTTCAAAACAACAGAGGAAGTAAGATTTAAACCACAACAATCGCTCTCATTATATGGGAATCAAAAGAGAAAGATTACAGTGAAAATTTAGAAAAATGCTGTGCAATATGTTCAATGCACTGAAAAAATATGGGTGATTTTAACAGTAAAAGTCTGTACAGTCCACAGTGAAAATCTGTTCAATAATTAGCAATAATCGCCATACACCCTCATTCACTAGTCCCTAAATTAGTCGATTAGTTTATTCCACTAGACAGAGTGAATGACCACAATGAGTGAATTCAGACAATGATGAACAGCTGCTGTAGACAAGCTCAATCACTGAAGGAAAGAACAAGACATAAACACGTACAGACACCGCCTCACACCAATCCAACTAAATTAAAACAGAGGATTAAACACCTCCATTAAATAACAGCATTATCAGCTTCACTGATTACAGTTTGAACACATTGCTGTCAAATCTGCTGGAATATTTGATAATTAACAGAGGTTTATACTTTTTTTTCTGTTGACCTCACCATCATGGAGATCAGAGGCTGCTTCAGTTGGGCTCTTGATCCTGCACTTTTCTACCTTAATGTTTCTCTGACTGTTATAGCAATGTCTGTAACTCATCAGATATAGCAAGGAAGGCAATGAGAAAATATTCTGTACTGAATTATTACACATATCATTTCTGGAATTTAATAAGTTAAAAATATATAAGATATAAAAAAAAAAGAATTGTGAATTTATATCAATGCTGTTTGGAACAATATTACAGGCTTTTCATTGAGGGTCAACTAATAAATAATATAGAAAATAAATATAAAAAATTTATAATTAAAATGTCTTGCACAAAACCTGGAGAGTTTCAACAATGCCTTCAGACACGTAGACATCAAGAATCAGGATTTGAACCTCAACCATGGTTGCTAAAAAAAAAAAAAAAAACCTGCATCATTCATGGGTGCCAGCATAGTACACAACTCCCAGCATGCATTGCAGCATAAATAAATTATGTAGCTTAAAATTATTACAATCGTTTTCTCTGCCTTTAGTTTATGTTGTTTTTTGGGTTTAATATTTCAGTAAAGAGTTTTGTATAGTTCTGTGTTGATTTTTATTAGATTTTATTTTTTGTTTGTCACCATTGTTGAGATTCAAAGACTAATTGTTGATGTCTGTGTGTTTCTAAGTGCTGCCATACAGCAAACATTCTTATTGTGAATGGTGTATTTAGAGCTGAAACAACGGTGATTTCATTTACCCATATAGTTCATTTCTTACATCAAGCTAACAAATTATTCAACAAACACAGAAGCAGATGAGGGAAGTTTCAATACCTTAGTTAATCTTATCAAACTGATTCTTATATAGTTTTGGCTTTTCATGCTATGCAGAGAAAGGGAAGGACACAACTAATTATAGCAATCAAATATGAACTAGTGTTGAAATAAGCAGCTGAAGAGCCCAACTAAAGCAGATGCTGACCTACATCATGGTGACTTCAAAAGAACAACAGAAATGTCATGAAGACCTTTTGTCCACATGACAGAAATAAAGTCAGAGCTCAGTAATGAGTGAAGCTCCTGATGTTAGTGGAGTTGTTTAATGATCTCTGCTGAGATCTTCATTTTTATTGTGTAATTATTTTGATTATTATTATTTTATTTAGAGTTTTAATTTCAGTTGATTTCATCTTTAGTTTTGGCTGTAATTTGTGTTTTTCTTTCCTTCAGTGATTCTGCTGTTAACAGTTGTTCATCAATTCATCCTTTTATTAGACTCTAAATTATCTGATTAATTTTATCACTGCCTGAGTGTTTAACCCTCTGTAGTGAGGACACTAGTGAGGAGTTTGCTCTAGGATTTAAGGGGTTAAATGTGTTTGATGAAAAATACAGACTGTGAAATGTATTTGATGTATTTGTATATGGATTTACAAATTTACAGTAGATTACTGGCAACAGCTGTCGCCATTTTTCCGTAAATTTAACAGATTTTTTTAACAGTGTAAATAAATTAAAGCTAAATTATAAATTTTGTGTTGATTGAACTAAACAACATTACCTTTATATAACTAACTTAAGTTCACTCAAATAAATATTCTTTCTTTAAGGTAACTTAACTCGGTTACGTGGAACCTGTTGACATAAAAAAGTTAACTAGAGCCAACATATCATTTTTTTTGAGTGCACTGAGGAGGATAGTAGCGTCTGTGTTCAAGTCCAATATAAGGATAGCTGATGTTGTGCTGCATCTTATTTTGTTTGAAAGTAACTGTGGTTACTAATGAAGTGAAAATCTGTTTGCTAAGTGTACATACATGAACACATTGCATTGAATGACTTTACGTTTTTGAGAGCTAAGCTAGGTTTTTGTTAACTGGGCATTGTATCAGTTGATGAAATGCAGTTATTTTCTGTAAATTTAAACAGACCTATAAAACTTCCGTATTTTTACACAAAACTCTTGGCAATCACTGCTGGTATTTTTCCGTAAATTTAACGAATCTTTTAACATTGTAAATAAAGTAAAGCAAAATTATTAATGTTGTGTTGATTGAATTAAACAACATCCAATTACCTTTACGTAACTAACTTAATTCACTCAAATAAGTATTCTTTTTTTAAGGTAACTTAACTCGGTTACGTGGAACCTGTTGACATAAAAAAGTTATTTAAAGCCAACATATCATTTTTTTTGAGTGTAGGTGAATTGAGTAGGCTGGGTAATTGTAGTGTATGTGTATGAATAAAAGAGTATTGGTGTTTCCCAGTATGGGTTGCAGCTGGAAGGGTATCCGCTGTGTAAAACATATGTTGGACAAGTTGGCAGTTAATTTTGCTGTGGTCACCCCAGATTAATAAAGGGACTAAGCCGAAAAGAAAAATAAATGATTGAATGAATGAATGAATTAATGATTCAAATGATTTCTATTAATTATTTAATAGCATTGGTGATATTTATTTGAATAATTTCATTAAATTATTATAATAATAAAAACAAGAGCAACAACAACAATATAATGACTACTGTTATAATGAAAATATTAAGTACTTGACAATTTTATAGCATTATATTGGGTTTCCATAGTTTTTTATAGCAACAATAATAATAATATTATAACAACAACCCGATAATGATCATGATGATGATGATACATTACAAAATTACTTAATTATTATCTAAATCATAAAGAGCTTTATTGTATGTAGAATTAAAGAGCTTTAATTCCATGTATGTGTACACATACGAGGAATTTGTTTTCATGACCAAAGCTTCCAAAGTAAAGCAGAATGTCAGTGACAGCATAAAAACACAGCTAATAAAGGAATTTTATAAAAAAAGAAAATAGAAAATACACTGTAAAAAATGCAGGGTTCCACATGAATAATTTGTGTTTACCTAACACAAATCGATTAAGTTAACGTTTTTAACAAATTTATGTGCATTGAACATAAAAAGTTGTCTCAATGAAATATTAAGAATTGTGTTGTTTCAGCTCATTTTAATTAAGTAGTTTGAACTTGCAAAAAAATATTTTTGATATTTATTATTTTATTTATATTTATTTTCTTATTCTTATTCTTATTCTTCTTATTATTATTATTCTTATTCTTATTCTTATTATTATTATTATTATTATTATAATGTTTAAAAAAAAACATTTGCAATTGTTAAATTTATGTTTATAAATGCTGGTCCTGTTCAGTTATTTTATTTTAAAACCCAGCCGCTCTCATGCGACCTGATTAACCAGTAGAGGGCAGCGCCATAACAAAGACTGAGGCCAATGATGCGTACAGAAGCGCTTACAAACTGAGCTTTGTCTCTCACTTATTCGCCAGATTACATCCGAGAGGCCAGATTGAGAGGGAAGGCCTTACAAAATTCATTTGCATTGCGGGAAGACGCAGAAAACCAAGCCGTGATGAGGTGATAAAGCCAAGAATATGAAGCCAGACAGCAGCAAAGACTTGGCGGAGCTGAAGACGTGCGTTAAGAGTGATGGAGGTACAAGATCTCTGGATCCCCTATAAAAACCCCTAAGATTTCTCCCGTTGGGCCAGACATATATGTAGGATTCCCGCAATATTAATAACAATAACAAACTCAGCCATTTGCAGAACAGGGAATGAGAGGAGGATTTGATGCACGCGTGAAAATCGGATGCCGCACCGCCGCGCGATGGAAATAACAGGATAACGGGATCCAAGCGGCTTTTTTCTACTGATGGAAGCGGCACCAAAATAAACGGGCCAGTTGCGAGCACGTGTTTTTTTTTTTTTTTTTTTTTTTTGACTAGTCGGTTTGTGGCTTTTTTTTCTTGCAATACATCGGCGGGATGGTGTCTTTGAGATGCCACAGGAGCAAGTATATTTGGGCCACTCTGGGGGTGCTGGCGTTGTTGTGGCTGTACATCTTCCCCGTATACAGGATACCCAGCGACAAGGAAATGGTGGAGGAGGTTCTGCGGCAAGGACAGACATGGAGCAGGAACCAGACCGCGGTGGAACTGTACAGGTATTTTAGTGCGCAGGCATTTTATCCAGGTGCATATTTCATCAGCGCTTGCTTTCTTATACTGTCGAAGCCATAACAACCTTGGTATTTTCTACTGTTTGAGTTTTTAAAAATCACGTTCATTCATTCGTGTATTTAATCACTGATGACCCTGTGACGTGGTAACAAATAGTAGTTCATTATATCCATTTGTAATGAGTAAACTGTAATAAGCAATAACATAATCTCGCCCTCGCCAGTGTTGCAGAGTACAGACATCTCCTAAAACCGATTAATGAAACACGCATGCGCGCAGGATTGTTTGAAACGCTATCTGGCCCCGCTCTGAACTCCAGAATGGCTGTTTGTGCCATAATGGTGATGGTTCTACAAAGTGAGCTAAATTATATTATTCGAATAGAACGAAGCGATTTAATTGTAAACACATTCAATCACTTACTTCCAGCTACTTTAACGCAAAGTAATACGATTGTAACGACACGGTGGAAAAGATTATAGGCCTATTAAAATGCTAGGTTTATGTTATATTACGAATACGTAATGTAGTATTTGCTGTGACCACGACTGCTTTCTGGCATGTATTACCTAATATACACTGAAAACCCTTATAAGTTGACTGAACTAAATTGAGTAAACTCGTTTCCTTAATTTAATTAAGTAATTGAGTCTCCCAAAACTTGCATATTTAAGTTTAATTAACTTGCCAGTTTTGTGTACTATACTTTCATAGCCATTTATTAATTAATTTTTTTTTATTATGTTGAAAAATTATACCTGAAGCCATTTGTTTTCTGATGTTGATTTTTAGTCACAATGTTATTCTAACCAATTGTCAATTTCAGGAAGAAAAAACGTTTTTATTTGAAACTTGCACCTTGCATTGAATAAAAATGTTCTTGTTTTCGCAGTCCTTATCTTTTCGAATTATCTCATTGCTCATGCGTTTTTTCTTCTTTTTTCTTTTTTTTTTGCCAGGAAGCTGCTGACAGATTGCTGTAACCCAAAGAGGATGTTTGCGGTTACTAAGGAGAATTCGCCATTAGGCAAAGTCTTGTGGTATGATGGCGAATTCTACCACTATCACACAGTCACCAATGAGACCTACCCCATCTTTGTACAGGTACAGCCTTTCATAGGAGTCAGAATAAGTTCTGAAGCCAAATTCAATTAACTTTTTGTGCCTGTTTGTACCTTTTTAAAAGGTACACACTATGTACTTAAAGGGTCTATATTGGTACCTCAAAAGTACATATTGGTACCTACAAATTTTAAGAGGAACACTTTTGTACTTTTTAGGTACTAATATGTACCCTTGAGGTATTAATATGGACCTTTTAGGCACAAATGTGTACCCTTCGTAAAGGTACCACACAGTGACAGCTTCCAAACCTTTATTTACGAGAGTGTAAAATATACAGAATATACAGTACTGTCTTTAATGCCACTAATATTTAGCTGTGTCAGTAGGAAGTTTACATATTCCAACCTTTTTTTTTTCATTAATTATAATAATCCATTGCATTTTTGTAAACACAAGGACATTCTTTGAACAGCCAGAACTCCCTTAGTAAACTCCTTTGGTCTTTTAGTGATGGTGATCTGATATCGTTATCACTAAAAATTGAAATGCTGATTGTTTATATAAAATAGTTAAAGTCCTATGTAGGTTTTTACACTAACCTGAATTCACACAGGTAAATATATATTAAGTTGTTTGCAGAAAAAAATGGAATAAATAAAATAAATAAGAGTGTGGAAGTGTAAAGTGAAGCAGTTGGTCCTGTTTTTTTTCTTCTCTTTTTTCCGCCCCCACTCTCCATGAGGCTTAGCACAGCACAGTTTTCTAAAAATAAACAGGCATGGGAGAGACACCCGCATGGGTCCTGATTGTCCTGTACTGGGCACCATGCCGCCTTTCAGTCGCAGTGTTCCTCCTACACTGTCTCGTTACCCACGCTTATTGCTGGTGGACACACAGACGTGCAACTAAGCGTCTCTACACACTCCCACCTCACTCATTTGATTGTCGACTAAGAACTAAATGCTCACAGATTTATTATATAAGCCACATCATTGATTGGTATAGAAGCTGTAGGAGGAGTTAAACAGGCAGTCATGTAGTAGTAAGTGTTGACCTTCAGTGGAGACAGAGTTTAAACACTATTGCGTAATAAAGTGCCATATTCCACAATCTGTGCTTTTACCTCAAAAAAGATTTTGGTAACACTTTAGAGTTATGGTCCTTTAGTTATGTATTTAAAGTATGAATAATCGTGTAAAGCATTTATTAATCATACTTTAACATTAATGAAGAAGAAGAAAAATAATCTGTTTTATTGCCAAGTGTGCTTCACACACACAAGGAATTTGTTTTGGCTACAGAAGCTTTCAGTGCACATAAAGTCACAAGTGACACCACAAAATAAATATGAAAAAAAGCTGATAAACATTTAACAGAGATGCAGTTAATCAAAAAGATCTAGATGTTGAACTGTATGTACATATTTGTTATAAATATACATTGTTATTAACTAATGCATTATTAATGCTCACAGTTAATGCACTGGGAGTTAACATGAACTAACAGTGTTTAACTTTAACATTAAAGTTAATGAAGATGAATAAACACAGTAATAAATGTTTTACTTATTTGTTTATGTTCAATACACAAACTAACTAATGCACCATTATTTGAAATTGTTACCAAAATCTCACCGGTATCTACGGGGTCTTAAAAAGTTTTAAAATGTCTTTTAGGCCTTATAAAGACTGAAATATTGTCTCGTAGGTCTAAAATCATTTTAAATGGATCTTAGTGTTCTTTGTTATGTAAAGCTACCCAATCGATCCACCATATATATATATATATATATATATATATATATATATAATATGCATGTATATAACTAGGGTTGACACATTATTTAAAATATGTGGCTAAGAAATAACTAATTAAAATTATTTTTATTTATTTTTTTTTGATAGGGCAAGTACATTTTTTTTTTTGCTTCTGGTCCATTAAAAATCTTTAGCATTTAGCCCTATGTAAGTCTAAAATGTAATTCTTCATGGTCTTAAAAAGTCTTAAATTTGACTGTGAAACCAGCAGAAACCCTGTTTCAGAACTCAAAACTTTCTTGTTGTCTTGTTATAGTAGAATAACCTCTTTTATTTCTAAAGGTTAAATACATTTGTAGTTTCTCAGTTCATGACCCCCTTAAAAAGATTTACATTTAGACATATTATCAAGGACAATCATACAGAATTCCATCATTTATGTTCAGACGGACACGCATGTGGCATACTGACTGTAATTGATTTTGATAGTCATAATTTCTTTGCAGAAATCCCTGTTATGCTTTTTTTGTTGTTGGTGCTGATTTTTTCATGGCTACCAGATGTTATTTGACGCAATCCCACTTTGACGGACGTAAGCATAAGCAACAGTAACTGTTTTTCAAACTAGGTGCCAGACATATGAATGAAACTGTAGGTTTAGAAAAGCCACATAGAATGGGGGAAGAATATAGGTTACACTATGTTATAATATTCCTTGTGACTGCATAACTAAAACCAGGTGTATGACAACAGCTGCAGCTATACGGTATATGCAGAAGAATGCAAAAGGACTTTTCATTTATCAGTAACCTAGGTCAAGCTATTCCAGAGAAATGTATGCAGTTACAAAAGCGAAAAGTTTAAGTTCTGTTTTTTTTTAATCACAGACCTCCACTGCCTGATTTATATACAATATAAAGTGGGTCTCAGAATATGCAAGAAGCACTACATTAAATTAAATTTTTCCATCTTTATGTCTTTAAAATTTGAAAATTTATTTTACCCCAATATTTTTAATGGAGTTTCTGCACTAGCCTGCTGATCCTGATAGTATTTCATCTCGTTTTACACTTGATCAACTGATTTGACTGATTTTACACTTAATTTAACTGATTGTATTTTAATTATATAATAACATCAATGCTTTATAAGCAACCGTATAAAATTGAAAAAAAGTCACAATAACTGTTCCTTGGAGGTTTATCAGTATGGGAAGAAACACTAGCTGTGCATATACCACATTATTTAGTTTATCAACTCTAAAGACAGTGTTGTAACAGAGAAATTTCAAACTTGTTAATCTTTAACCTTACAATCTTTTTTTGCAAGTTTTATATATTTAACTGCTGTTTTTATATAGACCATTTCAATGTGGTTATGTCATGAACAATTCCTGCATGTTATTAAACTATTTCATAACTGTAACAAGAGGCAGTTCAACCAAAACTTAATGTTAAAATAGCTATCATAACATTATCAATACGTGGTTCTTTTTGTATTCTCAGAAGCTATAGAAATAAAAATGTAAATCAGAAAATACTTTGGGACCATTGTTTTTGTTTACATCCTTCAAAATGGTTTATAAAAGAAGGGTAAAAGGAAATATACACATGGCTATACATGCTCTTGGCTTGTAACTATGCCGAAAACTCAAGAAATAAACTCATATAAATCAGGTCACCCTAGTAATGGTGTATCAACACCCTGTTTGAATACTTGTCTTGTTTTGTAGGAAACCAAGGAAAATACTCAACTAATGCAAAAGAAGAATGTCTGATAGTAAGAATTTAATTATATATAGATGAAAATGGGGGCAAGTGATTCAATTAGATCACTAAGGAGTGAGAAAAAGGGTGTTTTAATCTGTTTGTTTTTTTTCTCAGAGGTTCACCACTCTGAATCACCTGAATATCAAAGCAACCTTGATTTGAATATCTATTCAACAAAAGAAACAAATGGAAATTTACTGTTTGTTCAATGTCATACCCACTTGTGTAAAACCCACTGTTTTGTGTTGCTAGGATACACCATTGCAGCTTCCTCTAAAGAGGTGTTCTGTTGTGGGTAATGGAGGGGTGCTGAAACATAGTGGCTGTGGAAATGAAATTGACCGAGCTGACTTTATCATGAGGTGAGATTTTTTTTTCATGTTAATGAATTCAATTGTTCAGTAAAGGGCTGGTCAGTTAGGATTACAGGGATCTTTATATGAGCTCTGTGTGATTTTTCTCTTTTCAGGCAGATATTTCTGATATGCAAGAAGAAATAGAAGCTGGGATTTTTGGGGTTCTCAGGTTAGATGTTGGCCAGGGATGGGCAACTGTGGGTAAACGCTGAAGGGCCACTGTCTTGCTAAGTTCAGCTCCATTGTTAATCAAACACTCCTAATATATAGCCTTTGTCTTTAGGATTGATTGATTTGAGATGGAAAAATGTCTCAATTACAGTGACCTCCTTGAACCAGTGTTGACTACCTCATATCATCTTCCTCTGTGCCCTTTTGATTAAGCCTTAGACTCAAGTGTACTTTTTCAGTTTTTGCAGCTTTCGAATTACACTCACTTGCAGATAATGAAAATTGAAACACAAGGACAATGTTCAGCAAGGCTTTTAGGCAACCCAAGCTCATTCTGGAAACGTAGGCCCGCGGACGTTTCTGGAGACCGCTATTTACGTGGCCGGAGGTACGTAAGACCGCGTTTAGTTTTTTTCGAGCGAACACTGCGGGGTGGTGTGACGCCGCTCCACCCCTCCTCTTCCTCGCCTCCGTGTGGAGGGCTTTCCCGATGCAACCAGTTTGTCTGCTTACCTGACGTTACCTGCGTCGGCGGAGCGGAGGCCCCGGAGGAGGAGCCGGAGCCGGCCGCGGGGACAGCGACCGGGATCGAGTCCGGGGAACAGCAGGTTCCGGAAATCAGGTAAGACGAAAAACGGAATCCGAAAAATAAAAGCGAGAACGCGGCGGGATCCGGAAACGCGGTCAAAATCGAAGACGAGGGCTTTTGCTTTTTTTTTTTTCTGAACGGCTTTTGCGACCCGTCGCTCGGGTTTAGGGAAGGAGGGGGAGGAGGAGGAACAGGAGGGCGGCCAAGTCGGCCGATCCGGCGGCTTTTCGCGCAAGAACGGCGCGCGCTCCCGAGAGGCACCCGAGACGCGAAAAAGCGAGCACAGCGGCCTCTCGCGGATCCACGAAAACAAACACCGCTCGAAAACGTACTTCCCGGGACGTAAATCGTGGTCCGCAGAAACGTCCGCGGTGCTACGTTTCCACAATGAGCCCGGGTTGCATTTAGGGTGCTTTTACACCTAGACATTTGTTTCAGAACCTTGCATGTTTCTCCAGTTAGCACGATTCGTTTGGCATATGTGAATCCAGCAATCACGCTCAGATCTGTGCCAAAACAATCTGTTCGAGAACGCCTGAATGAGGTAGTCTCATCTCAAATGAAACTAACTCTGGAGCAGATCGATTGTAGTGAAAAAGCAAAAAGATCTGAACCAGGCTATATCACATTGTATTATAGATATGTATTAAGCATATATATCGCTATATAAAGAGAAAGTATATGAGTTGGGAGGGATGTCATTCCTACTGGTAAATGTGCATTTCATATCAAATACGAAAGTGAAAGCATGTTAACTATTAATGAGAGCTGTTTATACATCAGGAAAATTGACCGATCAGCAGTCTTGGTTTATCTGTTATCTGTATCAACATTCAAAATAAATGCACAGCTTTTAATGTCTTATTGCTCATCGTCATAAATTAAAATAAGAATGCATGACAGATGAACGGGACTTTGCAAAATAAACCATGAAACTCTGATCAATGTGACGAGAGAGTTTACTCGCACATGACTTGCTTTAGCTCTGTTGGTCCGTTTAGAAAATTTGCCATGTGAAAGTAAACCAGATCAAGAGCAAAGTGCAAAATTGTAACAATTTTAATTCATGTTTCGGAAACATAAGAATCAATCCACAGGTGTGAAAGCACCCTCAGTGAAGATTTGCATGTCAAGAAAGGGAGGGCCTAGAACTGAAACTTGAGAAACCCCATGATAAACTCAAACAGCTCTTGTGTCCAGAGAATCCTGAAGAATCTGCCCAAGAAAAAAGACTGAAACCACAGAACAAGTCAGGGTGTATGGACATGATTATATGAGATTTGCATTGTTAAATGCATGAAGACAACAAGAACAGAACATCAGAAATTTACACTTGTCAGCCATTAAGTCACTTGCAGCCAGCAGATGGTCTCAGTCAATTGTTTTATTGCCTGTATGATATTACTGACTAGATTTTGCTGTTACAGAAAAGCATAGTTCAGACTAAGGCTGTGCAATTAATCTAAATCAAATCACAATTGTGATTTAAAACGTTGCGATTAAGCTGAGATTTGAAAAATGTATTATTTAATTTCCCCCGCCCAGAGCAAACGCGTGCATGTTGTCTGTGTGACAGTCTTACTAGATAAATTAAGTGCACACACTTTTGTTCTGCGCAATCAGAATTGAGTAACCAAACTATGTGGAACATAGAAACACAAAAAAAACAAATAAACAGTAAGGAGCGGACGAGTGGGATGATGACGTCTGGTACTTCAGAAGCATTAATAGACGATTTAGTATTAAAGAAAAACATGACATCAGTAATATGGGAATATTTTGGTTTCAAAGTCACGAAAAATGTAAGTTTATTGTTTTGATAACTTAATGTGTATTTTGCATGCATTGACGGATCGCAGTCTGACAGACTGTAATGTAAAATATAGTTTATTATTTTATCTTCATTGTACAGTTATATATAGATGCATTAGTTCCAGAATTTTAAAGCAGTTTACCGATTTAAATGCTTCTTATTGGATATTATGTCATTCGATGTGACTATTGAATGTGAGCTTAGGACCTATTAACTACGGTTTGCTTTAAGAACATGTTAACAAATTTATTCACAAAATAGCTAGTAGTTACAAAGCCCCTAGTGTGGACTTTACCTTCCAGTTTAAGAAAAAACTTACAAAAAGCTGGTGCAAATGACTCATGTCAAAACACACTTCCTCTCTAAAGGTAGGTGCCTTTTAATGCAGTGACCAAAGAGGGTGTAAAAAAAATTATCTAAATGTAGGATAGGAGATATACACTTCCGTCTCACACCTATTTTTGCCTTTTTACCACAGTACTACAGCTGTACATTTAACGTCATGATATTTTATATTGCATCTTGGATAATTATTTTGTTTTAAAAAAATACAAGCTACAGAAAGACTTTTATCAGCCATATTAGTTTGCTGAGTGTTCTGTATTTTTATAATTATTATAATTTTGTTTGTGTTATAAGCTACACTATGTGCCTAATTGAGTTTAAATTGTTTACAGAAAGGTAAGGTCATTTTATTTGTGCTTACTGTTTGGTCTAGAAAAAAACGAGTAAGTTATTTATATCTTTTCAGTTCCCTATTTAACTCTCACTGCATTTTAGCAGTAAAAAGCTACGATACAAATTATTGCGCTAAAGCTTGACTACAAAATCAAATCGAAATCGAAAATTTTCTGTCAAAAAAATCACAGTTAGATATTTTCCTCAAATCGCACAGCCCTAGTTTACACTAAATGCCTAGGGAGGGACACAAAAACAAGGAGAGAGTCTGTAATATTTTTGACTGCTGTCGTCAAATAGTGTTGACTATTTTGTTTTGAGCAGTGGGGCAATCTGAGCCTACTTATTATGCAGGGAAAGTTGCAAGTCATGAGAGATGTGATGATGACAGGAGCGAGAGCACTGGAGTCTCATGAAGAAGAACAGAATAGATCTGGTCTAGGGGATGGGGGAAGGGAAAATAAGAATAGATGAATTCCTGCAGGCGGTGGCTGGTTGTGGGTGTGTGGTATAGAAAAATGGTCGCTGATTGATTCTGTGAGGTGTAATAGTGGTGAGACAGAGAGAAGGAAGAGGACAGGGATTTATAATTAAGTGGTAGAGCTAGGGGTATAACAGTTCATGCCTCTGTTTTGAAGTTGTGTTTTCTGGAACCAGTAGTAAAAAAAGAATAAACAATAGTATTAATGCTTTTTCTGTTGTCGTTCTCTATACAAAGATCAGTCATGGCACATTGAAAAGTTCAAAACAGCATTTATTCATAGATAACTACATTAGATGTCGCCTGCACTATTGGTGTCTATTGGAAGGAATGCGTCAATAGAACAGCCGTTTCAGTACAGGGTAGCACTCCTTTAAAATGAATGTGGGACCAAGGTAGTGGAGAACTGACCATCCAGAGATAGAGATATGTAAGCATTTAAGCATACATGTTTGATCATTCACCCACCGCACAATGTTCTCCGAGTGCAAATACAGACGAGTGATCCGCTTGATGAATCAACTGATCTTAGTGGCTTTGAAACAATTCATTGTACGTACATTTGTGTTTGCAACCAGTGAAGAATTGTGAACTGATCACCTTCACAGCCAATCACAGTCATTTCTGTTGAGCACTGGTGAACACTATGGCAAATCAGTGGTTTATGAACGCACTTAGCGGCTCTTATATGTTAGCGGGAAATTGACTTTTTTAAAACTTCAGTATTGGGACAACACTATTACAGACAGTGCTACAGAGGACTGCATTGTTTTATCACTCACCGGGTTACATATAGTAGGCTGAAGCAGGGAAGCCCCCACGGTGTTTACCTGGTGTCATAAACTGGAGCCTAGGAGGACATTTAAGCATTTTATTTTTATAGAGATTATGATTTTTTTATGCCTAATATGCTTTTAATTGCTTAAATTAAACTGAACTGAAAGATATTAAAGTGACGTTGCTATGTTTTCAGTGCTGATCCTATACTTTTAGGTTTCTCCCCACTACAGCCTTGCTTTCATTCTTTAAAATGACGGCCTTGTGAAATAAACGTATAGAATACACAAGACATATCACTCGTATAGCTTTGAATTGGGAAAAGTGAAACAGTCAATATGGTGAATAAAGCCCCGCCTTCTAGTACTGAAGCCAATCAGAGAACGTTAGACCAAGGATTCTCCAGAGGAGGGGCTCATACTAGACGTGAATTTCTGCAGATTTTTTGTGACTCAAACGTTTAGAAATTAAAAAAAGAGACAGTTGTTGTTTTATTCTATTGTCGTTTCCTAATATAAAAATTAATCGTAAGCTTTTCAAGCTATTTTGGAGAATTTAATGTTTCCCCATTCAAACAGAATGCTAGAGCATATTGCCCAAGCGGTGTATTAAAGATGGCCACCAAGTGAAAGGACTTGCCTTAAAGGCACTTTGGTAATTAGACAAACTGTGTGCTATATATAATTTTGTGAATATTCAATTATGTGTTCTTTACAAAAACTCTATTTTGTGTATTACATACCAAAAAATCCCCTTAAAATTCCTGTACCATTATTTTTCTTGTAGCAATATGTGTATTGTTACACTCCCTACCAAAGTACAATCCACGTACGGAAGTTGGTCCTCTGGAGGGCCACAGCTCTGCACAGTTTAGCTTTTTACCCTAATTAAACTAATTGAGTCCTTCAGGTTGTTTTAAACCTCCAGGTAAATGTATTAAAGCAGGATTAACTAAACTGTGCAGGGCTGCGGAGTTTGACACCTCTGTTCTAAAAGCAAGTTGTTTAAGTGGAACAAATAAATCCCAGAACTATTGTTAATCTTTTTGATGCTTCGTTAACAAGAATGCTATCTCATGAACAATCATCTGACAGTCCTCACTCTTTTTTTTTTCTAGATGTAACCTTCCTCCTCTGTCTAAAGATTATACTGATGATGTTGGTACCAAAACACACCTGGTGAGCGCGAATCCAAGTATTATAGAAAAGAGGTAGGTGTCTTTTCACTTTTTTGTTGTTGTTGGGAGTTTTTATGATAGATTTACTCATTCTCTTTATTTAAATCACAATACCAACATTTTAGCAGTAGTACCCAAAGTCAGTGGAAACAATGATTAGGGATACATTTGCATGACACAGCATTTTATTACTTTGACTTTAAATGCCTTTTAGTCATTCTCTCACAGATCAGTGTTTTAGGATTCTGAAAATGCAAACTTGGATTTCAGAATGCATGTTTTGGTGCTTTGTTTTTTAATCCTACCCTTTAAATTCCAAAATTTTCAGTTTCATAGGGTTCTTTTACAGCATCGATAATGAAGATTTGTAGATTTAGTTTAACAACAAAACAGAAGAAAAAAGCGTTATTCCGCCAAGGCTTTTTTACTGCGGTGAAGTTTCCATATTCACTTTGGTTCATTTTTGAACAATGACAATCTGTGACGCGGCCCCTTACCAACTAAAGACATGATCTTGCAGGTCTCTTTCATTCGCAATTTCATGAGGCTTGGCTTTGGACTAAGGGGAGGGATTGTATTTAAAAGATACTATGCTAACTGGTTAGCGTTTAGGCAGATCACCTACTGTACTTTTAAGCTACTATTAGAGTAGATAATTCTAGTTTAATAGTTAATAGTTTTTAATTGTGTCATTTGAGTATTTAGACATTCTTTAGACATTCCATTTGAAATCTGTTTATTTATCTTTTCAGTGTGTTAGTGAAACATCAGATTAATCTTATTGACTTATTTTCTTTTTATTTATTACTTTGTCCTCCTGCAATACTCTAGTTTCTTTCTAACTCCTGTACCATGTTTGTATGGATTATTGCTTTCCATTCCAACATTTCTATGTCTCTTTCATATTGGTTTACATCATAATGTATTCTGTTGTATCCTGTGTGAAACAGCTGGAAACTGTTTGTGGTTTCTGTGGTTGTTAGCTGTGTGAATTATGACAGGGTATTTTGATTTAGGTTTAGTCTTAGTCTTTTGATCACATTTTAGTCTTCTTTATCATTTTAGTTTTTGTCTAGTGTTAGTCGACTAAATTTTATAAGATTTCAGCCAACTAAATCTACTCTAGATTTAGTTGACTAAAATATGATTGATTTATTTAAGTGTAATTTAAATAAAATATTGTATTATTATTATTATTATTGTTTATTTTATTTGGCCAGGAGATCACATTGAGACTGTTCTGTCTCTTCTTCCAGTAAGACCTGGTCAAGACGGTAGCACAAAAAGATCACAGAAAACAATACCACAAAATAACAAAATCACCATTCGTGAAAAAATATTATAGGTATCCTTTAAGACCTTATACAGAAGATGTTTAAAGGTACTCAGAGTTGGATGTATGTCAAGATTAAGCAGATTTTGTAGATTACAAGCCTTAGGAGCATAATAGGAAAAAAGCATATTTGCCAAGTTTTGACAATACCCTTGGGACTGTTAACCAAACACAAGAACCAAATCTAGTGAAGCTAGGCCTACTAAATCTAGTAAATACATCTGCATTTATTTATACAAAATATTATAACTTAAAATTAAATAAATCACAGTCATTGAAATAAACATGCCATATAACTTTTTTCATAGAAGACCAGAGCTAAATATGCATTGTTTATTTATATCATAAGTACTATGTCAGATTATATGTCAGCAATCAATCCACTTGTAAGAACAGTCAGTTAATGAAATGCAGGATTTTGCAATTATTTTACACTCTTTATTTCAACATGGAAAACTCCTAGTCTTTTTAACCAATTTGTTGAACAGTTTCAAGACATTAAATTAAATTTGAAAGGACTTAAAATAGTTTAAGTCTACTTTGCAATGTTAGTCTATAACAGGCTTTAAGGCTGTCATTGGTATTACAGTACATGGTGGTCAGCTGTATAGCACTGATTAAATAAGGAGAGTAATGACATTTGACTGACAAATGATAATGTCTTGTTTTGTAAAATGTGCACTCAGTCCCATGGGTCTGTTTACTTGCAAAGAAGAATTCAAAAGTGACTGTACATAAAAAATAAAAGTGCGCTTCACTTCAAGGGCCTTTTATTTTTCATGGATGTTGAATGCGACTCCCTGATACAAGCACATTATAGCGCTAATAGTAAATAATCACATCGTTAAATGACGTCCTGTAGGTACTTAGGAAGCAGTTTTTGTGTTGTGGTATACTGTAAATGGCTGCTGTCATTGCAGATGCAGTCAGAAAATGTAAACCTAATGCGAGTTAGCTCAGGGATTGATAAACTTTAGCTGTAGCTAAAATGAAACACATTAGAAAACAGCTCCTCATGAAAATCAATACCATGGTCATGATGATTTAAGACATACTGGTTTAAATTAAGGAAAGCAACAAAAAATATTAGCATGTCAATAACTTTTAATGTACAATCTAACAGAGTCAATAAGGTCAGCAAGAGGCTATACTATTTCAGTTAAGCAAAATCACACACTTAGGTAAATAATAAATATTGAGTTTACCTTTGTGAGAATTTCGTGAGGAATTCCTGTCATGATGATGTCACTTTAGATTTGTTTATATTAGCTACCTTTCCTCCCAACTCTGTTTGCACATGGTATTTTTTTGTCTTGACATGAGAATCTTCTGTTCTTTTTATATCAACTGCTGCCATTTCATTGTAATCGCATCCCGCATCTACTATGAATCAGTTACTTCACGCATCACACACCAATTCCGATTAGATATATATTTTTTAAAAACATCCCTCACTCACATTTTAGTTTTGTTTTTAATACTTAATAAATGTCAGGTTTTTTATTATAGTTATCGTCATCAACATTTGTTTTAGTCTTGTTTA
The DNA here is from genome assembly GCF_052040795.2 of Danio rerio. Lineage (NCBI taxonomy): Eukaryota > Metazoa > Chordata > Actinopteri > Cypriniformes > Danionidae > Danio > Danio rerio. The sequence continues at coordinate 26,816,907 of NC_141024.2, read as the reverse complement.
CTTAGAAACTTGTTTGTCACAAAAATGATGACATTTTTTTTGTGAACCAAATTGTTAGCTTGCAACCGAACCAGAAAAAAAACATGATAGAATAGTCAGAAAAGAACACGGTACCCTCATGGCAGAGTTAATTATGTCTTACTCTTGAGGGATGGATATTGACCTTAAGTGGATTATCCCTTTATCGCCTGCATTAGCTCTCAGGAGATCTGTCACGTGAGATCTCTCAAAAAAATTATTTAATATGCTTGTGCTCTGTAATGCAATGATTTGTTGACTCAGCTCGACTTAATTCTCTAAGTTTTGTCGGTGCAATATCCTAGTGGTAGCGCGTCGACATGGTGCAGTAGCACGTCAGGGTATCCCATGTTTGAATCCCGGCCCGAGGACCTTTCCCTACCCTACCTCTCTCTCCAACTTCACTTCCTGTCTAAATACCTTCCTATCTAATAAAGGCAAAAGGGCCAAAAATAAATCAAAAAAAAAAATTCTCTAAGTTTTTCAACCTAAAATGTTTATGTGATCAAGTTAAATGAACCCTAACTAACTATTTTAAATGTAAAAATTGCTACATTGCGGGTGATCCTAACAGTTATCAAGTTAGCAGAACTTTGTTCGTTGAAATATAATAACTTACGTATAAGTAAATTTAGGAAACAGAACAGACAATGAAATACATTAAACATTTTATTTAAAGATTTTACCTTTAATTTAGCAATTACACACAATGTAATTACAATATAATTGTCTTTACAAAGAAATCTTTTACAAAGACATTTTCCTTGAACAACAATTGTCCTTACAAACTAATTAAAGTCAAATTAATCTTAGGTGGGAAAAAAATACAGCAAAACTCTAAAATACACATCTAACACAAGTGTTTATACTTAATTAGCAAGAAAAAATGTGGGATCAAACAAGTTACTGTTGACTAACCATTGCTTTGCTCTTTTTATCAGCTTTCAGAACCTACTTTGGTCCCGCAAATCTTTCGTAGAGAGCATGAAGGCCTATGGTTCCAGCTACATCTACATACCAGCGTTCTCTATGAAGCCTGGCACTGACCCGTCATTACGAGCATACCACGCACTCGCAGACTCCTCCTCCAATCAGACTGTCCTCTTTGCTAACCCAGATTTCCTTAAAAATGTTGGCATATTCTGGAAAAACCATGGCGTTCATGGCAAGCGATTATCCACAGGGTTATTCTTAGTGAGCCTAGCCCTTGGCTTATGTGAAGAGGTGACAGCTTATGGTTTTTGGCCATTTTCAGTGGGCCTAGATGAGCGACCTGTCAGCCACCACTACTATGACAACATTCTACCATCCTCAAGATTTCATGCCATGCCTGAGGAGTTTCTTCAACTCTGGCATTTGCATAAAAGCGGTACATTGCGGATGCGGGTTGGCAGTTGTGCAAAAGAGCGGATGGAGTTAAAGAGGGAAAAATAAATAGAGTAACCCCAACAACAAAAATAGCCATCCTGCAACAGGCATGAGAATACTTTAGGTTGTGAGGTGATACTCAACCCCCAAGGTTTTGGTGTCTAGTTCTTTTGGTGTCTATATGCTTGAACCACAACTGCTACCAACACACCCTTTCTTCTGTTTGCCAAGGGACTGTTGTAAAGACTTGCATGTGTTCCCAACCTCATGTATGCACTCAGTGGAAGCTTGTTCTGTCCTTTTATTGAAGATGTGGGGGCTCAGGTGTCATGTGACAAATTTAAACGTCAGTTGATTGAAGGAGGGGCTGCTTTAAATCATGTCTTAATAACTATAAATGGGAAACCAAAGCAATTTAGCTTTGGTCATTTTGAATATTTTTTGTGTTTTTAGTTAGTTTAATCCTGAGATGGGCATTGAATGTAAACATTACAAGAAGGAAAAAAAGGCCTGTTTTATGAGTTTGATGCTGGTTTAAAGTGAAGGCTGTGGTTCATGGATTATTGTTTGCTTTTTTACTTTTAACATTTGATGAATTGGAGTATCTACTAAAAATGCCTTGTGGGTCTGGATCTGTCATGAAACATATCCCAGATATGACTTTATCGTGCTAGGAGTGGGACAGTCATACACTGAGAAAGTGTATTTAATTTTGAGGCATACATTTCATAGAGAAGAGTGAAGTTTGTGTGCCAATGGAAAATGTGTTATATCTTCTGGGAGACTCCATTTTAATTCGTATTTGTGTTATTGGTATGTGTTTGAAAATGAGTGGTTTGTGGGAAGGAGCCCTTCTGATGTTTTTGAAGAGGCACCAATCGTAGAGTAAACATTTTTTGCCTGGTTAAGGTGCTGGACACCTTGTCCTTGACATGTAAATAATCAATCATCAAATTTGTTACTGTTTCCACAAGAATCATGGTTTCTCTGAATGTAATGGCAGCCGTTTTGATAGGCTGCCAAGTAACTTGTTTTTTTGACTTGTTATGTGTTTATTTATTATTATTTTTTAATTCAACTGCACACAGGGAACTTGGTTGAAATCGTGTAGGTGCTAGCTGTACACATGCACTGTAGTTTAGATGTAATAAACCATTACTGACTAAGTTTTAATAGGTACAGTTGGTAGGAAAGGTGCACTATAATGATGATTAACGTCAGTACTTAAAGGGATAGTTCACACAAAAATTAATATGAAGTTTATTGACATTTTTTTAGCTAGTATGTTTTGAGTAAAACTAATTGTATAAGCTGTTTTGTGCATTAAAGTAAACATTGGCAAGACCTACTGTTGATGGTTGATAGAAAACTTAACCAGGTCACATTTCACCTCAGTTACATTGTTATAATTGCACAACTTACAAGAAATATTGCTGCATAAATGTTAAATGCTTTTTTTGTTTTGTTCTGTTATTTTTCTTTTTACATTTTGGGGTGAACTATGACCCAGGTGATCTTAACTGTAATTGTGTGGACTCATTTGATTATCTTCAGAAAATACTATTACCATATTTTCACACTTTAAGCCAATGAGTGCCTTTATCAGTATTAAAAAAGGCTATGGACAACTTTATCATGAACCAGTTTTTTATCCCCAAAACGCCAACGTAACCTCACAGAATTAAGTATTTTCAAACCAACACTGATGTGCAACCCTACAGAAAGACTTTCATTTATTTTGATTTACGATGTGAAATTAAAATCCTTGATGGGAGTTTCAATAAAGCATGCGGTTGTAGAAGGACCAATGTACATTACTGTCATTTTTTTAACATTGCTTAATTGCCAGAAGACCACATCTTTAGCGTAGATTAAAGATCTGATCTTTCTTTTTTTGCACTTTTTTTGTGCTGTTCAGTATTGTGGATGAGTGAGGTTGTAATTTGTGTAAGTAGGCATGCACGACTGTGATATATAATTGTTTTTTAAACAGATTTTTGAGCAAAAACTCATTAACTGTTATGTATTTTATGTTTTGCCCTTTGAGCCATATGAGGGTGCGTGCCCTACTGAAACTGAGCTTACCTCAATTGTACTAGTCACTGTTAAAATCATTGACAAAGCTCACAGGAGCTTGGATTTTAGGTATTTAAGTATGTTTTAGTCCACTCTGCTGCAATTGTGTCCTATCATGTCAGTCTTCTAGGCTCAAGCAGTTGGTTGATGGTGTTTGTACTTGAGCATGTCAAAATCCTCTAACAGGAACGAGTTTGAGCATTTTTTACATGCCACATGGGTTATGTCAATAAGTTGAAAGAAAAAATTGTCAGAAATAAACAAAACACTGCTTTTAAACAATAAAGACATTCTGTCGAGTCTTTTTTTGCAACGTGTGAATTGTATTTGAATTAAAGGAGTTGTTTAATTCTAGAGCTGCATGGTGGCACAGTGGGTAGCACGTTCGCCTTACAGCAAGAAGGTCTCTGGTTCGAGCCTCGGCTAGGTCATATAGTATTTGAAATATGCTTATTCTAGTAAACTTTACTTCACTACATTTCCTAATGTATTTTTCACAGATTTTAACCTGTGATAGTGGTGTTTAATTCATAAAAAAGCTGAATTAATTTTTTTTTTTTTTTTGTATTAACATGTATTAACAATTTTTATAACATTTTAACTGCAGCTTAACATGGATGAAGTTTTAGTAAATTGAAAGTGCTTTATTCCTGGTTTCACAAATATTGGACAGCTTAGTCCAGTTCAGTTTAATGTAAATGTCACTGCTGAAAGCCAAAACACTGAAAAGCAAATCCAACGATGCACCACAAGGAAAAAACCTATATAAACATATATGTTTAATATAGGTTTTGATAAAGGTTTAATATAGGTTTGATTTAGGTTCGTATATGTTTATACAAGTCCCAAACCATGTAAGCCAGTGGTGAGGAACAAACTTTACCAACTGACAAAAGTGAAGGGAAAAAAACCTTGAAAAAAACAGACTCAGCTGAGCATGACTAGTTCTCCTCCGGTCAAAGTTCTTGTGTACAGCTGCTGTCTAGGTGCCATAGGCTTGAGAATGATAGGCTTGCACCATATGCCACGGAATCCTGTTGTAGGCACAGAAAGTTTAGCTTGCAATGAGTCAGGTGAGGCCAGGACTGGGACTGTATTTTTGCCTGGGAAAGTTTTTGAACTTCAGGCCACCTGAGCGATTGGCAAGTAAAGAACCAGGAGAGGGGGTGGACTTGGGGGTTGCAGAGATCAGTAAGTGAAGAGCGGGGTTATTCTTTCAAAAAAAAAAAAAAAAGGAAATTGCGGTGTGACTAGAGCTTTACTTATTTATTTATGTTTCAGTTCTCGGAACCGCATCCTGTCGTGCAATTCATGTGAGCTCTGTGCAAAAAGGTGCACATACACATTTACTTATCTTGTATTCAAAAACAGCTGCACTGGCAAAATTTTATGAGACTTCTCAAGTAAAATTCCCTGCATTTAAGACAAGTAGCTTTACTCAAATTACATTTTTGACATCTGGAAAAGAATATTTAATAATATTAATATTTAATATTTTCAAAGTACACATTTTAGCAGGCCAAAGAATGTAGGCACTGCATTGTGGCATTACAATCTAAAGAAAGGTCTACATTTTTTTATCAATTTTCAAATTGCACTTTTTCATTGGCAAATTACTGTAAGAAGTAAATCTGAGTTTTATCTGAGGCTACATTTACATTACAATATAGCTAAAATCCGAAATGTTTTTCCCTTATGTTTTAAAAAATGTTTCATTTTTTATTACAATGTTTTTTTTTTATTAAAAAAAAAAAAAACTGTTTACAAAAATTTATTTTCAACCTAAAAGACTATTACATATGCCAGGCGAGTATTTGGCACAGTAAACAAGGAAGTAATGTGACTGTACAGTAGACTTTGCCGTGTGTGTAAGATGCATCTCCACTGTTGTTTGTAAAGTGAAAAAAAATTTACATTTTAGCGTTATCAAACACTGCAACAGCAACACTACTATGTAGTCTGCCCTTGTGTATTTGTTCATGTTTGCCTTTTACACCTTCCTCAATACATACCATGTATGCACACAATGTCATATTTTTTAAAAGAGTAATGTTTTTGGGGTGTTTACACATACATGACAAGGGTGGTTTTTTCAAAAGGTTCCACTTTGTAAACCATTTTCATATTTATGCATTGTCTGTCCCAAAAATGTTGGGTTAACGAACCGGCTAAATGCCTAATAGGATAACATTTTGGACTGAAAATGTATAAACAGCGCCTTTTAGCATTTATTATTTCAGGTTAGACTCCTGCTTCATTATAGAAAAGATTATGAATCAGGCTTAGTTACAAAACAGAGCCTGTCTATAACTTATACCGAGACCCTCAACGTGAAAACAAATACTGATCAGTTACTGAATGTAAGAGAATTTAAGCCTTAAGCGGTGGTCATAGTAGTCAACTGTCTGCAATATTTTGTGAAAATTTCATTCTCTTTAGCCAATAAGTAGAAAATTATTAGGTACAGGTCAAATAGAAGTCACTTTCAAACTAAGCAACTTTTATTGCATTCATAGTCCATAAATCCACCTCCATATTACAATCATGACTGCCATCTTAAGTGTGTTCATGTCTCCTGCACTACTATCTCACTTCTAAGCTCCCTCTGGAGGGTTAACCTTTTGAGGGGATTGTGAGCCCTACAGAATGAAAATTTTGCTAAATCTGACACAGAAACGTGTAGATTGCTGTTGAAATGCAAAAGTGAACTGCAATAGTGACTGCCCCCCTATTAAAGTCTTTGCAACTGTTATAGTCTTTGCAAACACTTATTTGTTTCTAATTTGTGCAACAAAAGAGAATAATTTAAACTTGTGCGCTGGAGTTACCTAAATGTTTGGTCTTGATTCCAGTCCAAATATCTAAAAGTTCTTAGATATTTGGACTCAGAATGAACATAGAATTCAGAATCATTTACTGGGTAAGCAAATCATAGTGTCTTGTTTTCAGAAATAATATGTAAAAATTAAAGGATTTTTATTTGAAATAAGCAAAATAATCCGCCAATGGGGTAAGCAAAATAATATTGTTTTTCATCTTGGGTGACATAATATTATTTTTCCTCACCCCATTTGGCAGATTATTTTGCTTGTTTTAAGGAAAATACTCATTTCATTTCAGCATATCATTTCTTAAAACAAGACAATATGTTTTGCTTGTCTAGAGAATTTTTCTAGATTTAGGAATTTTAAGATATTTGGACTAGAAGAAACACAAAACATATAAGTAAGAAAAGCATTTTTTTTGCAGTGTGGGATGGGTCAGTTCAAAATGCCCAGTCCTTTGAGGACTGGAGGTGATGACACACTTTGTGCTACTCACCCTGTTAGTAGTGGTCTGATTCAATTTCAGGCAATGGTGTCTCAGCCAATCAACTTGTAAGTTATATTATGTGACGTTGGGTATGTCTTAATCAGTACCCTAGCTCTCGAGGTCGTGAATCAGTCAGTCGTAGATCATGTAAACTAATTTTTATTATTATTTTTTTTTAAGTATCATACTTTTCATTAAGTTTGTTTGATTTGGTTCATGTAACTCCTAATTTGAACATCCGTTAAGTGAACATTTCAGTACATTGGTAGAATTTTGCAATTGAGACAGACCTTCAAATGGCTGACTCCCTGATTAGTGGAGTGACTAGTGAACAAGGGAGCTGACTAAGGCAAAGCCTCTTGATCTAGAAGCTTTCAGAAATCTGTACCGAACAGAGTAATTTTTCTGCTTTAGAAGTTGTCTCTGTTTGCTCTTTCTTTTATCCCACATGGAGTTTTTTTATTGTGAGCTTTATTAGTCATGCAGAAAATTTTCCTATGTTCTGCATTTTGAGTCACGATTATAATATGTGTGCCTTTCATTCTGACAAGATGACCTCCCAAATCATGCCTCCTCAATACTTTTATCTTTTTTTAGTCATAAATTAATTTCAGCCACCAAAATGATTAATTACCTAAATGACCGCTGTTTCCTATTATATCAACAAACCTATACGAACTGGATTATGTTAGCTATGTGCTCTGCACATCCTGTCTCATGATTGCAAACAGTCACAACTCATAATAATGCAGTTGTGTCAGCAGTTACTCCCTACTACTACAACCTCCAAACTGTACTGTAAACCAACTCCTATGTCTTTCTAAGTTATTTTAAAAGGCACGTGAACATGGTATGTTTGCAGTACACAAAGGTGATTCTAACTCCTAACAATCCAAACATCCTTTTTGGCCAGTCTATTGAAAATTGCCCTTTGGGATTTCTCCTAATGAGCTCTCTCAAGTAATAATGGAGCTACTTTGGCAGATAAAGGCAGAAACATTATACTGTCTCTAATCTGCATATGCATTTCTATTACAGCTGATGTCCTGAGCGTTTAAATTACAATGGCTGTAATGGCAGAGGCTATTTGTTTAACAAAAACATGGAGATTAACAAATAACTGTTTACACTCACTGATCTTGAATTTGTGAAATTGAAAGAAAAGTACATCACAAAAGACAATGTAGTACTCTGATAGTAAAGATACCATGTCTGTTTTTAAATGTGAGAAGCGAATGGTCCATTTATATTTTGTAAAATAATCTCAAAAAGATATTTTCACATGACACTTTTTGTAAAGTATATCATAGTAAGTATGCAGGTGTTTTTTATTTTTTATATCTGCTGATACTGCTCCTTTAACAGACATTTAACTGACAATAAGAAACTTTGCAAGTATATGTCAACTTACACTAACACTAACCCCAACCTAACAGTCTACTTATAATCTTTTGAGAATTAGTTAGCAATGTAGATGCAATGCAACTTAAATTCAACAAAATGTGTTAAAGGGACTTCCAGTTGCGAGCATGAATGGAGTAGTCGTGCCTGTCTCGAGGTCCCTGTGGACTCATTTTTTTCATTCAATCCTTCAATCCTCCACCACTTTATTTATTTGTTTATTACTTAGTGCTTGACAGTGAACATGTTTACGGCTTAAAAAGACTAAAATTGACATTAAAGTCCAGCAAATATGGGAAAAAAGACCCTCCTAAAGACGATGGAACCGCAGCACACGCAGAGTTTAACATGGCGGCCTTAACTAGCCTTTTGGAAGAACATAGGCCCTGTCTATTGAGTTTAAAGCCGCCTTGATGTCTTTGGAAATGAAACTGGACTCAGTTTAGACAGCAGTACTCGATCAAGGTACGCAAATTACTTCTCTAAAATTGAATGCTGACCTTCTCAGTGAGCGAATTCTCTCACTAGAAGTGGCCTGTTCTGAGCTAACAAGTGGCCTGTTCTGAGCTATGCTAAGCTAAAAGCTAAAACGTCGGACTTGGAGGGTCGAAGTTGGCACAATAACATTAGAATTACCGGAGTGCCAGAATCCGTCGAGGGCCCTCGACCATCTGTGTTTTTCCCGCAATTCCTGGTGGATGTTATGGGCGAGCAAATCCTATCATCCCCACCGAAGATCGTCAGGGTGCACCACACTTTTGTGGCTGAAACGAAGCAAGGAGGAAAACCAAGAGTTTTGATAGTTCGCCTTCACCGCTATCAGGGTAAAGAGGCTGTGATGCGAGAAGCTCGGAAACGAAGGGGCTCGCTAGAATATCAGGACAAGCCGATCTCTATCTACGATGACTACAGCCCTGAGGTTGTGGAGCAAGGCGCACAGTATCGCGGAGTTATGGCAGAACTGTACAATCTGGGTTTCAAACCATCAACAAAAGCTGGTGAGCAAAAGTGGCCAAGAACTTTTAAGGATCTCACCGTAATGCTTCGTAGAGGACATTAACGTTATACACTTTTAAATAGTTTTACCTGATTTTTATAGGGTGGAAAGGTTATGCCACTGTTATAATTATAAAAGATGTCATGTTCCTTAAGGAGGACTTTCTGAAATACAGGGTTGAGTTTATATAAGGTAAGGAGAGATAAAGGAAGAGTGTAAATTGCACTGGGGATTTTTGAACGTTGTTTCATGATGGTGCCATGATAATTTAATAATTTTATATGTAGCCTTTTCTATGCTAAGTGTTTATATGTGGGTCTTTAGTTTTCATTTATTTATTTCTTTTCTACTTTTATTTTTTTTATTTCTACATTTCATCTACAGCCTGCTTTTTTGTAACTATGGGTTGGGAGATGAGATTAGTAAGCTGGAACGTCAAGGGCCTAAATAACATAGTGAAGAGAAATAAAATTCTTGCACATCTTCGACTGCACAAAGCAGAGATTGCTTTTCTGCAAGAGACTCATTTGCATTTTTTTCATTCATCATTTCAAGCTAAGGCGAGAGGTGTGGCAATTTTGATTGACAAGAACGTGCCTTTTACCCCAAACAACATCATAGCAGATAAAAAAGGACGTTACATTATTGTTACAGACACTTTATGTGAAAGGAATTTAATTGTAGCAAATTTTTATGCCCCAAATTTTGATGATATCACTTTTTTTAAACATGCCCTTGCACTCCTTCCTAATCTTAATTCTCATTCTCTTATTCTTGGGGGTGATTTCAATTGCTGTTTGGACGCAATCTCAGACCACTCTAAGTTATGTACTCCCAGTAGATCTTCTAAATACTTCAACAGTTTTTTTGTCTGATAATGGACTCTCCGATATTTGGCGTTTTCTAAAACCCGCAAAAAAGAGAATACTGCTTTTTTTTTTTCAAATGTTCTTCATTCTTATTCTCGAATTGACTATTTTGTTTTGGACAATGCTCTGATCTCTGAGGTTTGTTACAGTTCATACCAAAGTATTATTATTTCAGATCACGCCCTCCTTATTCTTGATTTAAAGTTTTCAAACTTGCCCTCTCTAAGAAGGAGCTGGCGGTTTATTAACTCACATTTAGCAGATGATGATTTTGTTGGATTTATTTCTGACCAAATCTCCTACTTTTTGAGCGTTATTGTTTCCCCAGATGTTTCTAATATAATAGTCTGGTATGCTCTTAAAGCATATATCAGAGGCCAAATCATTTCATATAATGCCACCAAGAACAGAAAGTTGAAAGAAAAACAAATATCCTTAGCTGATGAAATTTTTCGATTAGCTATGCAATACACAAGTTCACCTACCTTGGATGTATATGAGAGACGCTGTAAACTGAAGACAGAGTTGGATTCATTCTCAACTTGTGAGATAGAGTCCCTTTTGAGAAGAGTGTTTTATGAGAGCGGGGAAAAATCTGGAAAGATATTGGCCAACGAACTGCGTGGGTTCAAGGCAAAGCAAATTATTAGTGATATCCGTCTAAATAATGGTGAGATTTTCACCAGTTACACAGGAGGAGTGGATAGCTGCTATTTCTGTCATGCAATCTGGAAAATCACCAGGTCCTGATGGTTTTGCATCAGAGTTTTTCAAAAAAATTTCTAAGCAGTTCGCCTCCCTCTTAACAGTTGTCTTTTCTGACTCCTTTAAGTCAGGGGCTCTTCCTCCTACTTTGAGTCAGGCATGTATTTCTTTGCTGCTTAAAAAGGAAAAGGACCCTTTGTACTGTGCGTCTTATAGACCCATATCTTTACTTAATTGCGACATTAAATATCTCGAAAAAGTGATTGCCTCAAGATTGGAGAATGCGTTCCCTAGCATAATCTCTCGTGATCAGACAGGCTTTATTAAAAACCGCCATTCATTTTTTAATATTCACAGCTTGCTTTATATAATTTACTCTCAGCACCTCTCTATTCCAGAATGTGTAGTTTCTCTAGATGCTGAGAAAGCATTCGATAGAGTAGAGTGGAATTACCTTTTTCTAGTTTTAGAAAAATTTGGATTTGGCCCTAACTTTCTCTCATGGATTAAATTACTATATAATACACCTTCTGCTGTAGTCTTAATCAGTGGGTTGCAGTCCCGTTCATTTAATCTACAGTGTGGAACCAGGCAAGATTGTCCATTAAGTCCATTATTATTTGCTCTTGCCATCGAACCACTGGCAATCGCTCTACGTGAATGTCAGCAAATTGCCGGGATTACACGAAGGGATACCATGCACAAGGTAACATTATATGCAGACGATTTACTGCTTTATATATCTAATCCACAGATTTCCCTGCCCCCGGCTCTAATTTTGCTAAAGAACTTTGGTTGGCTCTCAGGCTATAAGCTTAATTTACAAAAGAGTGAACTTTTCCCAATAAACATGGTAGATAAGCAGTTGCAATACTCTAATATACCTCTGAAGATAGTTAAAAATGTTTTACTTATCTTGGTGTTTGTATTACCGCCAGTATAAACAGCTGTTTAAACATAACTTTGGACTGCTCATGGAACAAACTAACAGAGATCTCTCTAGGTGGTCATCTTTAAGGTAATCACCTATAGGGTGCATTAATTCTATTAAGATGACGGCCTTTCCAAAATTTCTCTATCTTTTTCAAAGTCTGCCTTTTTTTATTCCTTTTTCTTTTTTTAAATACTTAGATTCAGTCATCTCTAATTTCATTTTGAATGGCAAACCTCCTAGGTTGAAGAAAGTATACCTTCAAAAGCCCAGGTGTGAGGGTGGGATGTCTTTGCCTAATTTTAAGTTTTATTATTGGGCAGCTAATATGATTAATACACTTTATTGGTGGCATTATCATCTGCAGCCTATTAAACCATCATGGGTAGATATGGAGATGCATGCTCACAATCAAATTTCTCTTCCGGCTCTACTTGCGGCCAAGCAGCAATTGATTTCTAACAAGTTTACAGATTGCCCAGTGGTGAAACATTTACTAAGGATCTGGATTCAATTTAGGAGGTCATTTGGTTTTGATAGCTCTTCTCTTCTCAGCCCTATAGCTCGTAATCTTTTTTTTCCCCCTGCAATGCAAGACAGTTCTTTCAGAAGTTGGTCCGATAAGGGGAATGTATGCTCTTTACTATTTATAGATAAAGTCTTTGCATCTTTTGATCAGTTGATATCACATTATGCGTTGGTTAAGATCTTTAGTCTTGCAAATAAGAGATTATGTTAGATCCCTCATACCTGACATTCCTGTTTTGCCCTCTGGAAATCATTTAGATTATTTTTTCTGTAATATATTAGCTAAAGGCTATGTTGTATAATCTACTTCTGAACCAGTCATCTTCCTTTACAGATAACATTGAGAGTGCTTGGGAAGAGGATCTTTGTGGTTCAATTTCGAATGATCTGTAGGATGATATTCTTAAAAAAATTCACTCATCATCATTGTGTGCCCGGCACTCCCTCATTCAATTTAAAGTAGTGCACAGAGCTTATAACTCTAAGACTAAATTAGCCCAAATGTTTCATGGTACTAGTCCTTTGTGTGATAGATGTAATTGTGCTGAAGGCATATTGTTTCACTTGTTTTGGACTTGCCCCAACTTAGAGCATTTCTGGAGGTTAATCTTTGATACGTTATCTGTGATTCTTCAGCACAAGCTAGATACAGATCCATAGGTGGCAGTGTTTGGGGTTACTTCAGAGGAAATACAGTTGCCTTCTTTAAAGTGTAAAATCATTGCTTTTTCGACTTTATTAGCACATAGGCCTATTTTGCAAAAATGGAAGGATTCTCATCCTCCCACTCATGCTCAGTGGATTAGAGAAATTATGTCTTGTCTTTCTTTAGAAAAAATCAGGTTTTCATTAAGAGGGTCGGAGAGGAAATTTTTAAAGGTGTGGCAACCTTTTATTGATTTTGTTGAAAATCTCAAACAATTTGATTTTGCTGAACATATGGTACTGTATGTATGATTATATGTGATTTTTTATTTTTATTATAATTATTATTATTTTTATTATTTTTTAAATTTATTTATTTATTTATTTATTTGTTTGTTTGTTTGTTTATTGTTATTATTATTATTATTATTATTATTATTATTATTATTTATTTTTTATTTCTTTGTATTTGTATTTAAACCTACATGTACAATTGTATATTTGTTCATTTTTGGCTAATGTGAGCGCTATACCGCTGTTGGATTGATATGGGGTTTGTATTGTTGTTCTTTCCAATTTGAAAAACTGAAAATCAATAAAAAATATCTAAACAAAACGTGTTAAAGGGACCATCACATTAAAGTGATACCAAAATTTCTTAAGGTTAAGCAGTAAAAATAAGTTTGAAGTGCATATGCGCTTGCTTTAAACAGCTTCAGCACATCCAACACAGTCATCACATCTGTGTCTCACAGCGATCACTAGTCTCTCAAAAACATCACACTCTTATGAATTATGACAAGTCTCTCACAGGACATCACTATCTCTCGCAAACATCACAGGACCTCAGTTATTACTAGTTCCTCTTCGGGAGGGGAACTTCAGTGCTATGTGGAAAAGGGTTGGGCCGATACCCGATGCCATCGTCCATCGGCAATGGCCAATAGACAATACAATGCACACACACACACACACAGAGAACCACAAGTGGTACTCACTGCAGAGCCACACATACACACACAGCCACGCGCTCTTCTGAGCTCCAGACACAGAAAGCAGTGCATAGTAGATGTTGATATTCAGACATCCCAAGTCTCCCGGAAGTTCCGGGAGTCTCATGCATTTGCGGGACTCATAATGCCCGCAAACGAGGGATAATCTCCCGGAAATCACGCGTCTTCCTCCCAGTCCTCAAATAAGTAATGCACGATTCTCACCCCCGGATTCCTCCTCGCTTCCACAGCTGATTCACGTTCCAATCAATTTAGCAATAAAAGCACAGCTCGTGCTAAGCTGAGCATCCTTTTCACTTCAGTTTCGCTTCTGAGAGAATCAATGATTGTTCCTTCAGCTGTACTACAGAGAGAGTGAACGAGAGCGGTCTTCAGGTCCAGAGTGTGTAACACCCAGCGGCAGATAGTCGAGCTGGGTTTCTCCCTTGCCTGGCATTCTTTGGGTCCGGTCCTCCAGAGCAGTTTGTATTGTTGCAAATTTTCTAAAAGAGCAATACGATCTAGCAGCTTTTTAAGACGTCACTCCGACTCTGCATTTCTGGATGCAGTGGTTTCCTGTCCCCGGATGATGGAGTCTGGCGTTCCAGCATGTTAATGCGGTGCTCGCAAGCAGTACATGACATCACTATCGTGGCATGTCTGTTGCACAGTTAAGATCGCGGTTTGCTCTAGCAAACCATGTGCGTAAGAGAAGTCCTCAGATGGCCGCCGTCTTACTTGATGACACCAAGGCTCAGATGTCCACCGCTGCATCACAGTATGGGCTATCATTGTCTGATGAAGGATTCGAACCTCTAAAAACAGACAAGGCCATGAGCTTGGAGATGGTTTATTGCCCAACGAGCATCAGCTGTGCAAGCTGACACTACCAACTCATTGGCATTTCATTTGCCCGTTTACATACTCTTTCAGATGATTGGCTTTCTGAATAAATTCCCCATAGTGGAAGTTTTCAACATAGCATTTCCGTTCTCCCCTCGGTACTTTAGTAACTAGTGCATTCTCAGTCATCACTAGTCGTGTTTCTCACAGACATACAGTGTCTAAAAGGTATACTTAAATCATCAGAGAATAGCAGTATATAAATGCTATGACAGGTTTTTCCTCTCTCCCTGCAAGCATATGGAAAAAAGAGAGTGTGTCCAACAGTTTATTTGTCAAGCTCACACAGGTTTGTGGAACACACTCTGAATTGCACAATGTTTTCCAAGAAGTATGGAGTGCTTACAGGAAGGTGCCTGTTGCATAGGGAGAGGAATGGATGCTCTTCTCTCGCCAAAGGTTTTAGGTAAGGTGGTGGAGTGTTGATAAGAAAGTGTCTGGTGCATACAAAGATATATGTGCTACAGGTGGTTTGTCAAGCCCACTCATCTGTGTGGAACACTCTCAGAACTGCACAATGTTTTTATTTTGGACAATCACTGTCATTGTGAAAGCAAGATAAAAGCAAGCAAGGTCCAAAAAGAGATGGGTGAGGAAGTTGTGGTATGGTGTGGAGGAACTGGCCTCCAGAGTGACATCAACCTGATAAAACCCTTTTGGTATAAATTTGAGCAGAGATTGTGAGCCAGGCCTTCTTATCTAACAGCCTTCTTATCTCTGACCTTACAAAGAATAATTGTCAGAATTACCATAAACACACACCTAAACCTTGTGGAAAACCTTCCTAGAATAGTTGAAGCTGTTGCAGTTGCAAAAGGTAGGTCAACTCCATGTTAAATCCTACATACAGATGAAGATTGCGATTTAAGTTAGAGTTCTCTTTCACGCTAAGTCTCTATGATTTTGGAAAAAAACATGACATTATTATGTTTAGTTTTTCTTTGTTGTAAATGATTGGGATGATTTAAAACTTTTGAAATCTTTAAAGGATTGTTAGGCTGCATGAATTAGAGCAACCAGAGACAAAAACACTTAAAAAAAAATTATTATTTGAACGGCATCTACACAAATACATGTACATATAAACAAAAATAAACAGTGCTTTGTGGTTTTCTAGGGAGTCAAACAGTATTAAGGTACATAGATTAAATAATCAAATGTCAAAATTGCTTTTGTAAATAATTAAACACTTTTAAGGTGCTTTAAAATCCCTGCACAGTCACATGCCTTTAAAACGCATGCAAATGAAAATCTTTCAATGACTCCACAAATCACATCTTCTGAACTGTGTATTATCTCAATTAGCTATTGAAAATACTGCAATATGACTGCAATGTGAGCACTTGATTATATTTACAAAACAATTATTGTAAATGTAATGTAAATGAATACACCAATTAAACTAAAGCCAAACACCATTCGACATTGACCAACTGATAGATGCCTTTCCAATTATACTGTCTTTTTGGGAAGTGTTTTGGAAGTGTTCCTGGCTTCAGTTGCTCTAATTAATGCAGCCTAACAATCCTTTATAGCAGGGGTATCAAACTCAATTCCCAAAGGGCCACAACAATGCACAGTTTAGTTCCAACCCTGCTCTAACACACTTAACTGTAGGTTTCAAACAAGCCTGAAGGAATTTTGATAATATGTGTGTAATTTGGGTTGGAACCAAACTGTGCAGAGCTGCAGAAACTGAGTTTGACTTGGGCTTTAGAGAATTTTAATTTCAAAAGCTTTAAATGATACCAATCATTCACAACACACACACACACACACACACACACACACAAACAAATTATGACAGTGTCACCTTTGTGTCTCCTGGACACATATTGCCTAAAAACCTTGATTATCTTATTTGGATGTATTTAATTGGGATTGGAGCTAATCTCTGCAGGACTGTGGAACTTTCAAGTGCAGGATTAGATACACATGGATGAAAAGCTTTAGCTGAGAAGTCCAGTATATGTGCCATGGAAACTACCACAATGCAAAGATCCAGAATTGTTTAAACAAGTACAAGCTACAGGGACTAAAAAAGAGCTCATTGTTTTACACAGCTGTTAAATGTGGCAAGGGATTTGTAAACATTTGGGGACATCATTCAGCCACTGAAAAGAATCCCATTCACAGTGCAAGAATCAGTCCCAGTTGAGTGTGATAGAAATTCCCTCTGCGTTCCTGACCTAAATTACTAGTTGTCTGTACAAGATACCTGAGATTGGCTTAATTCCAATGTAACATTATCTCAAGTAGTCCCTTCTCACACATCATCTTAAACCCAGTGGACATTATTACTCTGAAATTAGGAAGCTCTAGTGCCCCTAAACCTTATAAAAGCATGTTTTTACCAATGGTGTAGAATTGGCTTGGACGGAGGGGATGTGTCCCCACCAATATCCGCCAATTGCTGAAATGTCCCTCAAAATAATTTAATCGCCATCAAAATAAAATAATGCTTTGTCAACCTTTAGTAATGTAGATGTGCTCAAAGGGTTACATCCACAGATATACATATATACATATAATAGATAATAGGGATAAAATGGTTAAATTGTGTCACATGCCTCTCTAAATTGAGAGCAAAGATACACCCTTGGATTTTTCATGAATGTTTTTGCATGCATGTAAAACATAACATAATAAAGTGTTAATCTTGCAAGTAATCCTGTCATTTCTTCCTCTGGAGTAACATGGGTTTAGAACAAGGGGGTTTAGAAGCTCTGATCATTAATTACTAGGCCACATCTTCCTCCAATTGGTAATTATCTGCCATCCCAAGGGGAATTTAATCACTATAAGGCTGTCTGAAGTAAAGTGGTGCTAAAATTGAAGCCATTAAGGGAGAACTAGATCTAGATCTGCATACAGTAAAAAACTGGTCATCATCATGCACTAAACAGCTGCAAGCCCCTAACCAGCCTGGTGAAAAGGTTGGTTCTTTTTTCTCAAAAAGTGGACATTTTTGCAATTATACACCTCATTTTCTATTGATTATGGAATTTAAATACTGCAAGTGACATTTTAAGCACTATTTTGAATTAGCTTGTCAAATGGTCATCATAACCACACTTTGCCTATTTTAGCCAAAATAGTATACAAATCACTTTTAATATAGGCCCCTTTTAGTGTTTCACAGTTTTTTATTGGTCATTACTTGTTTCAAAAAAGGTCCAAGATTTACAATAAAAATTTCTTGTAAAATGTTTTTTCCATTTAAAAACAGTATACAGTAGCGAAAGATGACTTCACTTACATTGGATTATATGTTTTCTTGCACAGCTGGATGAAAAATAAGGTAACACTTTATTTTAATGTTTCGTTTGAGTATTAGTAGACTGTCTGCTAAATATCTGTTGATACTGTTATAGTTTTTCACAATGGCTATGACACTTTTTTTAATACATTTAACAAGTTTGCTAAACTCTTAACGCAGCAACAGACCTAAAACACACAATTGGCAAAACAGTTGATTTCATGCTCAAAATCACACATTTTAAACTAAACCTCTAAACTACTTTTCAAAATACAATAATAAACGAACACAATAAACCATGTCTAACAAAACACTGTAAACATGTTTTAAAATGAAATAATTGTTCAAAACACAAACACATGTTCTCTTCCAACAGAAACATTCAGTCAATCATAACACACTAACAATAAAAACACTATCATCAGCTAACATTAGTTTATGTGTCAGCTCTGCTCTTATATTTGAAGTCTCTCTACAGTTTTGTTTCGTTGGGTTTAGTAAATGCAGGCATTTTCTTTCTTTTACTGCAAAAATTCTATACAAAAATGAAGAAAAAAATAGCTTTATAAAATTTACAGTTTATGTAAAAAAAATACAGACACAGAATTTCTGCAGTACAGACTTTATTTGCAAAAGGACTTCACTGCAAACAAAGCACCACAATTATAATAAAATAACAAAGTAATTTTCTATTTTGCTGGTCTTTTGCCACATGTTCTTATCCACATTATACTTGATATCTTCTATAGCCCGGCACAGTAACTGTGGCCCTTTGACCTAATACGTTTTTCCTATGGTGACATCCCCAGCCTTGTCAACATAGAAAATTTCATGTGGTACTTGATTGGCCTCCAACTTCATGACTCTCTGAAAGTAATTAGACACAGTGTATGCAAATGCTGTACTGTATATCTACTGTTTATACTAATGAACTCCAGGTTTAAAAAGTAGTTTACTGCAAAACACACTGTGTATAGTACAGTAATGACTGTATTGCACAATCTTACCTGGACGTATTGGTGACAGAGTTCTTTGATGCGCTCACTGTTCCTTTAAAAAACCTCAAGAGTCCTATATTAGAACATATACATATATATATATATATATATATATATATATATATATATATATATATATATATATATATATATATATATATATATGTATATATACACACACACACACACACACACACACAAACACACATACATGCATATATATATATATATATATATATATATATATATATATATATATATATATATATATATATATATATATATATATACACACAGACACAAACACACACACACAAACACACAGACAGACAGACAGATAGATAGATAGACAGACAGACAGACAGACAGACAGACAGACAGACAGACAGACAGACAGACAGACAGACAGACAGACAGACAGACAGACAGACAGACAGACAGACAGACAGACAGACAGACAGACAGACAGACAGATAGATAGATAGATAGATAGATAGATAGATAGATAGATAGATAGATAGATAGATAGATAGATAGATAGATAGATATAAATTATTTATATGAGAAACAACATATTGCGGTTTAGGTATATATATATATATATATATATATATTTTTTTTTTTTTTTTTTTTATACATAACTGCAATATGCTGTTTTTCATTGACAGTTAAATAAAATTCAGTGAATATATTTGTGTTTCAATTCACAATTTGAACAGCTGTTCACTTTGACTTTATCATATATAAGTTCTGTTTAGAACATGGTGTTATCTGTTCTGACATACTGTGTTAAAGCATTTGTAAATTTGACTGTAAAATGAAATTGTTTTGCTCTTAGTTGTGCTTGTGTGTAAAAGAAGTTTAAGCATTTTAAATTTGTGTTAACTGGATGCATTTTGTGTCAAAACAACAAGAAATGTGTTAATTGTATAGCCCACGAAGACGGATGTTGTGCTTACTGTGTTAAGAGTTTAGGAAACTTGTTAAATGTATTGAAAAAAGTGTCATAGCCATTGTAAAAAACTGTAATTCAACAGACATTTAACTGACTATAAGAAACTTTGCAAGTACATGTCAACTTACACTAACCCTAACTCCAACCCCAACCTAACAGTCTACTTATAATCTAATGAGAATTAGTTGGTATGTAGATGCAATGTAACTTAAATTCAACAAACAGATCATCAAAATAAAGTGTGACCAAAAATAATTGTTAGCATTGGCCAAAACTGATTAGCTGAAGTCGAATCTAACATCGAATGAACATCGAATCGACAGCCAACGGAGGATTCTGCTTAGTCTTAAAGCCTTTTCGATGGGTTACTTTCACTTATTATGATGACATAGCAGTCAAAATAAGACAAATAAGTTCATGTGTGGGACAAATTCTGGACCTTTATCAGTGAGTGGTGTATCTTCAAAAACTACCCAAACCCCTTCTGGCTATGGGCCTGAGCTGGTAATCTTTTTCCATACGCTCATGCATACACATCCAACTTGTCACTCATCACTGAAACACAAAAACAAACACTAGGGGCTTTTGCACCCAAGGAACAAGTTTATAGTTACCATAATCACTGCAAGGATTAACACCTTTTTGACATGTTTGTATAAAAGGAACAGGAAAGGATTTTCCCTAATAAAATGACATTTGGGGGCATTAAAAATGCTTATGGCCTGTAATTGTTGCACTTGGAGTTAAAGAGTTCATCCAAAAAGGAGAATTGCCTCACTATTCACCCTCAAGTTATTCGAAACCTTTGAGTTTTATTTTGAAAAAAGCTAAAAACTTGAAACCATTGAGTGCCATTTTGGTAAAACAAATACTATGGAAGTCAATAATTACAGGTGTTCAACGTTATTCAAAATGTCCTCTTTTTGTCTAATGGAAGAATGAAACTCAAACTCAAAATCAGTTTTATTGCCAAATGTGCTTCACACACACAAGGAATTTGTTCTGGCTACAGAAGCTTCTAGTGTACATAAAGTGACAAATGACAACACAAAATAAATATGAGAAAAAATGGAGATGCAGTTAGTCAAAAAGATCTGGATGCTGAATTGTATGTACCGATTTGTTATAAATATACAGGTCATAAGGTGCTACAAATGCGTATGAGAAAGTATTGCATTGCATATTGTTAAAAGGTGCTGTGCGCATTGTTAAAAGGTGAGATTTTCTGTGCGCATGCTCGAGTGACGTCACTGGCGTCACTGTCTCCGTTCGGTCACATACTGCGTGTGCTTTAAGTTTGGACTTGCTATTTACTCGCAATTTAAATCTTAATCATAAAATTCTTCCTCATTCGCTAAGTATTTGTCTCTCCTACCTAGGGTGACCAAACCCTTAATACATTTATACAAACAAAACTGCTTTAAAAACGATCTGTCCCTCGAGCATCCGCCTGTTGTTTGTAGCTTTAGCCTGCTAGCGCCGCTGGTCAGCTAAAGCTACCGACCTCTTTTACCATACACTTTTGACTTACTGACTTTGCTCTTTACCCTGTAAAATGTCGCTTCCGTCTCTGTCCTTGTGTGCAGGAGAAGCATCGATGGAGGCGTTGGAGCTGGAGCTGGAAGAAGTGGAGTCCCAGATCCGGTCGCTTCTGGTGAGACGGTCGAGGCTACGGGAACAACTGCTTGTTGTACCTAATGCTAAGGCCGTCTCATCACCTAGGTACGTGGAAATTACAACCACATCATTCCCTCTACCTCAACCCCGCGTCCTTCTCTGTCCAGGCCCAGCGCACCCGGGGCGCGGCTCAGCCAGGCGTCGTTCACGCCGACACCCGGCTACCACGGCGCCTGGGTGCAGCCGCGCAAGGTGCTTCCCAGATCTCGGGGCAGAACGTCTCCTCCCGTGTTCAAGATCTCCACGGAGAACCGCTTCTACCCTCTCCGCGAGTCGGGTCCCGATGTGGCCATCATCGGTGACTCAATCGTTCGTCACGTCCGTGCCGCTTCCTCAGAAGGTAATAAAGTACGTACTTTCTGCTTTCCTGGTGCCCGTGTGAGAAATATTTCTACACAGATTCCAACAATCCTGGGCGCTGCCGAGAGCCCTGGTGCCGTTGTCCTCCACGTGGGGACAAACGACACCGGGCTCCGGCAGTCGGAGATCCTGAAGAAGGACTTCAGGAGCCTGATCGAGACGGTTCGACGCACCTCGCCCGCCACGCAGATCATCGTTTCTGGGCCGCTTCCTACCTACCGCCGAGGAAATGAAAGGTTCAGTAGACTTTTAGCTCTGAATGAATGGCTAATAACATGGTGTAAAGAACAGAAATTGCTCTTTGCTAATAACTGGAATCTTTTCTGGGAGCGTCCTAGGCTCTTCCGTCCTGACGGCCTGCACCCCAGTCGAGCCGGAGCTGAACTCCTGTCGGACAACATCTCCAGATTACTTCGCACCATCTGACTAGCAGGTAAAAATTCACAAAATTCACATTATAGCCACCTAGACTCTTGTTCACCCCACTTAAACATCAGTAACGCATATCTGGCAAATCCTATAGAGACTGTGTCTGTTCCTCGTATTAATAGATTAAGAAATAAACGTACTGTGTGCTCCAGAAAAAAATCTAGTAAGAATCAAACCAGAAAAACCAGTTGAAAGTGAAAATACAAATTTCGTAAAATTTGGTCTCCTAAACATCAGGTCACTTGCACCTAAAGCACTTATCATAAATGAAATAATAACAGAAAACAATCTTAATGCACTCTGTCTCACTGAAACCTGGCTGAAACAAAATGGCTATATTAGCTTAAATGAAGCAACACCTCCAGGATTCTTATATAAACATGAGGCTCGTCAAACTGGTCGTGGTGGTGGAGTTGCATCAATCTTTAGTGATTTCCTTAATATTAAACAGAGAAACAGACTTATGTTTAGCTCCTTTGAAGTATTATCGCTTAATGTTCAGCTTCCAGATACTATACAAAAACCTATGTTATCTCTCGCTTTAATCACCATATATAGACCCCCAGGACCCTTTGTCAAATTTCTAAAAGAATTTTCTGATTTTATTTCTGACTTACTTGTCAAAACTGATAAAATGCTAATTGTAGGTGACTTTAACATCCACATAGATGACGCTAACGATTCATTAGGGCTCGCGTTTATGGATTTAATACACTCACTTGGGATAAAGCAAAACGTTGTGGGTCCAACTCATCGCTTAAAGCATACATTAGATCTAATTCTGTCTTATGGAATTGAGGTTATTGACGTAGACATTAAACCACAAAGTGATGATATTACAGATCACTACCTCTTACTATATAAGCTGTGTTTACCTGAAATCAGCAAACCCGCTCCAATACTCCGCCCTAGTAGAACTATTGTTCCATCAACTGAAGATGAATTTATAAATAACTTACCTGATCTCTCTCTATTTCGTAATGCACCCGAAAACTCAAATGATCTTGATGTAGTAACCAGCAGTATGGATGCCATCTTCACTAGCACACTAAATACTGTGGCACCCATCAAATTAAAAAAGGCTGAGAGATTAAAACTATACCATGGTATAATAGTCATACTCGTGCGCTCAAAACAGCAACCCGCGCCCTGGAACATAAATGGAAAAAAACTAATTTAGAGGTCTTTAGAATTGCGTACAAAGACAGTATGTCCAGCTATAGGAGGGCTCTAAAATCTGCCAGGACCGAGCACCTGCGCAAACTGATAGAAAATAATCATAACAATCCTAGATTTTTATTTAACACTATCTCTAAATTAGCAAATAATCGGTCATCCTTGGAACAAACTACTCCACCGCAAATTAGTAGTGATGACTTCATGAATTTTTTCAGTAATAAAATAGAAGGCTTTAGACAGAAAATAGGAGATGCCAAACTTTCTGCACCGGCTTATACTCCAAATCTTGTAAATATATTATTGAATCATAATACATGAAGAGTTAGTTATAAATTATAAATAGCTCTAAACCAGCTACGTGTATGCTGGATTCAATTCCAACAAAATTACTGAAAGAGCTGCTACCTGCTATAGGAGAACCTCTTCTTAACATTATCAACTCTTCTTTATCTATAGGCCATGTTCCAAACTCTTACAAGCTAGCTGTTATTAAGCCTATTATTAAGAAACCGCAACTAGACACCAACAACTTAGCTAACTATAGGCCTATTTCAAATCTTCCATTTATGTCTAAAATACTACAAAAAGTTGTTTCCACTCAATTATGCTCTTTTCTGCAGACGAACAATATTTTTGAAGTGTTTCAGTCAGGTTTCAGGGCTCACCACAGTACAGAAACCACCTTAGTGAAAATAACCAATGATTTACTCTTAGCTGCTGACCGAGGGTGCGTCTCGCTATTAGTTTTACTCGATCTTAGTGCGGCATTTGATACTATTGACCACAATATCCTCATAAATCGCTTAAAGTCTACAGGTGTCCAGGGACAGGCTCTACAATGGTTTAAGTCATAGTTAACTGACCGCTACCAGTTTGTGAATATTAATGGACAGCCTTCACAAATCTGCCCAGTAAAGTATGGGGTGCCTCAGTTTTAGGCCATTTGCTGTTTACTATTTACATGCTACCTCTGGGAGACATTATTAGAAGACATGGGATCAGCTTTCACTGCTAAGCAGATGATACTCAATTATATATTTCAACTAAACCTGACGAGACGTCTGAACTTTCTAAACTAACTGAGTGTATCAAAGACATCAAAGACTGGATGACCAACAATTTTCTTCTCTTAAACTCCGACAAAACAGAATTATTACTTATTGGGCCTAAATCTTGCACACAGCTGATCTCGCAACTTAATTTACAATTAGAGGGATACAAAGTTAGCTTTAGCTCTACTATAAAAGATTTGGGTGTCATATTAGACAACAATCTAACTTTTAAAAACCATATATCCCATGTCACAAAAACTGCCTTCTTTCATCTGAGAAATATCGCTAAATTACGAAATATGCTATCCATCTCAGATGCAGAAAAGCTAGTCCATGCTTTTATGACTTCGAGACTGGATTACTGTAATGCTCTATTTGCTGGCTGCCCAGCATCCTCTATTAACAAACTTCAATTAGTACAAAATGCAGCAGCCAGAGTTCTGACCAGGTCTAGAAAATATGATCATATAACCCCAATTTTATCCTCCTTACACTGGCTGCCTGTTAAGTTTCGTATTGAATTTAAAATATTACTTCTCACCTATAAAGCTCTAAATAATCTAGCTCCTGTTAATCTAACCAACCTTCTGTCTCGCTACAAACCAACTCGCTCTTTAAGATCTCAAAATTCAGGGCTTCTGGTAGTACCTAGAATAACAAAATCAAGTAAAGGAGGTCGAGCCTTCTCTTTCATGGCTCCTACACTCTGGAATAGCCTTCCTGATAACGTCCGAGGCTCAGACACACTCTCCCAGTTCAAAACTAGATTAAAGACCTATCTGTTTAGTAAAGCATACACTCAATGCATCACCTAGCGGGTTCCACACAGGCTTCTGCATCTTGCTTATATACACGATGAACAGCAGCTACGCTAATTATTCTCTTTATTCTCTATTTTCACCTGGGGATACTCATCCCGAGGTCCTCAGATTATGCGGAGTCACTGATTGGATCCAAGACCAGCGACGTGATGATCCCAAGAATTCCATATCCGGGACCAGGCCATATCCTGAGCTGCTGCTGCGCTGATGGTCGTGGGGAGTGGAGAACATGAGTCTGATTCCAGCGACGTTCCAGGGACAGACGAGTCTTCGCTGAGGCCATCTTCCTGCCTAAACCACGGCGAATGAAGCTCTGCACAAGACTTTTGGCCAGCGGAGAAATTAAAATGGTCGTGCCCAACTGAGTCTGGTTCCCTCAAGGTTTTTTTTCTTCACTCCCATCAGGTGAAGTTTTTTTTTTCCCTCTCCGCTGTCGCCACTGCCTCGCATGGTTCAGGATTGGTAGAGCTACGCATCGATGAATTGGCTCTTCAGTGTTTGAACTCTCAGTAATGAATAAATCACACTGAACTGAGCTAAACTGAACTGAACTGAACTTAAACACTAAAACCTGAACCACACTGTTCCAGTTACTATGACCATTTATGTGAAGCTGCTTTGACACAATCTACATTGTAAAAGCGCTATACAAATAAAGCTGAATTGAATTGAATTGTGTACGTATGAGAAAGTAATACACATGTTTTTTGCTAAGTAAATATTTAACTGTTCATGAGGTAGATGGATTGAGTAAAAAAAAAACTTTTTCTGTGTCCTTTTCCTTTTTTTTTTTTTAAACAAAAAAAATGGTGAGCAAATGATGACATGTGAACTATCCCTTTGCTGTGAGTGAGGCATGTTATGGAAACTAAACAAAAATCAACTCAAATTATCAAATGTTCACAGAATAGATTTAATCATTGTTTAAAAAAGGACAAAAAATGAACGAATCTAGGGCCATCATACACTACACCTGACTGCTCTAAATCTATGGTTGACTTTTTCGTACAAGCAAAAGTCATGTAAATAGCGTGTCCTCATCTTGAAAAAAAACATTCAATTCATCTGGGTTTATTTGTTTGGTGGGAATATAAGTAAAACGTTAGGGTAAATCTAAACACTGTAAAATATCAGTTCATTAACAGGTTCTATATTTCGTAATTCACAGTGGGTGGGGGGTGTTGTTTGTTTTATTCACAGTTTGGATTAACATCAAGGGACTTTTGTCTCTGTTCTGCTTAATAAAGTGAATTAGATATTTTAGTAAATTAAAACAACATTGTGTAAGAAATAAACACAGAGAATGAAGCCTGTAAAAACAGAAAAATCACTGGTCTACAGTAGTTTACTAGCAGGTTTTTGTACCATAATTTACTTCTATGTGAAATATCAATGACGCTTTTTCAATCCTTTCAACATCAAAAGTTGCTGGAGAAAGATCATGTTCATGTATGTGAAAAATACAATTTAAAAATCTAATCACAAATACAAAACCTGTTAATTTATGGATATTTTTACATTAAAGGTGTGGGGATATTTCTTTGCAGCTTTATGATAAAATATTGTCTTCATTCACCTTACTCTTTGCGTCTGAGTGGGCATAGCCATTTGAATTTTTTTGGCTTGAGACTTCAGCTCGTTCTGCTGCTTGATGTTGCAAACTGATATCTTCTTATTATATTATTCTTATTGTCTGTATTGTCATGAACTCACTTGATTTTAGAGCAAGTAGATTGACCATTTTTGCCGTTTGTTATTCCTATTTATCTCTCTCATATGCAACTGAATTAGAAATTCTAAAACAATCGGAAAAACGACTGAACTTCCGCGTTAAAGAATAAGGTCAATAGGAAAAAAACAATTGGTCATGTTTTTATTTATCATATTTTTAAAAAAATCAAGGTTATTCCATTAAATATGAACTCTTCTGAAGTCTATGTTGTCTATAACTGAATACAAATTTGTATGAAAAAATATGAAAAAACAACTATTTTTTATTTAAATCAGTGGTCTCAAACTCAATTCCTGGAGGGTTACAGCGCTGCAGATTTTAGCTCAAACCACTTCCAAATCACAACTGCTTAATATTTGTAGTTTTGAACACCTTGATTAGTTGGATCTGCTATTATAAAAAACACATTACTATATTTGCTATATTTCAAAAATCCACCAAAACTAAAATCCATTAAGTGGTCTCCTATTTTTTTCCATAGCTCTATATATAATGAGTATATTTGTTTTCAGCACTTACATTTTTGCACCACACAAGATTTTCTTTTGTTTTTTTCTTTAGGATTTTAATGAATTAGCATCCTCCAGATAAATGGCATCTGATGGAAGAAAGAACTATAAAAAATCTCTACAGACAATCACAGCACTGTAAAGCACTGAGCCAAAAAAAAAAAAAAAACACAGCAGTCCACTGAACTCCCAACCCAATCTGTTTGATCGTTAAACCGAGATCAATGGAGCAGATGCTCGCAATTCACATACAAGCATATTTAAGCATTATGTCTTGCTGACAGGTGCATTTGCACTCCTTTTGGCCTCTTTTTACCTTCTGTCTATTCATCTTCTCTTCATTCAGACATCATGAGCAGCTTCTGGCATTAGGCTCATTGAATCTCTGGAGGAACTCCCGGGTCACAGAGGTCATTCGGAAAGCACCCATTATAACCGTCTGTCCTTATTGAGCAGCTCAACAAAGACATTCTTTCTCTGTGTTGCTCTCTCTCTCTCTCTCTCTCTCTCTCTCTCTCTCTCTCTCACTCTCTCTCTCTCTCTCTCTTGCTCCCTCTCTCTGCTTCTCTAGAAGTGCTTGTGTAAGTGCAAATTCTTTTTATGCACTACTAATCAACTCTGGCCAAACTGGCTAGTTTTCTTTAACTGCAGGCAGGACATTAAGTCATTCCTGACAGCTGGCAGGGACTAATTTGCAAATAGCATGGAACAGCAAATTCTTGATCCAAAATAATTTTGCTATATGGAACTTTTGATAATACTTTATAATTGCACTAGCATACATTAAATAAAGCTGAACTATAATGCACTGATAATCAAACCATTAATGATTACATCATGAGCAATAAATCGATGTGAAACGATTGATGTGATTCATACATACATACATAGGTAATTTCCTAAATTATTAAATTAATAATATAACATATTAGGTTCACACTTCAATTTAATGTACAATTCATGCTTTTAAAAACCAATAACAAACAGGCTTTTAGCTCAATAAACTACTAATGCGAGCCTTTTTAATAGTTAGCAAGGTAGCAGACGGGTAGGTATTGCGTAGGATTAGGGTTGCTGAATAAGATCATACTTTTTACATGTGATAATAAACAGTTGATATCTTAATAATTGGCAGGGGTATTAAATGGTGTGAAGTCTTCCCTATACTAAAGTCTCAGTTTAAGAAACTAGTTAGTTAACAGTCCCACAGCAAGAAAAGTCATAATGTTATGATACATTTGCAAATCTTTAGCTAATAATTAACTAAAGCAGAAAACTGGAATAAGTAAATAACTATTGTAATAGTTAAGCTAACACTTTATTTTGATGGTGCATTTGAGCATTAGTAGACTGTCTGCTTAAAATCTGTTGATACTGCTCCATCAACAGACCAAGTACATGTCAACCTACACTAACCTTAACCCTAACCGTAACCTAACAGTCTATTTAATCTAATGAAAATTAGTTGGCATGGAGATAAAATGTAACTTAAATTTAACAGTTGGACCATCAAAATAAAGTGTGACCATAATTAACTCATGAATTCACATAATTAGTTATTATGGTATGTTATTAAGGAATTAATACATGATTTTTTAAATTAGTAACAATTTATAGATTACTTAAAGTATGTGTCTTGTTCATTTGATGCTCATGTAGTAATCTTTTTTTTTTATGAATTAAAGTTTAATTCATGAATATCTGTGTCGTGAACTTGACATATAAGCCAGACCAAAAGCACCAGCAAAGAGTTCTCGTTGTCGAAAATAAAATAACTGGAGATAGCACAATATTATATGTTTGTGTTATAGTTTAGTTCAAAGTACAACATTACTTGTATTATGATTTTGATTATGATTATGAAGTTGAATTAACGTATTTCAAGCAATTCATGGTTCATTTTATAGTTAGACTTGGAAGAGATGCAATCAAGCACCTCATCATCTACAAAAGCAACATTTTATATATGAATAGATGATTTTTTTTCTTTGGGCAAAATAAATATTTTGATTAAAATTAAAGAAAAAATTTTATTTCAACCAAGTCAAAATTATAATTTGAGGAAAGTGTATTAATTTAGCTGTAACCAATTACAGTATTTTAGGTCAAAAGGTCAAAAGTTTGGGGTTAGTTTTTTTTTTTTTTTTGAAGTTTACAGAAAATTACTCTAGTCATTAAGGCGGCATTTATTAAATGTAAGAAAAATTCTTATTGTATGTAGTTTCAATTAAAATTATTACTCTAGTCATTATTGCTTTTATTATTATTACCATAAATAATAATAAATAATCGGCTTAGTCCCTTTATTATTTCCGCCACAGCGGAATGAACCGGCAACTTATCCAGCACGTTTTTACGCAGCAGATGCCTTGCACCCAGAGGAAACCCACACGAACGCAGGGAGAACATGCAAACTCCACATAGAAACGCTAACTGAGCCAAGGTTTGAACCAGCGACCCAGCGACCCAGCGACCTTCTTGCTGTGAGTTGACAGCACTACCTACTGCGCCACTGCGTCACCAATAATAATAATAATAATAATAATAATAATAATAAATATTAGAGTGACTTCTCAAGGATCCTGTGACTCTGAAGATTGCATTAATGAGGCTAAAATTAAAATTAAATTATAAACTTTTCTAAAATTCTTTTTGGCTTAGCCCCTTTATTAATCCGGGGTCACCACAGTTGAATGAACCGCCAACTTATCCAGCATATGTTTTATGCAGCCGATGCTCTTTCAGCTGTAACTCATCACTGGGAAACACTCACACACTCTCTTTCACACAGACACACTATGCACAATTTTAGTCTATTCAATTCACCTGTACCACGACTTTGGACTTGTAGGGGAAACTGGAGCACGCAGAGGAAACCCATGCAAACACAGGGAGAACATGAAAACTCCACACAGAAATGCCAACTGACCCAGCTGAGGCTCGAATCAGTGACCTTCTTGCTGTAATGAGACAGTACTACCTACTGCGCCACTGGGCCGCCCCAAAATTTTATCTTGAAAATATCTAAACAAATATTTAGATTTAGGAGAATTAATTTTTTAAAGTATGAACCAAAGTTAAATTATACTTTGAGAAAAACTAAACATTGTAGCTGTAATAAATATCAGTAATTTGTTTTAAGTTGGTTCAAAGCATAGTTTTGTCAGTGTAGTGCACTTGTAAGGGTTCCTGAAAATGTATATTATATTATATGCGTTTATTTGCAAAAAATGCCTTTAGGTGCTAAATCTCCAATCTCCTACTCTAAACTTGACATGATTTTGTAGTATTACTATAAACTGTGTTATGAGTTGACAATGAACTTATATATATCACATATATAACCTTATATTATATTATATTATATTATATTATATTATATTATATTATATTATATTATATTATATTAAATTAAATTATATTATATTATATTATATTATATTATATTATATTATATTATATTATATTATATTATATTATTATAAATCCTTTATTCTCTATATAAGGTGTTCTCTTTGCATAAGAATACCTTTTATGTAGAAACAAAGTACACCCAAAGCATTTGGTACAGGCAGAGTTTGTTATGCCTATCATTTCTAAAAGTGCACCATCCATATCATTTAAGCTGATAAGTATGATTTTAAGGTTTAATGTCTTGCCAGGCATTTTAGATCATCATTTAAACTATAATTAGTTGTATTTAAATGTAAACAGAGGTGTTCGCTTCAGACTTGTCTGCCATTGCATATTCATGTCTTCGCCAATCCTATCGATAACTTAAGTTGTCACTGTCTGTGAGAAATTCTTACAAACCTATACAAATGTGTGCTAGTTGTCTTTTTTATTTAATTTAAGCTTTTTTTTTTTTAGCTTTTTTTACTCTCCAAAGAATGATTTTTTTTTCTTGTTTGTTTGTTTTACATTTCGAAGTAAAATTTTGTCCAAATGTATTTTAAAAACTAGCTCTAACTGCTATTTTCCTATAAGGGTCATTATTTCACTTTAGTTAATGTATAAACTGGCATATATTAAAAACGAACAATACATTTTTTAGGAATTACATTTATTTCGGTAACCATTCATCAATAAACATACAGCTGTTCATTGTTAGGTATTTAAACATTATTTACTAATAATTTATTCAAATCAAAAGTTGTGTTTGTTAATGTAAAATGTAAAATTAGCATTAACTTAAATTAATACATGATTTATAAGTTATTTGCATACATATTAAATTTATTAAATAACATGGTGAAGTACCAACTCATAAAGTACCCACTTATCCAGTATATTTTTTACCCAGTGAATCCCCTTTGTTTGAATATCTTGCCAATTCCGTGATTATTCAATAAAAAAGGTCAGGAGAGGGTTTTCTTCAATATCAAAAATATTAGTAATTTATTAGATACAAATGAATAATTTGAGGACAGAGCACTCCCAATGCAATACAGGAATTACATTCAGGAGGTTCGCAACTAACTTACATTTCACTGACTCCAGCATATACACAACTGTTATTAACAGGTGAAGTTTTGGTGTAATGTCACTTCTCAGTTATTCTGCAGTTTTTTTGGCTCTTGTACCCAAACATACCTCCTTTTTCTGCAACCCTTCTCTGCATACCAGAACTGAACAGTTAAGGGACCTTCAGCATATTTCACAACTTTTACAAGCATTAAGCTTCTTGTGACATGTCTAGACTTTTTATTAGACAAAGTCAAATCTGGAGCAAGTTGTTCTGCTTTTTCTCTCTTGTTAGCAGTTCCTAGAAGTATGCAACACAGTATGACAGAAAAAGTATGCTTGGTTAATATATGGTAAAATATTTCAAACAAATTAAAATAATAAATTCACAAGGTTTCTAAAATGTAAATATAGAAAAAGAAATTATAATATTAACCAAATAATACTAATATAAAGCTGATTCAAAAACTAGAAAAATCTCATGCATAAACAGTAAATACTTCAAATGAAGTAGAATATTTAATGTTAGGCTCCTTTTAAATCTGACAATTCTTACTAATTATTGAAGATTAAATAATGTGAATTTAAATAAAATTAATATATTTTCTTCCAATAAATTCAACCAATGGTAAATATGAACAATGCATTTATCTTATTGGTATGTTTATTTTACATAAAAACAATATGTAATTTAATATGGACGTTTTACATATTTAAGATTTTTATAGCTTATGTCACATTTTATAGTTAGACTCAAGAACCTCATCATCCACTTACTGATTCTCTCAATCCTTTTAAGCCACACACATGTTCCTTTTTTATCCCAGTCGCTCACTCTCGGAAAGAAAAATGCCTTTTTCTGGCAGGCAACTAATCAGAATCCATGTCAGACGAGCTCTCAGCCAATGAAAGCTGTGCGGTGCTGAGCCAATAAAGCTGCCAGAGGAGTGTCATTGTGCTGGAGAAGAACAGTGAGTGCAGGAGTGGATAGTTTGACCTTCCAGCAAAGCACTCACTAGAATCAATTCACTTAAAAGCATCAGCAAATTCTGCAGCGAGACGTAAATCACCACATTCAATCTGTGCCCCTTCTGCTGAATCAATAACAAGAAAAAGACCCCTTACCATATGGCTCGCGCTGTATAGTCACAAGTCTTATAAACAACACTGGCAAAAGCTGTGAGCCTTTGTTATTTTAGTATATGTTGCTATTTAAGCATATAAGTATATAAGCTTATCAGCCCATAATCCCCAAATGGGCTATTTGGACAGCTAGTGTTTTTTAGCAAGTGAAAAACTTCTGGTGAACACTTAATATTGTAACGACGGGGAAGTGACACCAACAACAGAACTTTGTGAGTGTCATCAAGCGAGATGAATGAGCAGGCATGCGTGTTTGGAAGAAGGGTATGTATGAATATGTAGTCCTGGGAAATGCGGAAGTGAAGTTTATAATTATAGTGGATACCAGCGATTTCCGGAGAACAATCGCTGGTTATCTTAACATAGCCCCCCCTCTAAAGAGCGGCTTCCAGACGGCCGGCAGGGCGAGGAGCCGGGCTGTGATCGGCAAGGCGAGGGGCTGTGGCCGTTCGGGAAGATCAGGCAGCGGCGGCCGTTTGGGACGCTCAGGCGGCGGCGGCCATTTGGGAAGCTCAGGCGGCGGCCACTCGGAAAGCTCAGGCGGCCATTCGGGAAGCTCAGGCGGCTCTGGCTGCGGCGTCGAGTCTGGCTGCGGCGTCGACTCTGGCTGCGGTGTCGACTCTGGCTGCGGCGCTGACAGCTCTGGCAGTGGCAGCTCTGGAGGATCTGGCAGCACTGGAGGGTCTGGCAGCTCTGGAGGATCTGGCAGCACTGGAGGGTCTGGCAGCTCTGGATGATCTGGCAGCTCTGGAGGGTCTGGCAGCTCTGTAGGGTCTGGCAGCTCTGGAGATGGCCTTTCAGGGACAGGGACAGATTCAGGACAGGAAGCCATCTTGTGAGCTGGCACACTAGAAGTGACCATCTTGTGAGCTGGATTTGTGGTGGTGGAATGAGCAGCAAGCCCCGTTGCCAGCGGGTCTTGCTGTCCTTTGCCCTGCCCCCCCCCCCAAAAAAATATATATATATTTAGGGGTGTCCTCCACCTCTCCTACAGTGAAGGGGGACCCACTCACTTGCAGTACAAGCTCGATATAATTTTCTAAAGTCCCATGAGGTTCGTGCAAAGGCATGATGGAGTACAATGGTTCAGATAGTCCACCATGAAAAAATATCATCAAGCATACCTCGTCCAATGTGGTTAAATGAGCCAGATTGATAAAGTCCTCCACATATTGTTCTATAGACCGTGCTCCCTGATGCAGGCACATGATTTTTATCCCCACTGGATCCATTGTGTGTCTTCTGTAACGACGGGGAAGTGACACCAACAGAAGTTTGGATCCACGTACAGGTTTATTAGAATTGTCAGGCAAGCAGTGGTCAATACCGGCAAACAGATGTATGAGGGCAATCCAGAGTCAAAGTCAAAACAACAGGCAGTTGGTCAGAGGCAGGCAGCAAACAGCATTAAATAAATAAACAAGGCAAAGGATCAAAAACACGGCAAAGACAGACAAAGGAAATGCGTTGTATTGTCACTGTGACAGATAATAAGACTCGGCGAACTGGATGGGTTCATGAATGGCTTAAGTATGGTGTGTTATCAGTCTTTGACAAGGTTCAGCTGGTGAGTTTAATCAAGCGAGATAAATGAGCAGGCGTGCGTGTTTGGAAGAAGTGCATGTATGAATATGTAGTCCTGGGAAATGCGGAAGTGAAGTTCATGATTATAGTGGAAACCAGCGATCTCCGGAGAACGATCGCTGGTTATCATAACAAATATCACTATTTTCAATTTCATAAGGTTCCTTTTACAGCGCCGATCTTGTAATTAGAATACATTCAGTTAAGCAAACTTAACTTTTCTAAGTAACAAGTAAAGTAACACTTCATTTTAAAAAAATGAATTAATGCTTTTAGTTACTTTTATTAAAATATCATGTGAGTTATAGTTTAATTAGCTTATTTATATTAAATTGCTGAATTAAAATGAACGTAGTCATGTTGAATCCCACACTCAATGAGAGAATGCAGGATCAAACAGAAACCTAGATGGCAAAGCCATACATTGATCAAATAAAGGGAAAAGGGGATCGTCTCAATGAACAGTGTTTTTACTTCACTAATAAGACAAAAGGTACAAAAGTAGTAAACACACTGCTTTACACTTTCATTAATTTGTATAAATAGTGTTGAGAGCTTGAAAGTCAAAAAGTTCACAGAATATAAGAGTATCTTTTTCGTGTGTTTATATATATAGTAAAGTATAGTGTAGTATAGTATATTATAGTATAGTATAGATTAGTATAATATAGTAGTATAGTATAGTATAGTATAGTGTGGTAAAGTATACATGGTATTTATTATGAATACTCTGTATATTGTACAATATTATTCAGACAGATTTTTATATTATTTATACATTAAATATTTGTATAATTTTTCAAATAATTAATTTTTAAATAATTAAAAAATTAATTCACCCTGTGAAATTGTAATTCTTTTCATAAACCAAAGAAATGTTTTACTGCATTTCCTATCTGGAGAAAGTCCATCGAACTAGTTAACATAATTAACCTAGTTAACCCCTAATTGGACCTCAAGCTTAATAGTAGCATTCTGAAAATTGTTAGTAACATGTTCTGTCATCATGGCAAGATAAATTAAATGATTTTTTTATATTTAAAATGTGTACAAAAAAACAACAACAACAAAAAAAACTCTTGGTAGAGCACTTGGGAAATATTTAAACTATTTTAAATCTTTCACAGGAGAGCTAATACTTTTGTTTTCAACATGTATATATTTACTACTTTAAAGCTTATATATTAATATTGTGAAGTTACAAAAGGTAATATCAAATGAGAAATGTCATCATTAATCAAATTTTTGAAACATTTTATGTAAATTATAATTATATAATGTATAAGGGTAGTTTGCAGTTGTATAGCTTTATTTACCCCTAGTGGAAAATTGTCACCAGTACAACAAAATTAGTAATGATATACAATAAAATATTCAATCATTAGTCATGTTACACAAATTACATAAAAGCAAATAATAATACAAACATCACAAAGAAATACGAACCAATGCAGCCAAGACTCGAACCAGCGACCTTCTTGCTGTGAGACAACAATGCTAACCACTGAGCCAACATGCCACCCACAATTGCTGAATTAATCATTTTAATTGCATTTTGAATAAAGAACCTTTTAAACATTTTTTATTTACAAAAGGAACTTCATAATGTCTGCTTAACTTAATTGTCAAACAGACAGAAAAGAGGATGAGAGCTATTTGCATAAATAACTCTTGCCTTCTTAGTCTTACTTAGTTGAACTTGAACTCTGAAAACTGTACTGAAACAGTTTCAGTTTACTAGAACTTCTATGTTAAGCTGCTTTGACACAATCTGCATTGTAAAAGCACTATAGAAAAAAATATATAGCTGATTACATTGCTATTGTATCATACCTGCTGCTTCTCCACATTGGACGTCCAGGGTTCTTCAGCCTCCGGGCACCTAAACAGCAGCTCTGCACAGGAAGTTTGGCCAGAGGAGAAATGGTCTTGCCCAACTGAGCCTGGTTTCTCTCTAGGTGTTTTGTCCTTCACTTTCGTCAGTTGGTGAAGTTTGTTCCGTGCCACTGTCGCCACTGGCTTGCTTGGTTTTGGGACTTGTGGAGCTGCACATCAATGGATTTGCTCTTCAGACTTACAGCAATGAAAATTAAACCCAACTGAACTGAACAAAACTGAACTCTGAAAACTGTCACAGTTCTAATTTACTATAACTTCTATTTTAAGCTTGACACAATCTACATTGTAAAAGCGCAATATAAATAAAGATGTGCAGCTGCATAGAAGAGCAAGCTGGTCATGAAGTGGTTTAAGCTGGTAAAGTGCTGGTTGAGTATGAGCTAATTGCTTAAGACCATGCAGCACTTGACCAATATAACTAGCAGCCATGCTTCAAAACACACTTAACCAGAATATGTTGCTTTTTCAACAGGGTACTCTTAGCAACATTCTGTGTGTTTGCTTGTGTAAGATCAAGAGATCACACAGTTTCATCTAATCTTTGAGCTTAGAGATGGAAAAATAGTGTGAAAGTTCAGTTCACACAGGTACAAGAGGCAGGTTTGCCCTGCTTATTTATAGAACTTCACCCAGCAACACTGAAACACTATTTATGCAGCGTCACGGCGGCACACAGACAAACAGCACACATAAGTGCTGCTGCATGAACAAGCAAGCTTAATTTCTGAGTAAGTTAGTTAGCAAGATAATAAATGATTAGCAAGATTTTTTTTATTTTAAAAAGCATATCATGCACAGCAAGATAAAAACTGTTAAATTTATATAGTTTTGTAACGTGAGGACGCTGACAACAGTTCTTTGATTACTAAGAATATTCATACAGGCAATAGTCAGAGTGAGAGTTTAACGGAAGCATAAAAGTTATTTAAAATACATGGTCAGAATAGAGGCAAAAGGTCAGGCTAGGTGGCAAAAAATTAAAACCGGTAAGCTAAGCAAGGATTGAAACACGGCAAGACAAATAAGAAAAACCGCTTATTAATGTTACACAGGGTAAGACTCAGCATTGTCTGTGTGCTGTTATATGGTCTGTTTTATCAGTCTTAAGTAGCATCAAGTTGTGTGTGTGTATAATCAATGATGAACCGGAACAGGTGTGTTTGTGTAGAGCCTGAAGGGAGTTGTAGTTTGTATGGCGGCAGAATTGTAGTGCAACTAAGTGAATGTTCTCCAGCGATCTAAGAGGGTTATATTGCTGGTGATCATGACAGTTTTATTAATACAATTTTTATATTCAGTATAATAACCATTTTCTCTTTTTTTGAGTGTAGATTAAAATTAATTTATTTTTATGCTGTAAAGCAAAATGTTTAGCATCATTAGCTACAGCAGTCTTTAGAAGAGAATCACTTGGGTCCCACAGTCAGTGTTACTCTATCTCTGTATAAAAATAAAATCAAATTAGTGCAATTCAAATTAAATAGCTCAATACAGCAAGCAGAGCATAGTTGCAGGAGTAAAATAAACACTTTATTTTATTGTTTGAAATAAATTAGTTTGTCTTTATTATTGCTATCTTTATTAATAACCATAAACCACAGGGCAACAGGGTGGTTCAGTGGTTAGCCCTGTCGCTAAACAGCAACAAGGATGCTGGTTGTACTCCCAGCTTGCTCAGTTAGCATTTCTGTATGGAGTTTGCATGCTTTCCCTGTGTACGTGTAAGTTTCCTCCAGGTGCTCCGGCTTCCCCCACAGTCCAAAGACATGTGGTGAATTGAATATCCTAAATTGGTTGTAGTGCCCTGTTTGTGAATGAGTGTGTATGGATGTTTCACAGTGATGGGTTGAAGCTGGAAGGGCATCTGCTGTGTAAAACATATGCTGGATAAGTTGGTTCATTCTGGTGTGGCGACCAGTGATGAGTAAAGGGCCTAAGCTGAAGAAAAAAATGAGGACCAATGAACCACAAACAAAGCATTTTTTAAAAAGAAGACTTTATTTGGTAGGGTTACAGTGCAATATGTTCAAGGCTCTCCTTCATTTTGTTAAAGCTAGATCAGGGGTTTTCAAAGTGTGAGTTTTCAAAGTCCCTCCCCTGGGGGGCGCCAGAGCATGTCAGGGGAGGCGCGGGAAGAAATATAATACAATAAAAATATAATTTTTAAGTTTAATTATTATATGTATTTTTATTATATTTAAACTTTTTAATTAAATAAAGCAAAAACAAATAATACGTCAAATATAAGAAAACCTTTTTTACCCAGAAGGCCATAGCTGTGAATTCGCTTCTGTTTGGCAAGCCCGCCAATACAGGTATATGCCTGCTAATACAATGGGTCGGATTCTGAGACCCCCGATTCAAAGCTGTAATGAAGTTCACAGCCCTTTGGCCGCCGGGAAGAAGGAGGCGGAGAACCGACGCAGTTTTAAAATGATTTATTAATAACAGTGACGGCAGCTCCTCACGGAGGCTCCATTGATAATGCCTTTTTAAAGTCACGGTGTGCGCGCTTAACTCTGGTTTTGGTTTGCCGTCTAAACCAAAACAAACGGACAGCAGCTCCTCACGGAGACTGCCGTCAAACTGAAAGCAAAAGTAAAATATGTCCGGCCCGGTCCTCTCTCGGCTTCCTCTGCCATTGTTCCTCTTTTTATGATCCAGAGCTCCTTCCGTGGGATCCGAGTCAGGTGCGCACCGCAGATCCACTTACGCGGTGGCCTCACTCCGTTCCCACGGCTCTCGGCCACGCCCCCTGCCCACAAAAGCCTTCAAGTTCAGGGCTTAAACCCAAAAGACGACGATATGATGATCAGTATTTGAGTTTAGGATTTACGTGGACAGGACCTGGGGCCTGTTTCAGTAAGGAGGTTCAAACAACTCAGAGTTTAAATTTGAACTCTGAGTTGATTTACCGAGAGATTAAAAACTCAGAGTTTTGGTTTCAGAACAGCTGATCTGAGTTGGGTCAATCAACTTCGAGTAGACCAACTCAGAGTTAAGCGCGCACACCGTGACTTTAAAAAGGCATTATCAATGGAGCGTAGACATTACGAGTGACTATGGCAATATCTTATAAAAGAGATCACCATTTCTTTCTCCAGCTGAACTTGATGTTCTCATGCAAAGTTATAGCAAATATGAGTGTGTGTGTATATATTTGAAAAGAAACAACCATCAGTGAAGAAGAGACAGTTAGCGTGGGAAAACAGCTGCTCAAGTTAATGCCTAATTTCACTTTTTAAGTATTTAAATATTTAAGTATAATAAAATAAGTAATGTAATTTGTGACGTTTATATTTTTTTTCTAAACTTTTTTATACATTTATTAGTTTTAAATGATTTAACAGTGCACTTGTGTGTCTGCCTTTTTTATTGATCAAGTGATAGAGGTTAATATAACATTTAGAAGGTAAGCAGTACTAAAAATATTTTTTAGAAAGAATAATAATCCCATTAATCTAGTTACAGTGCATGTCGAAGGTGAATTTAATTTAATTATTTATTAAAAAAGGATAAGCCATTCTAGTACAGTTCTTCTGTGTGTGACTAAAATGTAGGCAATAGCTATGTTTCCATCCAAATATATTACATAAATTTATGTGCAAAACTGGCATATTGCATAAAAGATGCGAATAAAATTCCATCCAACGAGTCAAAGAGAAAAAAATCGTCACTTACTGATTAAACTGGCACCAAATATCAACAGTAAAAACAGAATTTACTGTGGTAGAAGAAGCTGCGTCAATTAATTCTTTATTTAGCCTAATTAATGTACTTGCGCCTTGATGTCAGAAGACAATGCTGAAACACAATGAACACGTGGGGGCGTCTGAAGCCATGAGACGCGGAGACTCTTGACACGCACCAGACGTTCGGAGGTAATAATAATATACACTAATACTGAAACAGTTAAGGCATTTTAGAATGACTAAAACAATATTTAAGACATGTTACAGTGTGCTCAGCTTGCTGGTTTGTCCATTTACACACATTTTCATTATCATATGATCATGATCTTTTTTTTAATGTACATACTGTAATTTGTTTAGTAAAAGTGTTTCCATCGTAGTTTATGCGCACATTTTCTATCGAATAAAAGTTTATCCTACTCAGTTATGCGCGTTTTTTTATGCATATTTTAAAAAGTTATGTGCATCATGACATTTCTATCAATCGTTTTTATGCACGTATCCAAAATGAGCATAAAAATAGGTGTGTGGAAATGTAAGGCTAAGGCGAGAAATGCCGCTTCATCTTTAAAAAAGGGGAGGAGACAGACAGAAACTCTGAGTTTAGAGAATAAAACCTGCTTCTGACCAGGTTAGATTCACAGAGTAAGTTACCACAGTAACTGACTCTGAGTTAAAGTTACCTTTCTTTCAGATACAGGCTTGACTTACCCTGCTTTCTCGAGTTTAATAAACCTGCCATTTTGAAACGGAAAACCCAGAGTTTCTCTCATTTCAGGGTTAAAATACTCTGAGTTTTCAGTTAACCTCCTTTCTGAAACAGGCCCCAGCTGATGAACCACGACCTTTATGTGTGGTTTGTCAAAATATTTTGGCTAATGACAGCATGAGACCCGCTAAACTTCGACTGTTTTGACTGGGATGGACAGTTCTTGGATCTGTTCCATTCATATTGAACCATCATCCTAGTTTAAAAAACGTTATATTAAAATACTTGTTATTACTCTAAATAATTGCACTTTCATGCAAATGATGATAAAAGTGAGTTAACAGTCTGACATCTGTCTGTGTCTTTATATATATATATATATATATATATATATGTGTGTGTGTGTGTGTGTGTGTTTGGGAGGAGGGGGGATAAGTTGCCAGAGAGAGATAAGTTACAATGTACAATGGATAAGTTGTGTCAAAAGGGAGGCCCACTGTCTTAGACTTTAAAAAACCCTAAGCTAGATGTTTACAGTTTTTTACTATTGTTTTGCCACAAATGTCAGAACTCTGGTGTCAATTTTAAAAACTCTAGACACAAAATTCACAACCGTTGTCATGGAACAGAATCAAGGAGAGGTATTGCAGTTTAACACAAGTCTTTAATAAAGAGAACCAACCAAGACAGTCTGTCATTAAATCAAAAAACACAGAGCTGGTTCTTCACAAATGAAACTCAAAGGGGCCACCCACAGCGGGCTGGTCCTGTGCCCACCACTGCGATGCAGGAACTTCTGACCTCCTGGGGCCTGTTTCAGAAAGGAGGTTAACTGAAAACTCAGAGTATTTTAACCCTGAAATGAGAGAAACTCTGGGTTTTCCGTTTCAAAATGGCAGGTTTGTTAAACTCCAGAAATCAGGGTAAGTCAAGCCTGTTTCTGAAAGAGAGTTAACTTTAACTCAGAGTCAGTTACTGTGGTAACTTACTCTGTGAATCTAACCTGGTCAGAAGCAGGTTTTATTCTCTAAACTCAGAGTTTCTGTCGGTCTCCTTCCCTTTTTTTAAAGATGAAGCGGTATTTCTCGCCTTAGCCTTACGTTTCCACCCACCTATTTTAATGCTCATTTTGGATACGTGCATAAAAACGATTGAATGCACATAACTTTTTAAAATATGCATAAAAAACGCGCATAACTGAGTAGCATAAACCTTTATTCGATAGAAAATGTGCGCATAAACTACGATGGAAACACTTTTACTGAACAAATTACAGTATGTACATTAAAAAAAAGATCATGATCATATGATAATGAAAATGTGTGTAAATGAACAAACCAGCAGGCTGGGCACACTGTAACATGTCTTAATATTGTTTTAGTCATTCTAAAATGCCTTAACTGTTTCAGTATTAGTGTATATTAATTACCTCCGAACGTCTGGTGCGTGAGTCTCCGCGTCTCATGGCTTCAGACGCCCCCACGTGTTCATTGTGTTTCAGCATTGTCTTCTGACATCGAGGCGCAAGTACATTAATTAGGCTAAATAAAGAATCAATTGACGCAGCTTCTTCTACCACAGTAAATTCTGTTTTTACTGTTGATATTTGGTGCCAGTTTAATCAGGAAGTGACCATTTTTTTCTCTTTGACTCGTTGGATGGAATTTTATTCGCATCTTTTATGCAATATTCCAGTTTTGCACATAAATTTATGTAATATATTTGGATGGAAACATAGCTATTGCCTACATTTTAGTCACACACAGAAGAACTGTGCTAGAATGGCTTATGCTTTTTTAATAAATAATTAAATTGAATTCACCTTCGACATGCACTGTAACTAGATTAATGGGATTATTATTCTTTCTAAAAATTATTTTTAGTACTGCTTACCTTCTAAATGTTATATTAACCTCTATCACTTGATCAATAAAAAAGGCAGACACACAAGTGCACTGTTAAATCATTTAAAACTAATAAATGTATAAAAAAAAGTTTAGAAAAAAATATATAAACGTCACAAATTACATTACTTATTTTATTATACTTAAATATTTAAATACTTAAAAAGTTAAATTAGGCATTATCTTGAGCAGCTGTTTTCCCACGCTAACTGGTTGATGGCTGCTTCTTTTCAAATATATACACTCATATTTGCTATAACTTTGCATGAGAACATCAAGTTTAGCTGGAGAAAGAAATGGTGATCTCTTTTATAAGATATTGCCATAGTCACTCGTAATGTCTGCGCTCCACTGATAATGCCTTTTTATAGTCACGGTGCGCGCGCTTAACTCTGAGTTGGTCTACTCGAAGTTGATTGACCCAACTCAGATCAGCTGTTCTGAAACCGAAAACTCAGAGTTTTTAATCTCTCGGTAAATCAACTCAGAGTTCAAGTTTAAACTCAGAGTTGTTTGAACCTCCTTACTGAAACAGGCCCCTGGTGCTGATGGTCAGAGCACAGTCAACATATGAGCACACATCAGCAGGATGCAGCAAACCTGTACATTTAACATTAAACACGATCGGATAGTATCAGGACGAGACAAAGTGGATCTGATCTGGTAAGTGGAGTACAAAACGCAGGGAGAGTAACGCACAGAGCAACAATAATCTGACATCAAAGTGAGGAAAAAGGGAGATAGATATAGGAGTGTCAATAAGGGTAAAGAGAGAACAGGTGCCTGCTGATCAGGGCCTGCGCTGATTGCAAGAGCTAACAGCTGGTGGGAGAACGCAGAAGGAAAAAGGTTAACAATCAAACTAGATTCATGACAAACATTGATAAAATTGTACGTTTTTGCAAAACTCTTAACTTTTTTTTTTTAAATGCTTGGATACAAAACACACAAGTCAAAGACACTTTGTTTATTGAACTAAGATCAACTTTTTAATATAATATAATTAAACATTAATTTGATCCCATTTAAAAATGCAACTCAAACATTACATTTGAAATAAATGTGTATTCATTTACTTAACATGATGTTACTGTCAACTGATACAAGCACTCAAAATGATAAATAACTACTTCATTACTTTTGATTTTGTGGAAACTGATGTACAATATTACATGTTTAGTTGATGAAAGTTTCAAGATTAATCAAATAACATCAGTTATACATCATAACATCAGTTAGACTTCATCCTTATTCCATATTTATTGTTTTTTTGTTACATGTGCCACTTTTACAATGTTTATTTAGTTGACATTACTGTACTGTATGTAAGAAAGCCCAATCACAGCAGACCATCAGGCCTGGATTCACATTGACGGATGGTTCTTTCCAAGATTTTTGAATAATGAAACCACCACTGTGATATGGAGGATAACCTGTGACCATATCCACAAGATCAGACTGATGTAAACATACATCCCAAAATAGAAATCTGATTTATCAAAATATATGCAAATTACATATGTGGCATAATA
Organism: Danio rerio; assembly: GCF_052040795.2. Taxonomy (NCBI): domain Eukaryota; kingdom Metazoa; phylum Chordata; class Actinopteri; order Cypriniformes; family Danionidae; genus Danio; species Danio rerio. The sequence continues at coordinate 26,772,264 of NC_141024.2, read as the reverse complement.
GTTTATATGATTGTTTCATATATCAAATATATCCTACATGTCAAAATATTGCCATTTTTTACAAATATATTTACAAATATACTACCTATAATTTGTATAAGTGTCCATATGGCTGTATATAAACACACACACACACACACACACACACACACACACACACACAGTTGATAATAGTGATTTTTGCACTATTTTGACAAATTATTGACTAATATGACATTTTATATACAGTATGTGAAATCCAGATGTAATTTGCGTATGTTGACGTATGTCATGCCACATATCAGCTTTCTAAATGGGGATGTGCAGTGGGGAAAAAATTACAGTAAACCTACATGTACATTACTAGTTCAGTGTATGCACTGTCTGTACTGTTCCCTCTACACTTAATTATAAACCATAACGAAGCCTGTATCATATATTTTAAACATCAAAATTTAATGACTGTTAAAGATTGTTTATTGAAACGATGTGCATCTTGTGTGCTGGTGATCTTAGTATTCGTATGATATAAGAATTATGTGAACCAATGATTCGGTAAATGCAAGACTTCTTTAAGGAAATTAATGCAGCATGCAGAGTTTTGAACACTGGAGACTCTTTGTTAAAAGTAGTAAGTGTTTAGAGTTTTGTGTCTAGAGTTTTGAAAATTGACATCAGGGTTCAGAAATTTGTGGCGAAACAATTGAAAAAAAACTGTAATATATACGATTTTGTCATTGTACTACTAGGCTTGTGTTTTAATTATAATTTACCCTAAACTATGATCATAGTAAATGGGAAAAACTAAAGTCTTTTTAGGCTAGTTATTTAACACTTTTATTTTTTATCTTTATTTTATTATCTTCGATTGCCCTCAGGAGAGTACGATTGTTTGTGTAGTGCTTTACAAGCTTTACATCAAAATAGTAATATTACTTTAAATTCCATTAACATTTCACAATAATGCAGCTTTCTGTATTTTTGTGAATGCAGCCTTGATGAGCAAAAAAACTAATGATAATATTGATCGGAAAAGTTTGAACAGCATTGAAAGATTTATAAATAATAATAATTATTATTATTTTGTTATTATTATTATTATTATTATTAATATTACTATTATTACTATTATTGTACTAAACTTGGCTTACTGTTAAATTTTGGGATATCTCAGTTAAAATGCTCATGAGTGAACAGTCTTTTAGTCAAATTATTTTTACTTTTACGGAACTAGTTGCCTCTCGGGTATAAATACCACTTCTGCACCTATTGCTTAGGCAGTACAAACAATGAATCACATTTGGGCCACACAAGTTTTGAAGCAATTTGGGAAGTAAATGGAAGTAAAGGAATAGGTGAAAAAATGCTCTGGTTACTAAAGTAACCCTCGTTCCCCGAGGAGGGGAACGGAAATGCTATAAGTGAATTTAATCCACGTTCTTCGTTTCAGAAAGCCAATTATCTGAAAAAGTATATAACGGGCCAAAGAATGCAAAATGAGTTGGCAGCGTAAGCTTGCGCACCTGGGGCTTATTGCAATCAACTCCGCATATAAGCACAGGGAAAGCATGGCAAAAAAGAGTCTGACACTTACAGCTAAGGAACAATCATTATGGCTATGCTATATAGCATATATAACCGAGTTGTTTCCTCAATCACCAAGGGTTACCTAATACCCTTGAGGAAACCGGCTCCACTCGCAGATTGTAAAACCTTGCAAATGTATTAGGTATCGCCGATCCGCAGCTCTACAGATGTCTGTTTGAGAGGCGCTGCGTGCACGCACCCAAGAGGATGCGATGCTCCGAGTGCAGTGCGCACGCACCCCTGGGGGACACGGCTCACCCTGGCTCTGATAAGCGAGGGAGATGGCATCCACTATCCAGTAGGCCAACCTCTGTTCGATACAACACTTCCCTGCTGCCGACAGTTATAGCAGACGAAGAGCTGCTCAGAAGATCTAAGCTCTGAGTGCGGTCCAGATAAATTCGAAAAAAACGCGAACTGGACAAAGTAAAGAGAGGGCTGGGTCTGCCTCCTCCGGGGACAGCGCTTGCAGGCTTACTACATGGTCTTTAGATGGTGTGGTAGGAACCTTGGCACATATCCCGGCTGTGGTCTCAGGAAACGTGATAGTCAGCCAGCCCGAATTACAGGAACGAGTCACTGACTGAAAAATGCCTCCAGGTCCCCGACCCTCTTAATCGATATCAACGCGACCAGCAGAGCTGTCTTCAGGGACAGAAATCTTAAAGTTACTGAGTCGAGGTTCGAAGGGATCTGACGCAGGCTCGTAAGAACGAGGGCGAGATCCCAAGAGGGCATGAGAGGGGGGCGGGTTGGATTAATTCGCCTAGTGCCTCTGAGGAACAGGATGATGAGGTTATGCCTTCCCACATTGCTGCCAGCCACCGTGTCATAAGAGCGGAGATGGCAGCCACGTAGCCTTGAGTGTGGAGGGCGACAACCTGCTCTCCAGCTTCTCTTGGAGTAAAGAAAGCACAACGCTGATCTGGCAATTTTCGGGGGTCTTCTCTGCGAGAGATGCACCATTCAATCAATAGACTACACTTCAGGGCATAGGCACACTCGAGGAGGGGGCTCTAGCCCGAGTGACAGTATTAACCACTGCAATTGGTAGTCTTACTCGCGTCTAAGGACCACAAGTGGAGGTTCCAAAGATCGGGGTGAGGGTGCCAGATGGTGCCCTGTCCCTGAGAGAGTAGGTCCTCTCTCAAAGGGATCTGCCAGGAGAGGGTCGTCGCGAGGAGTAAGAGCTCTGACATCTAGGTCCGGTTGGGCCAGAAGGGCGCAACCAGCAAAACCTGTTCCTCGTCCTCCCTGACCTTGCACAGTAACTGCGCGAGCAGGCTTACTGGGGGAAACGCATATTTGCACATGCCCCGAGGCCAGCTGTGGGCCAGTGCATCCGTGCCAATTGAGCCCTCGGTCAGGGAATAGGGAAGGGAATTAGGGTCAGGGAATTACCTGGAATGTGAATAACACGCAGCCGCAGATGACTCCAGAGGAGCAGACGGCAGGCGAGCAGAGACATGCGTCGAGAGCGAATACCCCCCATGTGGTTCATATACGCCACCGCAGCCGTGGTGTCCGTCCTGACCAGCATGTGCTGCCGCTCCAGCACCGGAAAAAAACGGTGGAGAGCGAGGAACACTGCCAACAGCTCCAGACGATTGATATGCCAATGCAACAGGGTTCCTTTCTACAGGCCCGCAGCTGCATGCCGGCAGCACACAGCCCCCCAGCCCGTGCTGGAAGCATCTGTTGAAACAACAACATGACTGGACGCCTGTACTAGAGGCACTCCGGCCTGTAAGAACGAGGGGTCGTTCCATGGGCTGAGGGCGCGGCGACACAGCGCAGTAACAGTGACTCGGTGTGTGCCTGCGTGCCATGCGCGTCTGGGGACTCGATCGTGAAGCCAGTGCTTTAGTGGTCTCATATGGAGTAATCCAAGCGGCGTGACAGCAGCTGCGGATGCCATATGCCCTAGGAGCCTCTGAAATAATTTCAGTGGGACCTCTATTTTGCTGTCAATCTCTCTTCAGCATTAGCTCAGCGTGCTCTCCGGAGTGGCGCGCTGTCATTGTGACCGAGTCCAGCTCCAGCCCGAGAAAAGAGATCCTCTGCACGGGGGCGAGTTTGTTCTTTTCTCGGTTGACCTGAAGCCCCAACAGGTGGAGGTGCTGGAGCACCTTGTCTCTGTGCAGAATCAATTGCTCCAGAGAGTTGGTTAAAATCAGCCTGTCATCGAGATAATTGAGTATGCGGATACCCGCGAGCTGAAGGGGCACTAAGGCACCCTCCGCGAGCTAGGTGAAGACCCACGGAGACAGAGAGATCCCTGAAGGGGAGGACTTTGTATTGCCAAGCTCTACCTTCGAACGCAAACCACAGAAACTGACGGTGGCGAGGAAGAATGGAAACATGGAAATACTCGTCCTTCAGGTCTATTGCTGCAAACCAATCCCGAGGACGAATGCACCGGAGGATCCCCTTCTGTGTGAGCATTCCGAACAGACAGCGGTTCAAAACGTGCAGATCTAGGATTGGCCGTGACCCATCGCTCTTTTTAGGCACAATGAAGTATGGGCTGTAAAACCCGCTCTCCATCTCGACTGGAGGTACCGGCTCGATTGCATCCTTTGCCAGGAGGACAGCAATCTTCTCTCGCAAGACAGGGGCGGACAGGGGGCTGACCCTGGTGAAATACACACCCGTGAACTTGGGGGGCCGTTTCACAAACTAAATTGCATAGCCGAGTCTGATTGTGCATATGAGCCACCACAAAGGGCTGGCCCGCGCTAACCAGGCAGGCAGAGCTCTCGCTAATGGACTCATCGCTACAATCGCTGTTGTACCTGCAGTGGGGCAGCGCGGAGTGGGTGTGCTGATCTGGGAAGCCCGAGGGTCCTGCGGTAGAGCTGGAGGCGAGAGATTTGCTCTCACTTAGCACCCAAACTCCGGAGGGGAGGCTCAAGGGGTGGTAAAAAGGAGACCGTCCTTCCAGCGCTCGTGAGCAACTGGCGAAATGCGCCGAACCTGCGAGCTAGAAAGCATATCGTCCCAGACTGGCAGATTTCAGGCTGTCACATCCAGGGAAGTGAAAAAGTGCTCTTTCATTGATGTTTTCATGGTAGTGAAAAGTGCTTCTAGGAAATGGGGCCTGCCCCTCCAGCGGGAAAAGAGCAAATTCCCTCTTCTCTGTAAAACCTGTCACAGGTACTCTTCGCGGTCCTTTACTGGACTTAACGGCGCACTGAGCAGGGGGGCTGCCTGCTTTCGAGGTCCTCAACATGCCTGCTTCGCCGGAGGCGTGTGCGGGGGCGGGGAAGCTCTTGTAGTCAGGTGCCTTTTGCAAGGAGCAGCAGATATGGATGGCTCGGCGGGCGGAGTGGGGTTACGGTCCTGCCGATAGATGATATTACCCATCGCATAAGACTGCTCTCTAATCGCCTTGAATTCCTGGGTGAATTCACAGACGGTGTCGCTGAACAGGCCAGCTTGGGATATGGGGGAGTCAAGAAAGCGGACTTTGTCGACTTCGCGCATATCAGCCAAGTTTAACCAGAGTTAATCACCAGATCCACTAATGTGGACATTGTCCTACCCAACGCACAAGCAGTGGATTTAGTGGTCCAAAGAGCAAAGTCTGTTGCGGTGCGTAACAAGCTTATGTAACAAGCCTGGGTTGGACCCACCCTCATGCAGCTCGGGCAGCGCCTGCGCTTGGTAGAGCTGGTAGGTGGCCATAGCGTGGAAGGCAGTAGCAGCCTGGCCCACAGCCTTGTAAGCTCTGGCTCCGAGGGAGGCAGATAACCTACAAGCGGGAGACAAGGCGGGAGACGAGGTGGACCCTGACAAGAAGAGGCGCCAAGCGGACAAAGATTGACCACAAACGCGCACTCGACCCGAGGAATCGTCACATACCCCCTGGCCGCTCCACCAACAAGAGTGGTGAGGGCGGAGGAACACGCAGCACGGGCAGAGAAAGGTGCTCTCCAAGACTGCGTGAGCCTACTGTGCACCTCTGGGAAGAAGGGGAGGATAGGCTTCGAAGGCTTAGCCCTCTGGTCCTCTGCATAGCACCCATCTAGTCGGTCTGGGGATAAACCATCTCCAACCCCATGGCCGAAACAGCCAAGCTGGGGTGGTTCGCCTTTTTGCAAGGGCTAGCCGCAATCTTAACTGCGCAACAGTCATGGCATCGCAAGGAACAGCACCGCATTAACATGCTGGAACCCCAGACTTGCAACGCAGTGCTCATGCCCATCATCCGGGGACAGGAAACCACCGCATCCAGAAAAGCACGGTCAAAGCACCATCCTGAAAAATTTGCAACTTTATACGCACCGCTCTGGAGGACCGGACCCAAAGAACGCCAGGCAAGAAAGAACCCCAGCTCGACCGTCTGCCGCTTTGTGTACACACTCTGGACCGGGAGACTGCTCTCGTTTGCTCAAAATTCTGGATATCAGCAGGAGGAACCATCTTCGACTCTCTCAGAAGGCTGTAACAGTCTCTGAAGCGAAAAGGATAGTGCGGCCTTGCTTTCCCTGTGCTTATATGCGGAGTTGATTGCAATAAGCCACAGGTGCGCAAACTTACGCTGCCAACTCATTTGGCATTCTGTGGCCCGTTATATACTCTTTCAGACGATAGGCTTTCTGAAACAAAATCCCCATACGTGGATTAAATCCACTTATAGCATTGAAGTTCCCCATCCGAAGGGGAACTTAGTGAGCCTTCAGGAGTGAGTTGGAGAGTGGCAGTAACAAAACCTAAAAAGGACAATGTAAAATCAGTTAATTTTTTTACACTATATAAATGTTGCACACTGAAAATGACTTTACAGTAAATATTGTAAGCATACATAATTCTACTGTTCAAAACATTATTGATTCTTCACACAAACTGAGATGTTTTTTAATATATTTTGCTTTAGTGTGCCAGTTAGAAATATCCGTTAACATTGACTTTTTAAATGGTTTGTAATAGTCCAGTGAGATTTTTTACCCTTGTGATGGCTCCAGTATTTGTATAAACATAGGACAGGTCATATAGATGAATGGATAGATAGATTTTCATATGCACAGCCACAGTGATTCTGAAATCATTTGGTCTCAGCCTCAGACATCATGCCAAGCAACTTATGATGCAAAAGGCACACTTCTCTGGAAACAGTTTTGAAGATAATCAGTCGTCCTCTTATTGGTTTAAATTTACAGGATTTCTGTGAGTTGACAGCCCACCTAGAAACAAGTCTGTGCATATAAAATAGCTGCAATGTTTATATTGATGACAGTCCTCATTAATTAACATATAACTTTCTGATACATTTAGTGATTTACTGCCTGCATACTTGTCTGTTATTGTGAGAATCACTTTGTGATGATATGCATTTATTAATTTGATTTAAATGCTGGATAATTAAAAGTATCCAATATTCACTGCATAAAAGCTCATGATATCGACAAACTTGGAGGTATACTTGTATAAATCTATCTATACATATATATAATTATTAAAAAAAAAACTCTAATGGCAGTGTAAATTTTCAAATATTCTGTCATTATGGTCATAAAGATAAGAGAACGAGCATTCAAAGCAGTAACTGTTTTTTTATTTGTGGATACTCACAAAAACAACAAAACTGTGAAATGAAATGCACAGTTTGAAATACAAAATGAAAATGCTTAATCAAAATAATGAATGAATCTGACAACAAAGTCTACATGTCCAACAGATTTCCTATATGTTTTGTAGGGCTGTAACGATACACCAAACCCACGATTCGGTTCGTATCACGATTTTTGACCCACGATTCGGTTCGTATCACGATTTTTTTTTTTTTTTTCGTGTGGGCTGGGAAAAAAAGATTTTTAAAACTATTTTTTATTAAATAACATTTGAAAAATCTTTATAAACTAAACATCAAAGAACAATATTTAACTATGCAAATTATTAACAATATAAATAGCCATATATAAAATAAATAAATAGCCAAAGCTATCACTTCTGTTTTCTTTGTAACAAAATACTGTTGAAAAACCAAACAGAACTAAACTCCATTGTGTAGATGGTTCAAGCATGTTGAAAATTATTTTTCAATCAAGTTCTTTTACATAGAAAAAGTAAATTAAATAGCTACTAGGGATGCTCATTTCGTTAATTTTGCTAACCGACAACCACCGCTCATTAAATCGGTTATTAACGGTTAACTGGTCAGATTACTATTAATTTTATATTAAACAAATTGACGTATCTTATTTGTGTCTGACACATTAAATATTGCATTTTAAAATACTGATTTATTTTTATATGTTAGAATATTATTAGCGGAACAGAACAACAGAGCATTTCCACGCACCTGCAGTGTTTAGCACAGAAGAGCAGAATAATCTAAATAAAATGAATAAAATAAATAGGACTGCCCTAAATTATTTTCACTTAAATAATTAATTTATATTACAAAACGAAAATACTGACTGATTCTTTTTAATAACCGGCAAAGGCTTTTTTTCCAATCATATGTTTTTTTCTTCCATCAAATAAAATAGCAGACTTCCTCAAATTGCTCGCTTCACGGAAAATATGCATTTATTTAATGCCCCACTTTTATTATTATAATCACAAAACCTTTTACATTTTAATAGAAATCATTATTTTAAAGATTATGTCCTGATATAGCCTATGGTTTCCTCTCTCTCCCTCGCGGTTCAAGTGCGCGCGCTGCGTGATGAAAAGACAACGCGCGCATATGTAGACTTTTTGTAAACAGTTTTGTTGTTTAAATATGATATTGCATTAATCTGCGTACATGCTTTATAAGCTGTAAAATAAAAAGTAAAGCCTATTTGTTGCGTTTATTACGCAGATCCAGGTCAACATAAGTGCTGGTTAAGCATCAACAGGTCTGTATCAAACAGCAATATTCTTCTTCCATTTTGCTTCTTTAGCAAATGTGTCTGTAGGCACGGGTTACACATTATGGTCCCGCAAATTAAGTATGCCTTGCAGTTAAACAAGGGGCGAAAACGAGGCGCACCTCACCGCCTTTATGTTGACAAGGAAAAAAGAAGAGGTGCGGTCCTCTTATGAAACGACGGAATCAGCTGGGTATCGATTGTGCAAATGTGTTGCTGTCTGTGTTGTTACAATAGTAATATTTAATACTATTGTGATATTCAAGATTTGTATATTCATACAGCTCTGGATAACTTAAAACAGCGATTAGACCTTCAGAGCGGCGTTAATGAGTCCTGAAGTAAAGCGAAACGGCTATAAACTCCAGCAAGATAGAGTGATTGTATGCAGAGCCATATACCTTTATGTCTAAATAAAGTTTAACTATAGAAACTGTGTTCATCTTAACTGAAAGCTTCGTCCTGTTTCCTGACCTCACGCATCGCGCACATGTCAGCAAAGGTTCAAACAGAAATCGCACAGCACGGTTACAGAAAAGTTTGCGCTGTTACCTGACATCTGGTGAACGCCCTTCCCTCTCTGCGCAGCCACATTAACAGTGTGAGCAAATCATCGTATATGCGCTGAAAATCCGGCCGCTTTGACAGCATTGGCAATGTTTCTGGCGTTGTCGGTTGTCAAGCGGGGTTAAGTTGGTTTTGTTTTTGATATTCCTGACACATTCAGACGGTCCCTTACTAATAGCTCCGTGCGAGATCTCCCGGCTAAATATTGCGAGGGCTTAAACGGAGCAGTGCTTGTAATGTCGAACGAAAAAAAGTGTTAATTAGCTCAACTTTTGCAGGCACGCGTGACGTTATTGGAAAGGTATCACGGGGTGTGTCGCGATTCTCCCTTACCACACCGCGACACAGGATCGTAGATCTGAGTGTCGCGATTTCGATTTTATATCGTGTATCGTTACAGCCCTAATGTTTTGCTGACAGATCATTTAGAATACTGTTGCATCATTTTTGTAAATGTTTGATATTTCTGAATGTAAAATAAAAATATCTAACATTTCTGCACACATCTGTACACATTTAAACATTAATATTTTTTGTAGGCATTACAGGTGCCCGCACTATGCTCACGGCTAATCAACGTCGGCTGTCAAAAAACACATGCTGTGGGGCAAAAATGGTTTGCACTTTGGTAAAGACTGTAAACAAAAGGGGAGGACCAAGTAGGTGAGTTAGAAATGTCAAAATTGGACTAATAAGTTTTTTTTGAAAGTTTCTTTGTGTGATTTATTTTCATTTTTCAGGAGCAATGATCCCCATATTCCCACTTACCCAACCTCTGTACACTTGTACAATATGCATTGAGGCACAAGGATGTAGGGGTCACTGTAGGTACCACCATCACAAGAACTAACTCTGTAAAGATACCACCATGTCAGAGCTTGAACTGCCAGTTGCCACCAGAACTATTGCTGCCACATGCACCAGAGTTACTGTCAACAGAACCGGACACAAAGCCTCAACCACAGCCCAACCCACTCCAGCAACACTGACAGAGCCTGTGGTGCTAGAGCTGGCAGATCTGCAACTCTAAAGTTTAAACATTGCTAAATAACAGGAGTGTCAAAATATGACATAAAACTGGATAAAACAACAACAACAATATAATAATTTACAATATATTATGATACAATATTATAATGTTATTTAACGAAGTTTAAACTGTACGGTAACTTTTAGTTAAGATTGCAAAGATTTATTTTTCATTTGATGCAGATTCATTTGTGTATCTTCAAACGATTAGAAATGAATAAAGTCTGGTTTTTTTTCCCTGTTTAAAAGATAACTGAGCCTTTAATTGTCATAAAGGAATTATAAAGCTTAAATAGTCCTCACTTTAGATTAGGTCACAAAACTGTATGAAGTTAAATTACTATAGCATTTATTAACATACAAATGAACTAATAGTATATGCCTGAATAATAAGATATATAAATGTTAATTTGAATGGTTTATTAATCATTTATTTATGCATTCTGAATGATCTTCAAAAGCCACCAAGTACTGTCAAATAATTGGTTTGTTAATGATGCAATACTTAATTAAGAATTGAAAAATAAATTATTAACAAAGTATGTGTGGAGAGGTAAGCATGATCAAACACCCAATGAGGGGGAGAGCATGCTCAGAGCCCGGCGGCTAATCAGCAGGCCAATCAGAATTAATAAATAACACCTGTTTATTCTAGTGATTGAGCCGGAGAGACACCCTTCTTAAGGAGAAGAGAAGGAGCAGCCGGGAAGAGAGAGAGAACACACATATACACACACACACTGCTACATGTGTGGTGGCATTTAAAAATTAATAAAGCTATTTGCTTACCTGAATTGCCGACCCTGTCTTCTTCTTCCCTCAACAACAACGAACAATATTACAGTATGAAAATACAATCATTAATACAATCATTATAAATCAAGAATACAGCATTTGTATCTGCAGTTATAAACTGCTTACTAACATCTGTTAATGAAGAGTTAATGCTTAACAAATCATGAATTAAATCTGCTAATGCTCAATAAATAATTCATAGTGTGTAGTTATTATAAAGTGTTACCAAAATGGGTATCATTTATTTATTTATTTATTTTTCATGGGAGGCCTCTAACAATGAATATGATTGCTGTCCAACAGATTATTCTTATTTTTTGGTCAGGAAATTACATTAAAGGTTAAAAAATAAATAAATAAAATAAAAAAGGTACTGTGAGAGGAATTATATTCTGATCAATTTTAACTTGTTTTCAGTGTTAAATGAAAGCCTTATTTGAAAGGCCTGCAGAAGCATATGTTGCATTTATTAAACATCTAAACTCTGTATAGAAACAGATAAAGTTTAATATAATTGTGCTTTAGCTGATTTTCATCTGATATGCAGATTATGTGCAGTGTTGGGTAAGTTACTCTTAAAACGTAATTCATTATTGATTATTACTAATTATCATTTAAAAACAAATACAATTGTATTTTAAATATTTTTTTTTAGATCAATTTGGATTTGGATCAACAAATCCCAAAGCAAAGACAAGAAAAACTAAATCTTTTACTAAATCTTTTAATTATTTAAATATGAGTCTAACAGGACCTTTTAGTTTTATTTAACATTATATATTTCAAATTTTTTTCAAATTTGACACCATTTTTCATACAGACCATTAAGCATGTGTTATTGTTGGACACATGTAACATTCTTTAGTTAAAAGAATTGAGTTGTTTTGCTAAATATCTGAATTTTGACAACAAATTATACACATATCCAACCCACTTCTCTGAATTAATACCAGATATTGTTAGAATCAGCCATTTAATTTAACGTTTTTATACTAGACTGCGAAATATAAAGAGGTTATGTTTGCATGCAGGGCCTGTGTTAAATTAATAAAAAATGTTTTTAAATAAATAAATATTATGTTTGTGTTTTTTTGCCGGTTTTTGTACAGAGTAAAGTTTTCTTATTGTTAAGATGCTGTTGTGTGTGTGTGTGTGTTTACTACATGTATTTTAGCCACTATTTTTATTGATTAAACACAATTTTTTTCCATGAGCTGTAGATTGTTTGTACTGCGTTTCATTTCATACACGAACTTTGCTAACTTTTCGTATTTTAGGTCTTGTTTTAAAAAATAGTTTGTGTTCATTGTCATTGTCATATAGCTGGACCAATGAAATTGAGCCACAGTCGTGAGTCACAGCTGCGGGGTGGGGTTTTAGCGTAGGGGGCGTGGTTTGCACTTAACTGGTTTCGGAAAAAAATCACGCGTTCTCGTCCCGTTTCCAGGTCGCTCCGCTCTTATTGGACGTGCTGCGTGCTTGCGCTGTGATTGGTGCTTGGAGACTGCATCTTTTGAAAAGACGTTTCTGACTCTTTAAACTGTTCTGCATCTTGGGTTTCGGGTCCTCTCCGCCATTATTTCTTCACTTTCAACGAACGCTGCTGATGCTTTCGAAGGAAAGATTCACTTCTGCTGGATGTAAAGTAAGCAAGGTAACAATTTCTTAATATTTACTTTAATTTTATATTTATTCCGTTTTGGATATACTTTTCAACCAAGACGGAACGTCGAGGGGTGTCTTTTCAACAGTCATCGGACGATCAGATGTCTGCTGGGAACTTGCGACCTAATTAGAAAGATAAAATGCCAACGTTAATTGCTAACAGTGAAAGTAGTTAAGTGCCTATTCAATGTTTGTCCATTTAATGTTCACCTATTAGTTAAATGACGAGCTGCTCATGATGTGGGCCCGGTGCGATTGACTCAAGAGCTAACATTACGTTAACAGTTGCCTTAAATGAATCGACGAAAGCCATCTGTACATTATGTGTTAGAACTAAAAATAACATTGAATCAAAATCTGCTATTATATAGATTATAAACGTTGATTGATACCCGTGAAAATAGTTAGGTGCCTATCAAATGATTGTCCAGTAACATGAAACTAGTTCTAGAGTGCCACATGTAAAGTTAATTGACTCTATACAAGTTAATAGATGACATTTTAAGTTACAACTAAGAGTAATTCTGAATCAAAGTCTGCCAATGTTTAAATTAAATGTACGTTAATTGATAGTGATACCAATAAAACTAAGTGCCTTTCAAATGCAATTAAAACGTGCAGCAACATAGCCTTTAAACATTCAATATGTTACTTTGGTTAAATCACGTAAATGAAGTTTTTGTCAGTTTATTCCTGTTTATTTCCTATAAAATTGCATCCATCACTTTGACAAAAATAAATCTGTTGCTAATGAGTCTTTTAAAACAGGATATTGTAATAATGTTATGAATAGGATATCATTTTTGTATTCAATTGAATTAAAAAAAAAAAAAGCACAGTTAAACAAATATAAGTCATGTTTTGTGGAACACTAATGAACAATTTTTTCTTCTTCTGACTGTTATCTCCTTATGTTTAACATAGTCTTTCTTGTCTTTTAGGATGCAAACCAACAACATTGTAAGAGTGAAGTTTAGAGAACGGAAGATCACATTTCACTCATTTTTGGAAAGTGGTAAGATATAAAGTAACAAACTTTGACATTGTTTGCATTATTATGTTTCTTTCTAAAAAATATTTGTAATATTAATGCAGGGTGTCTGCAGATCTTTAAGTCTTAAAAAGTCTTAAATCCCATAGTGTTTAAAGTTTTAGGTAAAGACGTCAAACTATGCCCCCACATGCAAGCTAACCCACTATATAATCAGTAAATAAATCATAACCAAGTCATCATGCATCATTACCAAACCACTGTCAGCATTAGAAAAAAGTTAAATGTTACAATTTAATGTCATTTAAATAATGGTAGCTAAATGTGTTACTTAGGGTACTTTCACACCTGTGAATTGATTCAGTTGTTCCGAAACAGAAATTACAAATGTTACATTATTGCTCTTTGCTCTTGGAGCGGTTCGCTTTCACATTGCAAAGTTTCTAATCGGACCAAAAGAGCTAAAAACAAGTCACGTGCGAGTAAACTCTCCTCACATTGGTCAGTGTCAGGGTTTATTTTGCAGCGTCCCGCTCAGCTGTCAGGAGAGGTGGTGGTTTGGTGGTGATTGACAAGGTGCGCGCGCGACGTGTCTGAGGAGAGATGCGGTGGGGAGGGGTGAGAAGGGTTCGCGACGATACCTATTTGAGGACCGGGAGGGAGACGCGAGATTACCGGGAGATCATCACTCGTTTGCGGGCATCCGGAGACTCACGAAACTTCCTGCCTTACTCATAATTCTGTCTTCATATAGCCGTATGCCTATTACATATCCATAAAACACTGTGATATAACCGCGCTCGGATCGCTTTTTCACTGCAATCGATCCGCTCCAGGGTTCGTTTCAATTGAGCCGAGACCAACTCACTCAGGCGGTCTCGGAGCAATTACTTTGGTGCGAAACAGAGCGCGATTGCCCTGTTAACATATGCCAAACAAACCGCGCTAACTGGGCAAACGAGACAGGTTTCGAAACAAAAGTGTAGGTGTGAAAGCACCCTTAGTTACATTTTAAGGCATTGGTGTAGCAAAACAGAGACTACCCTAAATTCTCATGCTGCCTACCTGCAGCGCATGTGAGAGGTTGATCCGTGGCATCCACTTACTCATGCACCATTTATTTATAATACTATAAACTTAACTCCGCAGGCTGATCATCTTTAAAATCAAAAGTCATTTTTTTAAGTGTCCTAACTTGAGAATGCTGCTGCACAATGGGATGTTTCTTTATACAACTGTAAAAGTGCGCTTTAGTGATGTCAAAATGAAATCAAATGTTTTTAAGGGTCCTGCGACATCAATTTTATAGCTTAGTTTTAATAATATTGATAATAATAATAATAAATATAATAAGTTATAATATTATTATAGTGTAGACTTCTGTAGGATTTTTTTTTAGTTTACTCTAATATTCACCCTAACTGAAAAACTAATTTGATAATCACTGGCGTTTGAGTCACTACTAAAATTAATTTAACAGCAAATTACTTCTGCATTTTTCCTATTAGGCCTCAAGAGAGTTGTATTTAAAGAATTAGTTAACCAAAACATGTAATGAATTAGGCGGCTGGACCTTCATGCCATCCACTAGTCCAGTTTTCTATTGTGCCTGCGGAGCACATCACCTAATTGTTATATAACTTACTTTATCAGTAGACTATTTATTATTCATTCCTGAATCCTGATAGCACTTTAGAATAGCTATACCTTATAACTAGTTAATAGTCCAATAAAAAACTGTTAGTTAATGAGTTTTAAATAACTTGTTAAATAAAAGTTAATAGTTTATTAATTATTTATAAATGTGCCTTATAGATAACCAATAGATAACTTACAAGCTGTTAGTTAACAAGTTCTAAACAACTTGTTACAGTATTTTGATGATTGATAACTATACCTAATAAATTAGTAATAGATCATGAACAAGCTGTTTGTGAATTATTTACTAAAGACTTAAGTATCAGTTAATTGTTTATGTTATTGGGATGTTATTCTAGTTGCAACTATTCTTCATTTATTAACTGTTAGTGAATCATGTCTCAATAACATACTTAAGCTAATAACTAACACTTAACTAATATATTAACTCACACTTTACAGATCAATTGTTCATAGTCTGTTAACCATCTACTAACACCAGCGAAACTTCGTATAACAGCAAATGAAACCATTTCAAGCTACAGAAATTTTATGTGATATTTAAAATATATATACAGTTGAAGTAAGAATTATTAGCCCGCTTGTTTATTTTATCCCCAATTTCTGTTTAACGGAGACAAGATTTTTTAACACATTTCTAAAAATAATAATTTTAATAACTCATTTCTAATAACTGATTGATTTTATCTTTACCATGATGACTGTAAATAATATTTTACTAGATATTTATCAAGACACTTCTATACAGCTTAAAGAGATATTTAAAGGCTTAACTAGGTTGATTAAGTTAACTAGGCAGGCTAGGGGAATTAGGTAAG
Source organism: Danio rerio (assembly GCF_052040795.2). Classification (NCBI taxonomy): domain Eukaryota; kingdom Metazoa; phylum Chordata; class Actinopteri; order Cypriniformes; family Danionidae; genus Danio; species Danio rerio. The sequence continues at coordinate 26,756,314 of NC_141024.2, read as the reverse complement.
TTATTGTATAACAGTGGTTTGTTCTGTAGATTATCGAGAAAATATAGCTTAAAGGGGCTTATAATTTTGTCCCTAAAATGGTTCATGAAAAATTAAAAACTGCTTTTATTTTAGCCGAAATAAAACAAATAAGACTTTCTCCTGAAGAAAAAATATTATCAGACATAATGTTAAAATTTCTCTGGTAAACATCATTTGGAAAATATTTAAAAAAGAAGAAAAAAAATCGTAGGGGGCTAATAATTCTGACTTCAACTGTATGTATATATATATATATATATATATATATATATATATATATATATATATATATATATATATATATATTAGGGGTGTCACGATTCTCCAAATCCTCGATTCGATTACATTTTCGATTCTTAAGTCACGATTCGATTCGATTTTTGATTATGAATAATTAATTAATTAATAACAAATTAATTATTTGTAGTCGACCGTTTAAACTACCTGACCTGTATGGTCTTTGTTTTACCCATAAATAAATCATACAGTAAATGAATAAAGGCAATTTACACACATAATTACCACCTGTCAATCACTTTTTTCTTGTGAATAGGCAGTGATCTGTGTCGTTATTATGGCATCGGTAAAAAAAGGTGCACAACCAACAGGAACCAGCCAACAGTATCTGAGGTGTTTGCTAAAATGACTAAGTACTAGTGTGAAAGTAAAAGATTAAAGCAGTCTTAACTAGGTTAATTAGGTTAACCAGGCAGGCTAGGGTAATTAGGCAAATTATTGTATAACGATGGTTTGTTCTGGAGACAGTCTGAAAAACAATTAGCTTGAGGGGCTAATAAATTTGGCCTTAAAATGGTTCATAAAAAATTAAGAACTGCTTTTATTCTTGCCAAAATAAAACAAATAAGACTTTGTTCAGAGGAAAAAATATTATCAGACATACTATCAACATTTCCTTGCTCTGTTAAACATCATTTAGGAAATATTTTAAAAAGAAAAAAAAACAACAAAGGGGGGCTAATAATTCTGACTTCCACTGTATATATATTTACAGTAATTTTTTTAATGTTTTTAAGAAAACTTATTCAGTTCATCAAGGCTACATTTATTAAATGTAAAAAATGTTAAATTGTTAAATATTTATCAAAATTTTAAATAACTGCTTTGTTATTGTATGTAGTTTCAAAAAAAATGATTACTCCAGACATTATTGCTTTTATTACTATTACCATTAATAAATATAATAATAATTAATATTAGTGATTTCTGAAGGATCATGTTACTGGAGTAATGAAGCTGAAATTTCATCTTTAAAATCACTGAAATAAATGAATAAATTAATTGATAAAGTACTTTTGAACAGTTATTTTATAGTGCAACATTTCATAATTTGTACTTATGATGAAATAATTGCAGCCTTGGTGAGCAGAAGAAGCTTAGTTTAACATATTTAACAATCATACTGACCCCAAACTTTTGACCAGTTGTGTATATAGAATATTTTAGAAGCAAAAATGTGCACTTTAATTTTAACAACCCACAGACATCGTCACCGAATATTAAGCAGAGGTCAGACTTTCTCATATATACAGAGCCTCATTTCAATTGTCAGGTTTTGTAAAAATCGAACTATTGAATTGATCAATCTATTAAAGAAACGTTGGCTAGAATTCTGCATTATATGCTTAAATTATAGAGAGACATAGCAGATGAACCGAGACTGCATCAGATCAATGTAAATCTTTCTTTCGAGCTGTCAGTGCGGAAATGAACAAAACAACAGGCCTAATACAACATATTATATGATTAAAATATGGAAAAATTAACAGATAGTAATTTCGGTCAATTTCCCTGACGGATAAACCGAGATCAGGCTGGATAAACAGCTCTCAATAATATTTCAGCATGCTTTCACTTTCGCATTTACCGGTAAGAATGACATCTTGCCCTGCTCATCATTCTCTCTTCATATAGCCGTATATATGGCTATTACACGATCATAATACACTGTGATATAGCCTGGGTCGTTAGTTCGTTGCATTGTTTTGTTTTTTCACTACAATCGATCCACTCAGTAGGGCAGAGACCGTCTCATTCAGGCGATCTCGGACTGACTGATTTGGCGCGGATGCAAGCGCAACTGCTGGATTTATGCCAAACAAACCACGCTAACGGGGGAAACGAGACAGATTCCGAAACAAACGTCTATGTGTGAAAGCACCGTAAGATTGTATTTGCACACAATTGACAGACAGTCGCAGCACGCAGCTCTGGCTCGATCTGTCAGGCAACAAAGCAGCACTGTACACTGGCCAGAGCGTCTCGCACGCTGGCTCCGGGCTATCGGGCAGTCCTTATTGTCGAGCCCTGAAGGTTTAAGCTCAGTCAATGGGTCTCCTGCGTCTGCACAGTTTAACAAGCACTTCAACAAGTGGGTTTTTTCCCGCTTGGCAAGCTAAGCTGACGTGACATGGGGGCGTGGCAGCATCAATGATTCTATTTTTTGATTCGATAATCGAAATCGAGCATAAATTTCGATCGATTTCGATTTAAAATCCAAATCGTGACACCCTTAATATATATATATATACATACATATATATATATATATATATATATATATATATATATTCATTGGTGTTAAATTTCAGTGTGTGTTCAGTGTGTGTAAATTTTCAAAGTGTTAAAATTCTAGAGTTAGATAAAGGTAAAATAACCCTCTCGGCGTTAGAAGTTGTATTGCCTCCTTGTCGTTCAGAGGAACATGTATCTACATTTATAGAAAAGCCCTGTTTTTGAGAAACTAATCAGAGTGTCTGATCTCGCCCTACACCCTCATTCACCTGGCCCTTAAATTAGTCAATTAGTTTAGTCCACTAGACAGAGTAAATGACCACAAATAAGTGAATTCAGACACCTGCTGTTGAACACCTGCTGTTAACAAGCCCAATCACTGAAGGAATAAGAAATTGAAGAAATTAAACTAAAGACACAGCCTCACACCAAACCAACTGAATTAAAACAGAGTATTAAACAACTCAAATAACAGCATTAGCAGCTTCACTGATTAGAGTTTGACTTAATTTCTGTAAGAATGTTTGACAATGAACAGAGGTTTATATTTTTTTTATTAAAAATATTTAATTTGACCTCACCTCATGGAGATCAGAGGCTGCTTAGTCGAGTTCTTGAAGCTTTACTCTTCTATCTAAATGTTTCTCTGACTGTTATAGATGTGTTTCCAAGATGCATCAGTTATAGCAAGAAATGTTGTGAGAAACTATACTAATTATGTTAATTCAGTTAATTCATAAAAAAATAAAAACATATTTGTATTGAATCTGTATGCGATAATACTGCTGGCAGTCTGCTACTCTTCATAGAGGTTTAACAAACAATTAGGATGCAATTAATAATTAAAAGTGTCATGCATTAAACCTTCGAGCTCAAGCATCTCATAATGACACACATACATCAAGGATCAGGATTTGAACCTCAGCTGCGGTTGCTAAAAAGAAAAAAGCTGCATAGTTCATGCTGCAATGCATGCTCGGTGCCAGCATAGTACAAAGCTCCCAGCATGCATTGCACCATACATTATTCAGCTTTATGTTCTTACTATCTCGTTCTTTTCCTTTATTTTGTGTTGTTTTGGGAGGTAATATTTCAGTAGATTGTTTTGTATTGTTGTGGGTTGTTTTTTTTATTTAATTTAATTTTTTTTGTTTGTCACCATTATTGAGATTCAAAGACTAATTGTTGATGTCTGTGTGTTTTTCAGTTCTGCCATATATCAAACATTCTCGTTGTAAATGGTGGTTTTAAATCTGTTATAAAGTCATTAATTGCTGGAGTTACCATGGTTTAATTTATGTAAATTATTAATTCCTCACACTAATTAATATGATACTGAATTAGAAAACGAGCAGAAAAGGATGGCTTTGATATCATAGTAAATCTCTTCAAACGGACACTTTAATTTTCTTTTGGCTTTTCATGCTATACACTAATAATTATAGCAGCCAAAATAAAAAAAAAAACCATTTTATAGCAACCCCAACTAAAGCAGACTCTGTCCTCCATCATGGTGACTTCAAATGTACAACAGAAATTTCATAAAGAGCTTTTGTTCACATGACAGAAATAAAGTCAAAGGTCAGTAATAAGTGAAGCTCCATGATGAGTTGTTTGATATGATGAGTTGTTTTAAAGATGTTGAAAAAAAAAAATTTTTAGTGTGTAATTTGTTTTATTTTTAATCATTATTATTTTATTTAGAGTTTTATTCTCAGTTGATTTCATCTTTGGATTTGGCTGTAATTTGTTTTTCTTTCCTTCAGTGATTCTGCTTTTAACAGTCGTTCATCAATAATTCTCAATCCTCCTTCAATTAGACACTTAATTGTTTCATTAACTTCATCACTGTCTGAGTGTTCAACCCTCTGTAGCGAGGACACTAGTGAGGATTTTGCTCTGGAATTTAAGGCTGAAGTGTGTTTGAATGAAAAATACAGACTATAGAATGTATTTTTAACAGAAATGTTTTGGAAACTGAATTTACGAATGAAAAATGTTGAAAACAGCAGATTACTGGCAACCACTGCTGCCAGTATTATGACATACATTTAACAGATATTTTACACAATAAGAGTTTGCTAATTAACACTCTCTGAGTGTTAAAAATTTTAACACTTTCAGAAGTGTTATTTTAAAACTTTTATCGTGGTTCCCATATAAAAACTGAGGGAGTGTTAATTTTAACTCGGTAACACTTTACAATAAGGTTTATTAGTTAATGCATTTACTAATCATGAACAACACATGTACAGCATTTATTACTCATAATTGAACATTTACTAATGCATTATTGACATCCAAGTCCATGCTTGTTAACATTAGTTAATGCACCATGAGTTAACATGAACTAACAATGAACTACTGTATTTTCATTAACTAAAGTTAACTAATATGAACAAATACAGTGGTAAATGTATTGTTCATTGTTTGTTCATGTTAGTAAATGCATTAATTAACATTAACTAATGAACCTTATTGTAAAGTGTGACCTTTAACTCTAAGGTAGTTAAATCTACCAAATCTAAAATTTGCAGTGTGAGTTCGATAAAAAATACAGACTGTGGAATGTGTTTTTAACAGAAATATTCTGTAAACTGAATTTATGAATGTTAAAAACAGCAGATTACTGGCAACCACAGCTGCTGTTATTTTTCTGTAAAAATCAAAATAAAAAAAAAACAGCAAAGCGGTTTTTGTGTCACCATTGTGGAGGTTAGTAGCGTCTGTGTTCAAGTCCAAGATGAACTGAGAGTATTTGATGTTATGCTGCATCTTCTTTTGTTTAAAGGTAACTGTGTAGTTAGTAATGCAGTCAAAATCTGTTTGCTAATTGCAGTCACACATGAACACATTATTGCATCTAAAGACTTTACATTTTTCTGCACTAAGCAATGATTTTGTAAATTGAACATTGTATCAGTTCATGAAATATGGTTATTTTTCGTACATTTATACAGTTCTATAAAACTTCCATATTTTTCACAGTAAGATTCTGGCAACCACAGCTGCTGGTATTTTTTCGGAAATTAAACGGATATTTTACACAATAAGGGTTTTCTAATTAACACTCTCTTGGTGTTGATAATGTTAACACTTTCAAAAGTGTTATTTTTATCACTTATAGTGGTTCCCATATAAACTATGAGGAAGTGTTAATTTTAACTCCAAGGTAGTTAAATCTACTATCTAAAATTTGCAGTGTATATTTATCTTAACCTTGTTCCACTTATAGGCTTTTCTGTGTGCTGTATTTTTCCAAAGAAACTTCACAGATGATATGTTGAACATTATGTTTAAGGTATAGAAACACACGTACCGAGCCATCACATGGCAGAACAGCAGTTTACAAGAATACAAACCCATGAGGTTTGGGCACTTTTTGTGCTAAACATGAAAACAAAATAAATTATTATTTTATTATATAAAAATTATTTTATTAAAGTTCAAAAAAAGTTTTAAAGTGTTGTTAGATGGTGAAGAAACTACACTATAAACCTGAATTAGTTGACTTTACTAGATTGTTGTGCGGAAACCCGTTGCACAAAATAAATTTGTTTTAGTAGTCTTTACTAAAAATCATTAGTTTACATTACACATTTTATAGAGGATATGATTTGTAAAATGACTATTAAATTAAACATATCATATTATGTAAAAATATAAAAATATTTTATGCAATGATAATTGCTATATTTAAGAAATCTATTATAATTAAAAATAATTCCACTAAAATGTTACAATTTTAAGCACAAAGAATCAAACAACTTTTCAATTATTTTTATTTTTGTTAAATTTCTACAGGCAACGTTTCTTTCTGGCATAAGCAATCATTACTAATAGCACAATTGTGTAAATTTTGCAGTGAATCAAACAGCAATTTAATTCTTTAATGTCTCTAGCTTGGGCTTTAAGTCACTGTAGCCCAACATGAGGAGAAATTGTTGGATGAAGAGAAAAGTGTTATTTGTTAGAGCTGTGAACCTACACTAGTCTTTCGGTTACGATTATCATGCCATCGATTCAGTTCAATTCGATATATCGGTATTTTCTTCACAGCAGCAATTTTTGTATTAAAATGTATGAATATATTAATATTTATATACTATTTGTAATTCAATTTTGTCATTTAATACAAACAGTCAGATATATGAACTGTACCTTTAAATAACACCAGCATTTAGCAAATAATATAAACAAATATAATTATCCAGCTCTCACCGAAGAAACAATTAATTTTGACACCCCTATTCTTCGTCGACCTGGGGTATAGTAGTCCAAAGAGAATGCACAGCTTTTGGCAAGTCTTTGATGCCGTCCATCACAAGTTGTCACTCAATGATCATCTTAACTGAGGCTTCTTCCGCGATAAGTAGGATTTTAAGGTGATGGAATGACTGGATAATTAGTCCTACCAACAGAGAAGAACACTTACGTTTCTTATTACATAATCATCAACAATGTTAAACAAATAGCTTTGTAATGACAGAGACACAAAAGACAATATGTGAATTGGTTTTGACTAGGGATGCTCATTTCGGTTAATTTTGCTAACCGACAACCGCCGCTCATTAATCGGTTATTAACAGTTAACTGGTCAGATTACTATTAATTTTACAGTAAACAAATTGACGTGTCTATTTTGTGTCTGACACATTAAATATTGCATTCTAAAATATGATTTATTTTTATATGCTAGCATATTAATAATAGAACAATACAACAGAGCATTTTCACGCACCTGCAGTGTTTAGCAGTTAAACAAGTGGCCGACCACAGCTAACGTGCTTTTTTTCATTCCAAAAACGCGAGGCGCACCTCACTGCCTTTATGTTGACAAGGAAAAAGGAGAGAAGAAGTGTGGTCCTCTTATGAAATGACTGAATCAGCTGGGTATCGATTGTGCAAAAATGTTGCTGTCTATGTTGTTACAATTGTAATATTTAATAATATTGTGATATTCAAGATTTGTACATTCATACAGCTCTGAATAACTTAAAACAGCGATTAGACCTTCAGAGCGGCATTAATGCGTCCTGAAGTAAAGCGAAACGGCTATAAACTCCAGCAAGATAGAGTGATTATATGCAGAGTCATACTTTATCTATAAATAAAGTTTAACTATAGAAACTGTGTTCATCTTAACTAAAAGTTTCGACGTGTTTGCTGGCCTCACACATTGTGCACCTGTCAGTCAGTCAGTCAGCACGTAACTCCCAAAGGGTTAAACAGATAGCGCACAGCACTATACGGTTACAAAAAAGTTTGCGCTGTTATAATCCACTTACCTTTTAATACGTTTTGATGCGATTTTAATCCGCTATTAAAAACAACAATAACTGAATGTTTTGAATGGGTAATGTAGCCGTGGTGGGATGCATTTTAGTCCCCGCCATGGAAGAATGAATTTAGCGGAAACCATGCTCTTTAAAAGTTCTCTGTAATTGTCTTGACAACACAAACTGCTGCTCTGGGATGAGCCGCGTGCAAAAGATGCCCCTCTTACCGCAAAGGCGCATTCAATCTGCCCCTTATGCAGTAAAACTAAAAATATATAAAATAATAATTTTAATCGTTTAACTGATAGCATTAATCGATCACAAACGCACCCTTTCGGTTAAGGGTTAATTGATTATTTTGAGCATCCCTAGTTTTGACCAATTTACTTTTGCTTTAGTTACACTGTAAAAGGTTTAATTCATTTTACAATGTTAATTTAAGCATGTAATAATTGACCTTCATTCTCAATTTAACTATAAGACTTGTGCATCTTTATCTTTCCCTCAATATAAAGTCACAGAGACAATTTATCTTTAAATTGAAGTTGGACTTTTAAAACAGGGACACAAAAGTCACAGGTATCATTAAAAATAACTTAAACTGTGTTCTGAAGATAAACAATCTTGTGGGTCGAATATACAATGACATGTTAGAGAGTTTGGAAAGATGTTTATCTATTTTTAAGATTCAATGCTTTAAACTAAGTGTGTGTGACTAAGTTTCATAAAATATAAGGACCATGCATTGATGGTAAGAATGTATTTATGGTCCTTTAATATAACCTTTAAGACAATAAGTTTGAAGAAATCTGCAGGCTTGTCCTCCAGTGGAATCAAAAGCCATTTTAGGACCTAATAGCTCTTGAGTCTGTTAATAAATTAATAATTTAAATTTCAATAATTTAACTGTTAAAAAATTATGCAAATATATAATGGACATGAACCAACCTTGGTTTGCTGTAAAAGCTCTGACAACAGCTCTCCAACATTCCTTCTCTTTGATTAAAAGATCTCAATTAAACAGACTGTGTCGATCAAACATTTCGGTAAAACTTCATAATAACTATGAATCATTTATTAAGCATTAGCATCTAGTGAATTCATTATTTGTTAAGCATCAACTCTACATTAATAAACATTAGTAAGCAGTTTATTGAGTAACTGCAGCTACAAATGCTGTATTATTGACTTATAAATACATTTATAATGTGCTTAATAATTGTACTGTTAATGAGTAATTTTTCATTACTAAAGGACATATTACATTTTTTACAAACCATTTTATTTAAGAGTAGTGGGTGGTTTTATTATAAATCAGAATGAGTTAATAAATGATTAATAAACTATTGAAATCAAAGTTTATACAGTATATCTTATTATTCAGGCGTATAGTAATAGTTACTATATATGTTAATAATTAATGCTTTATAAACTCAAATTCATGCAGTTTTGTGACCTAATCTAAAGTGACGACTGTTTATGCTGTATAAATCTCTTAAACATGACAATTAAAGACTCAGTATCAAATGAACAATAATCTTTGCAATCTTATCTAAAAAGTAAAATGACTGTAAAGTTTAAACATTGCTGAATGACAGAAGTGTCAAAATACGACATCAAATTGAATAAAACAACAACAATAAAATAATTGAACAATATAATAAGATGCAATGTTTGAACTTAACAGTAATTTTATTTTAGCTAAGGATGCAAAGATTTAGTTTTCTTTTGAAGTACAGTATAATTTGTGTATCTGTTGATAATGTAACTGAGCCTTTAATTGTCATTTATAAGGGATTCATAAAGCATAAACAGTCCTCACTTTAAATTAGGTTACAACACTGGATAAAGTTGAGTTAATAATGCATTTAATAACATACAAGTTAACTATTAGTATTTTCCTGAATAATAAGATAAAAATGTTAATTTTATTAGTTTACTAATCATTTACTAAGTTATTCTGAATTATCCTAAAAACAGCCAATTACTCTTAAATTACTGGTTTGTAAATAATGCAATACCTAATGTATTAATGAAAAAATAATCATTAACAAAGTATGAAAGTACAATTATTAAGCACATTATGATTGTGATTGTAAGTCAAGAATAGAGCATTTCTAGTTTAAGTTATAAACTGCTTACTAATGTTTATTAATGTAGAGTTAATACTTTAGAGAAAATGAATTCATTATTTGCTAATCCCTAATAAATAGTTCATAGTGTGTACACTGTTAAAAATTGTCCTGTTAAAAAACAGTAAAATACTGGCAGCTGCAGTTGCCAGCAATGTACTGTTATTTTACAGTATGTTGCTGTAAAAATACATGGACTACATTGATTTACACAATACTCAAGTGAACTCATTTTGCTCACTGAAAGCAACTGCCTCAACTTGGTCAACTGCTGAATGAGTTTATGAAGTAATGTGCTATACATGCTTAGAAGTATACTTATAACGATAACTTATTTTAGTTAATTAGAAAAGTTCGGTTTAACTCTAATGTCTTATTTTTCACAACAGCACACATACATGTAAATCTGGAATCACCAGAGAGATTCTTACTGCATCAGCAACTAAACAGCCGCTATCTTTAAATAGAGAAACATGCAGAATAACATCAGCAGTTCACTGTTCATCTTTAACTCATACACTGGCTCTACTCTCCTCCACAACGGTGACAGACAGAAGAAATTAGCTTCAGGTTTTACAGTAAAATACTGTTTTTTCCTTGATTTAACAGTAATCTACTGGCAGCTGTGGTTGCCACTAATCTACTGTTTTTTTACAGTCTATTTCCGTAGTGTAAATTAACAGTATATTACTGATAAAATACATTTTTACACTGTGTTTTTACCTCTCACACCTTTAACCCTTTAAACCCCAGAGCATATACTTCAGTTTTTATTGAAGTGTCCACACTACTGAGTGTTCAAGAAACATGGAGCAAAGCTGAAGTGAATTAATTAATTAAATGACTAATTAAATGATGATTGAGGATTAACAATGAACAAATTAAGAAATACTGAAGGGAAAAAACAAGAACAGAACATACAAAACACAGCTTTAGTCACAGCTTTATAATGAAATAACCTGAAGAACAACAAATGATTAAATCATTTAAATGATCAGTGGATGATTAAACAACTCTACAAACATCATCAGCAGCTACACTTATTACTTAATACATGTATTTTTGTATAACATCTACTAAAGTTCTTCTTGAGAAAAAGTTAAAGTTTTACGTCACCATCATGGAGAACAGAGTTTGCTTGAGTTGGGCTCTTAGCCCTGTCATTTTTAACATTTATATATCTTGGCTGCTGCAATTGTTGAGAACTTTGTTTAAAAAGCTCCTTTGTTGTGGCAAACCAGCCAAAAACCTAAGTAAGATCTGGTGATGTTCATGTTGCTATTAAATGGCAGAGTCTGTTCTCATTTAGTATAATAAAATTTACTGCTCTTATTCAATGTTAAATCTATTGTTTTACATTATGTCTATATATGGCAATGATTTCTGGAAGTTTTTAAGAATATCTTGGACAATAACACTGCTCTATGGTGTAGATCGCACTCAAAGAGACCTCAATAATCGGCATATGAACCTCAATAATGGTGACAACTAACAAAATTAACAGTTTAACTCACAAACAGGCAACTGAAAGTCTAAACATAAACAACAGCAGAATCAAACACAAATAAAGAAAACTGTTAGACCATTATACAACATTTATTTATACCGCAATGCATGCTGGGATATTTGTACCGTGCCACTCCCAGCATGCATTGCAGCATGAAACATTTGAGATGTTACCATTGTTGAGATACAAGGTCAGATTCATGAGGTCTGAGTGTGTATTTGTCATAACTGAACTGTTTTTGTATGTTATTTCTTAACTGTTAAGTAATTACGGAGGTATCTTTTCTGTTTCCACTTCTCATTAATTAAATTAATACCTGCAACTAAGTATAAAATCTATTGCATGATGCCCTTCTTCCAGATTTATACCAAAACATTTATCAGAACCAATTTCAGACAAATAGATTTCTCTATTTATTGACTTTCCAACTTGATTGCTATAATACAAGCATTTTGTTAACTCTTTATTATAGTAATTGGAGAGTCTGAATTAATAAGTTCAAGGGTGAAGAGCCCAACTAAACCAGCCCCTCACTCCATTACGGTGACACAAAAAACACCTTAATTTCTGTTGGATCTCAATGAGAATAGTATGGAAGTCAAATCAGTCAGTAATAAGTGTGTGTCTGCTGTTGTTTGTGGAGTTGTTTAATGATCCTCTGCTGAGACTGAAGGTGTTTTATTTTATTTGATTTTATTTAATGTTGTAACTCAAGTCACTGTTTGTGTTTCTTGTTTATTTTCTTCAGTAATTGTAATTATTAACAGCAGGTGTTCATCAGTGTCTGAATTCACTCATTAGTGTTCATTAAAACTGTCAGGTGAACTATATTAGTTAACTAGTGTATGAAATAGTGAACAAGGACACAAAGCGTAATTTCAAACACAGACTTCAAAACATCGAATCTGAACTCTGTTAGCTCACAGTTTTCTGCAGTTGGTTACTTTCTCGAAAACAAAAATGTTACCCAGAAAGCACTGTTTTTAACAGAATATTACTGTTTTAGTGAAAAAACATTATTTTACCGTAGAATCTGACAATTTTTTAACAGCAATTTTTTACAGTGTAGTTATTAAAAAGTGTTACCAAATTCCTGCTTGAAGTTCTTTCACACTGCTGAACTCCAAGAACACCTGCAAAACAAGAGAAAAGACAAAATATTAATGTTGAGAGTTAAGACTTTCAATATGTCCTGGTTGTTAATTGACAGTAAAGTGATGACATAAAAAATACAACTATTCATAGTTATAAAGTTGAATTAGTATGTTTGACATATATGATTGTCATTGACAACATTATTAGACCATTTGTTTTCACAGGTAAAATAAGACATTTGTCATTATCAGATTTCTCTTGTGTTATATTCAACATTATATTGCCTAGAGTAGTTATACTGATACAGTAAACATTTATTTTCATGCACAAACCTTTGTGTTCGCTATGAAAGAAAAAAACATATCACATGCTTGTTTTATTAATAATAACTGTAAAATGCGATATGATCATTTAAATGATGTGTGCGCCGGCTTCACTTTAACTTCGGAGTGCAGCTTATGACTTGCGTCACTCTGAGAAAAAAACACACATATGCAAATTATTCTTTCAAGTCGGCTCTCAAACGATCGCTCTGTGCAACAAACTGAATGGTATTTACAACTTTATTACCTGTTTTTCACAGCCTATGCAGGTTCTGTTCAATAAAGAAGGCGTCATTGGCGTACACGCGCACGTTCTCGGAAGTTAACAAACAGCTCGCAGTCAGCTCACCTGTGATTTTGCGACCACGATTTCATCATTACATTTAGACAAATGCGACGCGGCCCAATGCAGCCTGGCTGTTCAGACTCGCACTGACACAAAGAGTCATGGTCTTTTAATGACAGCAGTACCTAGCAAGTAGGGATGCTCAAAATAATCGATTAACCATTAACCAAAAGGGTGCGTTTGTAACCGATTAATGCTATCAGCTAAACGATTAAAAATATTATTTTATATATTTTTTGTTCGGCTGCTTAAGGGCAGATTGAATGCGCCTTTGCGTTAAAAGGGGCATCTTTTGCACGCGGCTCATCTCAGAGCAGTAGTTTGTGTTGTCAAGACAACTACAGAGAAGTTTTGAAGAGCTTGGTTTCTGCTACATTCATTCTTCCATGGCGAGGATTAAAATGCATCCCTTCACGGCTACATTAACCTTTCAAAACATTCAGTCATTGTTGTTGTTTTCACTTAAATTAGAAATTTAGATTAAAACGAAAACACTGACTGAATCCTTTTAAAGAACCAGCATTGGCTATTTCTAATCATGTTTTTTTTTTTTTTTTTTCCAAATAAAAACAGCAAGTCAATCGCTCCACGGAAAATATGCATTAATTGCTCCACTGAAATTGTTAATCACAAATCTATGTTAACATTTTAACAGAAGTCATTATTTACTTTTAGCCTATATGCTACTATAGTATATAATAGTTTTGTTTTTTTTACATATAGTATTGCATTAGCTTAATTTGCATAGATGATTTATAGGTGCAAGGTTTTGGTGCGAATTTTTAAAATGCATCTTTTAACTTTAATTTTCCAAATGGAAAAAAAGTTGGTTTGTTGGTTGTATATGCTATATGCTTCTTTATATAGCGCATTCCCCAGCCTTATAGGCTACACACGTTCCTCTTGTTTGTTGTTATGAAACCCTGACATGTAGACAAATTCACAGCAGGTTTTTAGAATAGTTCTCTGTAAACTAGCCTACAAATTATGACTTCAATTAAAAATTATTTTTAGAATCTATTCGATTTGAATTTCATACTTGTATGTGTTCTGTTGTCCATGCAGGCTTAAATGCCATTAATTAGTTTTGTAAGTAATATTTTAAATATTTTGTAAGTTATTTCATCAGGAACAGATTATTCCATTTCATAATCAATTATCAAAGTACAACTTAATATAATTCTTATAAAAAAACTGTACTGAAATAAAAATAACTAGTTAATAGACTATTAATAAACTGTTAGTTAATAGTTTATAGATGACTTGTTAAATAATAGTTAATAGTAGGGCTGTGCAATTAATCGAAAATCCGATTTCGATTTTGGCTTTTAACGATTATGAAAAACCATTAATCGAGATAAACGATTATTTAGCTGTTAGTAAATTACTTACAAAAGACTTAAGTATCAGTTAATAGTTGATATATGTTATTGGGTCATTGTTCTAAAGTTGCATCTATTCTTCATTTATTAACTGTTAGTAAATGAAGAATAGTTGCAACTTTAGAGTAATGCCCCAATAACATACATAAGCTAATAACTAACACTTAACTAATATATTAACTCACACTTTACAGATTAGTCTTTTATAGTTTGTTAATCATCTACTAATACCAGTAAAACTTTGTAGAACAGCAAATGGATGGAACAAGTTCAAGCTACAGAAATTACAAAATAATATCGGGGAATCGTACAGAGGAGATACTAGTTGACCATCTCAGAGTTATTAAATGGCATGAGTGACTTGCCCGTAAGCATCGCAAGGGTTGTTAGGAAGGATAATCCATGACATAACTATGATTTATGGATATGTACCTCAGAAATTCTGTTTATTTAGTGTTTAGGACAAAAAGTGCCCAAACCCAAACTCTAAAAATATATAAAATAATATTTTTTAATCGTTTAACTGATACCATTAATTGGTTATAAACGCACCCTTTCAGTTAATGGTTAATCGATTATTTTGAGCATTTTTGAGTGATATTTTGAGTGATTATTCATATTAACCCTCATTTGTGTAATAAACTAACAAGTTGAGAAACAAAAAACACGTGAAAGAGAAACCATATCAGAGCCGCATATTCTTAAAGTGTTTTGAGCATCCCTAGTCGCAAACTTTGCGCCAACAGGACTTCGTAAAAGACTTCATCATCCAAGCATCCCAGAAACTTGTACAAGTGCCAAAAACTGGTATTGAGTCGTACGTTAAAACTGTGCCCCTTTCAAAATGGTGTTTTTTAAATCTTGGTGGTCCTTAATAGTTGTGTGCAACTGAGCGAGAGTTGCCATTCTTTTATATAAACTTTTCATTTCCTTGCTTTCTTTTCTGCCTTTTGTCGTTATGTTTTGTACGTTTGTTTGTTATATGTTAGACTAGTCAATAAATCATGCTATAACCACATTGGATTGTCTTTGTTTTGCTCCACAGAAAAGGTCAATTTAACGATGGAGCCTTGCTACAAGCTTTACTTGAACAAGTTTCCTAAAACTTCTAAACTATTCATCTACTTCACAAGAGGTAGGTATAATTCTCTTTCCAAATAAATAAATAATTACAGAGTCCACTCAGACAAGCGGGTGAAGTCATTGCTATATATATATTGTTAAATTAACTATAAGTTAATTCTGAGCAGAGATGTATACTAACGAAGTAGAATTACTTCACTACTGAACTTAATTACTAAAAGGCTGTATCTTTTAGGCTTGGGCGATATCCAAATTTTGATACCGTCAAACCTTCTCCCTATTTTACCCCAGTATCCGGAATTACCGTACATAATAAAAAAAGAATTATGACGTAAGGCTCAGACAGCATCACCAAACTGTTGGCTTATGCCTAAATCATTCAGAAACTGAATGCCGTATATGTGACCTTAGGTTCAGGGTCACCTGTTTGTCTTATTGGTATTAGAGATCTGTGTGGGACACACACACAGAGTGCGAGAGGGACTCTCTCTCTCTCTCTCTCTCTCTCTCTCACACACAAACACACAAACAGAAAGAGAGAGACGGGCGGCACCATTCTCTCTCTCTCTCTCTCTCTCTCTCTCTTTCTCTGTGTATGTGTGTTTCCGAATAAAGTGCACGCCCGCATCCACGTGAATTCTGTGTTTGTGTGTGTGTGTGAGAGAAAGAGAGAGAGAGCACCAAGTGACACACAGACAGCATGCTCTCTCATTTATACACACCCACACACACACTGCAGGTCACTTGGTGCGCGACTCGCAATCTTACATCACCTCTCTCTCTCCTCCACACTGTCCTGTGATGACAATCACGCATACGCATTTTTAGGCATTAAATAAATAATATTTTTTATTTAATACTTGTCTCCTATTTAAGTGCATTGTTTTTATGACAGTATAACGGTATTGAAACTGACACCGTTGCAAGTTTTAGATCCAGCTGTATACCATTTTACAGTATTACCGCCCAAGCCTAGTATCTGTAATTTACTGGAGTATTGTTTTTTTACTCCTACTTCCACTTTTACTTCAGTACATATGTTCGATGAGTTTCATACTTTTACTCCGATAGATTTTTTATGTGCTGCATCATTACTCGTTACTAGTGGTGTCAAAATTATTCATATCGGTTCAGTAAGAGATCATAACCAGTTATTACCTACTGACGTCATATATCTGCTGTGCGCGATGTCGCAGTACAATGCTATGATGAAGGAGGCGAGGGCGAGTAAAGCTCTTACTACAATGAAGGCGGCACAGCACACGAGCTGCTATTTCACTACTAGGGAGAAATGCTGTAAAAATCCACCTCTGCCTCTCTCTCTCTCTCTCTCTCTCAGGCTTCCGGTTTCCGTTTGCGTGTGAGTGTGCATGGAGAGCTAGCGTCTCTTTTTTTTTGGTACACGGTTGTGGGATTTCTGTCTTTCTATCTACACGAATGAAAAAGGTAGGACATCATTTATTGATTGTTTGTTTCTACATACGGTAGGAATTTAGTCCAGTATCGATTAAAAATCTTGCGGCAAATGGCGTCCGTAGTGACGCCGCCGCTGTCCATTGGACACGGGGTTCGGTTTATTACGGAGGCCTGGGTTACAATGGAAGGGGCTTTGCTTGCGGTAGGTGAACAGGTTGGTTATGATAACATAGCTTATGCATCCAGAATGAATAAAGCTACTGTTGCTTTTTTGAAAGAAGAGGCTTTTGTCTATACCCTGATTGAGAATGGGGTGTTCATCAACAATATATTTGTTCAAGTATCACCGCTATCGGTGCCCTCAACTAGAGTGATTATTTCAGGAGTTCCACCGTTTATTTCAAATGAATTGATTGAACAAGAACTACGTAGGTTTGGTAAACTTGCAAGTGGTTTTAAAACAGTGACTCTAGGATGTTAAGATGCTCGTTTGAAACATGTAATCTCGCTAAGAAGGCAAGTATTCATGTTTTTGGATTCTCCGACTCATTCATTTGATGTTTCTTTCAAGATTAAGCACGGAGGTGGTTATTATACGTTGTATGCCAGCTCGGGGACTATAAAGTGCTTTGAATGCGGAGATGTGGGGCATAAACAGATTTTTTGTCCTCATCGGGAACAAGTAGAGCGTGTGGAGAGATCTGAGGACAGGCATCTAACATGGATAAGGAGATGGAAGTTCACAACGCTAACAGAGAAAATGTTGATGGTGAACATTCAGTGCAGATGGCTTTAGTGGATGATAAGGTGAGCACAAAAAGTGATGAAGATAAAAGAGAGAGAAGGAATGCTAGTGATGATGCAGGTGAAATTGTGCCAGACGTGCAGGAGACTGTGATCGATAACGAAAGGAAGGATGTAGAAACAATGCCAATCGATATTCGAAATAATGCAGAGAGTGATGTGGATGAATTAGATTAGATTGAGTCAGGTGGAGAAGGGTTTGATGGGGTGGGTAGGAAGAGAGATCTTAATTCATTAGAGGAAATTGATAATTTTCTTGATGAAATTTTTGGACAATCTGTGAAGGTGTAAGACTACTTTGATGACATAAAAAAATTCATTAGGTCGGTTGCGTTTTAACAAAAAACAGTCAGTCTTGATTTGTTAGATGACAAGAAACGATTTAGATTGACAAAACATGTTACAAATCTAAACAAAGTCTCAAATTTAAACAACTCAAAGAGGCGAAAAAGCCCTTGCAAAATATAAGTGATGTCTGTCTTTAGCATGTCACATGGTTTGGTATCTTTTTGTTTCTGTCTGTTCCTTTCTCTCATAATATTTATGGGTAGTTTGAGAATTGGTTCTTTGAATATTAATGGGGGGAGGAATAAACAGAAAAGAGAAATGGTAAAGCAAATAGTTAATATTAATAAACTTGATGTAATATTTTTGCAAGAGACACAAAGTACTGTGAAAGATGAAGTTGAATGGGGTATAAATTGGGGTGGTCCAGTTTTTTTTAAGTCATGGGAGTAATGTTAGTGGAGGTGTGGCTGTACTTTTCTCTGGAAGTTTGAAAGTAAAAATTTTAAATTGTCTTACAATTATTAATGGTCGGGGTTTAATGGTTAATGCTGAAATAGAAGGTTTAAGTTATTTGTTTATTAATGTTTACTCACCTAATATTGGGACTGAAAGAGTGGATTTTTTAAAAAATATTACAGAAAGTTTAGAACAAAGTGCTTGTGATTACAGGATTTTAGGTGGAGACTGGAATTGTACTGTTGATTTTAATAACGATAGACTTGGTGAAGAGCCTCATTTACAATCCAGTAAAAGCTTAAAAAATGTTTTTTTCAGTTTGATCTAGAAGATGCATGGAGAATTAAATTTCCAAAAGACAAGCAGTATACATGGGTGAAAGTAGTGAATGGGAGGGTGAGTGCAGCTAGGCTAGACAGATTTGTGTCACAAGGGCTTAAACCTAAATTAATAGATAGCTCTTTTAGACCAGTGGGTTTCACAGATCATCATCCTATTACTGTGACTTTTCTATTAAAGCAAGAAGTTAACGGATCTCAGTGGCATTTCAATAACAAACTACTTAAAGATGATTTTTTTGATGAAAGTTTTAAGTTTTCTGGGATAAATGGAAAGAAAAAAAGAGTGTTTTTTAATCTTTAAATCAGTGGTGGGAAATTGGGAAAGCTCAAATTATAGTTTTTTGCCAACAGTATACATCTTTTTCATCAGTTATGTTGAAACAAGCTATATAATAAGTTGAATTGAAAATAATAAGAATTGAAAATAAGTTTTTAAATGATAAAGAGACTGGGCACAATTAGGGATGCACCGATATGGATTTTTTGGCCGATACCGATAACCGATAATTCTTCAGACTTGGAGGCCGATAGCCGATATGTATAGGCCGATATTTATAGATATTTCAAAATGATATATTTTTATACAGCAAACTTCATAAAAGATTGAACTGTTCTTATGAACTAAATAGTCTATACTCAAAGCAAAAAAGCTTTAACTTCAAAATTGCAAGGTGATCATAGACCTATATTCAAGATTTCACATAAATCAGCATGCAAAAAATACATTACTTCCTTTTCTTCATAGCAAATTAACATGCAACTTGACTGTTGCATAAAATTAATAAGGGTGAATAACAAAATAGGATTTAATCAACAAGCAAATTAAATATATTTAAATAAGATGAAAATAAAAGCACTAAGGACTGAAACCAGCTCAAATGTTCTTGAATAAAACGTGTTACAGTGATGTACACATATACAAATACGTCATGTCTGAAAAAGCCTTTTTAGAGGTGTTTTGACAGTTCAGAGCCACCGTACAAGCGAACAGCTAAATATATATAGTACGTTTAGAAAATGCGGCACAGATTCATCCTATTTGGCGTTTTAGATTCTTTTGAACATGTAGCTGCTGCTTGTCAATCAGACAGCGCTTCTGCGCTCGTTCTTGCTGTCAATTGTGGGGGAATTGATCGATGAAAAGTTTATGTTAAACCGCTGAGTTTTACTCAACTGTAGAGGCAGAGTTGCCATCAGAGTCAGATTTTCATACAAAACCTGCATTGAGCTTACTTTATGGCAAACACAGCTGAATATAAAGACAGAATGACAACATGACAAGCAACGCGTTGATAATAACAAATAATCAGATTACAAACAACTGTTATGTTTACACGTGTTGTAAAATGTGCGGGTCCAGCTGCAGTTTGGGTGTGTGTGTGAAGCGAAGAGGGAGAGGGAGAGAGAGAGGATCGGTTTTTGGGCAATGAGACTATTTTAGGTGACTGATATGTTGTACCACACGAAAAGTAATAAATATTTTGGACCAAGTTACATAGTTGACTTTTATAAACATTTTTGGCAATACATCGGACCTGAACTATGAGGTTTTAAGGAATTCATATGAAGAAAATATACTACCTTCGTCATGCAGAAAAGCTGTTTTGACATTGTTGCCTAAAAAAGGAGATCTAACTGAACTAAGGAATTGGAGACCTGTTGCTCTACTATGTATAGACTATAAAGTGCTTTCAAGAGCCTTATCTAATAGGTTAAAACCTTTTATAGGTTGAATTGTACATATGGACCAAACCTATTGTATCGCTGATCGGACTATAACGGACAGTTTGTTTTTAATAAGAGATGTGATGGATGTATGTAAAGAGTATAATCAAAGAGTTGGAATTTTATCATCAGATCAGAAGAAAGCCTTTGACAGAAAAGATCATGATTTTTTGTTTTCTGTTCTTAAGGCTTTCGGTTTTTTGAGAAAAGTATATAAAATGGCTGAGTCTTCCTTATAATAATGCTTCCTGTATGATTAGGATAGGAGGAGGTATTAGTCATCCTGTAACAATAAGAAGGGGAATAAGACAAGGCTGTCCTATTTCTGGACAACTTTATTCTTTATGTATTGAACCTCTTTTATGTCATTTAAGAAAGCATTTAGCTGGTTTTAGTTTAACACCTTTTAATATTGAATCACCTTTAGTTGTTTCTGCTTATGCTGACGACATTAATATATTCATCACAAGTGACAATGATATACTTGAAACTGTAAAAGTTTTAAATGTGTATGAAAAGGCTTCTTCATCAAAAGTCAATTGGGATAAAAGTGAAACTTTAATAATGGGTCAATGGAGAGAGTAAAACATTTCTAAATTACCAAGTGGTTTGAAGTGGCGGAAGTTGATTTATCTTCTAGATTAGCAGCTTTTAGATTAAAAACTGCACAAAGATTTTTATATGGAAATAGTTTGAGATGGCATGAAACCGCAAAATTGCTTTTACAGAAGGCAGGGAAGTTGGGGTATGATAAACAACTTTTTCTGCAGGCTTGG
Organism: Danio rerio; assembly: GCF_052040795.2. Lineage (NCBI taxonomy): Eukaryota > Metazoa > Chordata > Actinopteri > Cypriniformes > Danionidae > Danio > Danio rerio. Next base: position 26,734,808 of record NC_141024.2, on the reverse strand, counting down.
CAAGTTTTAAAATTGTCAAGAGATCCTAACACCTTTTTAGGAACGTGGATCTTTGAGGAGCTACTTTTTTTATAATGATTTTTTGAGTGCAAAATCTTTAAATTGTGCTAGTATTCATGTGGCATTAAGAGAGGCAGGCTGTACAAAGTTGGGCCATTTATTAAAAGCTATACAGACTTCTATTAACGCTCTGAGTCAATTGGTAAAAATACCATCAGAAAGATTAATAAAAAGAATTGTTGTAGAAGTGTATGAAGCTTTGCCAAACTTAATAAGGGATTTCATTAAGGATAATGATCTGATTAATCAGTGGGAAGATGGATGTGAATATGTTTTTCCTGGTTTAGATATATCAGAGACTGTGAAAGATTGGACTTTATCAGAAAATGATTTTCTATTTTATGGGGACGTGTATTTTGTTTCTTTTGAAGAGTTGGACAAGAAAGAAGCATACATGATATGTGTAAAAGCAATCCATAGTAAATACTTTAAGGGAATGAAGGAATCAAAATGGTATGGTCTTTTTGGTCCGGAAAATTCAGTAAAAGGAAGATGGAGATCATTGTATAAATTGCCAATTGATAAACGGGCGGGGGATCTTCAGTGGAGAATAATTCACGGGGCTATAGCAACCAATAAACATGTTGCACATATTAACTCATGAAACAAAATGTCTTTTTTGTACTCAGACCAAAACATTGATATTTTTGTTCTGTGGGTGTGATAGATTGAAAGTGTCATTCGATCTATTGGATCTTTGGGCTATGAAATGGGGAGATTGTTTTTCATTTCCTTTGTTCATTTTTGGGCAAAAATATTCTGTTAAGAAAAAACAAAAACATGTCTTGTTAAATTTTGTTTTTGGAGTGGCTAAACTTTTTAAAAGTTTTTTTGGGAATGTTAGAAGCTCGATTAAAAATTGAGTATGCATTTTACAAATTAACAAATAATTTAAAGTCTTTTCTGGATAAATGGTCTGTTGAAAGTGTCTTGTGTATTGTTGATAGTGATGTAGAGTTGGTTTTATCTTTTTAAGTTTTTAAATACTGTTAAAACATTGATGTTGTTGAAAAAGTGATAACAATTTTTTTGAATAAACGTAAGTTATCAATCAATCTCTCTCTATCTATCTCTCACTCTGGACATTTGACTCGCTGACCTGTTTGTGAGGTAACTTTTTCTGTTCTCTTGGCTGTTAAAGCAATACTTGTGAATCAAGACACAAGCGTGCCTGTGGAATATGTAATCTCCACTGTGTCTATTACGGATTACCTGTGATAACAGTGTATCATGCGCATACAGACTGTAACCGCAGCTGTTCTTCCCACCATCGGTGAACAGCGCTTTCATTTCTAAAGCCGACCGCAGCCCTTTTTGTTGAGCAGGTGAAGACAATAGCCAATCATAGGGATGTAAGACCTTGCCTGTATGCGCTCAAAAAGCAAGCGGGATGATATTTTTATTAGTTTATCAGCTATAAATGCTCGTGCTGTATTCTGTGCATGTGTTGGAGTTTTGTTTGATACTTTCAGAAAGAGTGTTTTCTTTAAGCAGGTCAAATTAAGGGTACAGTTTAAATATCTTTCTGCTGTATTAAAGAACAAAATTGTATTACAAATAATATATAAATATAAATATATTTATAGATTTTAATTGAAAAATTTTCTTGTGCAGTGAAGAAAAAATCTAATTATGTATGGAAAGCATCGTCAATGCACCGAGATATCGAATTGAACCAAATCAATGGCATGATAATCGTTACCGAACCAAACCGTGAAACCAGTGTATATTCACACCCCTACTCGTTACAAGTATAGACCTTTGTCTTGGCTGCTGCCTGAAGGGCACCATAGTGACCAGTGTCTTCCGGTAGAATGTTTTGAACTTCCACGTACAACGTTTACAACCGGTAATTTGCGATTCGAAAATGGGTTTCAATAGCGTTTTGAGTAGATGACACAGTTTTTGTGACACACAACCTTGAAAAGGTGTGTTAAAGCTGTTATAATCTGTCAGCTCTGTTATTCAAGCGCGAGAGAAAAACTGTATCGTAAGCCATGTTTCTTTTCGTTCTGCTTCGTCACGTGCCTCCAAAAAAGATATTTAAAATAAACAAAACAATATGCTATCTTGACTGCTTTCTTTATTAACTACATCACACAATACTCGTACTTTTACTTTCAGTACTTGAGTAGTAAACTTTGAAATAAACTACTTGCAATACTTGAGCACAAAAAGTGTTGATACTTCCACTTAAGTATGGTGCTTAAAGAGCACTTCAACTTCTACTCAAGTCACTTTTTTGATCGCCCACTTGTACTTTTACTTTAGTCTGAGTCTCTAGTACTTTATACATCTCTGATTCTGAGTGTTCATAATTAATAATAAGTTGTTATTATTGATCATTAGGATTCACAAACTGAGCTAATTTTGCCACGGATTATGGTGGAGAATGCGGGCGGTCATTTTAAACGTTTTCTGTGAAGCAAATTTTTTCAGTCCATTGTGATTCTATTGTGCGCACCAGAGTGACCAAAAGTGTGAGCAGCTGTCTTTCCACAGCTGGAAGGACGCACGTCTTTCAGCCATTCACTAGCACACAGATGACTACTGTAAGCGTAACTATTAAACTGCAGTTCACTGTATTTAAAATCGTTTTTGCAAAAACGCATGTCATGCAAATGATTTAAATATCATTACGCCGCTCAGAACATGCGATTTCCCTCAGTGCTAGGCGCTGCCTGTTTCTCATATTTCTAGACTATATTCTCCCATGGTTTGAAACCTAGATTAGCTACCTAACATTTGAACCTTTTTGTTCGCCGCAGAGCTAAATGATTTTAGAACTGCTGGCCGGTTTCTAACTTAATGTATTTTACCGTCTGTGAAGTGAGCCGTGTTCAGTTCATGAATGAAAGTCCTTTTTGTAAATTAAATTCGCTCCCTGAGCGCTCATTGGCTCATCACACACGTGTCTCGTGCGCTGTGCATCCTGTACTGTTTTCTACCCATTTAGAATTTTAAAATTCTTTATACCAGTTTCAATTTTCTCTTTTACTCCTTATTCCATCATAAGATGATATAAGCTTCATAAGCCACCAGATACTAAGCATATTAATAGTTTTACTTAGATTGGTTGGCCCAAATTAGTAGATTTTACTAGTACTGCCTTTGTCTTCGACTTTTATAGCCTTGAGTTTGTGTGGTTAATGGTACAGGTTGTTGTCCATTTTGCAAATCAAAAGATTGGGTTCATCTGTCTGACATAACTGACCCCTGCTGGAGGACACTTCAGATACCTTGGCCTTGTAACTCAGCTTGCAAACCGCAGTGAGGCATCAGCAACATCGTACTCCAAGTAGGATCAACCGTGTCAACTGGCATTCGGTCAATCTTGGTTAATTACCCTGTCATGATTCCACACGTGTGCTACCTGAGTGAGATTGGCAACTTCACTTTATAGGCCAGTGTTTTCCCCTAGGTTTACAGTTTTGGGGGTTGGGTGGGGGGGGGTTTCGGCATGGCGTGGTGCGACGTATCTGTTCAGACTGACACTGACACAAAGAGTGAGGGCGTTAATTTGGTTCTTTTAACGACAGCAGTAAAAAAAAAACAATTATTTGAAGTGTACAGCTGTACAAGCTAAAATTTTAAATTTATTTTTATATCTTTTTTTATCCACAAAGTGTGCAGCTTTTGTCACTGCAGTGTATCTCGGGCTTAATTACTTAGACAAAATAAAGTATACTTTTATACTTGACCTTTACTTAAGTTTGCTTCTATTTCCTAAGGGTGTATATACTGACTTAACAAGATCAGTCTTGTGCAGCCAGGGGGAGTATTGCTGCTCTGACAGCCAAGTTGGGACAAAGCTAGGGATGCTCCGATCAGGATTTTTGCAGCTGATATCGAGTACCGATTTGTTGTCATGGTGATCGGCTTATACTGATCACAGATTCTAATGCTTCAAGCTTTATAATGCATTGAGCACATCTTCCTCTAAGTATGAACCTTAAGAGAATATCTAGCCTTACCTAAGGCCCCGTTTACCGTGGCAGTTAAATGTGACCCAATTCCGATTTTTTGCTCATATGTGACACGGATCGGTTCTGTTGTATGAACGTGCAAAGACGAATAAAATGCATGCATTCGGATATTCAGAAATCGGTTTCAGGCCTCCTTCATATGTGGAAATAAATCAGATATAGATCGGACATGTGACAATGCGACTGTCATGTAAACAGGCAGATTGAATTTATTGAGGCGTTCCGTTCTGTCCATCATTAAACTTTCGACAACGTGGTGCTTCTCCACGGTTTAATGACAGAAGGAAGAGCGTGTGTGGAGATGCCGACGCGGTAAACAACATCAGAGGAAACACAGAGGAGGGAAGTGGTCAGTCGCCACAATTTGCTCCCACCAGACCTGAGATCTCTCTCGTACCCACAAATTCCTCTGAATGGTGGAGGACGTCATAAAGCATATAAACCATAAGCGCATTCTGCGATGACGGCAGCTTTGCCACCACCGCCTCAAAATCATTTTAAAGTTGGCCGAACTTTATGTTGTAACTTTTGCTTTTTGTCGCTATTAATACACGCACTGCGGGCTACACATAGAATAACTTTATTCTCTCCAACACCATTGCGCACACAGGCAAAGGCTACATCATCAACTACACACACACACACACACATCAGGGCCATACCATTACATAAATTGCGTGGGGGTAAATCTGGACTAAACCATTCACTGCTTATACTACACTTCGCATATTTCGCAGAGCTAAAAACAAGACAATTTCTTCCATCGTGGCTAGTGTGGCACAGAAGCTAGAACCCGCCTTTATGCATGCATGACATGTATAGTGTAAACGCATGAGTTGGATATGGGTCACAATTAAAACAATGTGTAAACAGACAGGCAAACAAATCAGATATAGGCAACAAATCGGAATTGGGCATCAAGACCTGACAGTGTAAACGGGGCCGGAGAGAATAAATGAAGGATGCTGCATATAATACCTTAAACACGTCTCTTACAACCATCTTATAACCAGGTGTGAACGTGTCATGGCCAGAAGCAGCTTTGCAAAAAAATAATTCATCCATTAATTTTACTCTGGCTTAGTCCCTTAGATATCAGGAGTCGCCACAGCGGAATGAACCGCCACAGAAAATAATATGACACAGATTCAAAAATTGTTATGAAAAATTACAATGCAATTTGGAAGCACTGCAGTTGACAAAAGAAGAATTCAACATGACTTAACCGAGAACAAGTTTGGAGCGTATGTTTGATGCAAAAAAATTAAAATGCACACCTATGAGTCTAAAACGTCTTTACGAAAAGGAAAGAGGTCTATAAACTACTGTTTATAGCAATGAGTGTATTACAAAAATGTATATAATTAAATATTCATGTAAAAAAAAAAAAGTTTTGTTTATCTAATAGTTCCAGGCAGCTTTTAGTGAACCTGCAATATTGCCAAAACACAACTTTCAGTTGTTATATGTGTAAAAAGGCCTTAATACATGCAGGACCATTCAAATATTTTGCTGTTCACCAACTAATGACAGCAGATCACTCAGAGATAGAGGGGATTTGCACTCGCGATATCTTTACTGCTCTATTCATTTAACCGAAGAATATAAAGTAATGCTTAGAACATTACTGTGCCTCTCGCGAACTGTTGTCTTGCTCATTTACTCTCGTCGCTATGATTTCCGAGTATTATAACTCATTTTGGGGGATCACAGGGCCGGTATAAACTTGAGGGAGATTCGCGGAGCTTCTGGGAGAGGTCTGGTTGGATGAGACGCTATATAGGGGTGACAGCGTCACAGTAGCTCAAAACACTGGAGATACAATGACCGCACTTGCAACAAAGTTTGCATCACTCGCGCAGGTCGCGCTAATAAACTAAACAGAGGTCCCATCGCATCTGTATATATTTTAGCTGGTGCGACCGAGTGCATTATGCTCCCACACATCGGCCCAATCCCATATCTACCTCTTAGCCCTTCCCCTTGCCCCTTCCCCTCGTTTTGCGCATCCACGTCAAGGGGTGGGGGTGTCCCAGTTCTCTTTAGCTTATAGGCGTAGGGCTAAGGGGAAGGAGTGATTAGCCCTTCGAACAAAGATTTTTCAGGACCACACTCCAAACCAAGAGGTACGAAAATTTCCTATAATACACCAGCCACAACGGCAGATAGTTACACCCGGAAGTAAGGAGATCCACAAATTAGTCTTTTTTTTTTTTTGTCATTATCTACAATTTTTACGACAAACAAACACATGTTTAATACATTCATAACGGCGTACGTGTTTTACGGCCTCGCTTAAAACAACCCCGCTAAAATAAAAAACGCTAAATTTGGCGATCTATAGTCCATAATCATACCTCCTGTATAGCAGTCCCACAGTATTCTGTCACTCGATGACACTCGAATACCCTGTCAGAAAAGTCTAATGGCCAGGAATGGGCCTTTTTACGGTGTCTGCTATAATGTTAATGTTGTTTTTGGTGTTATTACATAGATGAATATGGGCACTGTGTTAATTGCGCAGTATTACGATCTTATTGTCACATTAGACCGTTATGAAAACATAATATATGCCTTCAGTGATTTCCTGAAGATAAATACCAATAAGTAACTCGACTAAAATAACTACAGCAGTCGCGATCGTCTAATCTCATTTGAAGCAAGAGATCGCGATGACATTTGATGACGAGTGCAGGTGCTGTCCCAATTCTTAGGGGTAAGTTTTGAAACCCTTCCCCTTTACCCTCGGTATCAAGGGCCAGGGGGAAGGGGTAGGGGTACAAAAATAGAATTGGCATTGGGCCATCATTTGCCTTTGTTTTGGCTGCTGTAGGCTATGCATAATAAACGGAATTGCACGTGCTTCTTGGGTCCTGTCAGACGTGGCGCGCAGTCTCATTCCCATACAGCAGAGAGTGGCTGTGTAGAACTCCACTGTGGGCGATTCAGAGAGCAGAAATATGTGATCGAGCGAACGTGTAGAGACCGGAATCACATGTCGTTGTGTAACTAAGATATTACACACGGCTATTTAGCTTGTTTTTTAAAAGAAGTTGTGATCTGGTGCTATGTATAAAATACAATTACCTTGACTTCAAGGGGGACGGAGAAAGCCGTTGCGGGAGGCGGGGAGCCCCCCTAATTCAATGGTGTGGGAAACACTGTAGGCCTAGAGTGGCACCGGAATCTTCAGGCGAAACCCAATTTTGAATCGTGCCAGGTGGTCGGTGACCTCATTGAGTGTAACGTATTGTGCTAAAGTCCCATACTGTTTGAGAGTTTGCATCTGGTTGCAGTGTGTGCAAGTAACCTGATAGTAACTGCAGTGGGCGTTGGGTGAAGTCTAGCCAGATAGCTCATCATTGCGATTTTCATCTGGATGCCTTTTAACTCACCATCAAAGCTCAAGAAGCATGTAAAGCCTAGTCTGAACCTGAACCACAATAGGACTATAGCCCCTCTATAGAACCTCTGTTCTATTCTTTTTTTAATTAATTCAGTTATTTTCTTTACTTTGACCAGCTCAGAGACCACACTACTGAGAACCACCAAGGTGATCTAAATATTTGATTGAGAACCTTGCGCGTGACTAAAGCCTTGAGGCCATTATGTAGATATCAACTATTATATAGCCACCCTAGTTCAACATCACAATGTCTGGCCTACAGTGGTTTTTAAAAGGACCAACGTCTGGCCTGCACATTTCCCCTAGCTGATGACCCTGTCAGCCTAGTAATTTATATATGTTAGACTAGTCAATAAGTCCGCTATAACCACGTTGGATTGTCTTTGTTTTGCCTCACAGAAAAGGTCAATTTAACGATGGAGCCTTGCTACAAGCTTTACTTGAACAAGTTTCCTAAAACTTCTAAACTATTCATCTACTTCTCAAGAGGTAGTTATAATTTTCTTTTTAAATAAATAAATAATTACAGAGTCCGCTCAGACAAAGTCATTGTTATATTAATTTTGTTAAATTAACTATAAGTTAATTCTGAGCAGAGATGTATACTAACAAAGTAGAACTACTTCACTACTGTACTTAAGTACTAAAAGGCTGTATCTGTACTCTACGGGAGTATTGTTTTTTTTTTTTACTCCTACTTCCACTTTTACTTCAGTACATATGTTCGATGAGTTTCATACTTTTACTCCGATAGATTTTTTATGTGCTGCATCATTACTCGTTACTAGGGGGTGTCAAAATGATTCATATCGGTTCAGTAAGAGATCATAACCGGTTATTACCTACTGACGTCATTTATCTCCTATGTGCGAAGTGGCAGTACAATGTTATGACGAAGGAGGCGAGGGTGAGTTACGCTCTTACTACAATGAAGGCAGCAAAGCACACGAGCCGCTATTTCACTACTAGGGAGAAATGCTGTAAGAATCCACCTCTGCCTCTCTCTCTCTCTCTCTCTCTCTCTCTCACTTTGGACATTTGACCCGCTGACCTGTTTGTGAGGTAACTTTTTCTCTCCTCTTGGCTGTTAAAGCAATACTTGTGGATCAAGACACGAGCGTGCCTGTGGAATATGTAATCTCCACTGTGTCTATTACGGATTACCTGTGGTAACAGTGTATTTTGCGCATACAGACTGTAACCGCAGCTGTTCTTCCCACCATCGGTGAACAGCGCTTTCAATTTCTAAAGCCGACCGCAGCCCTTTTTGTTGAGCAGGTGAAGACAATAGCCAATCATAGGGATGTAAGACCTTGCCTGAATGCGCTCAAAAAGCAAGCGGGATGATATTTTTATTAGTTTATCAGCTATAAATGCTCGTGCTGTATTCTGTGCATGTGTTGGAGTTTTGTTTGATACTTTCAGAAAGAGTGTTTTCTTTAAGCAGGTCAAATTAAGGGTACAGTTTAAATATCTTTCTGCTGTATTAAAGAACAAAATTATATTACAAATAATATATAAATATAAATATATTTATAGATTTTAATGGAAAATTTTCTTGTGCTGTGAAGAAAAAATCTAATTATGTATGGAAAGCATCGTCAATGCACCGAGATATCGAATTGAACCGAATCAATGGCATGATAATCGTTACCGAACCAAACCGTGAAACCAGTGTATATTCACACCCCTACTCGTTACAAGTATAGACCTTTGTCTTGGCTGCTGCCTGAAGGGCACCATAGTGACCAGCGTCTTCCGGTAGAATGTTTTGAACTTCCACGTACAGCGTTTACAACCGGTAATTTGCGATTCGAAAATGGGTTTCAATAGCGTTTTGAGTAGATGACACAGTTTTTGTGACACACAACCTTGAAAAGGTGTGTTAAAGCTGTTATAATCTGTCAGCTCTGTTATTCAAGCGCGAGAGAAAAACTGTATCGTAAGCCATGTTTCTTTTCGTTCTGCTTCGTCACGTGCCTCCAAAAAAGATATTTAAAATAAACAAAACAATATGCTATCTTGACTGCTTTCTTTATTAACTACATTACACAATACTTGTACTTTTACTTTCAGTACTTGAGTAGTAAACTTTGAAATAAACTACTTGCAATACTTGAGCACAAAAAGTGTTGATACTTCCACTTAAGTATGGTGCTTAAAGAGCACTTCAACTTCTACTCAAGTCACTTTTTTGATCGCCCACTTGTACTTTTACTTTAGTCTGAGTCTCTAGTACTTTATACATCTCTGATTCTGAGTGTTCATAATTAATAATAAGTTGTTATTATTGATCATTAGGATTCACAAACTGAGCTTATTTTGCCACGGATTATGGTGGAGAATGCGGGCGGTCATTTTAAACGTTTTCTGTGAAGCAAATTTTTTCAGTCCATTGTGATTCTATTGTGCGCACCAGAGTGACCAAAAGTGTGAGCAGCTGTCTTTCCACAGCTGGAAGGACGCACGTCTTTCAGCCATTCACTAGCACACAGATGACTACTGTAAGCGTAACTGTTAAACTGCAGTTCACTGTATTTAAAATCGTTTTTTCAAAAACGCACGTCATGCAAATGATTTAAATATCATTGCGCCGCTCGGAACAGCGATTTCCCTCAGTGCTTCTGGGATAGTTTGGCAAACCTCCAACTCTATCTGTTAAAGGTTTTACTATTGTAACTAGAGTGAGGCTAGGCGCTGCCTGTTTCTCATATTTCTAGACTATATTCTCCCATGGTTTGAAACTTAGATTAGCTACCTAACGTTTGAACCTTTTTGTTCGCCCCGAGCTAAATGATTTTAGAACTGCTGGCCGGTTTCTAAATTAATGTATTTTACCGTCTGTGAAGTGAGCCGTGTTCAGTTCATGAATGAAAGTCCTTTTTGTAAATTAAATTCGATCCCTGAGCGCTCATTGGCTCATCACACACGTGTCTCGTGCGCTGTGCATCCTGTACTGTTTTCTACCCATTTAGAATTTTAAAATTCTTTATACCAGTTTCAATTTTCTCTTTTGCTCCTTATTCCATCATAAGATGATATAAGCTTCATAAGCCACCAGATACTAAGCATATTAATAGTTTTACTTAGAGTGGTTGGCCCAAATTAGTAGATTTTACTAGTACTGCCTTTGTCTTCGACTTTTATAGCCTTGAGTTTGTGTGGTTAATGGTACAGGTTGTTGTCCATTTTGCAAATCAAAAGATTGGGTTCATCTGTCTGACATAACTGACCCCTGCTGGAGGACACTTCAGATACCTTGGCCTTGTAACTCGGCTTGCAAACCGCAGTGAGGCATCAGCAACATCGTACTCCAAGTAGGATCTACCGTGTCAACTGGCATTCGGTCAATCTTGGTTAATTACCCTGTCATGATTCCACACGTGTGCTACCTGAGTGAGATTGGCAACCTCACTTTATAGGCCAGTGTTTTCCCCTTGGTTTACAGTTTTGGGGGTTGGGTGGGGGGGGGGGGTTCGGCATGGCGTGGTGCGACGTATCTGTTCAGACTGACACTGACACAAAGAGTGAGGGCGTTAATTTGGTTCTTTTAACGACAGCAGTAAAAAAAAAAACAATTATTTGAAGTGTACAGCTGTACAAGCTAAAATTTTAAATTTATTTTTATATCTTTTTTTATCCACAAAGTGTGCAGCTTTTGTCACTGCAGTGTATCTCGGGCTTAATTACTTAGACAAAATAAAGTATACTTTTATACTTGACCTTTACTTAAGTTTGCTTCTATTTCCTAAGGGTGTATATACTGACTTAACAAGATCAGTCTTGTGCAGCCAGGGGGAGTATTGCTGCTCTGACAGCCAAGTTGGGACAAAGCTAGGGATGCTCCGATCAGGATTTTTGCAGCTGATATCGAGTACCGATTTGTTGTCATGGTGATCGGCTTATACTGATCACCGATTCTAATGCTTCAAGCTTTATAATGCATTGAGCACATCTTCCTCTAAGTATGAACCTTAAGAGAATATCTAGCCTTACCTAAGGCCCCGTTTACAGTGGCAGTTAAATGTGACCCAATTCCGATTTTTTGCTCATATGTGACACAGATCGGATCTGTTGTATGAACGTGCAAAGACGAATAAAATGCATGCATTCGGATATTCAGAAATCGGTTTCAGGCCTCCTTCATATGTGGAAATAAATCAGATATAGATCGGACATGTGACAATGCGACTGTCATGTAAACAGGCAGATTGAATTTATTGAGGCGTTTTGTTCTGTCCATCATTAAACTTTCGACAACGTGGTGCTTCTCCACGGTTTAATGACAGAAGGAAGAGCGTGTGTGGAGATGCCGACGCGGTAAACAACATCAGAGGAAACACAGAGGAGGGAAGTGGTCAGTCGCCACAATTTGCTCCCACCAGACCCGAGATCTCTCTCGTACCCACAAATTCCTCTGAATGGTGGAGGACGTCATAAAGCATATAAACCATAAGCGCATTCTGCGATGACGGCAGCTTTGCCACCACCGCCTCAAAATCATTTTAAAGTTGGCCGAACTTTATGTTGTAACTTTTGCATTTTGTCACTATTAATACACGCACTGCGGGCTACACATAGAATAACTTTATTCTCTCCAACACCATTGCGCACACAGGCAAAGGCTACATCATCAACTACACACACACACACACATCAGGGCCATACCATTACATAAATTGCGTGGGGGTAAATCTGGACTAAACCATTCACTGCTTATACTACACTTCGCATATTTCGCAGAGCTAAAAACAAGACAATTTCTTCCATCGTGGCTAGTGTGGCACAGAAGCTAGAACCCGCCTTTATGCATGCATGACATGTATAGTGTAAACGCATGAGTTGGATATGGGTCACAATTAAAACAATGTGTAAACAGACAGGCAAACAAATCAGTTATAGGCAACAAATCGGAATTGGGCATCAAGACCTGACAGTGTAAACGGGGCCGGAGAGAATAAATGAAGGATGCTGCATATAATACCTTAAACACGTCTCTTACAACCATCTTATAACCAGGTGTGAACGTGTCATGGCCAGAAGCAGCTTTGCAAAAAAATAATTCATCCATTAATTTTACTCTGGCTTAGTCCCTTAGATATCAGGAGTCGCCACAGCGGAATGAACCGCCACAGAAAATAATATGACACAGATTCAAAAATTGTTATGAAAAATTACAATGCAATTTGGAAACACTGCAGTTGACAAAAGAAGAATTCAACATGACTCAACCGAGAACAAGTTTGGAGCGTATGTTTGATGCAAAAAAATTAAAATGCACACCTATGAGTCTAAAACGTCTTTACGAAAAGGAAAGAGGTCTATAAACTACTGTTTATAGCAATGAGTGTATTACAAAAATGTATATAATTAAATATTCATGTAAAAAAAAAAAAATCTTTATCTGATAGTTCGAGGCAGCTTTTAGTGAACCTGCAATATTGCCAAAACACAACTTTCAGTTGTTATATGTGTAAAAAGGCCTAAATACATGCAGGACCATTCAAATATTTTGCTGTTCACCAACTAATGACAGCAGATCACTCAGAGATAGAGGGGATTTGCACTCGCGATATCTTTACTGCTCTATTCATTTAACCGAAGAATATAAAGTAATGCTTAGAACATTACTGTGCCTCTCGCGATCTGTTGTCTTGCTCATTTACTCTCGTCGCTATGATTTCCGAGTATTATAACTCATTTTGGGGGATCACAGGGCCGGTATAAACTTGAGGGAGATTCGCGGAGCTTCTGGGAGAGGTCTGGTTGGATGAGACGCTATATAGGGGTGACAGCGTCACAGCAGCTCAAAACACTGGAGATACAATTACCGCACTTGCAACAAAGTTTGCATCACTCGCGCAGGTCGCGCTAATAAACTAAACAGAGGTCCCATCGCATCTGTATATATTTTAGCTGCTGCGACCGAGCGCATTACGCTCCCACACATCGGCCCAATCCCATATCTACCTCTTAGCCCTTCCCCTTGCCCCTTCCCCTCGTTTTGCGCATCCACGTCAAGGGGTGGGGGTGTCCCAGTTCTCTTTAGCTTATAGGCGTAGGGCTAAGGGGAAGGAGTGATTAGCCCTTCGAACAAAGATTTTTCAGGACCACACTCCAAACCAAGAGGTACGAAAATTTCCTATAATACACCAGCCACAACGGCAGATAGTTACACCCGGAAGTAAGGAGATCCACAAATTAGTCTTTTTTTTTTTTTTTTGTCATTATCTACAATTTTTACGACAAACAAACACATGTTTAATACATTCATAACGGCGTACGTGTTTTACGGCCTCGCTTAAAACAACCCCGCTAAAATAAAAAACGCTAAATTTGGCAATCTATAGTCCATAATCATACCTCCTGTATAGCAGTCCCACAGTATTCTGTCACTCGATGACACTCGAATACCCTGTCAGAAAAGTCTAATGGCCAGGAATGGGCCTTTTTACGGTGTCTGCTATAATGTTAATGTTGTTTTTGGTGTTATTACATAGATGAATATGGCCACTGTGTTAATTGCGCAGTATTACGATCTTATTGTCACATTAGACCGTTATGAAAACATAATATATGCCTTCAGTGATTTCCTGAAGATAAATACCAATAAGTAACTCGACTAGAATAACTACAGCAGTCGCGATCGTCTAATCTCATTTGAAGCAAGAGATCGCGATGACATTTGATGACGAGTGCAGGTGCTGTCCCAATTCTTAGGGGTAAGTTTTGAAACCCTTCCCCTTTACCCTCGGTATCAAGGGCCAGGGGGAAGGGGTAGGGGTACAAAAATAGAATTGGCATTGGGCCATCATTTGCCTTTGTTTTGGCTGCTGTAGGCTATGCAAAATAAACGGAATTGCACGTGCTTCTTGGGTCCTGTCAGACGTGGCGCGCAGTCTCATTCCCATACAGCAGAGAGTGGCTGTGTAGAACTCCACTGTGGGCGATTCAGAGAGCAGAAATATGTGATCGAGCGAACGTGTAGAGACCGGAATCACATGTCGTTGTGTAACTAAGATATTACACACGGCTATTTAGCTTGTTTTTTAAAAGAAGTTGTGATCTGGTGCTATGTATAAAATACAATTACCTTGACTTCAAGGGGGACGGAGAAAGCCGTTGGGGGAGGCGGGGAGCCCCCCTAATTCAATGGTGTGGGAAACACTGTAGGCCTAGAGTGGCACCGGAATCTTCAGGCGAAACCCAATTTTGAATCGTGCCAGGTGGTCGGTGACCTCATTGAGTGTAACGTATTGTGCTAAAGTCCCATACTGTTTGAGAGTTTGCATCTGGTTGCAGTGTGTGCAAGTAACCTGATAGTAACTGCAGTGGGCGTTGGGTGAAGTCTAGCCAGATAGCTCATCATTGCGATTTTCATCTGGATGCCTTTTAACTCACCATCAAAGCTCAAGAAGCATGTAAAGCCTAGTCTGAATCTGAACCACAATAGGACTATAGCCCCTCTATAGAACCTCTGTTCTATTCTTTTTTTAATTAATTCAGTTATTTTCTTTACTTTGACCAGCTCAGAGACCACACTACTGAGAACCACCAAGGTGATCTAAATATTTGATTGAGAACCTTGCGCGTGACAAAAGCCTTGAGGCCATTATGTAGATATCAACTATTATATAGCCACCCTAGTTCAACATCACAATGTCTGGCCTACAGTGGTTTTTAAAAGGACCAACGTCTGGCCTGCACATTTCCCCTAGCTGATGACCCTGTCAGCCTAGTAATTTATATATGTTAGACTAGTCAATAAGTCCGCTATAACCACGTTGGATTGTCTTTGTTTTGCCTCACAGAAAAGGTCAATTTAACGATGGAGCCTTGCTACAAGCTTTACTTGAACAAGTTTCCTAAAACTTCTAAACTATTCATCTACTTCTCAAGAGGTAGTTATAATTTTCTTTTTAAATAAATAAATAATTACAGAGTCCGCTCAGAAAAAGTCATTGTTATATTAATTTTGTTAAATTAACTATAAGTTAATTCTGAGCAGAGATGTATACTAACAAAGTAGAACTACTTCACTACTGTACTTAAGTACTAAAAGGCTGTATCTGTACTCTACGGGAGTATTGTTTTTTTTTTTTACTCCTACTTCCACTTTTTCTTCAGTACATATGTTCGATGAGTTTCATACTTTTACTCCGATAGATTTTTTATGTGCTGCATCATTACTCGTTACTAGGGGGTGTCAAAATGATTCATATCGGTTCAGCAAGAGATCATAACCGGTTATTACCTACTGACGTCATTTATCTCCTATGTGCGAAGTCGCAGTACAATGTTATGACGAAGGAGGCGAGGGTGAGTTACGCTCTTACTACAATGAAGGCAGCAAAGCACACGAGCCGCTATTTCACTACTAGGGAGAAATGCTGTAAGAATCCACCTCTGCCTCTCTCTCTCTCTCTCTCTCACTTTGGACATTTGACCCGCTGACCTGTTTGTGAGGTAACTTTTTCTCTCCTCTTGGCTGTTAAAGCAATACTTGTGGATCAAGACACGAGCGTGCCTGTGGAATATGTAATCTCCACTGTGTCTATTACGGATTACCTGTGGTAACAGTGTATTTTGCGCATACAGACTGTAACCGCAGCTGTTCTTCCCACCATCGGTGAACAGCGCTTTCATTTCTAAAGCCGACCGCAGCCCTTTTTGTTGAGCAGGTGAAGACAATAGCCAATCATAGGGATGTAAGACCTTGCCTGAATGCGCTCAAAAAGCAAGCGGGATGATATTTTTATTAGTTTATCAGCTATAAATGCTCGTGCTGTATTCTGTGCATGTGTTGGAGTTTTGTTTGATACTTTCAGAAAGAGTGTTTTCTTTAAGCAGGTCAAATTAAGGGTACAGTTTAAATATCTTTCTGCTGTATTAAAGAACAAAATTGTATTACAAATAATATATAAATATAAATATATTTATAGATTTTAATGGAAAATTTTCTTGTGCTGTGAAGAAAAAATCTAATTATGTATGGAAAGCATCGTCAATGCACCGAGATATCGAATTGAACCGAATCAATGGCATGATAATCGTTACCGAACCAAACCGTGAAACCAGTGTATATTCACACCCCTACTCGTTACAAGTATAGACCTTTGTCTTGGCTGCTGCCTGAAGGGCACCATAGTGACCAGCGTCTTCCGGTAGAATGTTTTGAACTTCCACGTACAGCGTTTACAACCGGTAATTTGCGATTCGAAAATGGGTTTCAATAGCGTTTTGAGTAGATGACACAGTTTTTGTGACACACAACCTTGAAAAGGTGTGTTAAAGCTGTTATAATCTGTCAGCTCTGTTATTCAAGCGCGAGAGAAAAACTGTATCGTAAGCCATGTTTCTTTTCGTTCTGCTTCGTCACGTGCCTCCAAAAAAGATATTTAAAATAAACAAAACAATATGCTATCTTGACTGCTTTCTTTATTAACTACATTACACAATACTCGTACTTTTACTTTCAGTACTTGAGTAGTAAACTTTGAAATAAACTACTTGCAATACTTGAGCACAAAAAGTGTTGATACTTCCACTTAAGTATGGTGCTTGAAGAGCACTTCAACTTCTACTCAAGTCACTTTTTTGATCGCCCACTTGTACTTTTACTTTAGTCTGAGTCTCTAGTACTTTATACATCTCTGATTCTGAGTGTTCATAATTAATAATAAGTTGTTATTATTGATCATTAGGATTCACAAACTGAGCTAATTTTGCCACGGATTATGGTGGAGAATGCGGGCGGTCATTTTAAACGTTTTCTGTGAAGCAAATTTTTTCAGTCCATTGTGATTCTATTGTGCGCACCAGAGTGACCAAAAGTGTGAGCAGCTGTCTTTCCACAGCTGGAAGGACGCACGTCTTTCAGCCATTCACTAGCACACAGATGACTACTGTAAGCGTAACTGTTAAACTGCAGTTCACTGTATTTAAAATCGTTTTTGCAAAAACGCACGTCATGCAAATGATTTAAATATCATTGCGCCGCTCGGAACAGCGATTTCCCTCAGTGCTTCTGGGATAGTTTGGCAAACCTCCAACTCTATCTGTTAAAGGTTTTACTATTGTAACTAGAGTGAGGCTAGGCGCTGCCTGTTTCTCATATTTCTAGACTATATTCTCCCATGGTTTGAAACTTAGATTAGCTACCTAACGTTTGAACCTTTTTGTTCGCCGCCGAGCTAAATGATTTTAGAACTGCTGGCCGGTTTCTAAATTAATGTATTTTACCGTCTGTGAAGTGAGCCGTGTTCAGTTCATGAATGAAAGTCCTTTTTGTACTGTTTTCTACCCATTTAGAATTTGAAAATTCTTTATACCAGTTTCAATTTTCTCTTTTACTCCTTATTCCATCATAAGATGATATAAGCTTCATAAGCCACCAGATACTAAGCATATTAATAGTTTTACTTAGATTGGTTGGCCCAAATTAGTAGATTTTACTAGTACTGCCTTTGTCTTCGACTTTTATAGCCTTGAGTTTGTGTGGTTAATGGTACAGGTTGTTGTCCATTT
Organism: Danio rerio; assembly: GCF_052040795.2. Taxonomy (NCBI): domain Eukaryota; kingdom Metazoa; phylum Chordata; class Actinopteri; order Cypriniformes; family Danionidae; genus Danio; species Danio rerio. The sequence continues at coordinate 26,716,829 of NC_141024.2, read as the reverse complement.
TGCAAATCAAAAGATTGGGTTCATCTGTCTGACATAACTGACCCCTGCTGGAGGACACTTCAGATACCTTGGCCTTGTAACTCGGCTTGCAAACCGCAGTGAGGCATCAGCAACATCGTACTCCAAGTAGGATCTACCGTGTCAACTGGCATTCGGTCAATCTTGGTTAATTACCCTGTCATGATTCCACACGTGTGCTACCTGAGTGAGATTGGCAACCTCACTTTATAGGCCAGTGTTTTCCCCTAGGTTTACAGTTTTGGGGGTTGGGTAGGGGGGGGTTTCGGCGTGGCGTGGTGCGACGTATCTGTTCAGACTGACACTGACACAAAGAGTGAGGGCGTTAATTTGGTTCTTTTAACGACAGCAGTAAAAAAAAACAATTATTTGAAGTGTACAGCTGTACAAGCTAAAATTTTAAATTTATTTTTATATCTTTTTTTATCCACAAAGTGTGCAGCTTTTGTCACTGCAGTGTATCTCGGGCTTAATTACTTAGACAAAATAAAGTATACTTTTATACTTGACCTTTACTTAAGTTTGCTTCTATTTCCTAAGGGTGTATATACTGACTTAACAAGATCAGTCTTGTGCAGCCAGGGGGAGTATTGCTGCTCTGACAGCCAAGTTGGGACAAAGCTAGGGATGCTCCGATCAGGATTTTTGCAGCTGATATCGAGTACCGATTTGTTGTCATGGTGATCGGCTTATACTGATCACCGATTCTAATGCTTCAAGCTTTATAATGCATTGAGCACATCTTCCTCTAAGTATGAACCTTAAGAGAATATCTAGCCTTACCTAAGGCCCCGTTTACAGTGGCAGTTAAATGTGACCCAATTCCGATTTTTTGCTCATATGTGACACAGATCGGATCTGTTGTATGAACGTGCAAAGACGAATAAAATGCATGCATTCGGATATTCAGAAATCGGTTTCAGGCCTCCTTCATATGTGGAAATAAATCAGATATAGATCGGACATGTGACAATGCGACTGTCATGTAAACAGGCAGATTGAATTTATTGAGGCGTTCCGTTCTGTCCATCATTAAACTTTCGACAACGTGGTGCTTCTCCACGGTTTAATGACAGAAGGAAGAGCGTGTGTGGAGATGCCGACGCGGTAAACAACATCAGAGGAAACACAGAGGAGGGAAGTGGTCAGTCGCCACAATTTGCTCCCACCAGACCCGAGATCTCTCTCGTACCCACAAATTCCTCTGAATGGTGGAGGACGTCATAAAGCATATAAACCATAAGCGCATTCTGCGATGACGGCAGCTTTGCCACCACCGCCTCAAAATCATTTTAAAGTTGGCCGAACTTTATGTTGTAACTTTTGCTTTTTGTCGCTATTAATACACGCACTGCGGGCTACACATAGAATAACTTTATTCTCTCCAACACCATTGCGCACACAGGCAAAGGCTACATCATCAACTACACACACACACACATCAGGGCCATACCATTACATAAATTGCGTGGGGGTAAATCTGGACTAAACCATTCACTGCTTATACTACACTTCGCATATTTCGCAGAGCTAAAAACAAGACAATTTCTTCCATCGTGGCTAGTGTGGCACAGAAGCTAGAACCCGCCTTTATGCATGCATGACATGTATAGTGTAAACGCATGAGTTGGATATGGGTCACAATTAAAACAATGTGTAAACAGACAGGCAAACAAATCAGATATAGGCAACAAATCGGAATTGGGCATCAAGACCTGACAGTGTAAACGGGGCCGGAGAGAATAAATGAAGGATGCTGCATATAATACCTTAAACACGTCTCTTACAACCATCTTATAACCAGGTGTGAACGTGTCATGGCCAGAAGCAGCTTTGCAAAAAAATAATTCATCCATTAATTTTACTCTGGCTTAGTCCCTTAGATATCAGGAGTCGCCACAGCGGAATGAACCGCCACAGAAAATAATATGACACAGATTCAAAAATTGTTATGAAAAATTACAATGCAATTTGGAAACACTGCAGTTGACAAAAGAAGAATTCAACATGACTCAACCGAGAACAAGTTTGGAGCGTGTGTTTGATGCAAAAAAATTAAAATGCACACCTATGAGTCTAAAACGTCTTTACGAAAAGGAAAGAGGTCTATAAACTACTGTTTATAGCAATGAGTGTATTACAAAAATGTATATAATTAAATATTCATGTAAAAAAAAAAAAATCTTTATCTGATAGTTCGAGGCAGCTTTTAGTGAACCTGCAATATTGCCAAAACACAACTTTCAGTTGTTATATGTGTAAAAAGGCCTAAATACATGCAGGACCATTCAAATATTTTGCTGTTCACCAACTAATGACAGCAGATCACTCAGAGATAGAGGGGATTTGCACTCGCGATATCTTTACTGCTCTATTCATTTAACCGAAGAATATAAAGTAATGCTTAGAACATTACTGTGCCTCTCGCGATCTGTTGTCTTGCTCATTTACTCTCGTCGCTATGATTTCCGAGTATTATAACTCATTTTGGGGGATCACAGGGCCGGTATAAACTTGAGGGAGATTCGCGGAGCTTCTGGGAGAGGTCTGGTTGGATGAGACGCTATATAGGGGTGACAGCGTCACAGCAGCTCAAAACACTGGAGATACAATTACCGCACTTGCAACAAAGTTTGCATCACTCGCGCAGGTCGCGCTAATAAACTAAACAGAGGTCCCATCGCATCTGTATATATTTTAGCTGCTGCGACCGAGCGCATTACGCTCCCACACATCGGCCCAATCCCATATCTACCTCTTAGCCCTTCCCCTTGCCCCTTCCCCTCGTTTTGCGCATCCACGTCAAGGGGTGGGGGTGTCCCAGTTCTCTTTAGCTTATAGGCGTAGGGCTAAGGGGAAGGAGTGATTAGCCCTTCGAACAAAGATTTTTCAGGACCACACTCCAAACCAAGAGGTACGAAAATTTCCTATAATACACCAGCCACAACGGCAGATAGTTACACCCGGAAGTAAGGAGATCCACAAATTAGTCTTTTTTTTTTTTTTTTGTCATTATCTACAATTTTTACGACAAACAAACACATGTTTAATACATTCATAACGGCGTACGTGTTTTACGGCCTCGCTTAAAACAACCCCGCTAAAATAAAAAACGCTAAATTTGGCAATCTATAGTCCATAATCATACCTCCTGTATAGCAGTCCCACAGTATTCTGTCACTCGATGACACTCGAATACCCTGTCAGAAAAGTCTAATGGCCAGGAATGGGCCTTTTTACGGTGTCTGCTATAATGTTAATGTTGTTTTTGGTGTTATTACATAGATGAATATGGCCACTGTGTTAATTGCGCAGTATTACGATCTTATTGTCACATTAGACCGTTATGAAAACATAATATATGCCTTCAGTGATTTCCTGAAGATAAATACCAATAAGTAACTCGACTAGAATAACTACAGCAGTCGCGATCGTCTAATCTCATTTGAAGCAAGAGATCGCGATGACATTTGATGACGAGTGCAGGTGCTGTCCCAATTCTTAGGGGTAAGTTTTGAAACCCTTCCCCTTTACCCTCGGTATCAAGGGCCAGGGGGAAGGGGTAGGGGTACAAAAATAGAATTGGCATTGGGCCATCATTTGCCTTTGTTTTGGCTGCTGTAGGCTATGCAAAATAAACGGAATTGCACGTGCTTCTTGGGTCCTGTCAGACGTGGCGCGCAGTCTCATTCCCATACAGCAGAGAGTGGCTGTGTAGAACTCCACTGTGGGCGATTCAGAGAGCAGAAATATGTGATCGAGCGAACGTGTAGAGACCGGAATCACATGTCGTTGTGTAACTAAGATATTACACACGGCTATTTAGCTTGTTTTTTAAAAGAAGTTGTGATCTGGTGCTATGTATAAAATACAATTACCTTGACTTCAAGGGGTACGGAGAAAGCCGTTGGGGGAGGCGGGGAGCCCCCCTAATTCAATGGTGTGGGAAACACTGTAGGCCTAGAGTGGCACCGGAATCTTCAGGCGAAACCCAATTTTGAATCGTGCCAGGTGGTCGGTGACCTCATTGAGTGTAACGTATTGTGCTAAAGTCCCATACTGTTTGAGAGTTTGCATCTGGTTGCAGTGTGTGCAAGTAACCTGATAGTAACTGCAGTGGGCGTTGGGTGAAGTCTAGCCAGATAGCTCATCATTGCGATTTTCATCTGGATGCCTTTTAACTCACCATCAAAGCTCAAGAAGCATGTAAAGCCTAGTCTGAACCTGAACCACAATAGGACTATAGCCCCTCTATAGAACCTCTGTTCTATTCTTTTTTTAATTAATTCAGTTATTTTCTTTACTTTGACCAGCTCAGAGACCACACTACTGAGAACCACCAAGGTGATCTAAATATTTGATTGAGAACCTTGCGCGTGACTAAAGCCTTGAGGCCATTATGTAGATATCAACTATTATATAGCCACCCTAGTTCAACATCACAATGTCTGGCCTACAGTGGTTTTTAAAAGGACCAACGTCTGGCCTGCACATTTCCCCTAGCTGATGACCCTGTCAGCCTAGTAATTTATATATGTTAGACTAGTCAATAAGTCCGCTATAACCACGTTGGATTGTCTTTGTTTTGCCTCACAGAAAAGGTCAATTTAACGATGGAGCCTTGCTACAAGCTTTACTTGAACAAGTTTCCTAAAACTTCTAAACTATTCATCTACTTCTCAAGAGGTAGTTATAATTTTCTTTTTAAATAAATAAATAATTACAGAGTCCGCTCAGAAAAAGTCATTGTTATATTAATTTTGTTAAATTAACTATAAGTTAATTCTGAGCAGAGATGTATACTAACAAAGTAGAACTACATCACTACTGTACTTAAGTACTAAAAGGCTGTATCTGTACTCTACGGGAGTATTGTTTTTTTTTTTTACTCCTACTTCCACTTTTTCTTCAGTACATATGTTTGATGAGTTTCATACTTTTACTCCGATAGATTTTTTATGTGCTGCATCATTACTCGTTACTAGGGGGTGTCAAAATGATTCATATCGGTTCAGCAAGAGATCATAACCGGTTATTACCTACTGACGTCATTTATCTCCTATGTGCGAAGTCGCAGTACAATGTTATGACGAAGGAGGCGAGGGTGAGTTACGCTCTTACTACAATGAAGGCAGCAAAGCACACGAGCCGCTATTTCACTACTAGGGAGAAATGCTGTAAGAATCCACCTCTGCCTCTCTCTCTCTCTCTCTCTCACTTTGGACATTTGACCCGCTGACCTGTTTGTGAGGTAACTTTTTCTCTCCTCTTGGCTGTTAAAGCAATACTTGTGGATCAAGACACGAGTGTGCCTGTGGAATATGTAATCTCCACTGTGTCTATTACGGATTACCTGTGGTAACAGTGTATTTTGCGCATACAGACTGTAACCGCAGCTGTTCTTCCCACCATCGGTGAACAGCGCTTTCAATTTCTAAAGCCGACCGCAGCCCTTTTTGTTGAGCAGGTGAAGACAATAGCCAATCATAGGGATGTAAGACCTTGCCTGAATGCGCTCAAAAAGCAAGCGGGATGATATTTTTATTAGTTTATCAGCTATAAATGCTCGTGCTGTATTCTGTGCATGTGTTGGAGTTTTGTTTGATACTTTCAGAAAGAGTGTTTTCTTTAAGCAGGTCAATTTAAGGGTACAGTTTAAATATCTTTCTGCTGTATTAAAGAACAAAATTGTATTACAAATAATATATAAATATAAATATATTTATAGATTTTAATGGAAAATTTTCTTGTGCTGTGAAGAAAAAATCTAATTATGTATGGAAAGCATCGTCAATGCACCGAGATATCGAATTGAACCGAATCAATGGCATGATAATCGTTACCGAACCAAACCGTGAAACCAGTGTATATTCACACCCCTACTCGTTACAAGTATAGACCTTTGTCTTGGCTGCTGCCTGAAGGGCACCATAGTGACCAGCGTCTTCCGGTAGAATGTTTTGAACTTCCACGTACAGCGTTTACAACCGGTAATTTGCGATTCGAAAATGGGTTTCAATAGCGTTTTGAGTAGATGACACAGTTTTTGTGACACACAACCTTGAAAAGGTGTGTTAAAGCTGTTATAATCTGTCAGCTCTGTTATTCAAGCGCGAGAGAAAAACTGTATCGTAAGCCATGTTTCTTTTCGTTCTGCTTCGTCACGTGCCTCCAAAAAAGATATTTAAAATAAACAAAACAATATGCTATCTTGACTGCTTTCTTTATTAACTACATTACACAATACTCGTACTTTTACTTTCAGTACTTGAGTAGTAAACTTTGAAATAAACTACTTGCAATACTTGAGCACAAAAAGTGTTGATACTTCCACTTAAGTATGGTGCTTGAAGAGCACTTCAACTTCTACTCAAGTCACTTTTTTGATCGCCCACTTGTACTTTTACTTTAGTCTGAGTCTCTAGTACTTTATACATCTCTGATTCTGAGTGTTCATAATTAATAATAAGTTGTTATTATTGATCATTAGGATTCACAAACTGAGCTAATTTTGCCACGGATTATGGTGGAGAATGCGGGCGGTCATTTTAAACGTTTTCTGTGAAGCAAATTTTTTCAGTCCATTGTGATTCTATTGTGCGCACCAGAGTGACCAAAAGTGTGAGCAGCTGTCTTTCCACAGCTGGAAGGACGCACGTCTTTCAGCCATTCACTAGCACACAGATGACTACTGTAAGCGTAACTGTTAAACTGCAGTTCACTGTATTTAAAATCGTTTTTGCAAAAACGCACGTCATGCAAATGATTTAAATATCATTGCGCCGCTCGGAACAGCGATTTCCCTCAGTGCTTCTGGGATAGTTTGGCAAACCTCCAACTCTATCTGTTAAAGGTTTTACTATTGTAACTAGAGTGAGGCTAGGCGCTGCCTGTTTCTCATATTTCTAGACTATATTCTCCCATGGTTTGAAACTTAGATTAGCTACCTAACGTTTGAACCTTTTTGTTCGCCGCCGAGCTAAATGATTTTAGAACTGCTGGCCGGTTTCTAAATTAATGTATTTTACCGTCTGTGAAGTGAGCCGTGTTCAGTTCATGAATGAAAGTCCTTTTTGTACTGTTTTCTACCCATTTAGAATTTTAAAATTCTTTATACCAGTTTCAATTTTCTCTTTTACTCCTTATTCCATCATAAGATGATATAAGCTTCATAAGCCACCAGATACTAAGCATATTAATAGTTTTACTTAGATTGGTTGGCCCAAATTAGTAGATTTTACTAGTACTGCCTTTGTCTTCGACTTTTATAGCCTTGAGTTTGTGTGGTTAATGGTACAGGTTGTTGTCCATTTTGCAAATCAAAAGATTGGGTTCATCTGTCTGACATAACTGACCCCTGCTGGAGGACACTTCAGATACCTTGGCCTTGTAACTCGGCTTGCAAACCGCAGTGAGGCATCAGCAACATCGTACTCCAAGTAGGATCTACCGTGTCAACTGGCATTCGGTCAATCTTGGTTAATTACCCTGTCATGATTCCACACGTGTGCTACCTGAGTGAGATTGGCAACCTCACTTTATAGGCCAGTGTTTTCCCCTAGGTTTACAGTTTTGGGGGTTGGGTAGGGGGGGGTTTCGGCGTGGCGTGGTGCGACGTATCTGTTCAGACTGACACTGACACAAAGAGTGAGGGCGTTAATTTGGTTCTTTTAACGACAGCAGTAAAAAAAAACAATTATTTGAAGTGTACAGCTGTACAAGCTAAAATTTTAAATTTATTTTTATATCTTTTTTTATCCACAAAGTGTGCAGCTTTTGTCACTGCAGTGTATCTCGGGCTTAATTACTTAGACAAAATAAAGTATACTTTTATACTTGACCTTTACTTAAGTTTGCTTCTATTTCCTAAGGGTGTATATACTGACTTAACAAGATCAGTCTTGTGCAGCCAGGGGGAGTATTGCTGCTCTGACAGCCAAGTTGGGACAAAGCTAGGGATGCTCCGATCAGGATTTTTGCAGCTGATATCGAGTACCGATTTGTTGTCATGGTGATCGGCTTATACTGATCACCGATTCTAATGCTTCAAGCTTTATAATGCATTGAGCACATCTTCCTCTAAGTATGAACCTTAAGAGAATATCTAGCCTTACCTAAGGACCCATTTACAGTGGCAGTTAAATGTGACCCAATTCCGATTTTTTGCTCATATGTGACACAGATCGGATCTGTTGTATGAACGTGCAAAGACGAATAAAATGCATGCATTCGGATATTCAGAAATCGGTTTCAGGCCTCCTTCATATGTGGAAATAAATCAGATATAGATCGGACATGTGACAATGCGACTGTCATGTAAACAGGCAGATTGAATTTATTGAGGCGTTCCGTTCTGTCCATCATTAAACTTTCGACAACGTGGTGCTTCTCCACGGTTTAATGACAGAAGGAAGAGCGTGTGTGGAGATGCCGACGCGGTAAACAACATCAGAGGAAACACAGAGGAGGGAAGTGGTCAGTCGCCACAATTTGCTCCCACCAGACCCGAGATCTCTCTCGTACCCAAAAATTCCTCTGAATGGTGGAGGACGTCATAAAGCATATAAACCATAAGCGCATTCTGCGATGACGGCAGCTTTGCCACCACCGCCTCAAAATCATTTTAAAGTTGGCCGAACTTTATGTTGTAACTTTTGCTTTTTGTCGCTATTAATACACGCACTGCGGGCTACACATAGAATAACTTTATTCTCTCCAACACCATTGCGCACACAGGCAAAGGCTACATCATCAACTACACACACACACACATCAGGGCCATACCATTACATAAATTGCGTGGGGGTAAATCTGGACTAAACCATTCACTGCTTATACTACACTTCGCATATTTCGCAGAGCTAAAAACAAGACAATTTCTTCCATCGTGGCTAGTGTGGCACAGAAGCTAGAACCCGCCTTTATGCATGCATGACATGTATAGTGTAAACGCATGAGTTGGATATGGGTCACAATTAAAACAATGTGTAAACAGACAGGCAAACAAATCAGATATAGGCAACAAATCGGAATTGGGCATCAAGACCTGACAGTGTAAACGGGGCCGGAGAGAATAAATGAAGGATGCTGCATATAATACCTTAAACACGTCTCTTACAACCATCTTATAACCAGGTGTGAACGTGTCATGGCCAGAAGCAGCTTTGCAAAAAAATAATTCATCCATTAATTTTACTCTGGCTTAGTCCCTTAGATATCAGGAGTCGCCACAGCGGAATGAACCGCCACAGAAAATAATATGACACAGATTCAAAAATTGTTATGAAAAATTACAATGCAATTTGGAAACACTGCAGTTGACAAAAGAAGAATTCAACATGACTCAACCGAGAACAAGTTTGGAGCGTGTGTTTGATGCAAAAAAATTAAAATGCACACCTATGAGTCTAAAACGTCTTTACGAAAAGGAAAGAGGTCTATAAACTACTGTTTATAGCAATGAGTGTATTACAAAAATGTATATAATTAAATATTCATGTAAAAAAAAAAAAATCTTTATCTGATAGTTCGAGGCAGCTTTTAGTGAACCTGCAATATTGCCAAAACACAACTTTCAGTTGTTATATGTGTAAAAAGGCCTAAATACATGCAGGACCATTCAAATATTTTGCTGTTCACCAACTAATGACAGCAGATCACTCAGAGATAGAGGGGATTTGCACTCGCGATATCTTTACTGCTCTATTCATTTAACCGAAGAATATAAAGTAATGCTTAGAACATTACTGTGCCTCTCGCGATCTGTTGTCTTGCTCATTTACTCTCGTCGCTATGATTTCCGAGTATTATAACTCATTTTGGGGGATCACAGGGCCGGTATAAACTTGAGGGAGATTCGCGGAGCTTCTGGGAGAGGTCTGGTTGGATGAGACGCTATATAGGGGTGACAGCGTCACAGCAGCTCAAAACACTGGAGATACAATTACCGCACTTGCAACAAAGTTTGCATCACTCGCGCAGGTCGCGCTAATAAACTAAACAGAGGTCCCATCGCATCTGTATATATTTTAGCTGCTGCGACCGAGCGCATTACGCTCCCACACATCGGCCCAATCCCATATCTACCTCTTAGCCCTTCCCCTTGCCCCTTCCCCTCGTTTTGCGCATCCACGTCAAGGGGTGGGGGTGTCCCAGTTCTCTTTAGCTTATAGGCGTAGGGCTAAGGGGAAGGAGTGATTAGCCCTTCGAACAAAGATTTTTCAGGACCACACTCCAAACCAAGAGGTACGAAAATTTCCTATAATACACCAGCCACAACGGCAGATAGTTACACCCGGAAGTAAGGAGATCCACAAATTAGTCTTTTTTTTTTTTTTTTTGTCATTATCTACAATTTTTACGACAAACAAACACATGTTTAATACATTCATAACGGCGTACGTGTTTTACGGCCTCGCTTAAAACAACCCCGCTAAAATAAAAAACGCTAAATTTGGCAATCTATAGTCCATAATCATACCTCCTGTATAGCAGTCCCACAGTATTCTGTCACTCGATGACACTCGAATACCCTGTCAGAAAAGTCTAATGGCCAGGAATGGGCCTTTTTACGGTGTCTGCTATAATGTTAATGTTGTTTTTGGTGTTATTACATAGATGAATATGGCCACTGTGTTAATTGCGCAGTATTACGATCTTATTGTCACATTAGACCGTTATGAAAACATAATATATGCCTTCAGTGATTTCCTGAAGATAAATACCAATAAGTAACTCGACTAGAATAACTACAGCAGTCGCCATCGTCTAATCTCATTTGAAGCAAGAGATCGCGATGACATTTGATGACGAGTGCAGGTGCTGTCCCAATTCTTAGGGGTAAGTTTTGAAACCCTTCCCCTTTACCCTCGGTATCAAGGGCCAGGGGGAAGGGGTAGGGGTACAAAAATAGAATTGGCATTGGGCCATCATTTGCCTTTGTTTTGGCTGCTGTAGGCTATGCAAAATAAACGGAATTGCACGTGCTTCTTGGGTCCTGTCAGACGTGGCGCGCAGTCTCATTCCCATACAGCAGAGAGTGGCTGTGTAGAACTCCACTGTGGGCGATTCAGAGAGCAGAAATATGTGATCGAGCGAACGTGTAGAGACCGGAATCACATGTCGTTGTGTAACTAAGATATTACACACGGCTATTTAGCTTGTTTTTTAAAAGAAGTTGTGATCTGGTGCTATGTATAAAATACAATTACCTTGACTTCAAGGGGGACGGAGAAAGCCGTTGGGGGAGGCGGGGAGCCCCCCTAATTCAATGGTGTGGGAAACACTGTAGGCCTAGAGTGGCACCGGAATCTTCAGGCGAAACCCAATTTTGAATCGTGCCAGGTGGTCGGTGACCTCATTGAGTGTAACGTATTGTGCTAAAGTCCCATACTGTTTGAGAGTTTGCATCTGGTTGCAGTGTGTGCAAGTAACCTGATAGTAACTGCAGTGGGCGTTGGGTGAAGTCTAGCCAGATAGCTCATCATTGCGATTTTCATCTGGATGCCTTTTAACTCACCATCAAAGCTCAAGAAGCATGTAAAGCCTAGTCTGAACCTGAACCACAATAGGACTATAGCCCCTCTATAGAACCTCTGTTCTATTCTTTTTTTAATTAATTCAGTTATTTTCTTTACTTTGACCAGCTCAGAGACCACACTACTGAGAACCACCAAGGTGATCTAAATATTTGATTGAGAACCTTGCGCGTGACTAAAGCCTTGAGGCCATTATGTAGATATCAACTATTATATAGCCACCCTAGTTCAACATCACAATGTCTGGCCTACAGTGGTTTTTAAAAGGACCAACGTCTGGCCTGCACATTTCCTCTAGCTGATGACCCTGTCAGCCTAGTAATTTATATATGTTAGACTAGTCAATAAGTCCGCTATAACCACGTTGGATTGTCTTTGTTTTGCCTCACAGAAAAGGTCAATTTAACGATGGAGCCTTGCTACAAGCTTTACTTGAACAAGTTTCCTAAAACTTCTAAACTATTCATCTACTTCTCAAGAGGTAGTTATAATTTTCTTTTTAAATAAATAAATAATTACAGAGTCCGCTCAGACAAAGTCATTGTTATATTAATTTTGTTAAATTAACTATAAGTTAATTCTGAGCAGAGATGTATACTAACAAAGTAGAACTACTTCACTACTGTACTTAAGTACTAAAAGGCTGTATCTGTACTCTACGGGAGTATTGTTTTTTTTTTTTACTCCTACTTCCACTTTTTCTTCAGTACATATGTTCGATGAGTTTCATACTTTTACTCCGATAGATTTTTTATGTGCTGCATCATTACTCGTTACTAGGGGGTGTCAAAATGATTCATATCGGTTCAGCAAGAGATCATAACCGGTTATTACCTACTGACGTCATTTATCTCCTATGTGCGAAGTCGCAGTACAATGTTATGACGAAGGAGGCGAGGGTGAGTTACGCTCTTACTACAATGAAGGCAGCAAAGCACACGAGCCGCTATTTCACTACTAGGGAGAAATGCTGTAAGAATCCACCTCTGCCTCTCTCTCTCTCTCTCTCTCACTTTGGACATTTGACCCGCTGACCTGTTTGTGAGGTAACTTTTTCTCTCCTCTTGGCTGTTAAAGCAATACTTGTGGATCAAGACACGAGCGTGCCTGTGGAATATGTAATCTCCACTGTGTCTATTACGGATTACCTGTGGTAACAGTGTATTTTGCGCATACAGACTGTAACCGCAGCTGTTCTTCCCAACCATCGGTGAACAGCGCTTTCATTTCTAAAGCCGACCGCAGCCCTTTTTGTTGAGCAGGTGAAGACAATAGCCAATCATAGGGATGTAAGACCTTGCCTGAATGCGCTCAAAAAGCAAGCGGGATGATATTTTTATTAGTTTATCAGCTATAAATGCTCGTGCTGTATTCTGTGCATGTGTTGGAGTTTTGTTTGATACTTTCAGAAAGAGTGTTTTCTTTAAGCAGGTCAAATTAAGGGTACAGTTTAAATATCTTTCTGCTGTATTAAAGAACAAAATTGTATTACAAATAATATATAAATATAAATATATTTATAGATTTTAATGGAAAATTTTCTTGTGCTGTGAAGAAAAAATCTAATTATGTATGGAAAGCATCGTCAATGCACCGAGATATCGAATTGAACCGAATCAATGGCATGATAATCGTTACCGAACCAAACCGTGAAACCAGTGTATATTCACACCCCTACTCGTTACAAGTATAGACCTTTGTCTTGGCTGCTGCCTGAAGGGCACCATAGTGACCAGCGTCTTCCGGTAGAATGTTTTGAACTTCCACGTACAGCGTTTACAACCGGTAATTTGCGATTCGAAAATGGGTTTCAATAGCGTTTTGAGTAGATGACACAGTTTTTGTGACACACAACCTTGAAAAGGTGTGTTAAAGCTGTTATAATCTGTCAGCTCTGTTATTCAAGCGCGAGAGAAAAACTGTATCGTAAGCCATGTTTCTTTTCGTTCTGCTTCGTCACGTGCCTCCAAAAAAGATATTTAAAATAAACAAAACAATATGCTATCTTGACTGCTTTCTTTATTAACTACATTACACAATACTCGTACTTTTACTTTCAGTACTTGAGTAGTAAACTTTGAAATAAACTACTTGCAATACTTGAGCACAAAAAGTGTTGATACTTCCACTTAAGTATGGTGCTTGAAGAGCACTTCAACTTCTACTCAAGTCACTTTTTTGATCGCCCACTTGTACTTTTACTTTAGTCTGAGTCTCTAGTACTTTATACATCTCTGATTCTGAGTGTTCATAATTAATAATAAGTTGTTATTATTGATCATTAGGATTCACAAACTGAGCTAATTTTGCCACGGATTATGGTGGAGAATGCGGGCGGTCATTTTAAACGTTTTCTGTGAAGCAAATTTTTTCAGTCCATTGTGATTCTATTGTGCGCACCAGAGTGACCAAAAGTGTGAGCAGCTGTCTTTCCACAGCTGGAAGGACGCACGTCTTTCAGCCATTCACTAGCACACAGATGACTACTGTAAGCGTAACTGTTAAACTGCAGTTCACTGTATTTAAAATCGTTTTTGCAAAAACGCACGTCATGCAAATGATTTAAATATCATTGCGCCGCTCGGAACAGCGATTTCCCTCAGTGCTTCTGGGATAGTTTGGCAAACCTCCAACTCTATCTGTTAAAGGTTTTACTATTGTAACTAGAGTGAGGCTAGGCGCTGCCTGTTTCTCATATTTCTAGACTATATTCTCCCATGGTTTGAAACTTAGATTAGCTACCTAACGTTTGAACCTTTTTGTTCGCCGCCGAGCTAAATGATTTTAGAACTGCTGGCCGGTTTCTAAATTAATGTATTTTACCGTCTGTGAAGTGAGCCGTGTTCAGTTCATGAATGAAAGTCCTTTTTGTACTGTTTTCTACCCATTTAGAATTTGAAAATTCTTTATACCAGTTTCAATTTTCTCTTTTACTCCTTATTCCATCATAAGATGATATAAGCTTCATAAGCCACCAGATACTAAGCATATTAATAGTTTTACTTAGATTGGTTGGCCCAAATTAGTAGATTTTACTAGTACTGCCTTTGTCTTCGACTTTTATAGCCTTGAGTTTGTGTGGTTAATGGTACAGGTTGTTGTCCATTTTGCAAATCAAAAGATTGGGTTCATCTGTCTGACATAACTGACCCCTGCTGGAGGACACTTCAGATACCTTGGCCTTGTAACTCGGCTTGCAAACCGCAGTGAGGCATCAGCAACATCGTACTCCAAGTAGGATCTACCGTGTCAACTGGCATTCGGTCAATCTTGGTTAATTACCCTGTCATGATTCCACACGTGTGCTACCTGAGTGAGATTGGCAACCTCACTTTATAGGCCAGTGTTTTCCCCTAGGTTTACAGTTTTGGGGGTTGGGTAGGGGGGGGTTTCGGCGTGGCGTGGTGCGACGTATCTGTTCAGACTGACACTGACACAAAGAGTGAGGGCGTTAATTTGGTTCTTTTAACGACAGCAGTAAAAAAAAACAATTATTTGAAGTGTACAGCTGTACAAGCTAAAATTTTAAATTTATTTTTATATCTTTTTTTATCCACAAAGTGTGCAGCTTTTGTCACTGCAGTGTATCTCGGGCTTAATTACTTAGACAAAATAAAGTATACTTTTATACTTGACCTTTACTTAAGTTTGCTTCTATTTCCTAAGGGTGTATATACTGACTTAACAAGATCAGTCTTGTGCAGCCAGGGGGAGTATTGCTGCTCTGACAGCCAAGTTGGGACAAAGCTAGGGATGCTCCGATCAGGATTTTTGCAGCTGATATCGAGTACCGATTTGTTGTCATGGTGATCGGCTTATACTGATCACCGATTCTAATGCTTCAAGCTTTATAATGCATTGAGCACATCTTCCTCTAAGTATGAACCTTAAGAGAATATCTAGCCTTACCTAAGGCCCCGTTTACAGTGGCAGTTAAATGTGACCCAATTCCGATTTTTTGCTCATATGTGACACAGATCGGATCTGTTGTATGAACGTGCAAAGACGAATAAAATGCATGCATTCGGATATTCAGAAATCGGTTTCAGGCCTCCTTCATATGTGGAAATAAATCAGATATAGATCGGACATGTGACAATGCGACTGTCATGTAAACAGGCAGATTGAATTTATTGAGGCGTTCCGTTCTGTCCATCATTAAACTTTCGACAACGTGGTGCTTCTCCACGGTTTAATGACAGAAGGAAGAGCGTGTGTGGAGATGCCGACGCGGTAAACAACATCAGAGGAAACACAGAGGAGGGAAGTGGTCAGTCGCCACAATTTGCTCCCACCAGACCCGAGATCTCTCTCGTACCCACAAATTCCTCTGAATGGTGGAGGACGTCATAAAGCATATAAACCATAAGCGCATTCTGCGATGACGGCAGCTTTGCCACCACCGCCTCAAAATCATTTTAAAGTTGGCCGAACTTTATGTTGTAACTTTTGCTTTTTGTCGCTATTAATACACGCACTGCGGGCTACACATAGAATAACTTTATTCTCTCCAACACCATTGCGCACACAGGCAAAGGCTACATCATCAACTACACACACACACACACATCAGGGCCATACCATTACATAAATTGCGTGGGGGTAAATCTGGACTAAACCATTCACTGCTTATACTACACTTCGCATATTTCGCAGAGCTAAAAACAAGACAATTTCTTCCATCGTGGCTAGTGTGGCACAGAAGCTAGAACCCGCCTTTATGCATGCATGACATGTATAGTGTAAACGCATGAGTTGGATATGGGTCACAATTAAAACAATGTGTAAACAGACAGGCAAACAAATCAGATATAGGCAACAAATCGGAATTGGGCATCAAGACCTGACAGTGTAAACGGGGCCGGAGAGAATAAATGAAGGATGCTGCATATAATACCTTAAACACGTCTCTTACAACCATCTTATAACCAGGTGTGAACGTGTCATGGCCAGAAGCAGCTTTGCAAAAAAATAATTCATCCATTAATTTTACTCTGGCTTAGTCCCTTAGATATCAGGAGTCGCCACAGCGGAATGAACCGCCACAGAAAATAATATGACACAGATTCAAAAATTGTTATGAAAAATTACAATGCAATTTGGAAACACTGCAGTTGACAAAAGAAGAATTCAACATGACTCAACCGAGAACAAGTTTGGAGCGTGTGTTTGATGCAAAAAAATTAAAATGCACACCTATGAGTCTAAAACGTCTTTACGAAAAGGAAAGAGGTCTATAAACTACTGTTTATAGCAATGAGTGTATTACAAAAATGTATATAATTAAATATTCATGTAAAAAAAAAAAAAGTTTTGTTTATCTAATAGTTCCAGGCAGCTTTTAGTGAACCTGCAATATTGCCAAAACACAACTTTCAGTTGTTTTATGTGTAAAAAGGCCTTAATACATGCAGGACCATTCAAATATTTTGCTGTTCACCAACTAATGACAGCAGATCACTCAGAGATAGAGGGGATTTGCACTCGCGATATCTTTACTGCTCTATTCATTTAACCGAAGAATATAAAGTAATGCTTAGAACATTACTGTGCCTCTCGCGATCTGTTGTCTTGCTCATTTACTCTCGTCGCTATGATTTCCGAGTATTATAACTCATTTTGGGGGATCACAGGGCCGGTATAAACTTGAGGGAGATTCGCGGAGCTTCTGGGAGAGGTCTGGTTGGATGAGACCCTATATAGGGGTGACAGCGTCACAGCAGCTCAAAACACTGGAGATACAATGACCGCACTTGCAACAAAGTTTGCATCACTCGCGCAGGTCGCGCTAATAAACTAAACAGAGGTCCCATCGCATCTGTATATATTTTAGTTGCTGCGACCGAGCGCATTACGCTCCCACACATCGGCCCAATCCCATATCTACCTCTTAGCCCTTCCCCTTGCCCCTTCCCCTCGTTTTGCGCATCCACGTCAAGGGGTGGGGGTGTCCCAGTTCTCTTTAGCTCATAGGCGTAGGGCTAAGGGGAAGGAGTGATTAGCCCTTCGAACAAAGATTTTTCAGGACCACACTCCAAACCAAGAGGTACGAAAATTTCCTATAATACACCAGCCACAACGGCAGATAGTTACACCCGGAAGTAAGGAGATCCACAAATTAGTCTTTTTTTTTTTGTCATTATCTACAATTTTTACGACAAACAAACACATGTTTAATACATTCATAACGGCGTACGTGTTTTACGGCCTCGCTTAAAACAACCCCGCTAAAATAAAAAACGCTAAATTTGGCAATCTATAGTCCATAATCATACCTCCTGTATAGCAGTCCCACAGTATTCTGTCACTCGATGACACTCGAATACCCTGTCAGAAAAGTCTAATGGCCAGGAATGGGCCTTTTTACGGTGTCTGCTATAATGTTAATGTTGTTTTTAATGTTATTACATAGATGAATATGGCCACTGTGTTAATTGCGCAGTATTACGATCTTATTGTCACATTAGACCGTTATGAAAACATAATATATGCCTTCAGTGATTTCCTGAAGATAAATACCAATAAGTAACTCGACTAGAGCAACTACAGCAGTCGCGATCGTCTAATCTCATTTGAAGCAAGAGATCGCGATGACATTTGATGACGAGTGCAGGTGCTGTCCCAATTCTTAGGGGTAAGTTTTGAAACCCTTCCCCTTTACCCTCGGTATCAAGGGCCAGGGGGAAGGGGTAGGGGTACAAAAATAGAATTGGCATTGGGCCATCATTTGCCTTTGTTTCGGCTGCTGTAGGCTATGCATAATAAACGGAATTGCACGTGCTTCTTGGGTCCTGTCAGACGTGGCGCGCAGTCTCATTCCCATACAGCAGAGAGTGGCTGTGTAGAACTCCACTGTGGGCGATTCAGAGAGCAGAAATATGTGATCGAGCGAACGTGTAGAGACCGGAATCACATGTCGTTGTGTAACTAAGATATTACACACGGCTATTTAGCTTGTTTTTTAAAAGAAGTTGTGATCTGGTGCTATGTATAAAATACAATTACCTTGACTTCAAGGGGGACGGAGAAAGCCGTTGGGGGAGGCGGGGAGCCCCCCTAATTCAATGGTGTGGGAAACACTGTAGGCCTAGAGTGGCACCGGAATCTTCAGGCGAAACCCAATTTTGAATCGTGCCAGGTGGTCGGTGACCTCATTGAGTGTAACGTATTGTGCTAAAGTCCCATACTGTTTGAGAGTTTGCATCTGGTTGCAGTGTGTGCAAGTAACCTGATAGTAACTGCAGTGGGCGTTGGGTGAAGTCTAGCCAGATAGCTCATCATTGCGATTTTCATCTGGATGCCTTTAAGCTCACCATCAAAGCTCAAGAAGCATGTAAAGCCTAGTCTGAACCTGAACCACAATAGGACTATAGCCCCTCTATAGAACCTCTGTTCTATTCTTTTTTTAATTAATTCAGTTATTTTCTTTACTTTGACCAGCTCAGAGACCACACTACTGAGAACCACCAAGGTGATCTAAATATTTGATTGAGAACCTTGCGCGTGACTAAAGCCTTGAGGCCATTATGTAGATATCAACTATTATATAGCCACCCTAGTTCAACATCACAATGTCTGGCCTACAGTGGTTTTTAAAAGGACCAACGTCTGGCCTGCACATTTCCCCTAGCTGATGACCCTGTCAGCCTAGTAATTTATATATGTTAGACTAGTCAATAAGTCCGCTATAACCACGTTGGATTGTCTTTGTTTTGCCTCACAGAAAAGGTCAATTTAACGATGGAGCCTTGCAACAAGCTTTACTTGAACAAGTTTCCTAAAACTTCTAAACTATTCATCTACTTCTCAAGAGGTAGTTATAATTTTCTTTTTAAATAAATAAATAATTACAGAGTCCGCTCAGACAAAGTCATTGTTATATTAATTTTGTTAAATTAACTATAAGTTAATTCTGAGCAGAGATGTATACTAACAAAGTAGAACTACTTCACTACTGTACTTAAGTACTAAAAGGCTGTATCTGTACTCTACGGGAGTATTGTTTTTTTTTTTACTCCTACTTCCACTTTTACTTCAGTACATATGTTTGATGAGTTTCATACTTTTACTCCGATAGATTTTTTATGTGCTGCATCATTACTCGTTACTAGGGGGTGTCAAAATGATTCATATCGTTTCAGTAAGAGATCATAACCGGTTATTACCTACTGACGTCATTTATCTCCTATGTGCGAAGTGGCAGTACTATGTTATGACGAAGGAGGCGAGGGTGAGTTACGCTCTTACTACAATGAAGGCGGCACAGCACATGAGCCGCTATTTCACTACTAGGGAGAAATGCTGTAAGAATCCACCTCTGCCTCTCTCTCTCTCTCTCTCTCTCTCTCTCTCACTTTGGACATTTGACCCGCTGACCTGTTTGTGAGGTAACTTTTTCTCTCCTCTTGGCTGTTAAAGCAATACTTGTGGATCAAGACACGAGCGTGCCTGTGGAATATGTAATCTCCACTGTGTCTATTACGGATTACCTGTGATAACAGTGTATTGTGCGCATACAGACTGTAACCGCAGCTGTTCTTCCCACCATCGGTGAACAGCGCTTTCATTTCTAAAGCCGACCCCAGCCCTTTTTGTTGAGCAGGTGAAGACAATAGCCAGTCATAGGGATGTAAGACCTCGCCTGCATGCGCTCAAAAAGCAAGCGGGATGATATTTTCATTAGTTTATCAGCTATAAATGCTCGTGTTGTATTCTGTGCATGTGTTGGAGTTTTGTTTGATACTTTCAGAAAGAGTGTTTTCTTTAAGCAGGTCAAATTAAGGGTACAGTCTAAATATCTTTCTGCTGTATTAAAGAACAAAATTGTATTACAAATAATATATAAATATAAATATATTTATAGATTTTAATTAAAAAAATTCTTGTGCTGTGAAGAAAAAATCTAATTGTGTATGGAAAGCATCGTCAATGCACTGAGATATCGAATTGAACCGAATCGATGGCATGATAATCGTTACCGAACCAAACCTTGAGACCAGTGTATATTCACACCCCTACTCGTTACAAATATAGACCTTTGTCTTGGCTGCTGCTTGAAGGGCACCATAGCGACCAGCGTCTTCAGGTATAATGTTTTGAACTTCCATGTACAGCGTTTACAACTGATAATTTGCGATTAGAAAATGGGGTTCAATAGCGTTTTGAGTAGATGACACAGTTTTTGTGACACACAACCTTGAAAAGGTGTGTTAAAGCTGTTATAGTCTGTCAGATCTGTGATTCAAGCGCGAGAGAAAAACTATCGCAGTGTTGTTTTGTAAACAAATTTCGGGAGGAGCATGCGCAAAAGTTTCAGTATTGAATACGTCATTGACATTCATCCTATTATCAAATCAGTTCTTGAACAAACCCCTATATATACCAAAGCTGTCTTACCTGCAGCATCTCCCGACTTTAGCATCCAACCTTTGACGCTGAATCATGTCAGAGATTAATCTCTTTGCAGAGGACGACACCTTCCTTGCTGAGATCTCCCGCCGACACCCAGAGCACCACAGCCCCGCAGAACACACCAGCTCAGCCCGCGGCTCCACCTCGAGGCCGTTGTTCAGCCTGAACCACGGCTGTTCAATCACGAAGGGGCTCACCTTCTCCATCTCCCAGAAGGCAATCTTCTCCAGTCTCATCCTTCGCCTCAGCCAGGTCCTCCGTCCTGGCCACGGGGATGAACACGGTCTCCGACCTCCGCCAAGCATTGGCCAGCGCAGGCATCTTCGTTCCTCGCCGAACCACCAAAGCGGAACTCCTGGCGATGTATAACTCCCTGCAATCCGAAGCACCACTTCCATCCACCACTCCACCGTCCAAAGAAAACCAGCCAGGTTGGACACAATCCATACCAGCGACCAGATCCAAGCCCATCCTCCAGACCCGAACGCAGCAGCAGGCCTTCAGCAAGTCTAGGGCAAGTACCGGGTCCAGATGACGTTGGACCCCAATCCCCGGAAGTCGGACTCAACGCCGGTTCAAGGCATGCTCCCTCGAGCCGCCAGTACAGCGTGAGCTTGCCTCCGCTAGTGGAACCAGAAGTCCATCCTTGGCCCGCTGCTCCTCCGTCCAACTTAAGCGCAGGGTCGCTACAGGAAGCACAAGCCCAAACTCATAATCCGCCAGCCCACCCCTTCCAAGTTCCCACAGGTAGCGCGAGCTTGAGGCCGCCTCCGCTTACAGCTTAAACCCCAGCTTCTCTTATTCCTCCTCTTCTTTCCCAAGTTCTTTCAGGCCCCGATGCAAGTTCCAGCGTGAGGCCACCTCCGCTGATGTCACTGGCGATGGCAGCCCCTCCACTCTTCCCTTTTTCTTCCACCTGCAATCCTAGAGCCAACAGTAGCGTCAGCATGCCTCACCAACCGGCTCTAGCTTCCTACTTCCCTCCAGGCACCGACGCAAGTTCCAGCGTGAGGCCGCCTCCGCTGATGTCACTATCAGCCCCTCCTCTCTTCTCTTTGCCTCCCACCCATGATCCCAGCGCCAGCTGTACCGTGAGCATGCCTCCGCAATCGGCTCCAGCACCTAACCTTCTACAGTCACTTTCTCACACTAAATCTTTTTCTTTGTCCACAGCCACACCTCTACCTGTTCCACCCAACGCCCTCGTCCTGGATCCTCCACCTGTCTCCAACACCATCAGGAACCAAATCCGGTCAGGTTTGGATGTCAATCTTTTTTCCCTTCACTCACCCATTCCACCCATATCGGCAGACCGCCAGATAGATTGCGGTCAATTCTCAGTAACCCTAAAAAACACAAATAATTTTCAGTCCCTTATCCTTTCATTCCCAGAATTCACTGTAGCATTCTCATGCTACACGGAAGTAATTTGTTCCGTTCATCCCCACAGGAGGCGCAAACTCAATGACTATCTCGCGATAGTCGCCGAGCTCGCACTTTCATACGGAGGCTTCCATTTTTATACTTACCACCGGCTTTTTTTTTTTCGCAAAATGCGCCATTCGCATCTCCTAATGGAACTAGTCCCCATTCTGGGGAGCTTTAGACACAGAACTCCATAATAAAGTATTTTTAGGTGTCCGCAATATATCTTGCGCGGTCTGCCGATCCACCACCCACTCCACTGAATCTTGCCCATTCTTTAATCCCATCCCTTCTCCCCTCCCCGAACCAGCCAAGCCCTGATCCACCAGTTACGTCTTAACTGGTAACAAACCCAAATATCCCGTCCCTTCTTTCTGGTCACCGCCCTTCTTTCACAGCTTCTGCCAGCCCCTGCACTGAGTTCAACAGCGGCAGGTGCTGGAGACAGAAATGTTGTTTCTTGCATGTTTGCAATTTCTGTGGCGGCGCTCATGCCCGCACAATATGTCCAGTCAAAAGATCTGTAAATAAAAATGCATTATCTATCGACTCCTGTGAATGTTTCTCGACTAAGATCGGAATTGTTACAACATCCCGATCCTTAATTCACTGAATTTCTATTAATGGGTCTCTCTTCGGGTTTTCATCCAGGCGTCAATAGCCTCCCCTTCCGTAGTCTTATTTGTCAAAATCTTCAGTCCGCTCTCGCCAAACCCGGCGTCATGGATCTTTTAATCAAAAAAGAAGTAGACGAAAATTTAATGATTGGCCCTTTCTCCGCACCTCTGTTTAGTGTTTACCGCGTCAGTCCTATCGGGGTAGCCACTAGGAAATTCTCCAATAAAAACGCCTAATAATCGACCTTTCCTCCCCGCATAACTCTCCGTTTCTTAGCATCAACAGTCTCATCCCTCCCGAAAAGTTCTCTTTAAATTATCATGACATCGACCAAGATATTTCACTAATCAAAATAGTGGGTCGCGGCGCTTGGATGGCTAAAGTCAACATAACATCCACCTTTAAAATCATGCCCATCCATCCTGATTTCTGGCACCTTTTCGGCATTCTCTGGCGAAATAATTATTATTTTTCCATCCGCCTAAGTTTTGGTTGCAGAAATAGCCCAAAAATTTTCAACATGCTGTCGGAAGCAATATGCTGGATCCTTTCCAATAACTACGAGATCCTGCACTTAATCCATCTATTAGATGATTTTCTAATCATGTCACCACCCGACGCTATCCCAGCCAAGCACCCCTTGACAGTTCAAAAGGTTTTCGCCAAACTCAGGATTCCCATAGCAGAAGAAAAAAACGCCGGTCCAAGCACTTCCATCGAATTCTTGGGCATTAAATTAGACTCCAACAAATTCCAATCATCCCTACCAAAAGAGAAAATTGATCGAACAATCCTGGTAGCTTAATTCCCTAAGGCTGATCGTTCATTTCTCATCTCTTAGTTTTCGTGTCCTCAGCTCACAGTCTAGAGGATCAAATATCCATTGATGAAAGTAGTCTAAATGAACTCCGTTTATGGATATTATTCCTCAAACAATGGAACGATCTCTCCTTCTTTTACAGCGACCTAATATCCTCCCCAGCAGACATCAATTTATTCACCGATGCTGCCCCGTCAATCGGATTCGGAGGTTATTACCAACTACGCTGGTTCGCGTCCACCTGGCCGCACCAGCTGTTAGACCTACCGCAATCACTTAAATCATCGGCGATATTCAAACTTTATCCACTAGTCTTCGCTGCATCCCTATGGGGAAAAGAATGGTCCGCTTCCAGTATTATAATTCACTGTGACAATAAAGCAACCGTTCACTGCATAAATAAAGGCCGTTCAAATTCTATAGCATTAATTCCCCCTACTTAGACGCCTTACTTGGATATGTTGTAAAAAAAAATAAATGAGTGAAAAAGAAGAAAAAAACCCAGTCCAGGAGACTCGAAACAAGCAGAATTCCTTTATTGAGACGTTTTGGTTAATCTGCAGTCATACAGCGTCTTTAAGATGTCCATGCAAGAGCCTACTAGAGGTCCGCAGTCTGCAAGTTCTTTCACAAGTCTGAATTAGTCTCACACAAGTCTGAGTTAAGACAAAGATTTCATGTCTATATTGTGTTCTTAGGAGGAGGGGATTTGGCTAAACAAAGCATGCAAATTAAGCGTTGTGGTCGGCAGGGTAAACTGCTCTTTCAGGCATTGATCTCATCATGTTCTGGAGACAGAAACCGCCTGACCATTTGATCGAAAAGAGAAAACAATAGACACCCCATGCTGTGAAACTGATAATTGCATCACTTTGGCTTAGCCTGTTGTTAGCAAGGCAAAGGTTAAATGACCCTCCTAGCTGGCATGTCAATGAAATAAAATAATTAAAAACCAGAGAATATAACTTTTTAGTTATACGTAGATTATTGTTAATTTGAAATTAGATGATAAAAATTTATATTTCCACAGATATCAGCATGTGACCAATTTGTTTTAACTGCAAAGCACATTCCATGGTCCAAAAACCAAATTGCTGATTCTCTCTCTCGTTTTGCTTTTCAGAAATTCAGACTTTTGGCACCAGAGGCGGGTCAGTTTCCAGTCCAAGTCCCTCCTTATTCAGAGTTGATATTCCAATAGATCATCCTTTAAAAATCCTGCTTGGAGCCTCCCTCAAATTTATCCTTCAGGCGGTGGTGCCTAGAACCCTGCAGTTATATTTAACAGCATGGAAAAGTTTTAAAACATTCCACGCATGTTATAACATTCAGTTTCCTGATTTTTCCCTACTTACCATCTCATCTTACTAGGGATGGGAAGATTAACCGATATGTATCGATACGCGGTCATGCGCGTGCACGATGCGAGTGCATCGGTAGAGCAGCAGAGGATGAATGAAATTTTGGAAGCAAATCGAGATGCATCGGTTTTTGCGAGATGCATCGGTTTTTCCAAGATACAGCTTATATTTTTAATATAGAATGTACTTTTTATTTATTAGCAAGTGTTGTCAACCTGTTTTTGCCGCATTATTTAATCAACCTACATAAAGTATGCCTTAGCAACGGACTTGCGGATGTGTACACTTACACTACAACTCAGTGTATCAGGTGTGCGGATGAAGCTAGTGGAGCGCCCTCAGAAAGCGCGAGAAGCAAAACAAACATTTTATTGCTCACTGAGTTTTAAATCTAAGTAGCTATGGCAACATTATGGATTTTGCAAAAAAGATGGATGACTTTTTAGGACAGATGCAATTTGCAAAATGTGCCGCGCATCTGTAAAATACACGGGCAGTACGACTAATCTGAAATCTCACTTGAAGCGGCGCCACGGTGTTGTTGTGGAAGCATCTTCCAGTGTTCCTGCATCCCCTGCTTCCTGCTCTGCTTCAACTGTAGCTACCAGCTCCAAACGTGGTGAGAAAAGCATCGCAAGTTTTTTCCATGCGCAACAGTTCTGCTCGCTCTACGGCAATAACGAATGCTATTGCATTGTTCATCTGCAAAGATATTCAGCCTAGTGTCACGGAGAACAAAGGTTTTAAACACCTCCTCCTGTTAATTTTTATTTATTTATATTTTTATTAGCCTGTTGTTTACAGTGATAGTGATGTTTCAAAGCAGCATAACACTGCTAGTTCACGACCTTAAGTTTTGAATATTCAGTGGCACAATATATCTTTGTAAAACTTATTTTCATAGTTGAAAGGTTAAATCACAATTCTTGTTGTGCAATGGTAAACCTTTATGTTGAAAGAGTGCAAATATATATATTTTTAATATATATTGCACTTATACATTCTGTTTATCTTGAAAATCCTTAAATAATATGTGCTATAGGTTCTAAAATAGCCCTCTACTGTAAACGGACACTCTGGCTCTGAGAGAAAAGCCAGTTTGTAAAAAAAGTCTTGGTTTTGCTTTTAATAAATAATCAAACTCATTCAATGGCACAGCATCCTTTCTTACATCATCTCATAAACTTGATTTAATAAGTTAGTGCTGAATTATCTCATTGTATCGTGATATGGGTGTGAATCGTATCGTGTTGCATCGCAATATGTCACAAGTGTATCGCTAATATATCGGATCGTATTCTTTGTATCGAGATGCGTATGGGATCGGCATTATAGCTTAGATGCCCAACCCTACATCTTACATATCCTGCCTCACCATTATCAAAAAACTCCAGATCAATTCTATCAAAGGCTATTTGAGTGGAATAAAATTTTTCCACAAACTAATTTACGGTTTCCCCGCACCTCACTTAGCTAATTCTTAAACTGCTCTTTTATTGAAAGGCATACAAAGAACCCACCCCACACGTCAAGACACACGACAACCCATAACACTGAAAACACTCACTAAATGCATATCCACTCTTCGCAAAGGATACAAACCAATCCACACAGCACGTACACTTGATGCTATGTTCATTTTAGCTTTCTTCTGATTTTTAAGGTGTTCAGAACTTACCATTACATCTGGGTTCAACCCAAACATTCATCCCACCGTATCCGATCTAGTAACATTAGACAACGAAAACATTTCCTTTTTCATTAAGCAAAGCAAAACTGATCAAGCTAAAAGAGGCCATAACATCTACATTTTCAACCTTCAATAACCTATTTGTCCATACCAAACACTGCTAGCACTTTCACAAATCCTGAAATCACAAGCCTCTTCCTTAGCAGACCCTCTATTCACAGACGATAGCAAAAGTCCAGTCACTCGTTTTTGGTTTCAAAAGCATCTTAAATGCGTCCTCATTAAGTTCGGCTTCCCAGCAGACAATTTCTCCAGCCATTCTTTCAGAATAGGCCCAGCTACCACCGCAGCTCAAAAGGGTCTACCAGAGCAGCAGATCCAAACACTCGGACGCTGGTCCTCACAGGCCTTTAAGTGCTACATTTGATCTGACTGCTCTCACATTAGAAGAGCCCAACAAATCCTTATCAAAAAAACCCTCTTAGATAAAGTTGACACCCACTAGAGCCCATCACAAAACATCTCACAACACATTCGTCATTGACAATTTACAAGGCACTTTCTTCAAACACCCTTTGCATACTATCTCGATAATGCTTGTACAGCGTCGCTCCAACTGGAATCGCACAACTTATTACGCACACCTTTATTATAAATATTAAGCATCACAGCTAGTGCAACGACCGCCCCTAAGGGAGACGCACACTTTATTACATACCGCTGCAAGTGCATTGATCACTCCTACAGGAGACACACACATTATCATTATGCACCACTGCTAATGCAGTGGCCGCTCCTACGGGAGACGTACACCTTATAATTAAGCACCACTGCAAGGGCAGTGACAGCTCCTACAGGAGGCGTACACCCCACCATCACGCACTATTGCAAGAGCAGGGACCACTCAAAAAGGAGACAATTTTTATGCACCACTGCTAGTGCAGTGACCGCTCCTATGGGAGACGTACACCTTACAATTATGCACCACTGCAAGTGCAGTGACTGCTCCTACGGGAGACGTACACCTTACAATTTTGCACCACTGCAAGCGCAGTGACTGCTCCTACGGGAGACGTACACCTTACAATTATGCACCACTGCAAGCGCAGTGACCGCTCCTATGAGAGACGTACATCTTACAATTATGCACCACTGCAAGCGCAGTGACTGCTCCTACGGGAGACGTACACCTTACAATTTTGCACCACTGCAAGCGCAGTGAGCGCTCCTACGGGAGACGTACACTTTACAATTATGCACCTCTGCAAGCGCAGTGACTGCTCCTACGGGAGACGTACACCTTACAATTTTGCACCACTGCAAGCGCAGTGAGCGCTCCTACGAGAGACATACACCTTACAATTATGTACCACTGCAAGCGCAGTGACAGCTCCCATAGGAGACATACACCTTACAATTATGCACCACTACAAGCGCAGTGACCGCTCCTACGGGATACGTACACCTTACAATTATGCACCACTGCAAGCGCAGTGACCGCTCCTACGGTAGACGTACACCTTACAATTATGCACCACCGCAAGTGCAGTGACTGCTCCTATTGAAGACGCACACCCTTTTTACGCACCATTGCTAGTGCAGTGACCGCTCCTATGGGAAACGTACACCACATAATTATGCACCACTGCAAGTGCAGTGACTGCTCCTAAGGGAGATGTACATCTCAACATGCACCACTATCAACACAGCAACCGCTTCCTTCCAAATCTCATACCTTACAACTCAACAGCACCCCTCCAAATTTTTAAGATCAGCAAATTTTGGGGGGCTTGCACACTTGTCTGGCTGCTGTCCTGTAACCAAATAGCGTTTTTTGGGGAGCGTTCAGCAGCCGGGATTCGATACTTCGCTCGAATCCCAACTCCACTTTGTTTCCTGATAAGGGGAATAACTCGAGTTGGGGTGTCTCCTCGAGCTCAGAGCCCTCACCCTGGACAGCACGCCAAATATGCTTTATACTTAAACGAATGCAAGTGTGAACTCGTGAAGTGATGTTTTGTAAAGAAATTTCGGAAGGAGCATGCGCAGAAGTTTCAGTATTGAATACGTCATTGACAATCATCCCATTATTAAATCAGTTCTTGAACAAACACCTATATATAACAAAGCTGTCTTACCTGCAGCATCTCATGACTTTAACATCCAAACTTCGACGCTGAACGACGCCTTCCTTGCTGAGGCCCCTCTGAGATCTTCCGCCAACACCTAGAGCACCACAGCCCCGCAGAACACATCAGCTCAGCCCGCGGCTCCACCTCGAGGCCGCCGTTCAGCCAGAACCACGGCCGTTCGATCACGAAGGGGCTCACCTTCTCCATCTCCCAGAAGGCAATCTTCTCCAGCCTCATCCTTCGCCTCAGCCAGGTCCTCCGTTCCAGCCACAGGGATGAACACGGCTCCGACCTCCCTCCTTCTTGAACATACCCCTATACATACCAATGCTGTCTTACATGCAGCATCTCACGACTTTAGCGTCCCTCCACCACCCCGTCATCTCACCTCTTGCACTGAATGGGCTCTATGCACGGCGGCGCGTGACGCATTTCCGGTAAAATTTAAGACCCCGATCCTACTTCCGCCGATCGTACAGTACAGTGCTACAACAGGAGCGCTACTGATAAAAACGAGTAATGTTTTGGACAGTTGTCTTAATGTTTTATGCCATTATAGCCCACTTATATATGTTTATGTCAGCTACATAAATATGACATCTAAACGTTTAAAAGTGTCATTTCAAAGACGTGAGAACAGTACTTGTAGATACCACTGCTGTGTTCAGCAATGCACAGCGTCAAAAATTGAACTCTTACCTTAGTTTCCACACGTTTCCAAAAGACAAAGTCGTGCAGAAGAGGTGGGTTGTTGATATTAAACGTGAGAATTTTACAGAAACAGAAAAAAAACAAGAGTGTAGCTGACAATTTCAGTCTAGAAAACTGATCGAGCCTCGAGTGCCAACCGGATGCAGACATTTAAAGAAAGGAGCTTTTATGGCAAATAATAGTTTATTTTCATTGCCTTTGAAGTAAAAAAAAAATGAACATTAATATACATAAACATTTCTTAAGCTACTTTCTAAGTGCATTTTTTAAATTCAGAATAAAGACCTTTATTTTATTCACTGTACATATAAAATATAATTCACTGTATGTAATTTGAAATAAAAATTGTCAAAAAAAGTAACATTTTGAAAAAAATATTTTATTCAGATGAACAGAAACAATGACATTGAATCAGTTGTTTTCTTGAATCAGGTGCTTCTTCTGTAACTTGTGCATAGAGAGGTATTTGGGCTTATACGTATTAAATAAATAAATAAATCACCCATCTGTTTCATGGAACTTAACACATAATTGATCCATTCCAAACAATTGTTCATGTGACAACTCACATTACACATTTCAGAGTAATGGGCTGTCTGCAAAAGCAAAGCAACCAAATGTTTGCATATCCCACTCTCAGCCACACAAGAGCAGGAGCTATTAACTAGCAGACGATGGCATGGATCTTCTGACGGATGTCCACTCCAGGATGAAGTAACACATAAAATTTTCTAGCTCTGAATCTCATAATGTTACCTAGAAAACAGAAACAAGAATATTAATAGGTTTTTAAAGAGAGTCATTAAAGGCAGTTCACTCAAAACTGAAAATTCTATTTCCTCATCCTTCACTTGTTCCAAACCTGTTTGAGTTTGTTTCTGATGTTTAACACAAACAAAAATACTTTGAAGAAAGCTGGAAACTTGCAACCACTGATATTCATAGTAATTCTTTTTCATACTATGGAAGTCAATGGTTACAGGTTTTCAGCTTTCTTCAAAATATCTTCTTTTTAAAGGCATCTGCAGCAATATCATCAGATTAAACTACACAGTAAATCATTAATTTAAATGATTTAAAAGTAGCTCCCTTTAGTCACACTTTAAAATAATGTTTCATTAATTAATGTATTTGCTCACTATTTAAATAACTATTTTATATTTAACATTGTTAAACTAATTTACTAATGAATAAAAATCCAAAGTCATGCTTGTTAACATTAGCTATTACATCGTGAGTTAACAAGCACAATGAATAAGCATTTGTTCATTAATGTAAAAAACTAATAAATATTGAAATAGACAAATTGTTGATGTGAAATTAACTAATGACACCTTATTGTTTTGGGTCACCCTCCCATTTAATTACAGTGTTATCGACTAAATAGAAAGCATGCTATCTACACTGTTACACTGCATCTGTCATCACTGTTTCAGCAATAAATCTCAGCATTGACAAAGTGCTATTTGTCTGTTGTGGATGGAACGGCATTGTATTATTTTATTCCTAATATATCTTGCTCAATAATCATGCTTACAAGCTAAGACAGCATCTGTGTTTCTGTAATTATCCGAACTGAACAGTGGTGGTCACTTTAGAACAGTAAAAGTATGAATGGGACAGAACTTCACATGTATGCTGTCCTACTCTCAGCTGGTGAGGAGACTCCGATTTCTTCATAGACCTATCGGTAGTAATGAGCTCTCACTGAGATCTTATTCCTGCCCTGTTTTTACCTGACACTTTGAGACAGAATTACGTACACATGTGATTATTTTTACTTACGTGATAAAGCTGCAGATGGACGGATCGTAAGAGTATTAACGCTAAAGTTAGCCTTCAGGCTAGCTGAACTTACCTTCATAATTGCACAGGTAGGAAGATGCATATAACTTGAAACCCTTCTCAAGCTTTGCTCTGCGGTGTTGTAGAGCACATCCGGACAATCATTTGCACATCGTTGACCATAATTTACTCGCAAACAGCGAGTAAATATTGACGACTCTGTCATAATACTGTTCACCTCCGCTTAAAATCACCCAGACCGGAAGCTGGACCGCGGCCTTAGACAAAACGCGGAAGTAATGCGTGCATATAGCCCATTCCCGGGGTAAGGGTTTTGGGGCCGGGCTAGATACTTCGCTCGAATCCCAACTCCACTTTGTTTCCTGATAACGGGAATAACTCAAGTTGGGGTGTCTCCTCGAGCTCAGAGCCCTCCCCGCGACAGCACGCCAAATATGCTTTATACTTAAACGAATGCAAGTGTGAACTTGTGAAAGCCATGTTTCTTTTTGTTCTGCTTAACCACGTGTCTCCAAAAAAGATATTCAAAATAAACAAAACAATATGATGTCTTGACTGCTTTCTATGTTAACTACATTACAAAATACCTGTACTTTTACTTTGAGTACTTGAGTAGTAAACTTTGAAATAAACTACTTGCAATACTTAAGTACAAAAAGTGTTGATACTTCCACTTAAGTATGGTGCTTAAAGAGCACTTTACCTTCTACTCAAGTCACTTTTTTGATTTTGTACTTTTGTACTTGTACTTTTACTGTAGTCTGCGTCTCTAGTACTTTGTACATCTCTGATTCTGAGTGTTTATAATTAATAATAAGTAGGGATGTAACGGTATCAGAATGTCACGGTACGGTATTTATTGAATCATTTACAGGAAAAAACAAAACTTATGAAAATACTCCAAAAAAGTGCCAAAAGTGTCAATGACATACAAATTAGTCATCTATCTGTAAGCTTTGAAACAGGAACTTCAATTTTAATAACATAAAATTATTAAACTATGTAAAAAAATTAAGTTTCAATTTAGTAGTGTTGAAAACTCATCACATTCAACATTTAATCACTCACTCACTTAGATAGAGATGGGTTTAAAGGAAAATTATCATATAAATATAATCTGGTAAAAGCTGGTATCTCTGGGTATTTACAATGTCCCCTGCAACAGAAAAAAACCCTCTCATTTGGGACTGAGGTTTCAGGGACAAGAGAGATATGACTTGGCCCAGGTTGACAGCAGTGGGTAACGTTGTGCATTGTCTTTCCCCCACTTGAGAGGACAAACCATGAGTGAGATAGGGATCTCATGTCTGCATCAATCTGAACAGTGTGCTGTGTTTCTGCAGTCCCCATGACTGATTATTGGTCGTATTCCCCAACTTGCAGGCACGTGCACACACAGTGCTCAACCTGTGCAGTGCACATGCCCTTTTTAGTCTTGGATAGAAAGTTCTCTTCCAAAATGATCAAAAGTGCCCCCGCGACGCGACATACCCTCCGTCCCCGCTTTACAGTACGCGCGCGACAACACCGCTATTCAGTACGCACGCGACAACACAGCTGATAAGAACTCGCGCGACAACACCACTATTCAGTACGCGCGCGGCAACAACACCCGCTTTAGGGTTTTCCAGCTCTTTTTGATCCCCGCTTCTAGCAGCACACTCCATTTCCGCATTACTGGATCTGTAGCGACAACAGACCGCAAGGGATTATGGCCAAGCCTGGGCTGATGGGAATTGTAGTTTCCGGTACCTCCCGTTCGCTTCATTCGCCTGAGCAAATTTTACTCAGAAGACCTATAGTTTTACCGAGTCATGTAACTACGGTAATATCAAAAAAAATGTATATTGCCGTATGACGGTATTTACAATACCGTTACATCCCTAATAATAAGTCATTATTATTGATCATTAGGATTCATAAACTGAGCTAATTTTGCTACGGATTATGGTGGAGAATGCGGTCGGTCATTTTAAATGTTTTATGTGAAGCAAATTTTTTCATTTCATTGTGATTCTATTGTGCGCACCAGAGTGACCAAAAGTGTGAGCAGCTGGAAGGATGCACGTCTTTCAGCCATTCACTAGCACACAGATGACTACTGTAAGTGCAACTATTAAACTGCAGTTCACTATATTTAAATTCGTTTTTGCAAAAACGCACGTCGTGCAAATTATTTAAATATCATTGCGCCTCTCGGAACAGCGATTTCCCTCAGTGCTTCTGGGATAGTTTGGCAAACCTCCAACTCTATCTGTTAAAGGTTTTACTATTGTAACTAGAGTGAGGCTAGGTACCGCCTGTTTCTCATATTTCTAGACTATATTCTCCCATGGTTTGAAACTTAGATTAGCTACCTAACGTTTGAACCTTTTTATTCGCCGCCGAGCTAAATGATTTTAGAACTGCTGGCCGGTTTCTAAATTAATGTATTTTACCATCTGTGAAGTGAGCCGTGTTCAGTTCATGAATGAAAGTCCTTTTTGTAAATTAAAACCGCTCCCTGAGCGCTCATTGGCTCATCACACACTTGTCTCATGCGTTGTACATCCTGTACTGTTTTCTACCCAAATAGAATTTTGTAATTCTTTATACCAGTTTCCAATTTTCTCTTTTTACTCATTCTTCTGTCATAGGATGATATAAGCTTTATAAGCCACCAGATACTAAGCCTATTAATAGTTTTACTTGGATTGGTTGACCCAAATTAGTAGATTTTACTAGTACTGCCTTTGTCTTCGACTTTTATAGCCTTGAGTTTGTGTGGTTAATGGTACAGGTTGTCCATTTTGCAAATCAAAAGATTGGGTTCATCTGTCTGACATAACTGACCCCTGCTGGAGGACACTTCAGATACCTTGGCCTTGTAACTCGGCTTGCAAACCGAAGTGAGGCATCAGCAACATTGTACTCCAAGTAGGATCAACCGTGTCAACAGGCATTCGGTCAATCTTGGTTAACTACCCTGTCATGATTCCACACGTGTGCTGCCTGAGTAAGATTGGCAACCTCACTTTTTAGGCCAGTGTTTTCCCCTAGGTTTACAGTTTTGGGGGGTGACAGCAGTAAAAAAACAACAATTATTGGTTCATTCTGTATGAAGCAGGAAGCACACCAGAAGCGCCTCTCGGCCACGCACCGCACAGCACCACTCCATGGATTTTAGAATTCTAAACAGGTTTCTATACACACACTGGCGCCGCCCAGCCACGATTCACGAAGCAGTTCATATTTCAGCTGGCCCACAGAGCGCCATCTGATTAGTTTCATGTTAAATATCATGCGAATGTGCGCATTTGGTGTGTGATAGTTTAAACTGTTATGTCTGCGCCGTGTCGCGGCGCTTCTGGTGTGCGACCTGCTTGATTGCCTGTTAAAGTGTGAAGTCATGTAGGATTTTACTTGTTGCACGTCTGTGTGGATTGTCAAGATATTCCTTCATCAAGTCGATAAACTCGATCTCAACATGTATGAAGGGCGTAAAAGCCTGCCATGTGAAAAAACGCGCCGATATTTTGGTTTGAACACGAGTAGAAGTGAGGGACTGTAGCAGTGAAAATGAAAGTACCCTCCCCCATGATGTCATTTAGAGTTGAAAACCAGACAGATCAGGCAGCATCAGAGAGTGGAGCAAAGGGCATCAAATGAGTATTTAAAAGAGGAAAAAAGAAAAATAGATTAAATATATTAATTTATATTAGACACACATCTGGTGCTTGTATTTACTCCTGCTATACGTCCACAACTTCACGCATTGGGTTAAATTATTCTTTACAGTATCCATGTTCAGTCCTTTACTTCCACTGTATCTTTTTAAGAAAAAGGCAGCAGCATTACAACCTGTTCAATCAGAAGACAAAGTTAAAGCGGAGCTGACAGCCAATCTTTCCTAGGCTCAGCAAAACTAGCAAAAATACCTCTGTATTCCTGCAAGTGCAATATTTACACAAATATTTCTTATTCAAATCTTCAGCAACGCTTTTTAACTTGTGAATTTGTTTTACATTTATTTACAACTTGACCAATTATTGTATGACATGGCCATTAAAAATATAATGTTCCTTAACCAGATGGTTTTTCAAGTTACTTTTAAAGAGAGTTTTACTTCTTTCATGTTGTTGTAATGTTTTGAGAAAACTAGTAACGCAATAAAAAAATCTAAATCGTGAATAATCGATCAAACTTTATAAAAAACCTAGATTTATGTACAAAAAAGCCCTATGTACAACTGTACAAGTTAAAAATTAAAATTTATTTTTATATCTTTTTTTATCCACAAAGTGTGCAGCTTTTGTCTCTGCAGTTTGTCTCGGGCTTAATTACTTACAAAATAAAGTATACTTTTATACTTGACCTTTAAGTATACTTCTATTTCCTAAAGGTGTATATACTGAATTACCAAGATCAGTCTTGTGCAGCCAGGGGGAGTATTGCTGCTCTGACAGCCAAGTTAGGACAAAGCTAGGCATGCTCCGATCAGGATTTTTGCAGCTAATATCGAGTACCGATTTGTTGTCATGGTGCTCGGCTTATACTGATCACCGATTCTAATGCTTCAAGCTTTATAATGCATTGAGCACATCTTCCTCTAAGTATGAACCTTAAGAGAAGTTCTAGCCTTACCTAAGGCCCCGTTTACACTGGCAGTTAAATGTGACCCAATTCCGATTTTTTGCTCATATGTGACACAGATCGGATCTGTTGTATGAACGTGCAAAGACGAATAAAATGCATGCATTTGGATATTCAGAAATCGGTTTCAGGCCTCCTTCATTTGTGGAAATAAATCAGATATAGATCGGACATGTGACAATGCGACTGTCATGAAAACAGGCAGATTGAATTTATTGAGGCGTTCCGTTCTGTCCATCATTAAACTTGTGATAACGTAGTGCTTCTCCACGGTTTAATGACAGAAGGAAGAGCGTGTGTGGAGATGCCGACGCGGTAAACAACATCAGAGGAAACACAGAGGAGGGAAGTGGTCAGTCGCCACAATTTGCTCCCACCAGACCTGAGATCTCTCTCGTACCCACAAATTCCTCTGAATGGTGGAGGACGTCATAAAGCATATAAACCATAAGCGCAATCTGCGATGATGGCAGCTTTGCCACCACCGCCTCAAAATCATTTTAAAGTTGGCCGAACTTTATGTTGTAACTTTTGCTTTTTGTCGCTATTAATACATGCACTGCGGGCTACACATAGAATAACTTTATTCTCTCCAACACCATTTCGCACACAGGCAAAGGCTACATCATCAACGACACACACACAAACACACATCAGGGCCATACCATTACATAAATTGCGTGGGGGTAAATCTGGACTAAACCATTCACTGCTTATACTACACTTCGCATATTTCGCAGAGCTAAAAACAAGACAATTTCTTCCATCGTGGCTAGTGTGGCACAGAAGCTAGAACCCGCCTTTATGCATGAGTGACATGGTAAATTGTATGGCAAGTGTAAACGCATGAATTGGATATGGGTCACAATTAAAACAATGTGTAAACAAACAGTCAAACAAATCAGATATAGGCAACAAATCGAAATTGGGCATCAAGACCTGACAGTGTAAACGGGGCCTAAGAGAATAAATGAAGGATGCTGCATATAATACCTTAAACACGTCTCTTATAACCAGGTGTGAACGTGTCATGGTCAGAAGCAGCTAAAAGATAATTCATCCATTAATTTTACTCTGGCTTAGTCCCTTAGTTATCAGGGGTCGCCACAGCGGAATGAATCGCCACAGAAAATAATATAACACAGATTTAAAAATTGTTATGAAAAATTACAATGCAATTTGGAAACACTGCAAATGACAAAAGAAGAAATCAACATGACTCAATCGAGAACAAGTTTGAAGCGTATGTTTGATGCATAAAAATTAAAATGCACACCTATGAATCTAAATCTTCTTTACGAAAAGGAAAGAGGTCTATAAACTACTGTTTATAGCAATGAGTGTATTACAAAAATGTATACAAATAAATATTCATGTAAAAAAAATTGTTTTATTTATCTAATAGTTCCAGTCAGCTTTTAGTGAACCTGCAATATTGCCAAAACACAACTTTCAGTTGTTATATGTGTAAAAAGGCCTAAATACATGCAGGACCATTGAAATATTTTGCTGGTCACCAACTAATGACAGCAGATCACTCAGAGATAGAGGGGATTTGCACTCGCGATATCTTTACTGCTCTATTCATTTAACAGAAGAATATAAAGTAATGCTTAGAACATTACTGTGCCTCTCGTGATCTATTGTCTTGCTCATTTACTCTCGTCGCCATGATTTCCGAGTATTATAACTCATTTTGGGGGGGGGGGCCCTTAAAAGATCCAAACCAGAAAATCAAATCAACTTAATATATTTAATCAAAAATTAAGTGAAATGATACATGAATATAAAGAAAAGAAAACAAAAAAAAACTCAAAAACTGAAGAGGGAAGGATGAACACCCGCAGTCCTGTTCTCTCGGTTTTTATCCAAAAGCACATCACAGGTAACACTCCACACCTGGTCCATAAGTCAATCACGGCAAAACACCGCACCTGTTCAAAACTCCAGAAGAATACCAGATCATGGAACACCTCCATCTAGTGGACACTGGTTAACAAAACCTTACGATCGTCACACACTGGAGACACAATGACTGCACTTATGATAACATAATATATGCCTTCAGTGATTTCCTGAAGATAAATACCAATAAGTAACTTGACTGGAATAACTACAGCAATCGCTATCGTCTAATCTCATATGGGGTCCCAATCCCAATTCTATTTTTGTACCCCTACCCCTTCCCCCTGGCCCTTAAAACTGAGGGTAAAGGAGAAGGGTTTCTAAAATGACCCCTAAGAATGTAATCTTAGGGGACACGTTGGATACCTTGGCCTTGTAACTCGGGTTGCAAACCGCAGTGAGGCATCAGCAACATCATACTCCAAGTAGCATCTACCGTATCAACTGGTATTGGGTCAATCTTGGTTAACCCTCTGAGGTCTGAGGGTGTTTTGGGGCTCTGGAGAAGTTTTGACATGCACTGACATTTTTGTTGTTTTCAGTATCTTAAAAACATATAAATGGCTAAAGTGTGATAACACTGTGAACAGCACAAGTTGGGCTACAATAATACCTAAGCAGCATGTTTGTATGTGTTTGTGTTTTTGAGAAAGAAACGTTTATGCGTGGTTAGTAAAAAACTAAAATTTTAAAGTCACTGAAACAAGGTCGTGAAACACAGAAAGCATTTGTGCACAAGACTTTTGAGAACTGGATCTGGTAGTTTAGTGTTTTTGCTTCAAAATGATGTGAGAATCATCTTGTTCACTTGCTCACAGATAACAATATAATGAATTAAAAAATTTTAAGTCACTTTTTGAGTGAAATTGGTTTATGCGGGAAGGTGTGAACTATCATTACTATGCAGTGAGTCACACCTAAGAAGACAAAGACCTGCATAATGAGCTGCATAATGAGCCATAAGACAGGTATGTGACTAGGAGGGAAGAGTTTCAAGAAGGAATCAGAGGAAAGTTTATTTACTTTTTTGTTTGCAGTTTATTTAAAATATCTTAATCACACAAAATACCTGGAGATACACTTGTGAGAGTCAGTACACTCTATAAAACTCTGCAAACTTTTAAACTTACACATAGCAAATCTACTGATTTTAATTTTTTTTTATTTATTTATTGTAAATGAAGAGTTTTGTAGCAAAATTAGATGTATC
Source organism: Danio rerio (assembly GCF_052040795.2). Taxonomy (NCBI): domain Eukaryota; kingdom Metazoa; phylum Chordata; class Actinopteri; order Cypriniformes; family Danionidae; genus Danio; species Danio rerio. Next base: position 26,677,553 of record NC_141024.2, on the reverse strand, counting down.
CATTTTGAGAAATGTTGTTTATTGACATTATTATTTAAGACATCAACAGTCAAGTTCATTCACAATTTTATAAATTAAACTATTACTTGAGCTCAGTGAAGTCCAGGAACACAATATTCTTCAAATCCAGGATATTTTTTATTTAACTTTGTCTATAAATAATTTATAAATAAGTCAAAAACATGCCGAAATGCAACATATTATTTTAACATCGTCAAACATCTTAAATTGGTTAAAAAAACAATACATTATAATATATGGAATAGTATATACAAAGTTTGAATTATAATAGATATATTAAAATATTAGAATCTTATAATATATAATAAGATTCTGAGTTAGTTTTGGTAATCTCATATTAGAGCAATGTTATTTTAAAAAATGATAATTAATCCATATTAACAAAAATTACTGTGAGCAAAAGAAAGCAGGTGAAAAACACCATGTGCGAAAATGAAATCACAGCAGCTTTTGAGCTGTGCAAGTGATCATCCTCTCATTCGGTATTCACAGTAATTATTTAAAGAATAAACTTACAAAGGACACTTAGAAATGTAACCTTGCAGACAGGTATCCTGTGATGGGGAGCAGCGCAGGAAAAAGGCAGTATTTCATTGTAACCAATGGCCTTCTTCTTGACATCAGCGGAGACTCACAGACGCAAGATTACTTGATCCACTTTTGTAGCGTTTTTAAACATTTTGTGAAGTTGAAGGCTACATCTTCATCTAATAGTTTGTCGGAATGACACATACTAACAATTCTCTCATTACTGAGCAAACTCGGAGTACTTCTTGTCTACTTTAGCTCTCTTTGCCGCTGGTCCTTTACCTCCGTTGTTTTCACATCTGGATTTACATTTGAAGCGCGCTAACTGAGAGGCGGGACCACGCTGCTGTAATGAGGCGATATAGGAGAATCCGTACAGTCCTTACTTTTATACGGATTACATAATAAGCAATAATTTGTTTTCGACTTGAATTGGTTAATGCAAAAGTAGACATATCAAGCTTTATATATATATCGTAAATCATCATCTTTGTTGACTATTTGCCGAGTTTTCTTTTATTTTAGTGACGTGTTTTTCTGACCACAGTCTGCTCGCGCCTCAGACGCTTGTAATAACAATGCCTCGTGGGCGTGGTCGCAATAAAACTAATGAGATCAGACTGAGAATCTAGACATAGCGTTGGTTTCATACCAATTACTTTATCAAGCACTGTTTGTTTTCAACATGCATATCTGCGTTTAAAAGTAGACACTTTAAGCTTTCTAGAAATACATTTCTCATCTGTGTGCATTTTGTATTCGCTGAGGTTTAGCGCATTTTACAGACGCGTTTCTAAAAGCAGTTCACTGAGAGAGGAAAGACAGAATGCCTACACTGTTTGTTTTCCTTATTTTGCAAAAGCACACACATTTGTTGTTGTTGTGAGTGTACACAAGAAAAATTAGACACATAACAGATTCAATTGATGTGTTGATCTTATCTATACGATCAAAACTGAAAGTGTTATTTAAGTTCATTTCAGCAGTTTGACGCCACCACAGGTCTTCGACCCCAGAGGGTTAATTACCCTGTCATGATTCCACATGTGTCCCAGCCTGAGTGAGATTGGCAACCTCACTTCATAGACTAGTGTTTCCCCTAGGCGTGGCGTGGAGTAGTGCGGCGTATCTGTTCAGACTGACACAAACACAAACTCATGGTGTTAATTTGTTTCTTTTAATGACAGCAGTTAAAAAACAGCAAATATTTGAAGTGTACAACTGTACAAGCTAAAAATTAACATTTATTTTAATATATTTTTGTGTGTGCAGCTTTTGTCACCGCAGTGTATCTTCTGCTTAATTACTTACTAAATAAAGTATACTTTTATACTTGACCTTTACTTATGTATACTTCTTTTTCCTAAGGGTGTATTTACTGACTTACTAAGATCAGTCTAGGGGCAGCCAGGGGGAGTATTGCTCCTCTGACAGTCAAGTTGGGTCAGAGCTAGGGATTCTCCGATCAGGATTTTTGCAGCTGATATTGAGTACCGATTTCTTGTCATAGTGATCGGTAGGGTTGGGTACCGTAAGCCGGTGCCATTATAGCACCGGTACCTTTGTAACGGGTATGTACCGGATCAAATCAGCATATGAATTTCGGTGCCACTGGTGTTGTGACAAGGACTTTAGAAGCATCAAAGGGGTGCATCAAATGCATCTCTAAACATTTAATTTCATAGATATGCCACAGCCATATCACCCAGCAGCCCTAGACCAGTTACTCACTGAAGCTAAGCAGGGCTGAGCCTGGTCAGTACCTGGATTGGAGACCACTAGGGAACACTAGGTTGCTGTTGGAAGTGGTGTTAGTGAGGCCAGCAGGGGGCGCTCAATCTGTGGTCTGTGTAAGTCCTAATGCCCCAGTAAAAGTGGAGGGGACACTATACTGTCAGAGGGCGCCGTCTTTCGGATGAGACAAACCGAGGTCCTGACTCTCTGTGGTCATTAAAAATCCCATGGCACTTCTCGTGAAAGAGCAGGGTTGTAACCCCGGTGTCCTGGCCAAAGTCCCTCTATCGGTCCTTACGATCATGGCCTCCCAATCATCCCCTTTCACCGAATTGGCTCTATCACTCGCTCTCCACTCCACCAATAGCAGGTGTGTGGTGAGTGCACTGGCGCCGTTGTCCTGTGGCTGCCGTCGCATTATCCAAGTGGATGCTGCACGCTGGTGGTGGTGTGGAGAGACCCCCCCTCATGATTGTGAAGCGCTTTGGGTGTATGGCCATACACAATAAATGTGCTATATAAATACACATTACATTACATAAGCATTTCATAGTAAACAACTTTGAACAATATGGACAGGCGATGTCAGGCGTTTGTTATTGTCGCTAGGGAACAGATTTAAGGGAACAGACTTACAGTGCAGTCAGCTTGATTTACGGTGAGCAAGAGTGACACTCTTCAGACCGACACGCATGATTGCTTTCATCAAATTTGTTTAAATTAAGCATTCTAAAGCGTATTTTAGAAGCAAGGATTCTGACAGCAACGTGCTTTACAAAAGTTGCGTGTAAAGGGGAAACATGTCAAACTTAATAGCACATTTGAGTGCTCAAAAAAGCAAAGGAATGCTTCTCTCGCGAGCTCTAGGTGTCACGTGCAATCGTTCCCTCGGGCACTTGCTTCCTCTGCTTTTGCGGCACTTGCTCTCTCTGTAACGGTGCTGTGCGCATCAGTTCCCCGCATTCGTCAGAAGTTGACGCCCAAATTGACACAGGTAGATTAAACTTCAGTCATGTTCATGTCGTGAATCTATCAGAATCTCCACTGTTGATGATATTAGACTCCTGTTTTCAATAGCGATTTTAACACTTTTAATACCGTAAGAAGCATCAAAGGGGGGCCTAAATAAATGTTTGTTGCAGTTTTTAATCCTTTAAGTTCATTTGATTGATCATTTGATCAAATCAGTTGATATTATTAACGCATTTATTGGGTAAAATTGCTAATTTTTACTGTCATTCAATGTGTTTTGGTCATTATCAATGCACAAAATAAACAATAAGAAATATAACTTATTATGACTCCAGAATAATTATTTTTTTAGGAAACACTGTAAACATTTTCAGAAACATTATTGTAAATGAATGGGAGGGCAAAATAATTTGACTTCAACTGTAGGCCTGTAAAGTTTACAGGTGCAGCAATGTGCCTTGATGTACTTGAATGTTAGAAATGTGTTATCCTACACCAGTATAACGTTACTTGTCCAATAAATGAACAAGGGAGATTATTTTGAGTTTAAGTTATTTAATTATCTTGTTTATGAAGACTGCAGAGTGATGCATGAAAACAAATGACTTTGAATAATGTTTTAAGTATTTTGTGATATATATGTTAAAATGTGCTCCTAACAGTACGTGGCCCCTGCTCACCCCCCACAGGTTAATAGTAAGCTAATGTAATTTCATAATGCTAATCTTAAATTCATGCTAACCAACAAATGATCAAAGGAAATGTATTAATGTAATACAATATGAATTTATGTTTATTTTAAACAGTAATTATATTGTTCTATTAAAATGATTTTTAAAAATATTTTGTCAAATAAAATATTTGTGTAGAGTCATCCACCATTATTTTTTTGGCTAAAAAGTATCGATTCAGGCACCGTTTTAGCACCGGTATCGTTTTAAAAGTATCGATTTAGCACCGGTATCGAGAAAAAAAAAACGATACCCAACCCTACACTCATGTAAGTTATATTTAACTCGTTTAGTTTTGCCTACATTTATTTTTGATTTCCGTCTTCTACACATGATTTATTTACAACACATTGTTAAACATAATAGTTTATCTAACTAATTTTTAATATCTACTTTTTTTATCTACCACATAGTGACAGTCAGTGCATAACATTTTACTAGTTCTTTTGCAAGACAATTGTATTAAGACAAAGTCCCTTTGAGTATTTTATAGTCTTTTATTCAGATTAAAGTGTAATTTAAAGACTTAATCAGTAAACTGCGATAGTTTAAACAATTAGTCAAATATTTTGTAACTGATTTGCTGTGTATATTAAAAATATACAGTAAATATTTCTTAAGGAGGCTAATAATACTGACCCTATTTTTATTTAAATTAAAAACTGCTTTTATTCAAGAAATAAAAAAATAAGAAATAGAACTTATTATGACTCCAGAATAATATTTTTTTAGGAAACACTGAAAATTTTCAGAAACATTATTTTAAATGAATGGGAGGGCAAAATCAATTGGCTTCAACTGTAGGCCCATCCTACACCAGAACAACGTTACTTGTCAAATAATAAAGATTATTTTGAGTTTTAAGTTATTTAATTATCTTGTTTATGAAGACTGCAGAGTGATGCATAAAAAAAAACGACTTAGAATTTTTTTAAAGAATTTTGTGATATATATGTTAAAATGTGGTCCCATAAGTACTTGGCCCCTGAGAGAGTCAAGGCCTTTCTCCTCCAGCAGAAGACAGTATCATCATGAAGGTGCGCATCCCAAACACCAGACAGGATGCTCACAGGTACACTGGGACAGGCCACGCTCTACAAACAACACAAAAAAAGCCTATCAGCAACAAAGAAACGGCCGGCCTGCAATAACCAGAAGCTTAAAGGGTCACGAAACACCAAAACACATTTTTTGAGCTGTTGACAGTCGTATATGTGTCCCACACTGCTATAAACACTATTAGGACACCTATGTTTCACTAAAAAGTGTAAATTGGTTGTTTTTGCGTTATTTCAAGCAAATTCTTACTTCCGGTTTGAAACGAATTTTTGAAGCTGCGTCACGGTCATGACATAATAGCGTTGTATTCCAGCGTGCAGACTGGGCGTCTGTGCCAGAGTGAGTCTTATTACGTCTTACAGTGTGATGCATTAATGCATGAGTAAGGCTTGGTTCAAACCAATCAGCGCGCTCTATTGTGCAACTTCATTAATATTCATTAGTGTCACAGTGTTTTCACGACAGAGACGCCACCTTGTGTTGGCAAAACAAGCATGAAGTGTTGCTTTTATAGTTTGCTGCCGTTAAGTTTTGTTTTCATTTTCTCTCTGTGAGAGCGCAGCTGGCGTCACGTGTGGATTAACAGTGTACGCAACGCTCGACAACAATAACTTACGTGTCTAAGGAGGTTTATTGTTTACCTGAGAGCTGTTCTCATCTCCAAACGCTGAGATCTGGATTCGCTTGTAGTCTTCTCTTCAAAAAGACGCGGCTCTAGTTACTGGTGATTGTCCTGTCTCTACAGATTTGGTAAGTGAGCGACCAGTACTCTTTGTTTATTCAGTTTGCTCGTATCGAACTAAGTTAACTATTGCACCGAGTCACCGAGTGTAAACACGTTAGCATCACAACCAAACTTTAACCTCGTGTAGGGTTTTTACCGCATTTAGTGACCGGAATAACACACGCGGCTTTCTGACGCTACCTGCCGTGTGCATCTAAGTTTCCGGGAAATGCGGAGGTGTTTTTTCTCTCATTCGCCGTGCGGTATCAAACATTGCATGAAAAATACACGCTTAGAGCAGTTCCTCGAATCAAATATCTCGTTTGTCGCAAGGGGCATGAATGAATTCCCTGAATGAAAGAGCTAAACTGCAGTTAAAGTCCAACATTTAATAATTTGGCAAATAATTCGACTACAGATGTCCATGTAGGTTAAACACCATCACTTTCTCCTGTTGTGTATTTTGACTCTGAAACTCGCGCGTGCCCAAATAGACACTCCCACACCATCCCACTTTAGTTCCTCCGACACTCCCCCCTAAACAGGGCTGGACACGCCCACTTTTCTGACTTTTTCCAAAGTAGAGGTGTGAAAACACCCTGCTGAAACGAGGGGGTTTCATGGCCTTTTAAGCAGTTGAAATCCAGCTCGTTATAGCCAGACAAAGCCAAGTAGTGCAGCACGATTAATCATATCGCAATCGCAATGTCAGCCTATGCGATTACATTACAGCAAATCTTGGAATTATATTACATAAACAAATGCAATTGTGAACGTAACAAGACATTTATTCTAACGCCTGTTTCACACCGCAAGCAAAGCAGTGCGTGAGCAGCGCATGTGCAGCGCGTATGGAGAGCAAAAACAGCATGCAGGCGTTTGCCTTTCACACCAGCTGTGTCTGCAGCACGCAGCTCTTCGGTAGCTGCTGCAGAGATCAATCTATCTCTGTCTATTCTATCTAGTTACATGTCTCTATATATACAAATACACCTCTTTTTCTTTTTTTTCTTTTTATCTATACTAAGGCCCGCGGCAACCTCCTCCTATGCTGTTTCTTTAACCTGCAAGTCTTTATTTTAAAAAGTATATAGATCATACAGTACTTTATGCTTCTCAAGCTCTAGGAGAGGGTGCTCGCTGCAGAGCCATTTGAGGAGAGCTGAGCTCCAGCGAGGGGGAGCATGAGCTGTCGCTCCTCCTCCTGTAAGCTGTTTTAATGCATACACCAACCCCACCCCTAACCCTACCCCAAGTGACATCACTCGTAGAAGAAGTGCAAAAAAGGTGGAGCTCAAGCTTAAGCTCCTCCTCGCTGGAGCTCAGCTCTCCTCAAATGGCTCTGCAGCGAGCACCACTTTAGCTCTAGGAGGAGCGTCATTCATGTCTGGTGCACTCAGAAGACAATCACCTGTGACATCATGTCATTTGGTTTTTGATTGTCAGAACGTTTTAGGCCTAGTTATAATAATATTTATACAATATAGTTATAATGATATTTATACATGATCAAACTAGTGTTACTTTCTCCGCTTCAGTAATGTCCAGCAGCAGAGTAACAGCTCATGCAAAGGATGAGACTGACAAAAGTAGTTAATGCATGCACTTATTTTGTTTATTTTAGTGTTTACAGATTCACAGTGCAACTTAGTGAACATAAAACAAACAAAGCTGAATATGCTGAATCCTGCAACACTAGCGTGCAACTTAAGCAAAACTGATACTAAAATTTTTTACATTTGGTTTTGTAGTTTAGGCCTAAATAAATGTTTGTTGCAGTTTTTAATCGTTTAAGTTCATTTGATTGACTTTATACAAGTCAGTTGATATTATTAACGCATTTATTAGGTAAAATTGCTACTTTTTTCTGTCATTCAATGTGTTTTGGTCATTATCAATGCACTGTTTCTTTAATTAGGGGTGAGCAGCGCTGCAAAAATAGACCCAGCGCCGAAACTATAGCGGCACTGGTGCTTCAGCAACGCTCACGCCTTGCTCTGACCAAGTGTGCCGCAAGCCTGCTTTTGAATGAAGGTCTCAGTCGTTAGATCGCCCCCTGGGGGCTTGCTGCAGTACAAGTCATAAAGCCCGCCTCTTCCGTGTTAAAGAATGAGACTTGAGCCCAAATAAAAAAAATAATTACACCTGCAATAAAATGTCCCGAAAGATGGTTCTGCTCAATTAAGGCACTGGTTATCATGCTGAAATAGGTGCAGATCTTCATTTTTGTAAACAGTTTGTTTTTAGCAGTAATTTAATGCTGGGCGTGTCATCGTGATTGACAGCTGTGATTGACAGTTTCTCAAAGCAGACCATCTGAGCTTCGGCAGAAGACTGAAGTGTTATTATTCGATTTCTGTGTTATTTTACCATGATATAATGAGTTCAGCAGTAAACTATACGTTTTGGTAAACAGCATCTGGTAGAACACAGTTTATTCGGTAAGGTCAGGGCTTTTTTCGGGCTTTGTTTGTTTGCTGATACACGCCTAGCCACCCAGATAGCAAAATACACTCGGACCAGTTCCGGTTGGATTCTCTCCTACCAGAGACTTACCCCTCGGCCCGGCTCCGTCTGCTGGACCTACTCGGGCCGGATACCTATGGACACACTGCCCGATTCTGCCTCGAGTCAATCGGGCCAAATGCTGCGGCCGTTAACCGAAATCTTGCTATATTTCTTCTAAACGAACGATTTTCCCGCATGGTAAATGGTTATCTATGGTGTGTATATATTTTGGGTCCTGTTGATTGCTAATTAAAAATAAAAACCTTTTTAAAAATGTACGTGTTGTTTATATGTTATTGTTCATATTTTACAAGCGTTATTTCTACCCCCCTATGAAGATAACAAATACCAACAACCCTGTTATAAGAGAATATTATTTGTGCTCATATTAGTCTAACTCAGGCTAGAGTGTATAAAAGATCGTTTATTTCTGCAGTCCAGCATGTATTGCTTTTATTAAAGTATAACAGCTTACATCACACCGTTTTTAAACTGTATATTATTATGTGTTTTTATACGCAAGAGCTTATATTTACATCAGCGAGCCTTTGTTATAGTGCAGATACCAGAGGTTAAGTGAGAAGTTGGGGGGGGGGGGGGGGGGGGGCGTGGTTGATTTTACATCAAGCGTTTGGTTGGAACTGACTCGGAAGCTCGATTTCTCGGCTCCTCCTCTGGCTCCATCAGACAGTCCTTCTGCACATGCCCAGGCTCCAATTTCAGCAGTCTTTTGCGACAGTTTGTGCCCGTCAAGCAGGCATTTTGCCCTCAAGCGTTCAATGGAAAAACGAGGCTGACGCGTCGTATATACTTTTTACAGTCATTGGCTCTGACGCGCTGCTGCTGCGTGCGGTATGAAAGCTCTAATCTGTTAACATGGACGCCGATAAAACACGAGCCGCTCACGCTCTGCTTACTTGCTGCTGACGCTTGCAGTGTGAAATAGGCTTTTAAGTTTCGTGTTGCTCGTGTGCTTGTGGTCACGTGACTTTCCGCAGCGCAGTGTGTGGAGACGTGAGAAAATGGATATAGAAGAGACCGACACTGAACTTGTGCCCGGGAAAAATGCTACCTCTGTTATTTGGCGATATTTTGGCTTCAGGATATCAGACACTGAGCAGGAAGAGGTACTGTGCAAAATTTGCCAAACAAAAATTGCTACATCACGTGATTTGAGTCTCTTTATTATAACATAACACTTAAGAAAAAAAGAAAAATAAGAAGGGAAACCCCCTTACCTTTTCTGCCTACACAAAGACATTCCTCAATATTAAAAAGGACATTTAGAACCTAAAATTTCCTTTCCGAAATTCACCCAATGTTTTGTATACTCCCTCAAATTAGCCGTACGCCTTGTATTTTTGTATTTTATAAAGAGCCCATTTTATACATGAAAAAGGGTCATATTTTGGTAATATGGATCTCCAACAAAATACTGATATGCATGCAAGGTCAAAAAACACTTTTATGGTCTTATAATCTGCATTTATTTTTACCCAATTACCCCAGCGACTCCCATATGAATCGTTTAGCGATTAATTTGTTCCCAAACCCCTCCTTAGCGCGAAGCTAATCTGCGCTGATTGGACCGATGACAGCCTATTGCGATTGGTCGACACTAGACAAATGCTCAGCGTGAGACAAATGCCCAGCACGATAACCCTATGACCGTCATAACCCCCCGCACGGGCAGTATGAACCGCACTAAGCAGTGAAAATGAAACCAATAGCGTGCACATCATTTGTTGAGCGGGATTTCTGTTACCGAGGTTTTCTCCCTTCTCAGCTGTAACTTAAATAATTTCTATTTTCAATTATTGCTGTGGCACCTCTTGCGTGAAGTGTTATGTTCTCAGGGCTTACTTGTATTCTGCTTTGCCCAAAGATCCCATCCACAGCCAGGGGGTTGTAGTGCTCACCAGCGCTCCTCCTCAGCATGTAGCAGGCTGCATTTGTGCCTAATAAACTGGCCTTATTTAGCACGCACCCCTGGTGTATTGTCTGCCCATTCTCACAAGTCTCATACACCAGTCTTTTCTGATCCTTCCTTTAAAGGGCCATGAAACCCCCCGTTTCAGCAAGATGTTTTCACACCTCTAGTTTGGAAAAAGTCAGGAAAGTGGGTGTGTCTAGCTCTGTTTGGGTGGGAGTGTCGGGGGTGGGAAAATGGGCAGGGTTTGAATAAAAATGGGAGTTGCCCTTTTGGCACGCGCTGAGGACAGAGGAAATAGAAACACACACACACGCAGGGGAGAAAGACAGTGTCTTTAATGACGGTGAAATGTTTGATACCGCACGTTGTATTGTAGAAAAAAAACCTCTGCATTTCTCTGTATAATACGACGAAAATGTAACATGACGGTCGGCAAAAGTTTGCTTACAGTGTTCACGTGTTTACAAATAGAGAGCAGCATTTACAGCGGATCTTTTAATATTGTAGTGATATCAACATACTGTAAACTAAGTAACTTAGAAATCATTTTGACTAAGGTCTGTCTTTAAACACTGAAAGAGTACAGCTGACCATACGAACTATAACTTTGCCATCTGAATGAACAAATTAAGGGCCCTGATCACACACACTTACCGAATCTGTAGACAGGACAATCAGCTCATATTGGAGCTGCGTCTTTTTTAAAGGAGACGAGCAGCAAATCCGGATCTCACCATTGATGAGAAATGCTCTCGAGTAAAAAAATGTTCCAAACAAACACATTTTTGCCGTGCGTCGCGTCTACGGATCCACGCGTGAGTCCTGCAGCGCACTTATAGAGAGAAAATGAAAACAAAACCTTCACATTATGAAAGCAACACTGGCGACCCGTATCTCCAAACAATTCTTGTTCTTTTCAAACAACTTTTGGCAACACGACGTGTGTTGTCTCTCTGCCGTCTGAACACTGTTTCAGGTATAGTCTAAGAAAGCTAGCATGCATATTAATGAAGTTGCAGCGCATACATAATGGCGCGCGCTGATTGGTTTGAACCAAGCCATACTTATGAATGAATGCAACACACTCAGATACGTAATACGGGACACTCTGGCACAGACGTCCAGTCTCCACGCTGAAATACGCGCTAAGATGGCCGTGACACAGCTTAAAAAATTAGTTTCAAGCCGTAAGTACGAATTTGCTCAAAATAACAAAAAAAAAAAAAACAATTTTCACTTTTTAGTGAAATATGTGTCCTAATAGTGTTTTTAGCAGTGTGGGACACATATGGGACTGTCAACAGTTTAAAAAATGTGTTTTGGTGTTTCGTGACCCTTTAAAAAACGAATGAATCAGCAACTGTAAGCGTGTAGGCTGCTGAATCAATTATTTCCCCTCACACTTCAAATAATATCCAGGTAAGCACAGCATCTTCTTGACTCACTTCAGGATCTGTTTGTCTTCGCTGCTGTGTTAGTGGGCGGGGCGCAGGTTTAAATTTTCCCGGGTTTGCTCCCACAACAATTAGGTTTCGTAGACTTGTTATGAAGACGATTCATTCTAACCACTATGAGTCGACTCTTTTTTTTAGATGAATTAATAGTTTTAAAAACTGTCCACTTTCAGATTTAAGCCTTAGCTGGATATTTCACTTTACTTAGATCTGTGTTACACACTACATGGAACCTCGTTTTTGAAAACCCACAATAGGGGTTCTTTAAAGAATTAGATAGAAAAAGAATGTGTGAATTAGAGTTGCACGATTCTGGCTAAAATGAGTTTTGTGATTTTTTGCCTAAAATAAAGATCACGATTTTCTGACGATTCTGTAGATGTAAAAAAAGGTTAATATGAGTGGGCTATTTTTATTGTCATTCTCAAACATGTGGTAAAACAGCAATAGGCTTTGTGTAGCTGTACTGTTGGTTAAAATGCTAAATTTTGTATAGACCTGGAATGGTGGAATTGAACAGACTTTAAATTTATCCTGGTCATTAGTGCTGATGATAATTCTGATGTTGAATTATTGTGTTTGAGACATATGCTTACAATCTGTAATTTTCTGCCTAAAATCTGTCACTGATGTGATTTTTGTGAATACAGAAGACTGGGTGGGTATTTTTGCATTTCGGCGGGTTTGGGCTGGAATCAGCCCAGCCCAACTTTTTGGGCTGGAATCAGTCAGCTACATCTGTGTGCGCTTTCGGTTTCATTTTCACTGCTAAGAGCAGTTCACTTCCCTTGCGGCTCCCAAATGATCATTTTGTGCTACAAACTAAATGTTGTTTACAACGGTTTTACCTGCTATTTACAGTTTATGCAGCTTCCCAAAAGTCAATAAGCCAAAGTAAGCTTTAATGTCAATTCAGCCACATGTACAGGAAATATAGAGAATCGAAATTACACTTCTCTCAGACCCTAGGTCATAACATAACCCATAACATATAATATTAATATAAAAAGTAGAGTTTTAAGAAAAAAATACAATATATACAATTGTACATAAGATGTGGTCTAAAAATATACATAATAAGTAGTCAAATAAGTGCAAACCAGAGTTGTGCAGATAAAGAACAATATAGTGCAAAAAGGCTTGTAAACATGATAATTATGATAAAGTGACAGTGTCATAATAAATAGGGAGGTAGTACAGTGTGTCTAACTGTAGACCAATGTTACATAAAGAGATCAGTGCAGATAAATGTATGTGTGGGTGGGTGCGACCGGACTGTTGGGACAAAACACCTGAATACATACCGTCACTATGAAGACACATCGTAACTATTGTGACAGAGCTACTGTCCTGATAAGTCGGGCAGCGTAGACGTGTTCAAAATGGCGTAACATACCACCTCCCGCGTTTTCTTGTTATGTCCTAATATTTACGATGAACCAAGTTTTCTGTGTGTATCTGTATATGCTCATTGTGTATAATCTACCACTATCGTCCTTTCGCTGCTACTGCTGTTCCATACACATGTTTCAGCACATCACAGTCACGTTTCATTGCTCTAGCCGCAGAACTCCTCGTCAGTGATTGGCTGAATTTTATTCCGTTTCATTGGTCGATCAGAGGAATCCTCCTGAGCGATTGGCTGGATTTCATGTCAATCAGTGTCAACCCGCTTCAGGTTTCCAATTGGCTGTCGAAGACACGCAAGGTAGACCTTTAATTCCACCTGAGTAAACTATCAGCAACTACGAAAGAGAACCATATATGCATCTTAAAGGTAAGAACTGCTTATTTACTGTATATTTTGTGCCGTGTGTTAAGTTAAGTTCAAACATTGTGTGCATGACGAGTTAGTCAGGGTCATATCACTTAATGTGCGACATTATTAGCAGATAAATAGTATCCTTGACCCATTTTGTTTATATTACAGTTAAATGACACGTGTATTCATTTCTTAGCGATTGTACAGTCTGACAGCTGCTATAATTGCGCTAGAATGACAACTCAGTCCACTACAGTCTTTGAGTTCATATTTAGTATAACATGTTACCGGTAAGCTGGACATTTTTGGCTTCATTTTAAACATTCTAAATCCTTTTTAATGATGTGAATATTCAAAGTAACATGGTAAACAAAATAGAGGCTTCTAACTGAAAGAATATGTGAATATAAAACTAACTTTACCTCTATAACTGTATCTGGTACTTTCAATATCTCAGTTAAGACCCGTCATTAAGGCATAAGGTTTAATACATTTTTGTCAATACAGTCAGACATGGATGATGCTAAATACAGGTGTAAATGAGGTCTAAACTTGAGCTTGTCCACTGTAGACTATTTATTGTTAGTAGTAGTAGTAGTAGCAGTAGTAGTATTAATATTATTAATAACAACATACTATTTTTTGTGGTATTATAAACAATAACAAGTTGGTCAGGGGTCCGTTCTTCGTACCTCGCTTAAATGATCTAAGATTATTTGGCAGATCCTGGATCTTTTAATCTTGATAACTGATCTCTCGCTAATTTGGTTCTTCAAACAAGTTCGCGAATCAGATTAGAATGTCTGGATGAACTGATCTGAGATCGCTGCGTGTGTTATGAAGGACAGATCTATCGATCCTCGAAATCATGATCAGCAATGCAACGATTGGCTGACGGCACAGCAGCGTAATGACATCATCTGATTAATATTCAATTATCCATGTGAGCAAAATTACATCAAATTAGCAGTAAACGGCTTGTTAAATATGACACGCAAGAACTTTCCACATTTGTTGTGAGCTGCAGGCTTTACACTTTCATTTGTCAAGACAAGAGTATTCATCATGTATTTCAATGCAAATCAGTGTATTTAGTTCTACATTTAGAAAAGATTTTCTTTATTATTGTAGCCGTTTTTTTAATCGGTGTAAAGAATAACAGGTTGTTTACAAAAGCATTTTCATATTGGTAAAGGCGTCTGCAACTTTTGTGAAGCTTCAAATCACTATTAACTATCAAAACATGTTCATGACTGCTGACATGTATGATTGCTTTAAAAAAAGTCACATATTGTGCATTTCTATTATACACAATTTGTACTAAAGCGATCTAAAAAGTTAATATCAATAAGTTTTCTCTTTGCTCCAGATGGCAGTCTTTGCACTTTCATTTCGAGAGTGCAGATTGTATAGCCTACGTTTTATTAATATGTATAACTTTATTTATTTTATTAATGACTATAACTTTATATATATAGTTAAAAAATATGTACCATTTTCCCAAGTGTATATAACTACTACTGTAAGAAAATATCAGAATTCGGAACAAACTTTCTGTATTATCTTTGCTTGAACTGAGCCGATCTAATCCTGTTTATATGAATTGAACCTGCTCCCGATCAGGTTTGACCTAGCAGAACTGTTGCCATGACATCAATTCTCGGATCAGCTTTGAAGAACGAAACGATCCTGGATCGTGTCAAATCGTCAATATCCAAATCCAGCTAACTGAGTAATCCACGTACGAAGAACGGACCCCAGGATGTCAATAGAGACACTTTTAGGAAGGGAAGTAAACTGTGTCATATATTTGACAAAAGTTAAAAAGGGTAAGGTTAGCTTAACATCACAAAATATTCAATATTAAGTTAGTACTTTGTGTTTGAGTCAGGAATGTTTTAATTATGCAATATTTTTCCCACAGCATCAATGCTTCAAAATAGGATGGATAACTGGGATGCCTGAATGATGATCACAGAAATCCTAAATGAAGGCAGTAGTTCCTAAAGGAAGACCACACCTGTGTTTGTTTACTTCAAGGGATATCATGGGTGAGTGTGTGCACTCTTTAAGACACATTTGTTGCGATATGGGCAAAAAACCATGTCCCTGTATTTTTAGGAGGAACGATGGTATTCGATATATATCCGGTATTTTCCTATAAATGGTTACTTGAGAGGAAAAGCCTGTATTAAAACCTTATTAAACACTTTTTGAGCAAAATATAATTCAAACACAGGGGTTTTACTCTCTATTTACAAATGAACAACTGCACAAAAAAATTACAGCTGCACAATATCTTTTTTTCTTCTGCTTGAAACTGTTGCACAATATTTCAAATTATAAACAATCTTTGATAAATAATTACAGTACAGGGTTACAGTACAGTACTGTGTTGTTGTGCAAAAAAACAAAGTAAACAGAACCATACACAATAGTAACACAACAAAAAATATTGTAGGATAGAAAAAAAACACAATAAATGTAAATATTAAACAAAGTATTTTGTCACAATTACAGTGTTGTTCTAAGTAATCCTGTATGGCACAGTTGTGTGATTTACAAACAACATATAAATCAGCTGTATATGTTTTTAGTTACACAATTATTAAACTGCACATATCAAAGATATCCAAAGAAAACTCTTTCACTGTATGCACAAAATCCTACACTTTTGTTTTGTTTTGACTAATCTTATTTTACTAAATATTACACAATGAGATGAAAATTAATAGACTATAGATTTGAGAAGTAACAAATTTTTTTCAGATTACTGAGATGAAATGCTGGTTAAGCATATAAATGTAAACAGTTATTATAACAGAGCAGAACGCTGAGCTAAATGTGTTATAACATAAATGTAAAGAAGAAACCGTCGTGTATTAAATACTGAACTTATAATCAATGAACATAAGGTGGTTTCATTTTCTAAATGCAGTATAAATTCTTCCCGTTTTGGTGTTTTTAATTATTTTGAAGACATTCTGTCAATTTGACAAGGCTTCTACGTTCATTCTTGCTGTCAATTGCGAAAGAAATGGTCGATAAAAGGTTTCTGATAAACCGCTGTGACAGGAGAGTCAGATTTGTTCGGGGAGTCAGATTTCGATACAACACCCGCACTGCATGTTCCTTCATGTCGCGTCAGTGATGAGTTGTTCTTGAACGTTTCTTTCATTTTGAACAAATCTATTGTATGACTCATGGAGTGAACCATTCATTTGCGTATGCGCACATTTTTGCAAGTGGAGCTCGCGTGCTACCTTGGATTGATCTGTTTCACGCTGAATGCGCACGTGGGGCCTCAAACCATATCAATATGAATGATATTGGATAAACCCTCATCGCGTTGGGAAATCATATCAATATATCCCCAGAACTTGATATACCGCCCAACCAATTTGTTGTATTGTGTTGTGGATTTCATTTATTAGTTTACTTTTTAATGTTTCAAATTACTCTAAAAAATAACTTCATTGTTTGTGCATGTTTTTATATTTTTGTTCTATTCCTGAAATGTACACAAAATAGTTGCATATGTGGCAGTAGATAATTACACTTTGGTTATTATTGTTTCTACTAATTTATTGTTTCTAAGTCAAAATTAAAAAAAAATACACATCATGGAAAGAGAAAAGGTTTAAAGTCTGTATTAAAGAGAAAGTAAGTTAACACTTCTCAACATGATCTGAGTTTACATCCAAAACTGCAAATGTAACTTATGTGGAAAATTAAAAGAATGCATCAACACGTTTGCAAATAATCACAATTTTCATCAAATGAGTCAAAAAGAATAAAATCGTCACTTTGCAAATATTTTTGCCTTAATCTTTTGTTTTTCTTTATTACTTTTACAGGAATTGCACAAAGCATCATTGGTGACTGAGATCGAATGCAGCGCGAAAACTTCCATGTCAGGGAAAGAGAAAGTATTTTAATTTAATTTCCCTCTTGATGCTGACCATGTATTAGAAGTAGGAGGTAGGGATGTTTCAATATTTTTTTCCCTTCCATTTCCTTAAAGAGCGCCTATTATGCATTATAAAATGTCATATTTTGGTTTTAAGGGTTTCCAACAACAGGCTAATATGCATGCAAGGTCAAAAAACACTTTTATTGTCCCATAATATGCATTTATTTTTACCTAATTGTCCCAGCAACTCCCATATGATTTGTTCAGCAATTCATTTGTTTCCAAACCCCTCCTTTGCGTGAAGCTAATCTAGCAGTTATTGGTCCGATGACCCAGTCTGCTGTGATTTAGTAGACTGCGTTCTGCATGAGACGGAGAGAAACACCCACCACGTTTATGAAGGAGCCACAGTGCAGAGTATATGTGTGAGCGCTATGCAGGAGTGCATTAAAGCATTGCAGTTAAAGGGGTGGTACAGAATGTAATTTTAAGGCTTGTTTGTGTTAACAAGATGCAAAGCGGTGTGTGCTCATGTTTCACCTAAAGAAAATCACGTTTTTTCATAATTCTTACTTTGATTTTATACAGCTACTCAGGTTGCATGAAAACGACTGATATATTTCCTAGTTCCTCTGAAAGGCCCACTCTCAAGTGACTCTTGTTGGTCATCGTTATAATGTGCTGCGATTTGTGGATTGGCTCCACGTCACGCCCGTACAAGCACGTGCGTTTTGTGTAAACAGTCAGTCAACAAATTTCTGTAACGATTGAAAATGGGATGCGGCTCCTAAGAGAGTGTGTTTGTACCATTGTGTGTGTTTGTGTGTGCGTGCGTGCGTGTGTATACTATGAACTGTCTGTAACACGAGAAGCGCATGTGCGCGGGAACGATGTTTCGCGCACACACATAGAGAGAGGGGCTGCACGTGTGTGTGTGTGTACGTGTTTTTTTTTTTTTGACATATCAGGACACAAATCTGTATAATGACATAGGTATGACACAGGTATTACAAAAAGGAGGTGAAATATGAGGACATTGGTGACCACCTCATTTCTCAAAATGCATATAAATCCTACAGAATGAGTCTAATCATAGAGTAAAGCTGTACACTGTCTCCTGTGATGGTTGGGTTTAGGGGTAGGGTGGGGTGAGGACAATACAATATACGGTTTGGACAGTATAAAATAAATGGAAACCTATGTAATGTACCCACTTTTCACAAAAACAAACATGTGTTTGTGTGGGTGAGTTTATATATGTGTGTGTGTGTTTGTGTTTATAGCAGTTTGACTGATAAATATGGACTTGAAGCTAAATCATTAGCGGTGGCGAACATCATTTCCCGTTGTTTACATCTTTGATACAACATACCGTTAAGGCTAGACACTGTACATGTCATGATCAATTTTAACAAATAAAAACACTTTCATGTCATGGCTCAGAGTTCACAGCATCTCCTTGTAGCTGCTCCATTTTTAAGGTGATTTTAACCGAATCCAGCACTGAACTTGGAGAGTTCAGTTCTGTTCACGCAGATTCGCCATTCGCGCGTGCCCGTCTGCATAAGCGGCCACACGGTCACGAGACAGACCGAGAGAAATCAAATGCTGAATTGAAACTTTTAACAACCTGTATCAATATTGGAGTTACTTTAGCATGCTAGAGGAAGGACGACACCATGGCTGAAGTATTACTGTTAGACAGGTAATGTTCTGTTTTAAAACTATTTTAGTCAGGCTAAGCTTATGTTAGATTGTGTTTTATTATGAATGACTTGTATGCACAGACGTGTTGTTTAGCCACTGAAATGTCCCGGAGAAAGATTGATGTGATTATTTTCAGTTTCATAAGGTCCTTTTACAGCATCGATAATGTAGATTTGTATTTAGTTTACTTTATTTAGTTTACTTTATTGAGCTGAAGTTGCTTTTATATTGACATTAGGTCATTTTTGAGCAATAGCCGCATTTCCACTGTTGGGCCAGTGCGAGCCAGGGCTTTTATCGGGCCAGGCTGGGCCAATAGCCTGGGAGGTTGAGCAGTAAGGCCGAAATGATGTCGTGTTTCCACTGTCGGGCTAGTAGCTTGTAGCGCGTCACGCAAAACCTGCCCCCATAACGTCCCCCGAATCAAACGTCACATAACCCGCCCACTACAGCGGGAATCAGGCAGATAAAGCCCATCATCGCATCATCACCAAACCATTAAAATCAAGACAACCGAAACAAATGAATGACATGTTACAGTACAGCAGTATATTATATGTCTATGCACATGCTTGTGTGTTTCTATTCATTATATTCATTTACTCGCCGACCAACTGTTGGTATCGAACTTCGAGTGGTCTCGCCACTAACACAGGGACCCAGCGCAGGGAGCGCAACATCCATAATATAACACCACAGAAATTCTCCGTTAAAAACTCGGTAGAAAATGTATTTTACACCATCCTCATTTAGATAGACACTGTCAAACATTCAGCCCAAATGCTCCGGAGAGACCTGAAACATTCATTTTTCCTCATAGGCTATATGACACTTAACAGGTGATCCCCTTTATTTAAAGCTGTTGCATATAATTCTGTGATCGTATGTAAAGTAAAGTGTTAGGTATTTCAGCATATAAGAGCAAGTAATAAAATATATCTTATATTTTGTTGTGCTTCGCAGCTTTACTAATAAAGCTCTACATGTATTTAAGAAAAAAACATAGCATAGCCTACAGAAAAAAAGGTAGTGAAGTTTCTGCTTTCACTCACCCAAAAAATTCTCTGTTTGCATGATTTGATTAATATCTTCGTATCCAAATACTTAATAAATAATATTTCAATCCTTCTCTGGTGTGTATTGCTTTTTAAAAAATGTCTAAAATCTTTCTTTTAGACCTTTGTAAAGTTTAATATGGCTTTAAAACGGTTTACTTTATGCAATGTATATACCTAAATTGGTTTAGCTTTTGTTGTTTTATATTGGTTTATTAATTTAATGCAGTTTTATTATATCCGATATTTGTAATTCTTTAAATTATTTAAATATAGCTTAGGCTATTTTATCGAGATATGACACTATTGTTTTAAGCCTACAAAAATGGACACAAAATTTTGTTAAGTTTTATGTCTTTCTTTTGTATTCATATTGTGTATTATCTCCAAAATAAATAACAAAAAGAAAAAAGCTGCGCCGCATCAACAGAGCTGTGAAGGGAGCGCTCCTTTGCTCAGTCTCACACACACATACAGGCATCTTGACAAAAACTCTCGACAACTTTTACTGTCTGCTGTGTCTTTAATATGGTGTAAAGATTATTATTATGCGTTATTGAAACATCAAGGAGGACGCAGCAAAGAATGTAACTTATAAATGAAAACTTATAAGTGCTTAACTTATAAGTGAAAACTTAAAAGCGCAAAAAGACCCGCAGCCTATAAGGCTAGATGTTTTCTTGTACTCGTGTGTGATCAGAAAACTGTGTCCGCACTCCGCCTCTCCTTTCACTCCGCCCCGAAGCCCCAGTCGGCCCTCTTTGGCCCAAGGTATTTGGCGGGCCGAAAAAGGCTGGCTCCAAGAAAGCCCCGCTTTGGCCCGATATGGCCTCGGAAGTGACAGTGGAAATGCAACTGGCCTTGGCTCGCCCTGGCTCGCTCGCTTTAGGCGTGATAGTGTAAACGTGGCTATTGACAGCCTTCAACACAGCGCCTCTGGCCACGGCCCTTAGCTGCCCAGTGTGTGTGCGCGGTAAACGAACCTTTGTGATCTCATAAGGGCCCAAAGTATTTTTTGTAGTTCCCAAAATTCGTTTATTGTAGGCTTTGCTAAGCTAAAGCCGCCTTTCCACTGCACACAACATTTGGACACGACTGTCGGAATAAGCCCACTTGTGGCAGCGGCACAGTATTTTTAGTGTTGTCGTGCACCATAGGGGAGAAGCTAATTCTCACGGTGTCTGAAATAAAGGAGTGCAAAAGCAAGAGCCTTTATTCTCTGTGCGTTTACATGGTTTAATGGATTAATGAATACTAGAAACTCATAGACCGCTAAAATATTGGAGGGAATGTGGAGAAAACATTAAAAATATATATTTTTCTTACTTTCTTACTTACATTTATAAACAAAAAAGTTTTTTTTAATATAGACTTTTTATAAATCAAAAAAGTAACCAAATAAACTCCTATTTCTCATCTCGCGCGCAAGGACCTGCTTGGACAACACTGGAATACATCATATCCGGTCGGCAGGTCGCATACGGTCTAGTCGCAGGAGTTCAAATATTTCAACGGATCCGCAGCTCAATTCAGATCCGAATTTTCCGCATACGGAGATGATCGGAAATCAGCGCAGCTCCCGGACTGCTCTACAGTGGAAATGAATGACTTCCGGTCTGTCGCTTGTCGTGTGCAGTGGAAAGGAGGCTTAACTCTGTAAAACTCAAGGTCTCCCTTTGCATTGAACTTTGAGCATTTTACATTCAGAGATGTTGTTTATGTTCACACAGCTACATTACACATCAACTAAAGTTTAAAATGTGATATCATAGTGGACCACCCCCTTGAACACCAGCATATCGCTCTATTCGTAACCATAACCCCAAGTAATAACAGCAACACATGTTCAGCATTAATCCACACAGCAGCAAAAGTTAAACTATTCTGAAAATTGACTACAGCATTGTGTGTTTGAACAGCTGATTGTGCCTATAGCAATGACAAACAATAGAGTTCAGAAAATCATTTAAATCGGTAAAAGAAGCAGGCGTTGAGTTTTCAACATGGTTTTGGACACAATATGTAAACAGCCCATACAGATTTAACCTGAGAGATAGAGTACAAGCACTGATGTATAATAGATACAAGATTACAAGCCGCGCAGGGTGATTACAAGTTACAACACACAATTAAATACATATTGTTCAATCTACACACAATGAGGCAACCATTTTAATCACATTTACAGGTTGTCATCTGGAGGAAGAAGAAACTGGTCCATATGAACTGTGAATCATTTTATAATAATCACTCATTTATAATGTCACTCATGTAGCCAATAAGATTATCGCAAAAACTAAGCTCTGTGCTCTGCCATAGTTTATTAAACTTGAACCTTTTGTTCATTGAGATCATCTAAATATAAAATACCCTTTAATATAATATAAATTTTTCCTGAATTTTAATGCCTGAATACAAGCACCACAACTAAAGGTTTGACACTAGGCTGTAAACGAACCATACCATGGTCATCACCTCATCACCATTAAGCTGTTCACCTAGAGATATTTCATGTCCGACAGCACCAGTAGTCTCGTTTAGCAACTTTTTAGCAACCAGCTTTACAAAGACACCTAACAGCTTTAAAAAAAATCTTAAAATAAAACATGAATGTATTTTAATAATAATATTTGCTTTTACTTTTAGGCGCCTTTCAAAGCACTTAAGGACACCTTACAGCAGATCACAAGCACATCATAAAAATACAAGCAGTAAAAATGACAATCAGCATAATATTAAACCAGAAAATCATTCAAAGCTATTCTAAACATAAATGTTTAGGTTAAAATAGGGTCCACCTGGCAAATGTGCAAAGGCAGGGAGTTCCATAACTTTGGTGCTGTACAACTAAAAGTCCTGCCACCAAATGACTTCATCTTAAAGTTTGGGACAGATAACAGTTCAGCAAAAGATGATCTCAGTGAGCGCAAAGGAGTGTACAAATGAAGAAGTTTATTTCTTAAGCTTGCATTAAACATACACCTTATTTTATGGATTTTACAAATATGCCATTCCAATATATATATATATATATATATATATATATATATATATATATATATATATATATATATATATATTTACTTTAAAAAGCTGGAAGCAGAAGTGCTATAACACAAACTCGCTTCTGGGTTTTTGTCTACAGTGACATAATAGTTGGTTTGGTTCCCCTTCGGATGGGGAACTTCAATGGTATAAGTTGCCAATCATCTGAAAGAGTTTGTAAACGGGCCAATGAAATGCCAAATGAATTGGCAGCATCAGCTTGCACACTTGATGCTTGTTGCAATCAATTAAGCATAAAAGCACAGCGAAAGCAAGATGACACTAACCTTTTCGCTTCAGAGACTTTTACAGCCTTCTGAAAGAGTTGATGAGAGTTCCTCCTGCTAATATCCAGCGATTTCGAATGAACGAGAGCGGCTAGCCCTTGCAAAAGAGCAAACCACCCCAGCTATCCCCTGCATTGCAGCGGACACTTGGTCTGAGGGTTCCAGTGGGGATTATCTGTTGCCTCCGGGCCCGAGGACCTCCCGCTCCTTCAAGCGCTCCATCCAAGCTTCGAGCGGAGGAAGCGATCCGTCTAACCAGATGGTAGCCCTTACGTTCGATGACGCCAGAGACCAGATGTCCATTGGTGCATCGGAGGGTGGGCTTTCATTGTCCGACGAGGATCCAGACCCGCTCGCCCCATCCGGGCAGGTGAGCACTGTCAAAACATATCCTGAAACGGACATGTTAGCCGTGCTTTCCCGGGCTGCTTCAGCCGTGGGGTTAGAGATGGTTTTTCCCCCAGCTCCACGGCTAGACTGACTAGATGGGTGCTACGTAGAGGACAAGCTCCCCATGCCCAGTGCACCGTTAAGTCCGGTAACAGACCGCGAAGCGTACCGGAGACAGGTCATCCAGAGAAGAGGGAATTTGCTCTTTCCCCACTGGAGGGCCAGGCTTCACCGGATGTGACAGCTTGAACTTTGCCGGTCTGGGACGCTATGCCTTCCAGCTTGCAGGTTCTGTGCATTTCACCAGTGGCTCACAGGCACTGGGAGGACACTCTCCTTTCTCCCACCCCTCGAGCCCCCCCTCCAGAGCTTGGGTGCAAGGTGAGAGTAAATCTCTCGCCTCCAGCTCTTCCGCGGGACCCTTGAGCTTCCTGGATCAGCACACCCACTCCGCGCTGCTCCACTGCTGGTGCGTTAGTGATTGTAGCAATTAGTCCATTAGCGAGAGCTCTGCCTGCCTGGTTAGCATGGGCCAGCCCTTAGCGGTGGCTCATATGCACAATCAGACTCGGTTACGCGATTCAATTCGCAAAATGGCCCCCCAAGTTCACGGGTGTGTATTACACCAGGATCAGCCCCCTGTCCGCCCCTGTCTTGCGAGAGGAGAATGCTGTCCTCCTGGCGAAGGATGCAATCGAGCCGGTCCCTCCAGCCCAAATGGAGAGCGGGTTTTACAGCCCGTACTTCATCGTGCCCAAAAAGAGCGGTGGGTAACGACCAATCCTAGATCTGCGCATTTTGAACCGATATCTGCACAAGCTGCCATTTAGAATGCTCATGCAGAAGCGCATCCTCTGGTGTGTTCGTCCTCAGGATTGGTTTGCAGAGATAGACCAGAAGGACGCATACTTCCATGTCTCCATTCTTCCATGCCACTGTCAGTTTCTGCGGTTTTTCGTTCGAAAGTTGAGCTGGGAATAAAAAGTCCTCCCTTTCAGGCTCTCTTTGTCTTCGTGGGTCTTCACCAAGCCTTAGTGCTCCTTCTCAATGACTGGCTAATTTTAGCCCACTCTCGGGAGCAATTGATTATGCACAGAGACAGTGCTCCGGCACCTACACCTCTTGGGACTTCAGGTCAACCGAGAAAAGAGCAAACTCGGTCACCAGTGACAGCGCGCCTCTCCGGAGAGCATGCTCAGCTAATGCTGAACTGTCTGAGGGAGTTCGACAGCAAAATAGTGGTCCCACTGAAATTGTTTCAGAGGCTCCTGGGGCATATGGCATCCACAGCCGCTGTCACGCCACTTAGATTACTCCATATGAGACCACTTCAGCACTGGCTTCACGATCGAGTGAAGCCTGACGCGCTTTCAGCACGGGCTGGGGGGCTGTGTGTTGCAGATATGCAGCTTTGGGCCTGTGGAAAGGAACCAAGTTGCATTGGCATTTCAATCGCCTAGAGTTGTTGGCAGTGTTACTCGCCCTCCACCGTTTTTTTTTTACAGTGCTGGAGCAGCAGCATGTGCTGGTCAGGACGAACAGCACGGCAGTGGTGGCGTATATCAATCACATGGGGGGTATCTGCTCCTCTGGAGTCATACACGGCTAAATCGCTGTGCGCCATTCACATTCCAGGAGAGCTCAACTATGCAGCCAATGCATTTTCATGGCAGCCTTTACGTCCCGGAGAACGGAGACTTCACCCTAAGTCTGTTCAGCTGATATGGGCGCAATTCGGTGAAGCCCAGATCGGTTAGTTTGCTTTCCTCGAAAACGCTCATTGCCAGTTGTTTTTTCCCTGACCGAGGGCTCTCTCAGCACGGATGCACTGGCCCACAGCTGGCCTCGGGGCATGCGCAAATATGCGTTTCCCCCAGTGAGCCTGTTCGCAAAGTTACTGTGCAAGGTCAGGGAGGACGAGGAGCAGGTTGTTTTGCTAGTTGCGCCCCTCTCGCCCAACCGGACCTGGATGTCAGAGCTTTCCCTCCTCGCGCCTACCCTCCCCTGGCAGATCCCTTCGAGAGACGACCTACTCTCTCAGGGACAGGGCACCATCTGGCACCCTCGCCCCGATCTTTGGAACCTACACATGTGGTCCTTAGACGCGAGGATAACTTGGGTAACCTACGAACTGCGGTGGTTAATACCATCACCCAGGCTAGAGCCCCCCATACCCCCACCCCCCCTCGAGCGCACCTACGTCCTGAAGTGGAGTCTATTCACTGAATGGTGTGCCTCTCACAAAGAAGACCCCCGAAATTTGCCAGATCAGCGTTGTGCTTTCTTTCCTCCAAAAGAAGCTGGAGAGCAGGCTGTCGCCCTTCACACTCAAGGTTACGTGGCTGCCATCTTTTCTCATGATGCGGTGGCTGGCAGCACCATGGGAAGGCATAACATCATCATCCGGTTACTCAGAGGCGCTAGGTGAATTAATCCTTCCCACCCCCTTCTCATGCCCTCTTGTGATCTCCCCCTCATTCTCACGAGCCTGCGTCAGATCCGTTCGAACCTCGACTCAGTATCTTTAAGATTTTTGTCCCTGAAGACAGCTCTGCTGATCGTGTTGACATTGATTAGGAGGGTCGGGGACCAGGAGGCATTTTTCGGTCAGTGACTCGTGCCTGTCATTTGGGCTAGCTTACTCTCATGTTGTACTGAGACCCCGCCCAGGATATGTGCCCAGGGTTGCTACCACACGGTTTAAAGACCAGGTAGTGAGCCTGCAATCGCTGCCCACGGAGAAGGCAGACCCAGTCCTTTCATTACTTTGTTCAGTTCACGCTTTGCGAATTTTACTGGACCGTACTCAGAGCTTTAGATTATCTGAGCAGCTCTTTGTCTGTTTTTGTGGTCGGCAGCAGGGAAGTGCCATATCGAAACAGAGGTTGGCCCACTAAATAGTGAATGCCATCGCCCTTGCTTACCAGAGCCAGGGCAAGCCGTGTCCCCCAGGAGTTTGTGTGCACCTAATACATTTGCTAAGTTTTACAATCTGTGAGTGGAGCCGGTTTTCTCAAGGGTATTAGGTAACCCTTGGTGACTGAGGAAACAACGGTGAAGGTATTGAAACATGGTTGCTGCGCCATTCTCCCTAACACGGAGATACGTGCGCTTTTTTCATCTGTCAGTAAAGTTCCCCGTTAGGTGAGCCCTGCAGATTCCTCCAAGGCCCCCAGCACTGACTCAGCGGAGGAGTCAATCACTGGCCCATTAAGTTGTAGGTCTGCCCATTGGTCAGCCCGCGTTTTGGGTATAGGTGCCCGCTATGCGTGATCCCCACTAGGCGATCCCATATGCTTATTCAGCCATGGTGCAGTCCTCCCTCACGGGCGGACCCGTGTCTTCCCTCTCTGCTAACCATCTTATTATATGTGTACTCTCCTTTCTCATGGCTAGTCCATATATTTTGCCATCATATCTCCCCATTGGGTAGCAGGTAGCCTCCGCAGCGTCCTCCCTATCGGAACTGCACGCTTTCTCAACATACTGTCGTATTTTCCTAGAATTATCTAGATGCTTGCGACTCCCAAAAATATATATCTAAATCCGCAAAACTTCTTTGAAGTGGGATATGTAAGGGCCAGGGATCACGTTGGAAGACCACGCCTCTCTTTGATGCAGGAGCGCTCATGCTATGCCTGGCTATCCTCTCATCAGAGGCGAAGGTAAGGTGCAGTCATTATGGCGTTTTCCAGATATTTCCCCATACGTGGATTAATAAATAAATCCACTGATAGCATTAAAGTTCCCCATCCGAAGGGGAACGCTCTGGTTACTAAAGTAACCCTCGGAAATGCTATATAGCATCACCATAATGATTGTTCCTTAGCTGTAAGTGTAAGTCTCTTAAGCTTAAAAGAATGGCGTTTCCTTGCTTTCCCTGTGCTTATATGCGGAACTAATTGGCAATAGGTTCCAGGTGCGCAAGCTTACGCTGCCAACTCATTTGGCATTTCATTGGCCCGTTATATACTCTTTCAGACAATTGGCTTTCTGAAACTAAATCCCCATTCGTGGATTAATAAATAAATCCACTGATAGCATTTCGGTTCCCCTCCTCGGGAAACGAGGGTTACTTTAGTAACCAGAGCGTTCATTAGTTAAGTGTAGTACTTACTTAGCAAGCTTTCTGATCCAATCTTGTCCCTTTCCTTTTCACATTTACAGGAATTATGTGAAGAGTCATCAATGGCAATGATCAAATGCAGTGCAGAAACTTCCACATCAGGGAAAGAGACAGTAGGTGAATTTAATGTCCTTCTTGATTTGAGCAGAGTTTCTATCCAAAACTGCAAATATAACTTATTTATTAATTTATTCATTCATTCATTCATTTTCTTTTCGGCTTAGTTCCTTTATTAATCTGGGGTTGCCACAGCGGAATGAACCGTCAACTTATTCAGCACATTTTTATGCAGCAGATGCCCTTCTAGTCGCATTCCATCTTTGGGAGACATCCACACACACTCATTCACACTCCTACTCTACGGACAATTTTAGCCTACCCAATTCACCTGTACTGCATGTCTTTGGACTGTGGGGGAAACCGGAGCACCCAGAAAAAACCCACGCGA
The DNA here is from genome assembly GCF_052040795.2 of Danio rerio. Lineage (NCBI taxonomy): Eukaryota > Metazoa > Chordata > Actinopteri > Cypriniformes > Danionidae > Danio > Danio rerio. Next base: position 26,649,156 of record NC_141024.2, on the reverse strand, counting down.
ATGCAGAGAGAACATCCATCGAACTCCACACAGAAACGCCAATTGACTCAGCTGAGGCTCAAACCAGCGACCTACTTGCTGTGAGGCAACAGCACTACCTACTGCGCCACTGCGTCACCAAATATAACTTATTGCAAACAAATTAATTTCCTCTTTGACAGTGACAATGTTAGATGTAGAAGGGTTAAGTGCCATTTTAGGCTGTTTATCCTGGGCTGTTATCTCAAAAACGTTATGATAACTCTCTTTGAGTAAAATAGACCACTTTATTTTATTTTTTTTTAAGGGATGTCAATTTCCACAAAATCCTGTGATCCATGATTATTTAAATTAGTGATAAATGATCAATTAATCATTAATCACCACTCCATAAACACAATAGATAAAGTTTTGAAATATTAAATAAATCACCATTTGGAGACTTACAGTAATTAATAGCTTAGTCCTTTTAAACAGTCGTTTATAAAATACATAATTAATGAATTTGTTACTGAAGCATAAAACCAATACGCAAAATGCTCTTAGCATAATGATTACTGCGAAATAAGCTAAGTGCTCATTTTATATATAAACTATAAATATAAATAAATAAAGAAAATAAGTAATGGAAAATTATACATAAAAAATCTAAATGTATATACAGTAGTAGGTTAGGCTAAATAAAGTTGCCTTGAAGCTTCTGTGAAGAACAGGCTATATATGATAGGTGACACAATCTCAATAAACACTTGGTGCTTGATCTCAAATAGGCTACATTATTTAGGGGAATTTGATACAACATTGATAGGATTTGCTGATGTCCAACTTATGTTTTTTTTTTTATATTAAGACATTTTCTCTGTAATACTACTATTATCCCTCATTACCGGTAAAATAACCAGCCTTTGAATTTTAAGTATTTTAAATGTAGATTTTCCTACCAGTTTTATGCAGGCAAATAAAATTTTTATTATTATTCTTTCACCTAAACTCGCCATGAGTAAGATGGAGAGAATTAAAGCACATCAGAATAGATGAAAATTTAGATGCTTAAGACATAATCTGTAAAATAATGACTTATTATAAGCTTTGTTAGTTTTAAAGTTTGTTGCAAATATAGGACAGATGTTTTGGATAAACCAATTACTGCGGAGCATTAATGAAAAACCTTATTTTTCAGGTAGTGAAACAAATCATCCGCTTCATTTGTGCAACAGGCACAAACATAAATGTACACTTCATATATTTTTCTTGGAAAATAATGTATTTTTTGTTGGTCAGTTATCTAGTAAATAAAGAATGAATAACATTTGTGGTAAAGTGTTTCAAAAGAATTCAGCTATTCAGACTCAAAACAAACTTTTTGTTTAATAAATAAAATAATAATATAAATAAAATTAAAGTGAAACATTCACAGTTTCAGGGAAGCCTATATTAAACGGTTTTCACTGTTAATAACAAAATCATCCATTGCACTGGCAATTATCACTTTAATTAATTCAATCAAGTAATTTGAAAGAACAGGAAAGGCATTACAAACTATCCAGAGCACTGAACGTGTTCACAGATTACCTAGGACGAACAAACTAACAAACTTGGTCTGAAGGATGAGAGAACTCAAAAACTCATTGTGAGAATGGAGAGGCTCGCTGGATGTCTGGCCGTGACGCACAATTTTTAAAATTTGAGTCTGCATGCACCAATTAGTGCCATTCTGTCAGATGAAATTGCTTAAAGAGCCCATATTATACATGAGATAGGGTCATATCTTGGTTGTAAGGGTCTCCAACAACAGTTTTATATGCATGCAAGGTCAAAAAACACTTTCATGGTCTTATAATCTGCATTTATTTTTACCTAATTATCCCAGCGACTCCTGTATGAATCGTCCAGTGATTAATTTGTACCCAAACCCCTTCTTAGCGCGAAGCTAATCTTCGCTGATTGGACCAATGACAGTCTGTTGCGATTGGTCGACTGCCTTTAGTGAGAAAGTGAAATGCCCAACAGCTAATCAGCAATATAAAAGTAATCACAGTTCATACACGCTCAATAGTGTAGGCGTGGGTTTTAGCTGCCAGTGGGTCAATGTAAATACAGACTATGGACTTGAAAATACAGACGACTAACTATTTTATTGAGCAAAAACTCCAAAAACAGTTAAGGAGATCTCCTAGCTTGTATCACTCTGCTCTTTTCACAGACACACACACACATATTGCACACACAGACACACACACACACACACTTAACCCTGCTCCGGACGACAACGCGCACACACACACACCTCCGGACGACAGCACACACACACACAGACACACACACTACTCCTCCTCCACGCAGCGCCGTAAACAAAGCAGCACGCGTCGCGTTTTAAACATGGCTTTGCACGCGATAAGAGAATATAGCGAGTTAACCTGATACAGTACACGCGGTTACAAGTAACAAATCACAACTAAATACATTTGCAAGCTAGAGTAAACAAGGCAACTTTAATCGCACGTACTTACACTTGAGAAATGGAGGAAGAAACCCATCCTGACGTCCATCAGTAAGTTACTCTTTACTGATCCTTCCTTTAACAAACGCCAAAGAAGTATTCTTTGTAGCATGTAGTTTCCAGTAGTTTCCAACTGCTTGGCTATAATGCTAAGGTTTCATCTTTGGGTAGAGACTCGATAACATCCATCTGCAGTGCGACTTCAATTGACCGGCATGTTTGTGGGTGTGTGTGTTTGTGGGTGTGTGTGTGTCTGGGTTTCTGTGTCAGAGGGCGGGGCCGCAGGTTTGAAATCTTCCGGGTTTGCGCGTGCACGTGAATAACTTGGTTTCGTTCGTACGTCATGGCGAAACACCTAATGACTCTGTATCAAGGCGACTCGTTTGAAGCACTATGAGTCGACTCTTTTATAGATGAATAACCAGTTTTAAACACTGTACACTAACAGATTTAAGCCTTAGCTGGATACTTCACTTCACTTAGAGCTGTGTTACACACTACATGGAGGGGAATTTTCAAAAACCCATAATATGGGCTCTTTAAAACACCCTAATATTTTAGAGAAACTAGTTAAAGTTTGGCACAGTAGGTAGTGCTGTCGCCTCACAGCAAGTAGTTCACTGGTTTGAGCCTTGGCTGGGTCAGTTGGCATTTTCTGTGTGGAGTTTGCATGTTCTCTCTGCGTTCACGTGGGTTTCCTCCGGGTGCTCCGGTTTCCCCCACAGTCCACAGACAGGCGGTACAAGTGAATTGGGTAACTAAATTGTCTTTAGTGTATTAGTGTGAATGAAAGTGTGTGGATGTTTCCCAGAGATGTGTTGCAGGTGGAAGAAAATGTAAAAATGTGCTGGATAAGTTGGTGGTTCATTCTGCTGTGGCGACCCCAGATTAATAAAGGGACTAATCCGAAAAGAAAATGAATGAATGAATGTATAGTTAACCCTCTGGGGTCTGAGGGTGTTTTGGGGCTCTGGAGAAGTTTTGACATGCACTGACATTTGTGTTGTTTTCAGTATCTTAAAAACATATTAATGGCTAAAGTGTGATAACACTGTAAACAGCACAAGTTGGGCTACAATAATACCTAAGCAGCATGTTTGTATGTGTATAAAATTTTAAAGCCACTGAAACAAGGCCGTGAAACACACAGAGAACATTTGTGACTTTTGAGAACTGGATCTGGTAGTCTAGTGTTTTTGCTTCAAAATGATGAGAGAATCATCTTGTTCACTTGCTCACAGAAAACAATATAATGAATTAAATTTTCTAAGTCACTTTATGGGTGAAAATGGTTTATGCGAGAAGGCGTGAACTATCATTACTTTGCAGTGAGTCACACCTGAGAAGACAAAGACCTGCATAATGAGGTGCATAATGAGCCATCAGGCAGGCATGTGACTAAGAATTTCAAGAAAGAATCTAAGAAAAAAATAAGTTTATATATTTTTTTGTTAGCAGTTTATTTAAAATATATTTAACTATCACACAAAATAACTCCTTACTAGTTAACCTAGTACTCTAGGTTAGTACCACAGAGGAATTGTAAACAGAACAGCACCTGTATTGTAAACAAGTATTTATTTTTATAATAATATATATAATAATATATATAATATTTGTTTATTTCATAACATTACATTTTTTATTATAGGTCTATGTTTATCATTATACGCTATACTTTGTTTTTACGCAGCGATGCCCTTCCAGCCACAACCCATCTCTGGGAAACATCTAAACACACATTCACACACACACTCATACACTATGGACAGTTTTAGCTTAACCAATTCACCTGTACCACATGTCTTTGGACTGTGGGGGAAAACGGAGTACCCAGAGGAAACCCACGCGAAGGCAGGGAGAACATGCAAACTCCACACAGAAACGCCAACTGAGCCGAGGTTCGAACCAGCGACCTTCTTGCTGTGAGGTGACAGCACTACCTACTGCGCCACTGCCTCGCCCACACTTGATTATTTAATGTGTAAAGTCATGGACAAATGTCTCACATCTCAAATCATAACTTATCCTTTAATGTCCATGCTTAATCGGTCATCGATAAGGTCTGTCGATTAAACGGGTTACTGACAATCAATCGATCATTGAGTAACTGTTGGCATCCCTAATCTCTATTAATTTATAATAATAACTAGTGTATTGGGGGTGGGCATGACATACTCATGGAATGTGGGGACAGTTTGGCCTTGTAAGAACCCCCATATTTTAAAACAGTTGATGAATAGAGTTTCTTCAGTTATGAGTTCACTTTATAGTGTATTGTGGGATGGGCATGACATGGTCATGGAATGTGAGGACAGTTTGGCCTTGTGAGGACCCCCATATTTTACACAATTGATGAATAGAGTTTGGTTGGTTATGTGTTGGCTCATTTTACATCTGGCACTAAGATTTTTGTCAATCATGTACAATAGAGATGCGCAGAGCAGCAGAAATGACACCCAAATCCGCAGCTTCATACTAATCATCCATCCGCCACCCGCCCGCACATATAGTTTTATCTGATATATGTATCAGCACCTGATCGTCACTTTAATAATTTAATTCTTTGATTTAGGCATGATAAAAGATCACCGTAAATGTTAACAGCAGATTCAGTGAGCTTTAATCTGCGCATCTCTGATAGTAAAATATTATGTTAATCGTAAAGGGTGCCACTTCAGCCTAAACAGCAGCTATGTTTTTTTACTTGGCCTTTTTTTCCGCACGGTTCAAAAACAGAACAGCATCTTCTGTGCCTGGATTCAGGAGATTCTGCCTCGCCTCCTAAATGCGGCCATCTGCACCGCGTGTTGTAAGAATGAACAAGATTCTCCTCGCAAGGCGCTGCAGTCGTGGAAATAAGCGATCTTGTATCTCCCAGAATGATAGCAGATTTTCCTCTGATCCTCCTCTAACTGAAAGTTTGAACAATACTCTTGCACTACATTCATTATTTTGGGCGTCTCATCTTCCCATTCTGCAAAGACCTCTCTTTGCTTTTTTCGCTTGTCCACTACCATGTCCTGCTACATCCACCCGCAATTAATAATAATGTATTTTTTTATTACCCGACCCGCAGATATAAGCGCCATCTTCACATCACTAATGTACAAAGTGTTTTGGTATTGATTTGACATTTTTGCGTCAATAAGGTTTACCTAATGTGTGCACTTTTTAGCCTGGACATGCTTTCAATTCAATAATAAATGCAGCGACTTTTAGGCTGTCAAAAGGAAGTATTCAGTTTTTATTATTTTTAATTAAACAGGCATATCATTTCATGATTTTTTTTTACTTTACAAATTGATGCATGCATATAAAAGTTGTGGTATGTCTAGCACGTGAATTGGATTTAAAATAAACTCTCTCTTTGTACAGTGTCAACATGAAGTACAAAGTGCTGTTATTTCCAATTTGGATTCTTGTGATTATTGTAGTGGTCCTATGTCAAGTAGAAAATGAATGAAGACTTCAGCTTGCAATTATAAGTATCTATGTCACAAATAATTAGCTTAGAAATGTACGTGTCATAATTTTTAGTCTGTGTTCTTCAGTACAATGTGGCCTTTTCCTGTAATTTTTAGGTATTTTTTTCTTCTGTTTTTTTTTCTTCCATCAATTACTATTTGAAATTACATTAGCTTACTATTAACCTGTGGGAGGCGCGCATAGGCCACGTACTGTTAGGAGCACATTTTAACATATATATCACAAAATACTTAACATTATTCGAAGTGATTTGTTTTCATACATCACTCTGCAGTCTTCATAAAGAAGATAATTAAATAACTTAAACTCAAAATAATCTTCCTTGTTCATTTATTTGACAAGTAACGTTATACTGGTGTAGGATAACACATTTCTAACATTCAAGTACATCAAGGCACATTGTTGCACCTGTAAACTTTAACAGGCCTACAGTTGAAGTCAATTTATTTGGCCCTCCCATTCATTTACAATAATTTTTCTGTAAACTTTTATAGTGTTTCCTAAAAAAAATTTATTCTGGAGTCATAATAAGTCCTATTTCTTATTGTTTATTTCATGAAAAAAAAAAGCTGTTTTTAATTTAAATAAACAAATAAATAAAAATAAGGACAGTATTATTAGCCTCCTTAAGAAATATTTAAAGTATATTTTTGATTTACACAACAAATCAGTTACAAAATAATTTGACTAATTATTTTAACTTTCCTAGTTAACTAATTAAGTCTAAATTACACTTTAATCTGAATAAAAGACCAAAATACTTAAAGGGACTTTGTCTGAATACAACTGTCTTGCAAAATAATGAGTAAAATGTTCTGCACTGCATGGGGAAGATAAAAAAGTAAATATTAGAAATGAGTTAGTGAAACTATTAAGTTTAAAAATGTGTTGTAATTAAATTATGTGTTGAAGATGGTAATCAAAAATGAATGAAGGCAAAAATAAACGAGTTGAATATGACTTACATAAGCTTGACTGATAACTACATTTAATCAGTGTCTTACATCTGCTTGCCGACTGTAAATTCAAGACTGCATTTCCTAACGTGAAACTATGTACACTAGATTTCTGATTAAAAATGGTCTCTGCATAGCCGAGGACTTCCTATATTAAAAGTGTTAAAATCGCTATTGAAAACAGAAGTGTAATATCATCAACAGTGGACATTTTGATGACTGAAGTTTAATCTTTTTATTACCTGTCTCAATTTGGGCGTCAACTTCTGACGAATGCGGGGAACTGATCCACGCAGCACCTTCACAGAGAGCAAGTGCCATGAAAACAGAGGGAGCGAGCATAAGCGAGTGCCAGAGGGAGCTAAAGCACGCGAGAGGCTCTGCCTTTGAGCCCCCAAATGTGTCATTAAGTTTGACATGTTTCCCCCTTACATGCAACTTTTGTAAAGACAGTTGCTGTGAAAGAATCGTTGCTTGTAAAATACGCTTTAGAATGCTTAGTTTGGATGAACGTGATCACGCGTGTAGATCTGTAGAGTGTCGCTCTCGCTCATCGAAAACCGCTGGAAAACCAGGCTGAATGCGCTGTACTGCGCGCGTTGCGTGCGTCTGTTCCTTAGCGACAATAACAATCACCTGATATCGCCTGTCCGTATTCCTCAAAGTTGTTTAGAATTAAATGTTGTAAAATGACACAACACTTATGTGTGCCTTTTTTCATGCACCCCTTTGATGCTTTATACGTCCATGCCGCGGCACCATTCATACGCTGATTTAATACTGGTACATACTTGGGTTTCGGTACTCAACCCTAATTATAACATGCAATTATTTTATTATGCAAGGCAAAAAACAACACGTTTAGCATAGTTGTATGTTGTCCTATCTAAAATAAAATATTTTACAGCACAGCAAACACTGTAGATTAGATAAAACACATTTACAGGTGCTGGTCATATAATTAGAATTTCTTTAAAAAGTTTATTTATTTCATTTAAGCAGTGAAACTTGTATAATGTATACAATTATTCCACACAGACTGATATAGTTTATGTGTTTACTTATTTTGATTTTGATGACAACTAAAAATGAGAAATTTAAAAAAATGTGTAAAAAAGTTCAGTATTGAAGACACCCGTTGCCACACTCTAATCAACTAATTAACCCAAAACACCTGCAAAGGCCTTTAAATGGTCTCGGTGTAGTTCTGTAGGCTACACAATCACGGGGTAGAAGGCTAATTTGATAGTTGTCCAAAAGATGACCATTTACACGATGCACAAGGAGGGCAAGACACAAAAGGTCATTGCAAAAGAGGCTGGCTGTTCTCAGAGCTCTTGGTCCAAACACATTAATACAGAGGGGAAGGAAAGGAAAAGATGTGGTAGAACAAGAGTGTACAAGCAATAGGGATAACCGCACCCTGGAGGGAATTGTGAAACAAAACCCATTCAAACATGTGGGGGAGATTCACAAAGAGTGGACTGCAGCTGAAGTCAGTGCTTCAAGAACCACTACTCACAGATGTATGAAAGACATGGCTTTCAGCTGTCGCATTATTTGCCAAGCCACTCTTGGATAACGGACAGCATCAGAAGCATCTTGCCTGTTCTAAACACTGTACTGATGCTGAGTGCTCTATACTTATGCTCTCTGATGAAAGTACATTTAGCATTTTCTTTAGAAATCAAGGTCCTAGAGTCTGGAGGAAGAGCAGAGAGGCACACAATCCACAAGTGTTGCTTGAAGTCCAGTGTAAAGTTTCCACTGTGAGTGATGGTTTGGGGTGCCATGTCATTTGCTGGTGTTGCTCCACTGTGTTTAATGAGGTCCAAGGTCAACGCAGCTCTACACCAGGGCGTTATAGAGCACTTCATGCTTCCTGCAGCAGACCAACTTTATGGAGATGCAAATTTCATTTTCCAACAGGTACCTGTTCTCGGCACTTGCACACTGCCAAAGCTATTAGTACCTTCTTTAAAAAAATTTACTACCCTAACCCCATATATGGGCTATTATGAAGTGGAATATGCGGTATGCAAGACCCAACAATGCAGAAAAGCTGAAGGCCACTATCAGAGCAACCTAGGCTCTCAGAAAACTTGAGCAGTGCTGAACACAGACTGATCCACTCCATGCCACGCTGCAGTCGCTCATGCTAAAGCAGCCCACACTAAGTATTGATCGCTGCGCATGCTCACACTTTTCATCTTCATACTTTTCAATTGGCAAAGATTTCTAGAGCCCCCACATCCTCCGCTCGTTCTACACCTGCACTGTGGAAAGCATCCTGTCTGCTGGTGATGTGACAATAAAAGTGATTTGATTTGACAAGTTTCATAGCCTAAATGGAATTAATATAATGAAACAATTTTTTGAAGATATTTTAATTAGATGACCAGCACCTGTATTTAGCTGAAGAAATACACCAGTTAGGTAGCACTAAGGAACTATGCTCTTGAGTATGGTGCAGAGCCTGCACTCTGACTGTAAATTAAAATATGTATTTCTGTATGTGTTTATCTGTTGCAGACACCAAATCAAGTGGAGTTATGATAAAAAAAACGGAGCAGACTGAAGTGGATGCAGTCATGAAGAAACACCTCACTACAAAAAGCAGAATGTGATCAATGCAAGACAACAGAAGACCATGATTTTTATTCCCCAAAAAAAACATGTCAGAAAATTACAGAGTAGAAAGATAATCTGTCATACATGTAATTTGAGTTCAGAAGCCTGCATGAAAATAATAGTAAATAAAATTAAATTGTAAGTAATAATAATAACAACAAATACAATATTATATTGCATTTTTTTGTCCAGGCTGAGTCTAACAGACAAGCTTTTAGTCTTAAAAGACTTGAAGGTTCCTAGATAATGAAAAAAAAAAAAAAAAAAAAAAAAGTCCCAGGTCCAATAAAATAGAAAAGGTTTGTTCTTAATAGAATTTAAAAAAAAAAAAAAAGCATCATGTGGGATTATGCAGCAGACTGCAAGCAGAGAACAAACCCACTCAATATTTGTGTTTTCCATGTGAAAGAACTGTCGATGTAAATGCCCAAGTACTTAAAAGGTTTTTGAGCAATAGGATGGTCATGTACTACCACTTGACGATGGTCATCTATGCATCAAATACCATCTCTTCAGTTTTCTTAGTATTTATTTTTAGCTTTAAAAAAAAAAAAAAAAAAAAAAAAAAAAAAAAAACCACACACAACAAACAGACTAATTTCTTAATGGTAGATAACACAATATCATTCTCATTAAGTAAACTTAGTATGTGTAACGTAATATCTGACACAGAGGGATCCATTTACAGTAAGTTTATTAAACAGTTCAAATGACAAGCACACAGTAGATACTGGTGTGCAAACTCACATGAAACAGGCTTACAAGGTTGATAGGCTGACAATCATAAGTCGATGTAGCAGGCATGGGTCAGAGGCAGGCAGCTGGGATCAAAGTCGGTGATTCAAAGCAAGGTTCTAGACAGGCAGCAGGCAAGGCAAGGCAAGGCAATGCAATGCAATGCAAGGCCAAGGAACGGTCCGGGTTAGCAATAGGAGATCAGGCAAGGATGAATAACACTCAGTAATGCCAGCAAGGCAGCACAAGACTTCACACTAAAGTGAGTGTGAAGGCTGCTTATATGCCTGTGAGTGCAATCAGGTAATGTGTGTCAGGTGTGCAGTAATCAGTGTCTGAATAGGGTGAGGATGACGTAATGTTAATAGTCCGGTGATGATGACCTCTGCTGGCCAGCGAGGGGAATGACTGGGACCGAGCCGGTGACAGAATGGCTGTGTCATCTGAATATTTAAAATTCTGTGAATGCTTACTTGAACAATCATTTATAAATAGTGTAAAAAGAATAGGTGAACTGACACAGACTTGTGGAAACCCAGTAAGACTGTTCTTTTCATCTGAACGGATATGTTTAACCTTTACAATCTGAGTTATGTTTGTTAAAAATGAGAAATACCATTTACATATGCATGGGTTTATATTAAGCTGTTCCATCTTTTCAATTAACAAATGTGGTTGGATCGTATTGAAAGCAGAACTAAAAATCAATAAAAAGCAGCCGAGCATAAGCTTTAGGATTATCTAAGTGCTTCAGAATCAAGTGCAAATTAACTGCATCTTCAGTACCTCTTAAGCAGCAGTTCTCAAACTTTTAAGCCAGCGACCCCCAATGTAAGATCGTCAAGAACTCGCGACCCCCCACTACCAAAGCATACACAAACAATAAAAATAACTTATTTTAAGCTGTTCACAATATTTTAACTATATTTACTATGCATTACAGGGTTCGAAATTAACTTTTTTGCTTGTTAGCAATTGTGCTCCTAACTTTAAAAAATTTAGGCGCACCAGCAAAAATTTAGACGCACCCACCAATTATGAGCACCGTTACGACAAGTTTTATAAACAGATTTATTGCATTTGAAATCAACACTAATCAAAAATAACAAGCTAAAAAAATATATGCATGTGTGAGGAAAATATGTCTCAAGAAATACCGTTATCACAAGAAAATAATTTTTCAACATAACTGAGTGACCAAAAGATCCACGGACTGCTCACCGGCCCTGCATATACCTTATTTGCACACGTCATGTTAATAGCAATACCGGTCTTTTCATATGCTGCAATATTAGTTTAATCTTAGTTAGTGCAAGCCCTTTTGCGATAATGTACGTGGTGTTAGTTTGTACATATAGCTGCCACTTACTCGGCTGACAGCATCTGGCGATTAAATGAAGGGTTAAACAGAACCTCTTGTGCTTAAAATGTGTAGATGTGGCAAACAGTTATCTGAAAAATCTGTCCCACAGACTTTAAAGTGAGTGCTTTAGTTATTTTCATAGCGGACTTAAAGCCAATGGAAGTCTTTTATCGACTCTTCGAAAAGTGTAGATGGTGGATTAACATTTATTATATGCCATTATTTGAAGCTTTAGTTGGTTTCTAAAAGAAAATCTGTCGGTGTTGTTTTCATTCTTTTATCTTCAGCGTATTACATTTTCGCGGTTGTAGTTCAGATCTCCCTGTCATCTGAATGCAGAAGGCGTTGACTGAGTGATTGACAGCTAATTTTAACCAATCGAATCGCTTTTAGTTCTTGAGCAGTGGGCCAATAGGAAGAGCGCGAAGGCGGCCAAGCATTGCAGACTTTGTTTACTGCAGCAAGTTGACATGACAACTGTTTTAAACCGTTCCTGAGCGCTGCGTTTCAATTGCAAAGATGCATAATGCCTGAATGTGTTCTAAATACTTTATGAATTTAGTCAAAGTAGACGGTTCCAATGACTCAGGCAAACTGTCCACAGTTTCTTCAACATTTTTAGATTTGCAAATTATGAATTTCATATCTGCAGTTGCGGTTTTCACATCCAGATGCGTGCTGTATTAATAACCATCGAGTTATTCGCTGCACAGTTATGATATTCCATTCACTTTTTTAAAAAATACTAACTTCAGTAATATCTTTTATCTAAAAATATTAGCTTTTACTTGTAATACAGAAAAATATATATTATAATCACTGAAAATTACACAATTTTTAAATCACTCTCGCGACCCCTTGAAATTATTCTTCGAGTCCCGCAGGGGTTGCGACCCCCAGTTTGAGAACCACTGCTCTAAAGGGTTAGTTCATTTAAATATGACAATTAGCCCATGATTTATTCACCCTTATGCCATCCTATAGCTGTATATGACATTCTTCGTTCAGATGAACACATTAAGAGTTATTTTGAATGTTCTCTGGGCACTTAAATACTATAATGGATGTGAAATGTGGGCCTTTTTGGAACTTTGAAAAAAGTACAACTGTCCATTGTCAAACTGTTCCAATACATGTCATGTCTTTTGAAGCAAATCAATATGTTTGTAACGAAAATATTTATTTTTTTGTGCATTCTAAACTCAGTTGCCACTTGTGCATTGGCGACAGAGTCAGATGAACCTAACCGAATCAAAGAAAAAATCGAAGATGTCCCAAACTCAGCCAACTTGACTTTTTGTGAACAAGCATACAGACATTGGCAGATTCGAAAACCCATTGATCTGCTTCAAAAGACATGTTACCTCCTGGATGTGTATGGGATAGTTTGACGATAGATATTTGGGCTCTTTCGGGGTTAAAAGAGGTCACAATTCACTACCATTATAATGTTTGAAAGTGTCCAGAAAAATTTAAAATAACTCTTAATGTGTCTGAAAGCGGAATGTCATGTGCAACGAGGATGGCGATATGGTGAGTAAATCAAAATCAATTGTCCATGGTGTTACCAAGGCTCAAGCGCTGACATTTCTTTTGCATAGAAGTAACAATGTTTATTATTCCCAAGTTTTTGCTTTTTTATTTTATAAAAATACTACTATTATAAAATACCAAATCATCATCAAGTAATAAAATATTGTCATAGTTTTGCAATTTTTATCTGTATGAAGTTAGAAAAGTCACAAAGTGCCTTGAGAAAAAATAATGTTTGTGACTGAATCACACAAGTTGTCTGTTAAAAAATACTATAAAAAATAAGCTACATTTAATGAAAGTACAATATATTATAGGTTCATTAAAATGTTTTTATTGATTTTCATTGATTGATCTTTCTTATAATTATCAATGTTAAAAATATTTTTCCTGCTTAATGTTTAATCTCAATTTGAAGGATACTCTATCACATTTACCAAAATAAAGATAAATCAATCCAACAGTTCTTTTTAACCCTGGTAATAATAATAAGTATTATAATGTTTCATAATAATTTCTGAAGGATCTCTTAAAGCTGGAATAATGTTGCTGAATATTCACATTAATAAAACATAAGAAGAATAAGAAACATTTATTTCAAGTTGTAATATTAATTCTTGATTTTACTTTGTTTTTTTTAAGTAAATGTAGCCTAGGTAAGCTAAATATACTTTTTTTTACAGTAAAAACTGTATAAAAAAATCTTACCAATGCCAAACTTAAAAGTTCACATATTTCTGTGGTGTAGATATCATTTTTAGCCATAGCGTTTTAGGTCACTGTGTTGTACTAAAGAGAAAATGCCAGATTTCGGCAAAGTGCCATTAGTAACACAAAACAGCTGACAGCGTGTAATATAATCTTGTGTTGAAGGGAAGCAGCCTTTGCCCTCTGTCAAATCATAACTACTGGTGTTGAAGATGCTTTGTGTTCATATTTTTGGGAAAATCCACAAAACTGTTTATATGAAATTATGTAGGAGCTTTGAATTGTCTTTTCAAAACTGCTGATCATGATAACTAAATTATTGTTGCTTTATCAATAAATAATATGCCTTTTTAATGAAGGATCAGTTGTGTTTATTAAAATCCTTAAAACCCAGCATAATAATTCATAAATAGATGCATAGATAGTTATTATTCATCAAATCTCCATGCTCACCAGGTCATACGGCTAAATGATTGTAACGAATTGTACATACAATTATTGTATTGAATATCCCAGACTAATAGAAGAGCATTTTGCTTCTTGTTTTCTTTAACATGTATAGATTTGTTATTGTCTCCTGAATAAAATTATCTCAACTTTATAAGCATGACATTCAATAACAGACAATATATATGTGCAAATATGTTTCTGATATTTCAGTCAAAGCTTTCACATTAATGACAGTCATCCCCCTGTCCATCTGCACACCTTCAGCTCTTTTCCTCCATTAATCCACAGGGAGAAATGAAAGCCTCACCCTGGAGCCAAAAACATTTAGTCCCTTACTACAACATTATATGGCCACTGACCTTATTTCAAAGGCATATGGATTATTTTGTCTGGTTTCCTGGTCATGCATTAGATCAGACTAAAAACTCAATACGAACTACTGCACTTTAAAAAGGAAAATGTGTGAGAAAATCAAGCTAATGCATTAAGATTTATATTTTTGTTGTTGTTTAAATTTACACGTTTCTTTTTATTCTACACACTGTTAACAATTTTTGTAAATTACACAGTATTTAACTGTAATATGAACTGTATTTTACTGTAGAACAGTTATGCAATGTTACTGTATTCTAAAGTTGCATTGTGAAAATGACCAGTAAAGATATAATTCTGTAAATACATCGAGAGCAAGATAAATGGTGTAAATGTAAAAACTTTATTTTTGCAGTAACTGATTCACAGCCAGTTACTGGCGAACTGTATAATTACAGGAAATTGTTAACAGTGTACATAATAAGCTATCATAAAATAGTTAATATCAGTTAAATATGCACAAAATTAAATTAAAGTAATTTTGTATTAGGAAAAAAATATGATTTTTGCTGTATTATTTAATTTTTTTAGTTCATATAAACCTTTAGAAAAAAAATCTAATATGATGCGGTGCTTTTTTTTTTAACCATGATATAGTTGAAGTCAGAATTATTAGCCCCTTGAATTATTAGCCCCCCCTGTTTATTTTTTTCCCCCAATTTCTATTTAACGAAGAGAAGATTTAAAAAAAAATCTAAACACAACAGTTTTAATAACTCATTTCTAATAACTGATTTCTTTTCTTTACCATGATGACAGTAACAATTATTTTGCTAGATATTTTTCAAGACACTTCTATATAACTTAAAGTGACATTTAAAGGCTTAACTAGGTTAAATAGGTTAACTAAGAAGGTTAGGGTAATTAGGCAAGTTTTTATATATTGATGGTTCTGTAGACTATTGAAAAAAATATAGCTCAAAAGCTAATAATTTTCACCTTAAAATGTTTTTACAATAAAATTAAAACATACTGTGAAAATTTCCTTGCTCTGTTAAACATCATTTGGGAAATATTTAAAAAAGGAAAAAAAATTAAAGGGGGTTTAATAATTCTGATTTCAACTGTATATATTCCAATATATAAATATTGGAAAAAGTTCAATAAAACAGCATTTATTTGAAATGGAAATTTTTTATGTTGTATTTTACAGTATATGTTGTAAAAATGCAACTTGTCCTTGTCCTTTTATTAACTTGGCTTTTAAAGATCTTACTGACACTCAAACCTATATATTATAAATTTAAATAACACCATTATACAAGAGTATTATATAGGAACATTGCTACATCTACTTGAAAAAACACTTTCTTAGCAAAGCTTGTCTGAAATTATAGGTCAAAAACAAACACAGTAGCAAAAGATCAAAAGAAAATCAGCACACTGCCACTAGCTCTCAAAACATTTTAATGTCACAACATTTCGACTACATGGTCTTCATCAGGTGATCGAACCATGTGCATATGATAATTTGTTTTAAATTAAGTGGGTAAAGACATTTTTAAATAAACCAACATCTTGTTAAAATGTTATTCCAAATTCTATTTTGTAGGTCAGTTGGAAGTTTACTGTACATTTTTGGTTGCAATGTAATTTCAACATCTCTAAAACATCTTTGAACTTATCTAGTTTTCATAAACAGGCCTTAATAGCTTATGTTGGTCCCTTACATATAATTATAGTTTTTCTCCACTCCCCTTTTTTATTTGGAACAATAAAAATATTATATTTAAAAATAAATCTCTTTCTTAAATAACTTGTTTTATAAAATTATACTTTTAGTTAGTCAGCTCTTAGTAGTGTCCCTTTTCTCATATGAAAAATGTATGCATCAATTTTCTTTTCCAGTTTCTCCCAAAGAATATACCGTTATTTTTAATCAAGTCTGGCCTAAAGGTTGTTAGATTCCTTTACTTTTGACAACATAAACCTATTTGTTGACCAAATTCTTCTCAGTTGTTCAGATATTCACTCAGTTATTAGTAGATTTCAGATTTATTTACCTGTAGAAGTTTTTGGAATAATATATTTGGTGACATTGAGTAAGGACAGCTTCTGCTTCATCCGAAAAAACAAAACAAACACACACACACACACACACACATATATATATAATATATATATATATATACAACAATTCTGTCTGGTTTTTGTATCTGATTGGCTGATAGCAGTGATATGTTTAAGTAATATCAGCACCCGTAAAGCCTCTTTACCCTTTGTGTATTACTCGGCCCACATACAACCAGCAAAAAGCAGCCACAGCAGATCTAAAGTTTAAAAGATGCTTGCTCAGCTGTTTAACTGTCAGCTTATGATTTAAATCCATGCAGAATAAAGTAATTGCTCATACAAAAGAGTTTTTGAGACTCTCCATGTTTGATTTTGTTTTTATATACACAATTATGATGTCAAACTGTTGTATAAACGCAATATCACATTTGTAGCAGTGCGATATGTATATCGGCACTGGTGGGGGCACTAAGGCAACGCAAGCCTCCCACCGGTGCCGATATACAGCCATATCGCACTGCTACTTGTGTGATATTGCTCATTTTTATATATATATGTCACAACGTTTCGACTACATGGTCTTCATCAGGTGATCGAACCATGCGCATATGATAATTTGTTTAAAATTAAGTGGGTAAAGACATTTTAAAAAATCCAACATCTTGTTAAAATGTTATTCCAAATTCTATTTTGTAGGTGTATGTATGTATATATATATATATATATATATATATATATATATATATATATATATATATATAAACCAGAAGCTAAGAAGCAGTAGCAAATACTCTTACAGCCAGCCATTCACCAGCTTAAAAAAATGGCTTATACAAATGGCATACGTTTACAACATAAACCATGTTTTTTTTACACAGCGGATGCCCTTCCAGCTGCAACCCAGTATTGGGAAACACAACTACACACTCATTCACACACATACACCACAGCAAATTTTATTCAACTCACTTATACCACGTCTTTGGACTGTGGGAATAAAAAGAGCTACGGAAGGAAACTTATGCAAACACAGGGAGAAAACATACAAACTCCACACAGAAATGCCTACTGACCCAGCCAGGACTCGAACCAGCAACCTTCTCGCTGTGAGGCGACTGTGTGCTAAGCCACTGTGTCGCCTCTAATACTTATATTGCATGTTAAACTCTTTCTTGGTGTAAATCTTTTAAATGTGTATAATTTGCTGGGGATTATTTATGCAACCCTTTTTGTCTCTTTGTTCATATTGTGTCCTTTCTTGCATAAAAAAGAAAAGGAAAGAAAAAAATATTTGCTACTGCTGCCATCTAACGGTCAGTTGAAGACGTTCATCATATTTTGCAAGACCTTGAGAGTCATATTAATTAATTATGTTGGATCAGTTCACAAAGTATTTTTATACCACATATCACCCCTGAGTTTGATTAGATTTGCTGCTAATGGAACTAAAAAATGGTTTCTAAAGAATCACTAAATTTAAAAAAATGCTGGCTAAGCTTAAATTATGCTGTTTTTAAGAGTTTTCAGAGCACTCTAATAAATCCAAAAACCAACCTTAGTGGGGTGGAAGGGGTAACCTACTGCCTAACTATGTCTGCATTTGCATTTACTGTTTCAAACCTTTAGATGGCGCCAGATCTCAAAAATAATGACTGCTTGAAGGAAATCAATTTGAGATATTGCTGCAAGAGATGTTTTCATTTCAATATGCTGTGAACTTTATCCAGTTGTCTTGTCGAATTATGTAATAAATAATAAATAACACTACAGATCGAAAATACATAGCGCACACGAGTTTACATACGAACCATTTGACATGAAAATGAAACTGAAAGAGCATAGGGCGTTTCATTTATGAATATGGCTTCGAACTACCAAGAGGATTCCGGTGAGTTTATTCTGATGTCAAATAATCAAAACTTGCTTCAAAAGTGTAATGAGAGCTGTAGATAAAAGTTCTTTTCAGAAATGTTTTCCTCTCGACAAGTAGGCTTATCTTATTATTGTCTGCGGTTTCGATCGACACTGCTACAGTCAACATGTCATACTGTTTCGAAACTTTGTTTCTAAAACCAGTAAATGATACTTAATACGTTTTACTCCAGTAAATATTTGTTTTCGAAAAGTCTTTAACTCAAAACATAGCCTACTGGGCCAAGTTGACATAATTTGCAACCTTTTAGACGTTACATAAAAAAAAATTTGTAGTTAAAGTTAAAACAGCAAGGATTTTGATAAGGTTTTTTCTTAACTCAAGGAGTTTGTTGCTACTGCTTCATCAAGACAAATATAACATCATATTTAAGTGATAGCAGCATGTAAACAATAGCTCAATATAAACAAAAGCACACTCGCAATCATTCTGTCAAATGACTGCACGACCTATTGCCTTCATTAATTAGACAGGTCTTTCATGTCATTTCAGATAAATGTTTGAAGATATTTGAAAATATAATAACTGTCTGAGCGGAGTTTATTAAATAACATCAGAGATTTTGCAAACTGTGTAAATATGTCAAACTGAAATGTAGTAACACAGTAAAAGTCAGTAATATTTTTTTGTAAAATAAATGAGTTGCATTTTTTCAATAGTCATTGATCCGTTAAGAATAGTCTTCCTAAAATAGTAAAGAGAAATGAACCTGTTTATATATATATATATATATATATATATATATATATATATATATATATATATATATATATATATATATATATATATATATATAATATTTTTTTTCAGCAGTGAGAGTAAAGGCTTTTATAATGTTACTGAAACTTATTTACTTATTAACTTATTCTTTGTTAGTTTAAGTTTTTTGTTAAAGTTTCTTGAATACATACTTATTCATTAAAAAATATTTCTGAAGGATTGTGTGATGCAATGACTGCTAGAAATTCCATAATAACAATATTAATATTAAAGAGGGCTTGTTTTTTTCCCAGCTGAAGGCGGCGATCAGCTTTCTGGTGAGAGTGGCTCAGATTTCAGTGACACTGACACAGACTCTGATGCATCCACTGATTCTGATTCTGACTCTGAAGATGCTCCACAAACCCCTAACAAGGTACATCTGTTAAAAATGACTATAAGGCCTTTGAGGTGTAAAAACCAATCATATGTGAGAATGTATCTGCAAGACACTGCAGGTAAATAGGGTAAAAAGCTGTTTGACAATACTTTCACAGATGATTGATTAAATTAAGAACTGCAAACGTTTTCTATTTAGATGTATTTAAACATTTTTTAAAATGGTATGTTTAAATAGGCAAATGGAACATTTTTTAGTGAAATATGCACTGTTTAGCAGACATTTCTAGCACAAAAACTATAAGCATTGAATGAAGTTTCTTTTTTGCCATGTTTACTCAAAGGATTTTACTGTGGTGATATTGGGTATCAAAAATAGTGGGACTTCAGGAAAGTCAGAAAATACTGTGTACTTTGGGTATTGGGTAGAAGACGATGTTGGTAGAATACATTATTGGGTATTGGATAGAGTACAAAGGCACATTTAATATGAACAAATTAGACATAAGCTGGTGAACGATTTTGACAGTATGATAACCTCAGATAAAAATAGTATTGTGATTACTGCTCTGAAATACATTCTTTTTAAATGTCTAGGTAAAAAAACTAAAACTTTTTTATCCATTGAACACAATATATTTTATTTTAGGAAACATTTAACCTATTTTGAAGCAGGAAAAATTTCAGGCTAAATAATTCAAATTAATCATTAACCTTTGCTGTCTTCATAAGTTTTCATAACACAGCTTTCATTACCATTTAAAACATAATCTTTGGATATCTTTTCTTCTGGAAATACTGTTGTCTTAAAAAACAAAAATGTAAATAAAAAATCTTACACATACCTTGGAATGGTATAGCAGAATATTTTGGCGGTTTAAAAACCTTGATTTTTCCAAACCGCAGTATACCCTGAAAACTGTTATCTTCCCATGCCTAGAACATATCCATCTGAAAAATCCCTCTGAAAAAACCTACAGAACTTAGATAATTTTTTTATATTAAATTTAATTTGATGTATATAATATGTATGAAGAAAAGATTTATGTCTCAGTGCTGAATAAAAATGATAATTAAAAAAATATGCATTGTTAAAATCTACACACAAATTAATTAAGCATGATAAAAGAGACTTAAAAGTGTAAAAAAAATATATGAATTGATATGCATAAAAATTTACTGTGATTTTACCTTAATAAATGAAGTCTTAATCAATTATGTTGTTTTGTGTTCAAGCGTAATGTTTGCAAGTATTACAACCGTGGTCAGTGCCGTTACGGGGAAAAGTGCAGGGACGAGCATGTCTGCAGCAACTTTCTGAACAACTCATGCAAATATGGCACTGGATGTCGACTCAACCACAATCGTCAGAGTCCTTCATCAGCACAAGACAGACAAAAAAGAAGCAGACGCTCACCTGCAGGTTTGTGTGCACACATCCTAAATATGAAAAATAAGTAAGGCTTGTTTTTGGTCATTCCTGAATAAAAACATAAGCCAAACCTACCCCAGGGTAATAATTGATAAAAAAACAATAACTGCAGACGTGTCTCTCAAAATATGCTGATCCAGGAACACGTTGCACTAGGTAAAATCAGGTTCTGAATGTGTGGATAAAGGTGAAAACATAAAAAAGTGAAAGTATTTTCTGTAAAATGTATTTAAACAATTTTATATGTAAAATATTTGAAAATAAACTTGTGTCTTAGCCTTTTAATACTTTGCCTCTAGGACAAACTCAATGTTAATGGGAAATCCGTTTATTAAAATGGTTAAAGTGAATATAATATAATCAGGGCTTGACATTACCTTTTTTGATCACCAGCCACTGCACCTGGTAGTTTTCTAACGTTACTTGCCACTCGTCATTTTCACTAGCCTCAATTTTGTTGGGAAAATACATTTTATATGCATAGACTTGACTTTGGCATGCTAAAATTACTTGATTTAATTTTTGTGTAATGTCCACATGCCTCCTCTTTCATTTACCTTTATTTGTGTATTGTGTGTGAGCTTGCTCAATGAGCTTAAGCAAATAGGTAATGGTTTCACATTGCAATTAGTTTTTTTTTTACATGACCTTTCAGAGCTTAACACTAACTGAACTAACTATTTTCTTGCCACAAAATTTAAATAATGTGTCAAAACAAGCAAACTATATACTAAAGCTGTATCCTAAAACTAAACATAAGTTTTATACATAAAACTATACATAAACTTAAAAACTAATCTTTGGTAACGTGCCAGCACTGGCAATTTAAGAATGATTTTCAACCAGCCAAAGTGGCTAATGGGGGTGGCTGACTAACCTGCTCCAGCTACCCGCATTTTCTTTTGTAGGGATAGTTTACAGTTTAACCCAAAGAATGACCAGTCTGGTTGATGAAGAAGAGCCGGAGTCAGAGATTTTAAAAAAATAAATTAAGTTTACTGAAGATAGTTTGCAGTTTCATTCGCAGAAGCCAGCTTCAACACTCTCAATGAGTTCCTAGGCCGCTCTGCTTACAGTTTCAACAATCGAACAATTATACTCTTTACACAAGTCCAGAAAGGGTGGGATCCAGGTAAACAGTTCTCATTGGTTACAACAGAAATAGACAATTCCAAATACATGCGTCAAAGAAACATAGTATCTACTTCCAGATATGGATGGCCTTAGTGTGTGCGTCAAAGAAAGCCTTGTATTTGTATCCAGATATGGATGGCGACCTGATGCCTAGAGGTGAGGTCGCCCTAAGTTATTAGGAGCTGATCTCCAACCTGTAAAAAGCTAAACCAGGAACACAATAGACACAAAAGACCATCTGTGTTAAAGACTCAAGGATGTTTCTTGTACGTTCAGCTGTGTTATCAGGCTGGTTCAAGACTGTTTCCATCAACAGTGTGCTGCAATATCTTGGCTACACACAGTCTGTCTCCACACAAAAAGGAATTACATTGCTATTAATTATACTCAAAAACAGATCAATCAAACAGCTATAAAATTATAGGCAATATATCAGGACAATAAAACAGGTGTCTTCTTCTTCTCTGTATTGGACCTCTAGTCATAGGAACATATAGAGAGAGAGAGAGAGAGAAAGAGAGAGAGGTCTCCATGACCTATGACCTGGTTTGTGTGTCTCCTGAAAACAAAGTTAAAATAGACAGGCAAAAAGAGAAACAAGGACACAGAACATTCTTACAGTAAGCAGTTTTAACTTATTCATTAGTTAAAATCAATTCACAGTTAAATACTGAGAAACAGGATGATGAAAAGGATAAACGGTGGTCCATGATGAGACGAATTGGAAAGCAGAAATCCGAATCCTTCACTTTGTTGGCAGGTGTTAATGTGAAATTCTGTATATTATATTATATTATATTATATTATATTATATTATATTATATTATATTATATTATATTATATTATATTATATTATATTATATTATATTATATTATGTCATATAATCCACTATCATTCAAACCATTAGCAAAAATGAATACTATACAAATTATTAATACTGCCTAAATACATATTGTTATGAAAAGTGTAGAAGTACAATACCTACAATAGTTTACACCTGTTTGTGTTGTTTGATTTGTTTTAGCTTCTAAAATGATAACTACTAATATAATAAGTAATCTTTTTTTTATTTAAAATATTCACTTTATTTCAATAGATTAATATTTTTACCTTATAATGAGGACAATAATATTATGAATAATATATAAATATATACACTTAGGCGACGCAGTGGCACAGTAGGTAGTGTTGTCGGTTCACAGCAAGAAGGTCATGGATTTCGAGCCTCAGCTGGGTCAGTTGCCGTTTCTGTGTGGAGTTTGCATGTTATCCCTGTGTTTGCTTGGGTTTCCTCCGGGTGCTCCGGTTTCTCCCACAGTCAAAAGACATGCGGTACAGGTGAATTGGGTAGGCTAAATTGTCTGTAGTGTATGAGTGTAAATTAGTGTGAGTGGATGTTTTCCAGAAATAGGTTGCAGCTGGAAGGGCATTCGCTGCATAAAAACCTGCTGGATAAGTCCGCTGTGGCGACTCTGGATTAATAAAGGCACTAAGCCAAAAAGAAAATGAATGAATGAATGTATACACTTAAACGGCGATCTATAGTTAAGGACTAGTACAGTAAGACTAGTAATTCTATAAGTTCAGTCACATGTGTGACCATTAAATACCATGTAAAACTGTTTAGTCATCATTATTTGCTTTTTAATCTCTTTTTAATCTTCATATAGAGACAGAGGATGAAGAGTTTGAAGGGCCTTATAGATGGCAGCTGAATACTGGAAAAGGCTGGAAAAACATTTCCAACGATCATATTCTAGAAGCCCAGTATTCACTTCCTAACACCAAAGGAATCAAGATTTACAACACCTCTGCTGGGTAAATGCACATAATCATTATTCATCATGGGTTTTGTCACTAATTCAAATATTTCTTGTGAACAGGGAAAATTAACTAATAGATGTAGCCATGCTTAACCAGTTGATTGATTACTCAAAACATTTCAACTATTTATTTGTACTACAAAATGTTATGTTGAAATGAGTATATATATATATATATATATATATATATATATATATATATATATATATATATATATATATATATATATATATATATATATATATATATATATAGTGCTTTAAATAGGCATGATTTAAAGGGGACCTATAAACCTATTATGCAAAAATCACTTTTATAAATGGTTTAAATACAGTTGTGTGAATATAGCCAACCTCTAATGGTAAAAATGAATTCAGTCTATTTTTTATACTCACACTTGTCTTTAGAAACATCTTGATTGAGATTTTCCCTTTGTACATGTCGTCTGAAAGGGAAAGCCCCACCCATTAGTGACGATCTCTCCCCTATTAAAATAGACAGTCCTAAGTGTGAAGCAGCCATCCTCCATTGGAGTTTTCACCTGCTGAAGAAAATGGCAGCGACTATAAGGCATTATAAATGCGGGTTTTTAGGATGCACAAATGATACCTTCTGAAACGTTTCTTTTGACATTTTCATGACACAATTTGGATCAAAGCCTAAAAGGGGCAGTAAACTATAAATCATTTGTGGGGTATTTTGAACTGAAAAGCATTAATTTTACCTAGAAACTGCAGTCAAATGTACGTTGATGTACATTTTTATTAGTTTCACAAAAATATAGGTTGAAACATGAATTTCTAAATGAGCCTGTGTAGCCATTATGCATGGCATTCACACTTTTTACCGAAATGTAGTATTAGCTACATACATTTATATACATCATATCTGTTTTCTAATTCACTTTATAGGGCTGTTTCGATTGACTTCATGAAAATGCGAGTTCTTAAGAAAACAAACATTAAAGTCCGGCGTATGAGCTCAAAAGACACAGAATGGCTGTGGTATTACAGAGGAAACCACTGTTGGTATCGTTATGGCGACAAGGTGAGTTTTAGCAGTCATTTACGCAACACCGTTTGCAAATGTAAACAAATACTTCTATCCACTATTTTAAATGTGTTGTTTAGGGGGAAAATGGATTTCAATTCAGGTTTTTAAAAGTTATACCATAGTCATCTCCAAGTAAACTACACTGTAAAAAAAAAAAACATTTTACGGTTTATTTATTAAAAATCTTCAATTGACGCCCATTAATTACAGAAATTTACTGTAAAAAAAAACAGAGGTTAAATAACGGAAAATTACAAGAAATTTTCATTTAAGGAAATTTCTGTAATTTAATGTATGTTATTTTACAGTAAATTTCTGTAATTTAATGGCTGTTATTTAATGTTTTTTTCGGCACCCCAGCTGCCGTAAATAAACTGTGAAATTACAAAAAAAAATTGTACAATGTATAAAAATGTGTATTTGTGTATTTTTTGATTGTATAATGTTTCTTTACTGTGACATTACCAACTGTTGGTCTTGCTGTCAAAATAAAAGTCATTTTTAATGACGCAAACATAACAAAAATATATATTTTTTTGTATAATGTTGTTGTTTAAATGTACGCCTAAATTTATGATATTATATTATGACAAAACAAGAAAGTGGTGAAAAAAAGGACCAGGTTGACGTAATCATTGAAGAAGTTATGACAGACAAACCTTGCCAATCAGGAAACAGAAGCAAAAACAGGAATATTAAACATGAAACAAAACTGAAACTTAATATCTTACTCTTCTTCTTGTATCTACTTTCTTTCTTTCTTTCTTTCTTTCTTTCTTTCTTCATTCATTTATTCAATCATTTATTTTAGTACAATTTAAACTAATTGAAAATAAGAATCATTTGTTTACTATCTAACTGTAAGATGAGTTAATGTTTATTTTGTAACAAATATTTATTTATTTACTTACTTGCATACGTACTTAGCTCTGATAACGCTCACCTGAAATAGAAAGGATATTTTAATCATTGAAAGTCTGAGATTGGCACAAGCCAAACAAAATCTATAAATTAAAAAGTATTATAAATGTTTGAAATGCAGTTTCATATGCAACCTTTACAAAACAAAAAGAAAAAAAGCAGTCAATTTCGCATAAAAATCATGTAAAAATATCATGATAATAAGGGCTGTTTTAAAAAAATTATAGTATTCCTTATAATGTAAAAATTATATTATGTAAAAATTATATCATGGTTGTTCATCTTTAATAAATATATTTTTTATTACAACTTTGTTTATAGGGCAAATCCAGCCCGATTCAGAGCTCAAAACTGGAAACGGAGTTTCAGAAAAACCGCAATGGTTCAGTTAAATTGACCATTGACTCTACACAGTATGAGATATGCTTTAAAGGTTTGTTTTATGAAACACACATGTTTGTTTTTTTTTTAGTTTAAACAGGAAAAGTCACATTCATGAATGTTTTTCTGCTGCCAGGAATGCGTCAGAGAAATGTATCTACAGGCCATAAAAGGACAATCAGACGCCGCCCTAAATACGAGCCCCCCAACAACGGAGGGTAAATATGAATAGTTTATGCAACATATTCATGTTTGCCATTTTTGCATGACAGAGTGAAAAATAAAATAAAACAAAGCAGTTATATATATTCTTGCAATATAACTTTTCTTCTAACTTAAATTACCGAATATGTTGGAAAAAGTTAAGCTGTGTCCCAAATGACACACTATACATGGCACACTATTTTGCTTTCAAAACGCAAATTAAATAAAGTATTCCAACATGAGCGCCCGATGGCTCCGCCCCTTCTGCTACATAAGCAAAGCTGCGGTTAAGTGCGTGAAGTGTCCATCATTCCACACTTCATTTTACCAGTTGAATAAGTGCATCATCCGGGTAATTAAAGTGCACTTGTTATTTTTTGAGTTTTCAGTGTGATTGCACTACTTACACTATTTATATTAAAAAATGGCGCAGAATTGCGCATAAGTATGCGATTTTAGATGCACCTTCAGTTTTAAAAGTAATGCCTGATAATCTTGCCTTACATCTTTAAAAAGTAACTGTTACTTAGTAATTGTTTTGTGAAAGTAATGTGTTGCGTTACTTTTGTTTTACTTTTTTTTAATCTGGGCTGGACTGCTTGTCTAATAATATATTATTAATATATTAAAACATATATTTTCATAATGGTATGGCCCTTATTACACTCCAAAAGTGAAATGTGAAGTGAGGAACATGTAAAGTTACGTATGTACAGTTGAGCTCAAAGAAAATAAAGTTGTGAATATGAAATAGGAGAAATAGTGGGTAAGGGGTTGTCGATATAAAATCTGCACTCTGTTTTAATGATACTGCATTCATGCTATATTCATAAGTATGAATACTTAATTTCACGATGAAGCTAACCACAACGCTATTTTTATTTTTACATTGCATACAATTGCTAAACTTTAAAATGTAACTGTAGGCCATAATAAGATGCTTTCATAAATTGCACACACAATTTTACTTTGTTTAGATTATTTACATTTACTGTATAATGCTGATTTTACACAAGTAATTCAAATGTATTGTTTATTGTGTATTCTGTTTGAACAGATTACATGCTTTAAGCTCCAGAATAAAAAACATGATGAGTCCTTCAACAAATAAAACTCCAGAGTGGCAGTTTCATGGGAGAGATCATTGGCATACCTTCAAGAACACGGTATAACTTTTTTTTTGTTTGTTTGTTTGTTGGTTGTTTGTTTGCTTGCTTTTTAATATTCATAAGGGAAACAAGCCAAAAGACCAGCCTCACTAAAATGAGAGAACAGCAAACCAATCAAATATTCAATAAAAAGCTAAATATATTTAGGATATTGGTGTTGTTTTTTTGTATTGATAAAGCAACATATTCTGTTTTCATTTTCGAATTGTAAAAAGATATTCTACATCTAAAATAATTAAATACTGAAAACTTGAATTTTATAACATATAAAAAAAATTCATATAATTTTAATTATATCTTTGAATGGATGGTGTCATTTCAACTTGTAATTATTGCTATATAAAACCATTCAGTGTAACTTTAAACTAGTCCTGTTGTCTCTGTAAGGGTTTAGTTTGCCATAATAATAGCTTGAATGTAGATTATCCCATAATTACGATGACTGACTGTACTGTATTTATGGCCACAGAGAAATTCAAATCTTAATATTGTTTGTCTTGATTTTTTTTCTCCACAGGGTGGTTGTTCAGTCTCAAGTGCTGATATTGAGAGATGTTTCCAAAAGAACCAAACTACAATGAACTTTACTGTGAATGAAGACAACTACACTCTGGATTTTGGAAGTATGTCAGCAAAAACCAAATACAGTAACATGTTGTTTTGTAATACATAGCCCCACAATGTAAAGAACATGGGTCAAAGGTGGAAAAAAAGGTTTTCAAACATAAAATATAGTAAGATAAAGGTAAATTACTGTTTTTTGGTGCAGTAAAATGTGTCCAGTTTGCTTTAGTTTGTAATCTGCGAAAACAGATACCGTTTAAGTCAGAATTATTAGCCCTCCTGTTACATTTGTATTGTTTTATATATATTATTTTGACCCAATTTTTTTTTTTTATCAGAGATTTTTTAACCATATTTCTAAACATAACCAATTTCTTATATTGGATTTCTTTTATCTTTGTCATCATGACAGTACATAATATTTTACTAGATATTTTCAAGATGCTAGTATTCAGCTTTAAGTGCAATTTAAAGGCTTAACTGGGTTAATTATGTTTTCTAGGCAATTTAGGGAAATTAGGCAAGTTATTGAATAACAAAGATAAATAAGTTATTGTTTTTTTATATAGCCAATTTAAAAAATATTGCTTAAGGGTGCTAATTAACCTTGAAATTGTTTTTTAAACTGCTATTATTGAAACCAAGATAAAACAAATACGACTTTTTCTAGGAAAAAAAAATATTGTCAGAGATACTGTGAAAATTTCTTTTTCTCCATTAACTTTAACTTGAGAAATATTTACCTAATAATAATAGGCTAATAATTGTGCCCTTAACCATATACATTTTTACCATGAGTTATAGAAGACACTAAAATGTCACTCAGTGTAATAACTGTTTATGTACAGCACAAATATAATATTTAGAACAATAATTACTTCATGGCATGTTAAACCCCTGTTTGACCCCTAAATAAAATTTATTTGTGATTTGTGCCACTGTTTTTTAAACAAAAATGTTTAATAAATACATTAATTATATATGTTGAATACAGTTGAAGTCAAAATTGTTACTCCCCTGTTTATTGTTTTTTCTCAATTTCTGTTTAACAGAGAGAAGTTTTTTTTTCAACACATTTTTAAACGTAATAACTTTAAAAACTCATCTCCAATAATAGATTTTTTTTTCAAGGCACTAGTATTCAGCTTGAAGTGACATTTAAAGGCTTAACTAGGTTAATTAATTTAAGTAGACAGGTTAGGGTAATTAGGCAAGTTATTGATGGTTAGTTCTGTAGACTATTGAAAAAATGTATAACTTGAATAATTTTTACCTTAAAATGTTTTTAAGAAAAAAATAAAAACTGATTTCATTCTCGCCGAAATAAAACAAACAGACTTTATCCGGAAGAAAAACTATTATCGGACATACTGTGAAAAATTTCTTGGTCTGTTAAACATTATTTGGGAAATATTTAAAAAAAGAAAAAAATAATTCAAAGGGGGGGGGCTAATAATTCTGACTTCAACTGTATATTTATGTTTGATAAATTATAGGTTTAATATGTTTAATTTTTACATAAATATATCTGTTTTATTGGATGACATTGCAACATTGTTTCACCAATATTTTGACATTTTATTTCTGCAGTTATTTGAGACCTTATAGACATTTCCATTTAACAATACTTTTTTATATATATGCTCACTTTTGTATTTAATGCAGGGATCTTATCTTTGACACATATTGCAAATTATGGTTTTTGAAAATGTTTTTTTTTTTTTATTAAGGGATGCGTCAAATAAACCAGAGAACAAAGGCTGAACGGAAAGTCAGACGCGTGTAATGTGGAGCAGAGGCAAAAATCAGGATCCAAATTCACAAATGAACACAAACTTTATATATTGATTTTGAACTTAAATGTTAGTGATTATGATTTTGAATGTTATATCTGCAATCTTGTTTGGTAAACTGCCTGTGAGAAACAGAAAACCAATGTCTTAATTCATGTTTAATTAGTTTTGATAAATGTTATGAATATTTTTTTAATGCTGCTTGCCATATCAACTTGAAGAAAAGTATGAAACGTTTCTGAATGACGTATAACTTTGCTTTCTGTTTAACTTAAAGAAAATAATTTTTTGGCTGTGCTATTATTTTTATTATTACCTTGTGTCATATCAATATATTCATAGTGGTGAATATTTTTGCTATTATTTACAGAAAGTGCCTAAAAATCTATGTTTACAAATTAGCTTGAGACTATTTTTTTCAAGTCTGTTTTACTTTAATGTATAGGCAGATTTGTTACAAGCATCAGGGTTACACGCAAAAACGTTGTGTAAATATCGACTTGAGCATGCAATATCATCTGCAATAGCATTCACTGCAGCATATTTTTACATTACAGTCTGTAAACCTTACAATAAATTAGCATTACATGCAATGACTAAGACAATGTTGAAGGTGAACCTGTTTTTCATACAGGTTTTTTCTTATAAACTGAACTGTTTAATTAGGGCTAATAAAAGCTATGCAAGAGTTTGTGTTTATGGATGTGGTTTTGTGTTCTACTTAAATAAATTGATGATAAATGAGTCCTTATTTAACAAACAAACACATTATGTACTAATGCTTTTTTTTACGTTTTTGAATGTATTCTGATCACCTTGTCATCTTAATTGCATTATATTTACTATGTTTGAAAATAAAAAATGCAGACTCCTTTGTCTTGGCTTATTTTAAGTGGTTTACAGACCTTACACACAATTAAACAATATCCACACAAAAGTCCTGCTTGATTAGAAGTTTCACGCATTCATTTAATATCAACCTTGATTTTTAACCCTTATTTTTTTCATTAATACGTTTTGACAGTGGGTAAGCTATAAAAACTGCAATATTTAATCATTGTGAACAACAGGTTATCTATTTTGTTAGCAAGGCTTCAGTTGCTTTTTTAAGTAATTTTTGTGAGTTTATATAGGATTATATAGCAAAGACTTTCCTGTTGTCTGCTTACTATATTAACTATATATATGTACTATAGTGCTGCAGTACTATAATAATTAAAATTATGTACATATAATTATGTTGGTGAGTTGTTATGGATAAAAGTTTATGTAGCCTATCAATATGCTAAAAATGTATTTGCCACTTCACCGAAATTAGTTATGCGTCAACATTAACGTTCTTTTTTATCATTGACTAATCAAAGGCAGTAATAAAAACAACAAACAATTGCACGTAGAACAAACTGTTCTGTTCTAAGCTAAATCACTTAAAATAAAGTTTTTTTTTTTGGTAGTCATGAGAATCGCTTGTAAAGAAATCCAAACATTTCTTTGATGTTATACTTTTCTGTTGTTTTGTTTTTTGACACGAACATTTTTCCCCTGACATGTGTGCCTAAAAGGGGCCTACGTCACGCAACAGTAAAATGGGGGAAAACTAAACACGTATCATTGTCAACAACAGATGTTTAAATACCACCACAGCCCTGCCTTCATGAGCCAGAAAAGAAAGCGAAACTGATTCAGCTAAACAGCGCTAGCCTACAGAACATGAAAATATGTTTATTTGACAAGCGTTTTTAATCTGGTATCGACGTATTCTAGGAACTATGTTTGGTGAGTATACCAATCTTTCATTATACATTACAATTTTTATGACATGACCTCTCTAATCGAGAATACCTGCATGGCAGAAATAATTAGTTTATGTCGCATTCATCATGTCGTACATTTATTAAAAGTAAAGTCATGTTTCCATAATACATTACTTTTATTTTAAATAAATATGTATCGTAAATAATGACTATAAGTGAAGGTGACACACTCACTGTGATTTTAAACCTCCCACATATTAGATAACCTACTCATCAAAAGCATAATATTTCTCAAAAGCACCTAAATGGTTTCACTAAAGCCAAAGCATGTAAGCTTTGTCAACCTTAAAAAAACATGATTTCACTACAAAATAAACACATTTTGTAGTTGTGTAAACCACTAATTACCATGGTTTTTAGCTTTAGTTTAGCCATAGTGTTTGTTGTTAAATGGTGGTCAAATGGTCTTCCAGGAAAAAAAAGTGGTTATATATGTTTACTATAATAAAACCATGGCTGATTTTTGTTTTTGGCGCTGAAGGGATTTTCCATTTATAATATTCCATTTATAAATATTCGCTGAATGGAATATTTTCCATTTAGCATGAAATGAAATCATGCTTTTCACTGTTACTTAATTTTATGATCAGATACGAAGTTTAACATTGTACAAAAATCTACTGGATCTGAGTTTCATAATGAACAGTCCACTTGTGTCTATTTGTTTTTTCAATCTCTATTATGAAGGTGTATTTAGAGAAGTTCTGAAATCTCTATGACCTTAAAGATCTCTGAATCACCAAATGATCCGCGCTATGCTTTAGGTAAGTTATTTTAATTTTTATTTTTGAAGCATTGTAAATAGATGGCATGTTGAGATAATTAACAATTATCACCACACTGCCTGCTGGTTGCTTGTATTAACAATTGCAAACTTTTTTTTTATTGTATAACAATTTTTTTAAATGTTCTTTTCCAGTATGCAGCAAATGGGGCATTATTTTGTTAATTATGTGCTCAATACATTTTTTTATTTCATTTTTAAAATAAACATTTGTACAACAAAGTAAACATTTGTCAACTTTTAAGGCGTCAACTTAAAAAACTAGCATTTTTAAGTAACTAATCCTGTATTTTTGCAATGTAACCAAAACCTAGACATTGTATGTAACCAAAGTCAAATTTAGTTTTTTATTGACAAGTTTTATTATTATTACGAATTACATTTCTTTACAGAATGATGCTTTTAGATCCTTAGTTCATAGTTCAAACTCCATAGTTTTTTTTTGTATCTCAATCTCAATAGAATTTTTTTAATTAAAATTTTTACAATTTTATTTCAATCTCAAGAGTGTGCTGTGTTTTTGTCTATCTCATCTTTCCTTTACTTACAATCCAATTGTTTATTCAAGGTACGCTTTAATAGACAACATTGTTATCTAAGAACATGGCTACAAGTAAGTTTGTTGACATACTATGGATGTACAATTTTTGAATTTTTTTGTTTTGTTCGTTTTAAACAAAACCAATCCCAGATTATTTCCATAGTAATTGAATAACTATTTGTTGTCTTTTATTTCATTAATTCATTCTTTCATTCAGTCATTCATCCCTTCATTTTAATCATCAGGTAATTACTATGAGTGGCAGCTGTTTAATGGAAATCAGTGGGTTTATATCAATAATGATTTTATCATTGAGACCCATTACTGTCAGCCAGGAGCCAGTGGCATCAGGATCAACCTCAATACGGGGTACGTTGGTCTTCATCAAGATTACAGATCATTTTACTTGTAACATTTTAGTTGAATATTATATTTATTGCATGTGGGTCAATGATGAAAATATGTTAATTGAATTCACTTGAACTATAATTACAATTAAAACCCAATTAAATAAGCTTAAATGTAAAAAAAAAATAATTTAAAAATAATTTTTACATTTAACAAACATTTGTCAATGCTAAGTATTCCCCGTAACAAAGGTAAAGAAACATTAACCCTGGAAAAACAACATTTTTACATTAGTTATTGCAGATTATCAACCACCAATATCAAACAGCTTGACAAGTCATTTTAATCACAAGTGAATTTTAATCACTAAAATCCACTGCATTTTTATTTATTTGTTTGCTTATTTACTTATTTATTTATTTGTTTATGCATGCTATTTCACAGAATATCATTAGAAGAATAGAATAGTCAAAGAAGACTATTTTAAAGTGGCCATGTCATTGGCCACTTTATTGACAACGCTTCCTGCTTGTTATCAAACTATTTCATAACTGTAACAAGAGGCAATTCATTCATAACCTAATGTTAAAACAGCTATCATATTATTATTTAATAACATGTAGCTCTTTTTGTATTCTCGGAAGCTATAGAAATGAAAAATGTAAATGGTCTATATTTAAGAGCTCTAAACTCACCTATAAACTGAAGACACCATCACATGGTCTCCAAAATGTATTTTTAAATACCACAGACTGTCAAATTACTATCAGATTTTATATGATTTTAAAATAACTTGTTGATCCTGTTACATTGAATTACTTCTAATAAACATATTTGTGCAAAGAGCCTTTTAAAAGACAAGAACCTAATGAATACGCACTAGCAGCTAATACGATAATACTTAAAAAATAAGCATTAGTAGTATGAGAATATTTTATATATGAATTTTTTTAATTAAGATTATTATTATTATTGAAACAAGCTAATTTAAACATCAAAGTCAATGTTTTACTCGCACATGTTTTCTTTGCATGTAAAATCACTTCTATTCATTTATTTTGATGCCAACAGCAAAATGAGATGTCTTGTCTTTGACCCATTTTTAAAGTGTTTTATGCATAAATGTATCACAATCATATTAATTTAAATATATAATATTCAGTAAGGTTTGTGACTGGTGAGGCACTGACCCTTTCAAAGTCAAAAGTCAGATTTACAAACATATCCACCCAGTATATTTGCCAACTACCGATTGTGTTTTATATATCATATCAGCTTTATTTCTATACATATGGCAGGTACATATTGGGCTAAAAACAAATGTAAAATGTATAGCAATTAAATATGCCTCCCAAAAAACACCCAGCTGGATGTTACAGACAGCCTACAACAAGCAACAAACATCATGGCACATTTATAGCAGAGATTAGTCGACATTTATTTATTTTATTATAAGGTTACATCTCATGATGACAGGTTGAGGCATCATGACCGCACATACCTAATAAATGATTAAAAACTAAATTAAAGGGATATAAAAATAAATAACCTACCCCTTTATACTATTTTATTGACTACACAGGGCTGTTTACATTGACTTTGACGAGATGACAGCCGACGGACCTGATGATAATCTTGCTATACGGCGTAACACACTCCTGTCCCAAAACCAGAAGCAAGAGGTCGGCTGGTACTACAAAGATAACCATCGCTGGTGTGAGTATGGATCTCAGGTGAGTGCTTACACTGCCGGTCAAAAGACTGGCATCAAAAGAAACCTATTCTGCTCATCAGGGCCACATTAATTTGATCAAAATACAGTATAAACTGTAGAATTTTAAAAGAATATTAAAATACCAGTAAAATACCAATCATAGAGAATTATACAAAAAGACAAACTGAAAAATAGTTTAAATTAAGCAATACAGTAACTTTTGAAAATACAATTGAAGTCAGAATTAGTAGCCCCCCAGAGTTATTGGAATTATTAGCCCCCTTGTTTATTTTTTCCCCAATTTCTGTCTAACGGAGAGAAGATTTCTAAACATAATAGTTTTAATAACTAATTTCTAATAACTGATTTATATTTAATATTTTTTTATATTTAATATTTTACTAGATATTCTAAACAGCTTAATGTGAGATGTAAACGCTTAACTAGGTTAATTAGGTTAACGAGGCAGGTTAGGGTAATTAGGCTAGTTATTGTATTATGATCATTTGTTCTGTAGACTATCGAAAGAAACAGCTTAATGGGGCTAATCATTTTGCTATTTTTTTATTTATTAATAACTGCTTTTATTCTAGCTGAAATAAAACAAATAAGACTTTCCCTGGAAGAAAAAATATTATCAGACATACTGTGAAAATTTCCTTGCTCTGTTAAGCATCATTTGGGAAATATTTAAAAAAGAAAACAAAATTCAAAGGGCGGCTAATAATTCTGAATTCAACTGTATATAAAAATATAATTTAATATAATAATACACAGAGTTAGTATGCATAATCATATTCCCAATTGATCTAGTGTAGTTTTCTTGAACAGGTTCAACTTATTTATTATAAATCACAATTTATGTATTGGTATTATACTTAACAGCTCTTGGTAAATTATATTATATTTACCAGATGGCTTAACAGTCATCAAATGTTGGTCGTATTTTCTGTGATTTAAGGCTGAATTTTTCACATTGTTTAAGTGTCACACGATTCTTCGGAAATCATTATAATTTGCTGATCTGCATTCTGTTATGATCGTAAAATATTGGTCTTCAAGAATTGATGATAATTCTTACATTTATCGATGTCGAAAACATTAATTCCTAGCACAAGCTCATTGGGAAAATGTGCTCAGGGATACATTTTTGAGAACAGCGAAATATGTGCTTGTAGATCTGGTGGATTTACGAGAAATGGCACTTATGAGAAAATGTACCTCAGTAACATTTTAGAGATTGTCAAAAATGTACATAGTGGCCTCTAGTAGATTTTTTGTGGAGCTATTATATTTTATTTGTAGGATTCTTTGATGAAAAGAAAGTTAAAAATAACAGTATTTATTTTAATAAAATCTACAATTTTACATTACAAATGTCTTTACATTCACAATTTTACAGTTTTTACTGTATTAAAAAAAAACTATTTGTTTTAAACATTTTTGCTGAGTAGAATGTTTCTTTTAAAGACATTTAAAAATTGTACTGACCCCAGACATTTGACCAGTAGTGTATACATTTGAAACTATGCAGTTGTCAACTAAACCAGCACACATAAATAATGTAAAATCTCTCTAATTACTTTATTTTTTGAATATCTGTCATTTCTGCAGGGATGGGGTGGAAGAACATCTTCGATTGGCAGTGATTTTATAGAGCAGCACTTTAACAGCAACCCAAGCGGCTCAGTTCAGTTTACTGCAGGAAACATGACTTACAGTGTGGACTTTAATGGTAATTGGACAAAATAAAAATTAAAAATAAAAATAAAAATAAAATAAAAAAATAAAAAAATATATATATATAAGAGGCTAATTTGTACAAATTCATACAATTTCATTGATATAAATACAAATTCCTCTAAACCTACACTCATTGAGGGGATGAGCGAATTATACTAAAATTGTATGAATGAGATTGTAAATATTAATACTAATTAGCTTCTAAATCAAAAAGCTTTTGCCATGAGATTGCATTGATTTAATAAAAACATTTTTGTTGCATGTTTTAGCCATGACTCAAACCAATCTGTCCACACACTTGACGAGGAAAGTGAGACGACGGCCAAAATTCAACAAGATCGTAGCTATCAACAACAGTTTTCAAAACAGGTATCATTTCATTAGTTCTATCTGTGATTTAAATGTCTTCGGTTTGGTTTTGTTCAGAATGGGTCCTTATGAGTCACTGTTTGTTAATCCAATCACATTTTCGCCTAAAGGGCAATAATTCATAGTAGGCTGATTTTATATCATATCCGGCTTACAGTCTTTAAGAACTCAATGTACATATTGTTGTAAAAAATATTTTGTAAAACTATTTGTACTTAAATTGACAGCAACATTTATGTCGGGAAGTCTTTATTGTTATAGTGTCTAAATTATTAAGAAAGTCACTTTACAAATATGTCTAAATTGCTAAATGATGTAAAAGCAGATTTTATGTATAAATATTTGCATTAACTAACATTAAAAAAGATTATCTGATACTGTAACAGCTAATTGGTTTATTGTTGGTTGTTGATAGGTAATGCATAACCTAATGCCAATTGAACATTATGATATGTTATCAAAATATTATATTAATGTTTTTATGTGTTAAGGATCTTTGTCTAAATTCTCTCTCTAAACCCAGCCCATACGTTTATTTACAATCCCACATCAAATAAAGTTGAGACAGTATGGAAATTTTAAAAAAATTAAAATTATTTTGTAAATTTCCTTTGACTTAAATTTAATTGCAGACAATACAACAAACATTATTTAATGTGTTCCTCATGATTTTTATTGTTTTATTTTTATTTTTAATCTAAACACGTATTCCAATTTTGGTTCTTGCAACACATTTTAAAAAAAGTTAGAATGGTAAAGCATTTACCACTTTGTAATGTTGCTATTTCTTTACACAACACTTAAAAGATGTTTAGGGTCGGAAAACACCAAGTGATGAAGTGGATCATGTCTAATTTTGTCCCATTCTTCCTGCAAACAATTCTAAAAGTGGGCAACAGTACGTTGTCTTTGTTGTTGCATTTTGCGCTTCCTTAATACGCCACGCAATGTCTATTGAAGAGAGTTCGGGACTGCAGGCGGCCCAGTCAAGTACCTGTATCCTCTTCCTCTGCAGCCAGGACTGCAATGTCTACAGAATGTGGTTTTGCATTGTTTTGTTGTAATATGCATGGGCCTCCCTGGAAAAGAAGCCAGTATATTGTGCTCCAAAATCTCTATGTACTTTTCAGCATTGATAATGTTATCACAGAAGTGCAAGTTACTTTTGGCAAGAGCACTAACACAACCCTATACCATGACAGACCCTGGCTTTTGGACTTGTTTCTGGTAACAGTCTGGATGAATCTATTTTTTTCTTTGATCTGGAGCACACAGCGTCTATTTCTCCCAAAATACCTGCAATACTGAATTATCTGACCACAGTACACATTTCCACTGTGTGATGTCCATCCCAGATGCCTCCAAGCCCAGAGAAGCCAACAGCACGTCTGAACACTGTTAACATAGGGCTTCCTTATGGCACAGTACAGTTTTCACTGTCATGTGTGGATGTAACTACATATTCCTGTACTTTACAAAGATTTGCCAAAGTAGTCCTAAGCCCATGTGGTGATATCATTTATAGATGAATGGCGATTCTTGATGCAAATGCTGCCTGGGGGATCAGAGATCATGGTTGTTCAGCTTAAGATTGCACCCTTGTTCTTGACAAAGTGAAATTCATCCAGATTCTTTAAATCTTTTAATTGTTATGCACTTAAGAACTTTTTTTTTAAATTTCAATAATTTTCTCAAGTATTTGTGGGCAAACTGGCAATCCTCTGACCATCTTTGCTCCTAAACAACTAGACCTTTCTTGGATGCTACCAAATCATAATTACTATCACCTGTTGACATCCATGTTTCAAATCAGATTACTTAACCAATTTACCTGCTTACTAGCTCTAAATTGCTCTTGTCCCAACTTCTTTTAGAATAAGTTGCTGGTCTGAACGACAGGAAAGAATGTATATTTACAAATGAAATGAAGTTGACCAGACAAAACATGAAATATTTTGTGTTCATATTCTCTGCGATAAAATACGTCAAAGTTAACTTGGAAATCACTACGTTCTTTTTTATTTATTTAGTTAATGTTTTCTGATTTGTGGTTGTAGAAATGGTTCATAAAATTATTCTTACAATTAAAGTTAGGAATTCATGTAAAAATAGGTCTGCAAAATGTTTAAATCACAGTATTTGCATTCTAGACAATATTTAAATTAATGTATGTTTATTTTGTAAAAATAAATGATGTAAGAATGTATTTTAAATCACACTTTTTAAAAAGTTTAATTGTTCCTATTTAAGTTTATTAAGATGATTATCCACCTCAAATAGACATTTTTAAAAGTTAAAAAAGGGAAAGATTTGATTTAAAAAGAAATTCTGAACATCAGATGATTCCAAGAAAATGACCCCAATTTTTTTTTTTTTTTTAATGAAACACCAACAATTAAATTTCAGGAATTATCCATAAACCCATTCTTACATACATTTAATGCGACAATTTATTTAAGATAGATTTTACTATTTATTACATTCTTGAATCACAATATATTACACGTATCCAGTCAACAGATTTCTGTAAAAAAGTTGGCATTTATTTACAACCTCTACAAAACAATGTTTTGATTAGTTATTTATAAATTCCTGTTCACTTTTTTATGAAGAATTTAAAAAATCTTAACAATTACAAAGAACTGTCTACAATTCTGTTTTGATTTTTTTTTCCATCACATGCAGTTCCCCAACTCTGGCATCTCCTTCAACAAACCCATCAAACTCCTCCTCTCACTTCATCTGGGAGTTTATGGGGGATGAGGGCATTTGGACTGAGTACCAGAAACCAGTGAGTTCACTAAATCACAACCAAATCCACTCATTACATCAATTTAAATGGCCAATAAGTCCCTTTGTGTCTAAAACCACTGATTTTGCAGCAGCTTGTTTTAATTTGCTGTAATATTTGTGACATTCATTTGAGACATGTGATGATAAAAACAAAATTTCACAAACCAGTGGTCCAACCACATTGTAAAACATCTGAAATGTTGTTTTGGTCATTCTAAAATGCCTTCACCAAAGTCTGTCATTAATGTGGTTTGGTATTAATACCTCCAGAACTCCAAAAGGTGGACTCACCTGAGATGTGAGCGTCTGGTACACGGAACACTTAGAGCCTATATAAAACCTATATCAAAAACTACTGTATCATATTAAATGTATGAAGGACTTGAAAATCCGAAATAAACTATTTCTTACATTAGCAAAAGTTTTTAAACTTTAGTTTGAGCTGCTTAGATTGTAGACTGTTTGGTTAGGGTTAGTGTAAGTTGACAGGTACTTGCAAAGTACAAAGCTAAATGTCATGATTTTGTGTTGTTTGATCACTATTTAAATACGAGAAGTGTTGTCAGAAACACAAAATCCTGTTGGGACTGTTTCACGTAAAAAGAACATGTTTATTCTATCAGTTCATTGTTTTTACATGTGTGTTTTTGTGTTCTCAGGCATGTTCGCTGGACAGTGCAGAAATCGAGAGGTTGTATCAGCTCAACCCTCAGTGCCAAGTTTCCTTCACTGCCAGAAGATTCTCTTACACACTTTACTTTGGCGGTAATATACATTAAAGTACATTGAGTGTGTTTACATGCATGTTCTTAGCATGATTATGCTTAATCTGACAATGATCATGTAAATACATTAACCCGTTTTCCTTTATCAGAGTAATAAATGGCTTATCAATCATCACAGCTTAATTTTGGATTTTTCAATTTTGTGATTAAGATAACTCAAACCATTTGAGGAAACCGATTGCAACAAACCATTTAAGTTCAAAAACTAATCCTAATGAGTGCTGTGAACTTAATCCATTTGAGTAAATGAAGCAATTTGAGCACAGTAAAACCTGATAAATAAAAAAAACTCAAACCAACTGAGTACTGTTAAACCCAACGAGTTAAGGCAACTCAAAGCATTTGAGGAAACCGATTGCTACAAACTATTTAAGTTAAAAAATAATCTATATGAGTACTGTAAACTTACTCTATTTAAGTTACAGTAATGAGGCATTTAATTAACTCATTACCTTCAACACTGAGTTCAAAACTCTTCAAATGAGTAGAATTAACTTTCAATCAGTTCTGAGTTAACTACAATCATTTCATTTAATAAAGTTAACTGTTGGGTTTTACAGTTTACAAATGTTAATTCACTAAACAATAAAATGTGTTACTTGCATTGGCAGGTATTTGGTTTGCATGTAAATCAGGAAAATCTTTGAGAATTATTAGCATATTGTTGTGAATGTAAACATGCTCAATAAGAGGAAAAACATAATATGTAGAAGTCTGTTGTGTTCTGCAAGCCTAACTAATAAACAGGGTTTTAATTATGAAATGTCGGCTAGAGAACGTCTGATAAGAAGAAA
This sequence comes from Danio rerio, assembly GCF_052040795.2. Classification (NCBI taxonomy): domain Eukaryota; kingdom Metazoa; phylum Chordata; class Actinopteri; order Cypriniformes; family Danionidae; genus Danio; species Danio rerio. The sequence goes on along the minus strand of NC_141024.2, from coordinate 26,607,234 downwards.
GGAGGGTTAAAGGTTGAAACTTTAAGGCCTTGACTGTGTTTGGAAAGGAATGCAAACACACAGGTACTGCATATGTCATAACTGTATTGTTGAAATGTATATCTACAGGAATGTATCAAGTAAACGATAGACTTGGTACAAGAAGAACAGTCAGAAGGATCGCCAGTGGAAGCCAGCAGACAAACAAGTATGTGTGAATTAATGAAAGATATACAAATTAATTATGCCTCAGAATATATATATATATATATATATATATATATATATATATATATATATATATATATATATATATATATATATATACTGTCTAGGAAATATATTCAGTCTAGGAAAAATGTCTGAGTATGTTTTATATGTGTGTGTTTTTTACAGTGCATTGTCACAAGCTCGCTGGCAGTTTAAAGACATGGATGGCAAATGGAAGGATTATGTGAGAGTAAATGAACATTTACTAAACTTTCTCCAAATTATTGTTAAACAGTCATGTAATGTAACAGTGTAATGTAACAGTCATGTTATGCTCTAACATGATGTAGATAAAAAAAAAAACAGTGCCAAAAAGGCAGCAGTTAAAATGAAAGGATGCTGTTACTTTGAATGAATTAGTAAGTTACAGCCGAACAAAGTACATATTAGATTCAATTAAAGGGTCATAAATAAATAAATAAACACAGACTTCAGATTGTTTCTTTATGACCCTTTAATTGAATCTAACATGTATTGTTCAGCAGTAACTTGCTAATCCATATAGTTAAGGTGATTAGGTGGTTAAGGTTTTAGTGTTTTGAGTTTTTGGGGTTTTATTTATTTTAATAAAAATGTATGTCTATTGTGTATATTTATGTATATATATTACTCAGCATAACTGAGTACACCCCATTTTGAAAATTAATATTTTTCTCCATTTATCAGTGAATATAGACAATGTATTTTGGTGCATTTAAACAAAACTGATTTATTAAACAGATATATTTATTAAAATAATATTTTAGTCACCAAACATATTTAAATATTGAAAGATAATACAATTTAAATTTAAAATTTGCAAAAAATATATATATAAATAAATTACAACCTACACAATTTCAACAAAATTGTTCCATTTTCTCTTGATTTTTCCCTCTTTTCTAAATTTGTATTTAATATTTTTCTATAAAATATAACTTTGGGTGGTTATAGTATGTTATTTTGTTAAATAAACTCCAGATTTGGCTTCAGTACTGACTAATGTATATGTACAAATATAATTTTTTATAGCTTGTAATTAAAGAGATTTGTGAGGGCTGTACTTATATATGCTAAGCACTGTATCTATGAATACACACACATATTGTACAATAAATACCAAAAAAAAAAACATTTTACAAATATATATGTAAATATTTTGTATATATTGTATATATTTTTTGTTATATTCTGTATATGTTATACAATAATCATGAATATATTTATATACACAAAAACAAACAGTACGTACACGTATGTTTTGTAAATATGAACATATATTTTGATTTGACACAATTCATTTTAATGGATCAGTTGACAGCACTAATTCATACATAATTTGGCTGATTATATACAGCATTTCATTTTACTTTATGCAACAATTGTGTATTTTTTGGGTCATGGAGTGATAAAATGAGATTTCCAAAATCATTGACTGTAATATATCAAAAAAATACAAATATTTTGTAAACAAACAAAAAACTAGTAAAAACAAAAATATTTTGAACCTGACTTCAATTAATTAGCAAATTAGCATGTTTATTGAAACAATGTCTCGTTTTAATAATTATAAAATTCCGAAAGAAATAAAAAACGTTTGCTGATTATTAAGGAATTATGATGATATTAGTCAAATTAGACAGTTCACCCAAAAAATTTAAATTCTGTTCATTTACTCACCTTTCACTTGTTCAAAACCTATTTGGGTTTCTTTATGTTAAACACTGCTGGCTGATAGTACTTATTGACTTCCATCGTAATTGTTTTCCCTACTATGGAAGTCAAAGGGCAACCAGCGTTCTTCAAAATAACTTATTTTGTGTTCAACAGAAGAAAGAAACCACTTGACAGAGAGTAAATGAATTAATTTAATTATTGGGTAAACTATTCCTTTAATTCTGTTGAAAAAACAGCGTTTAACATGTCTGCTTTTCTCTAATCATGCACAACAGTGCTTAGAGTTTGTGCTTTCGTGGTTGTGTGCCATAAACATGTACTTTATGATTATATAGGGTGGATCTCGAGGAAAGTGCAGTGTGTCAAGTCAAGATATTGAAGCTCAGTATCAGCAAGACCCCACTGCCATCATGAGCTTCAGTGCAGGCAGATTCAACTATGAGCTTGACTTCTCAGGTGCGTGCATGAAAAAAAAAAAAAAAACATGAAAAATACATATATATCTCATACCAATTCGTAACTTTTTGATTTAGTGGCTAATTTGTATGAATTTTCGATCTCATTTGTACATTTTAGCATTATTTGATCATCCCCCAATAATGGGTTTAGGAGTGGAGTTTGGTGCCTCACCTTCATTTTTTAAAATCATACTTTTTCATACGACTGATTGGAGTTTGTACAAATTAATAGCCACTTAAGTAACAAAAAAAAGAAGCTACGTTTCCTTGTAAAATCTGGCTGAAAATACAAGTTCTTTCGCATAAATGATGCTTAAATCAATTGTTTTTGCAGCCATGACTCAGACCAACCTGAGGACTAACACGAGGAGAGCCGTACAACGCCTTCAGCAATAGGACTGTTTACTTTTACTGTAGCAGTGTATGAATAATCTCAGGATGCCGGTTTATGCTATGTTTGCTGGCCATGACTAATATATGTTGATATGATGTTTTTTTTCATAGAAATTATGTTGTTTTTCAATGCTAACTTGTGTCACATGATTTATCAACTGCCATAAATTCATGATCATTGAATGTACTATTTGTTTTCAGTTTTCAGCTTTTCTTTTCGGTGCATTTACTGTGATTAGAAAACAAAATGATATAATGTGTGGTTTTTCTTTTTTCTTTGTTAACTGCCAATTAAAATTATGAGGAAAATTTTATTAAAATTTTATTTAGAGAAGTCTGTTTACATTATTTATGCTAATCCTTAATGTTCAAAGGGTTCTGACATGTTGTTGGTCAATAAATTTCCCTCGACTTTTCCATGACTTCAATTCTGATTAGAATTACTGATTTTCTTTCTCTATTAAACTGACATTACTCTTCTAATTTACATTCGCATTTGTCTTTGCAGTCGTAATTACATTGTAAGCTTTGTTTCTATGTTTCTGTATATGTAACAATTTTTAATAAAATGTATTAAAACCATTTTCTTCATACTACAACTGGGTAAAATCTTTGGTAGAATAATGCAGATTTTTATAACATTTATTTTTAAAATCCCAAACGGTAATTTTTATATTAAAATTTTAACATTTTTATATTTATTTTTATAATATGAATATTAATACATACAAAATAAAAAATTTAACATTTTATTCCTAGCCAAAGCTAATAAATCCAGTAAATGGGGTATATGAAGAGCTAGTGTTTTTCAGCCAATAATAAACTTCCGGTGAACGCTTAATGTGACCATTTTCAATTTCATAAGGTTCCTTTTATAGCATTGATGTTGTAATGCAATTCAGATAGATGTTGTAATGTAATCAATAGCATTTAGTTAAATAATACTTAAGCATTAATTTAGTTGTTCAAGCATAAAACAAGATGAAAGACAGTACCATCCAGCTAGCGCCGTCAGGATCAGCAGGCAAGCGCAGAAAGTCCATTGAAAATACTGGGGTGAAATAAACAATCATATTTTAAAGACATGCTGGGGGAGAAAATGGAATTTAATACAGTGCTTCTTGTCTGGTCTGAGACCTGCTTAGTATCGTATATGCAGGAATCCTAAGGTAATTTCAATACCTTTTAAAGACCTCGAAATATTTTAAGACCTCGTCACCACTTCAAGTTCTAATTAGTATCAAACCTTTAACTTAACAGTTGTTAACAAACAGTTGTCGTTAAATAAATAGAGCACAAGCATGCAATAGAACTCGGAGCACGCCGTTGTAATGTTTAAATATATTTATGCTTTTTTTTGGAGTCAAACACTTTGGACAACGCTTGAACAAAATTTAAGACCTCGTAAAAAACATGATTAGGACTTTTAATACCTTTTAAGGGCCTTAATTTTATCATAATTGATTTATCAACTTTTGATACTTTTTAAGGCCCCGTTGGAAACCCTGGTATATCAGTCATGTAGTGAAGATTACTAATTTTTAAAGAAATCAGACCTTAAACGGAGCAATTTTATAATGGAAAGACTGGCTGGCTGAAATAAAAGTCTGCGTGCATATACCTAAATCCAGGGATGGACACACCTGCCTGTAATTATCACGTGGTGTTCAGGTCCAAATTAATTGGTTCAGGTGTTTTTGATATGGGTAGCACCTGAAATCTGCAGGAAGATGTCTCTCCAGGAGCAGGGTTGGCCACCCCTGCCCCAATCTGAGAAAATTTCGAGAGGTCTTTGTTTATTCCATAGCTGTAAAAATGTATGGTTTAAAAAAAAAAAAAAATCACTTTACACTTTTTTTTTTTCCTTTTATAAAAAAAAAAAAAACATTATTGATTTGTAATCTCAAACAGGATAATGAAAAACAAATAAAAAAGAAGTTGGAAGTGAAAAGGTATTACCCTTTAATAATCAATTTATTTGATTCCAAAAATCACCATTTTACCAACAATCCAGTTCACATTCTTTAAATTAAAACAATCCAGACGTTTTATCTACAATAATTAATCTGAAAACTGCATGTACAGAAACACTCGTACAGAAAAGTGATTGATTTATACAATCTCCAACACAGACCTGTTATTGCACAACTCTCAACATAAGGCCTCTCATTCCCTTTGAGTAAAACCTGTCTGGATATTAAAAATTCTCCTCAGGAAAGTGATTCACTCGCAAGTATTGATAAAAACAAAATGACGAAAAAAATAAAGTGGCAGTTCCTCTCTATATACTGTACACTTCATCTTTTTCTTCCAGAAATAATACACATTTTGGTGATATGCTGTGTTGCAGCATTTTGTTTGGTCATGATACAAAACAACATGATATGGAATTGAACTGGTCACGATTCACAACTGGAAACTGCCCCACCCCACTCCCCGAAAAAAAAAGTGGACAATGTATCGACATGATATGATCAGTAACTAACTTTCTTAAGAAACGCAACAATAATACAGATTTCTTAACAAAGACAGAGCAGGAAGTAACAGCAGAGAACTGAAAGGGAAACAAACACATCAAGCTTCATTGAAGATACACGCTCTTCTTTCTTAAATCTTGGTGGTAAACAAGCTGCTGCAATCAATTTGTGCAACCGTTTACCATTTTCCAGCGATTCAGCAGGGGGAAAAAAATCATGTTTCAAGCCAAAATCTAAATATGCAGAACATTTAATTTGCATTAGATGCCTATTTGTGACCTTTTTTTTTTTTTAAATCCAGTTCCTGGAGGGCCACAGCTCTGCTTTAGTTCCAACCCTGCTTCAACACACTTAGCTGTAGGTTTCAAACAAGCCTGAAGGACTCAATTAGTTTGATGAGGTGTGTTTAATAAGGGTTGAAATTAAACTGCAGAGCTGTGGCTCTCCAGGAGCTAGATTTGACACACATGCCGTAATGTGAAAATTTCACTGCTGAAACATCCAATATGGAAAAAAACAAACTTAATCATTATCTTAACAATTTACCTTGGAGCAAAAAGAAAATAAATATTGCTGTATCATTACTAAAATGCAATAAAAAATTCCAGCAATGTGACAAAAAAAAAATTTAATCATTTATCCTATTTTCAATCTCGGTCCTGGAAGTCAGGTGTCCTGATGATTTAGCTCCAATCCCAATCAGACACTGGGCTAGCTAATCAAGCTCTTACTAGGCTTTCTAGAAACATCCTTGCAGGTTTGTTGAGGCAAGTTAGAGCTAAAATCTGCAGAACACTGGATCTCCAGGACTAAATTTGAGAACTCCCGATTTATCTCATTACAAAAAATGCTAAAGAAGGATATCTGGAATGTGAAAAAGAAATATAATAGTTAGCATTATCAAAAAATAGATTTCTCATTACCGCAATTCTTATTAATTCCACAGTTACTACTGTAACATGAAAAAATATGATATTAAATATCACTGAAACCTGATGCACATAAAATATATTATCATGAGTTGTATCCAATGTACTGATTTAATTTTATTTTTAACTGCAATGAAAATTTTACTTGCAGTTTTCACAAATAAGCAAACCTGACATGGTGTTTTGATTTTGGATTGAAACATGACCATTTTCATGCGATTCGCCTAAGAAGTTTCAAACAGACATTAATTTTGCAAGTGTTCCATAAAGGAGGCTCTCGAATTCTGTCTTACAGAAGCCATAACAAAGACAAACAAACTCACTTTAAAGTACTGACGATATCCCAAAACATCTCAAACCCAATAGGTTTTTTTAGCTCTATAACATTTAGTGCACCTACAGTATACCAGTGTCCTTATTTAAGAAGTTTCACCTCAATGGATCATGTATCAGTATAAAACTCAAGCAACAAATCACCATATACAGAGTATATACACAAAGAACACATTATAAAATGACTCATTCAGGCCCGACTATGTGCACCGCATCTTCATTTGCTTATCGCTTATAGGTCTCAAACTCGATTCCTGAAGGGCCGCAGCTCTGCACAGTTTTGCTCCAACTCTAATCAAACACAGCTGATCCAAATAATTGCCTTGAACACCTTGATTAGGTGCATCAGCTGTGTTTGATTAGGGTTGGAGCAAAACTGCAGAGCTGCAGCCCTCCAGAAATCAGGTTTAATATCTATGACTTAAAGGAACATTCCACTTTTTTGGAAATAGGCTTATTTTACCACTCGAAGTTGAGTTTTACCAGTTTTGATTCTATTCCATCAGTCTCTGGCTGAAGCACTTTTTAACTTAGCATAGGAATCTGATTATACTGTAAAGCTCACTCAAAAATGTCCTAAGAGTTTCAGTAATTCTTTTGTACTTGTTCATGTACTAAAACTGATGGAAAATGAAAAGTTGCTATTTTTGAAATTGCTATTTTCTAGGCTGATATGGCTATGAACTATACTCTCATTCAACCACTTTCCATCATTCTTAGTAAACAATATAGCTACAGAAGAGTTTTTAAATAAGAAAATTATCAAACTACATGGGTGTTTTTGAGTGAGATGCTAATGGTCTAATCTGATTTAATTGTCTATGCTAAGCTAAGCTAAAAGTGCTCCCGCCAGACTTGGAGTTTGTCTAAATGCATCAAAATAATGGTTAAACTAAAGAGTAAAGTGTTTTCTTTAACATATAAAAGTGAACACTTTTGTGAGACTCTATCAGCAAATCCATAGCCAAATCCAGCCATCAATGACATTTGTCCTGTTACAAAAAGGTGGCTCATTCAGCAAGATTTAAATGTGAGGTGAAAGTGAAGCCAGATACTGAGCTTCAATAGATGCCTCAACTTTTTCACCCCTTTTCCGAGTGAATCTTTTTGCATTAAATGATACAGAAAATAAACAACAACAACCGACAGAAGCTGCTTTCTGGAGAAGAGCCCAATCTTTCAATAGAAATGTGTTTGTTTTGTGTCGGCTGATTTTGATTCACACATAAGTCGACTGTTTGAAGAAGGCAAACCATTGTTATGAGCAAAAAAAAAAAGACTGAAAACCCTATTTAAACACTGTTCTTCAAGGATCCCATAGTTTACCACCAACATTTCGACTGTTATCTTGGCTGATGATTTTCTTTCCTTTTTAAAATCGCACACAAATGTTAACCAAAAGGCATACGTTTTATCCGAAAAGGTCTTTAAGGTCATTGTTGACCGATGCGCTTTGCTTCATCATCCCAGTGTTCATTGTGGAAGAGGCCGCAGGTTGCGAGAAGTTCTGAGGGTTAAAGAACGGATTTGCTTGCATGCCAAAACCACCCTGAACTCCTGACATCCCCATCGGATTTGACTGTATGGGTGCAGATTGGGGAGGTTGGCCTGATCCAAACTGATTGATCCATGGAGAAGGTGCATTGGTTCCTGGGGTCGGTTTAGGGGCCATTTGGTTCAGGCTGACTTTGGGTTTGTTAGAAGCGAAAAGAGAGTCTAGTGCTGACATGTCTGGGGGTTTGCCGGGCTGGTTTTGGTTATGATTTTGGGTGAGGGCACTGAAATTTGGAGTACTGGTTGTGGTGGCCATGCCGCCGTAGAGGGCAGGAGTGGGAGCTCTCATTCCCATCCCCATTCCTCCCGTCTGGAAACCAATGGGGGAATTGAAGCCATTGCTGACGCTCATGGTACTCATTCCACCCATGGTCGGTGCTGCCGGGAAGGTGGATGAGATGGTGTTGCCCTGCATGGGCATCGTTCTGGTGCCAGAGTTTAAGGACATGTTGTTGAGGGACGTCATGTTGTTCAGAAGACTGCTGGTTAGATCCTTTGCCTGAACAATGGACATATTATTCAGTTATAGATTGTGTTTTATTGCTTTGGCTTTACACTACATAAATTAATGTATGCAAGTAAATTAATTTAAGTTTGATGAGGAAATCGTTTTTTCTTCTGATTGTACTTTCAGAAGACTTGCTTCATTTTTATCATAACAAACAATTCCATACATAAAACCATGAAGCAAGCAACCAATCAAATAGCCCCATGCATTATCCTAAACTTTGATTCAAAGAAAAACATGAAAATATTTTTTTAACTGTTTTTGCAATAGAGACATTAAATATGTACTCAGATGTTTTGAAAAATAGCATATTTATATGAACAGATTTAAGATTAAGTCAATACACCTGAATAAATTTACTGCAGAGTAGCTCATGAGTGATAATAATAAATGAAGCAGAAAAATATGACTCGCCATTTCCCACAGAGATGATAATATCAGTGGATTCTCTAACACACACACACACACACACACACACACACACACACACACACACACACACACACACACACACACACACACACACACACACACACACACACACACACCCTTTGTGATACACGTAATGGCATTTTCAGATCACAAGTACACAAGACCCATTTTTGAAATAGCATAATGGAAGAGTATTTATGCTATGACTTCAAATATACTATGCTTGGACTTCAAATACAACATATTTAAAACAAAAATAACTAATAATATGCCACTTGTGAACTTTTAAGTTCTGAAAAGTACATTCAGATCTCATACATTTTCTCTGAATATTTGCAGTTTTGATGTATACTTATTTAGCATAAGCTTACAGCTAATTTTCAGTGAATAGCATCAGGTTACAATGAGTTATTTTTGCCCTATTCATTAAAAGGGAAGGTTAGTTGAGGTTAATAAAAACCCCAACAAAATATACTAGTACCGTTTAACAATATTTTGACTCACACTTCAGAAAAAAGTTCAGATCTGTAAGGATTAAACTTGCAAAAAAAAACTCTCTCCCCATGCAAGTTGCTAGTTCACAATTCTAACTATTTCTCATATTTTTTAAATCTTGCATTTCAGACTTAATTTCAATAGCAAAGCAAAAAAAAAAAAAAAAGATTGATAAACGGATGTCAATTTGTGATTCTGTAGTGAAAACAAGCTTACATTAAAATGTATATTATTAGTTACATTTAAATTGATGGTAGCAAACTACATCTTGACGGTTTCAATTGATTTAAATATGCTTAAACCATTTAATTATTCGCAAAACTGCTTATTTTGCTAATTAAAATGTAATTATTCTGAACTTAAATGTAATAAAACTCTACCACCTCATTTTCACGATAGTTTTCAAGTTCTCTGCTAGTGTAAATTTCAGATACTGATTAAGCCATGAATCTGGCCACTCTCTCGTTAGTGTTTATTACCTGAGGTGTTGTCGTGGCTGATTTGACGCTCTGTGGAGCTAAAGGCTGCTGATTTCTTAGTTTAGCAGCCTGTTCCTGTTCTTTAGCCAATCGCTGCTTTTCTTCCAATGTGAGAGACACCTAAACACACCACAAACAACAGCTCTGATGTCAACAACCCTCTGACCTCCATCAGCAAAACCGAGCAATCCCAAAATGTATTCAATGGCTAAGATGCACTCACCCGAGAAGGCTGCGAGACAGTGGATGAACCGTTTTCTTTACCATTCACGCCGGCATTTGCTGAACTGCCACCAAAGATGTCATCGATCTATCAGAAGCCAAAGAGAATTGATTAAACAAAGTTCATTTTACAAGACGGCTGTGGATTCAGTTTTTGCGCTTACTTACATCTCTGACTTGCGTGGCTGGGCTTGGTGTGCTCTTTGTGTCCTCTGATTGGTTTATGGGGTTTGTAATATTTAAACTCCTGCACAAATGAAAGCAATCATATTCAATAAAATTGTATCTGTATAATTGAAACAATATTTTCATATTTTAAGACGATCATGCTTCTAAAAGGAAATGTAAAATGCATTTGTAGAGGTTACTGCTTAACACCCAATTTATACTGTGAAAAATGCATAGGACTAAATTATTATTTGGAAAATATTTAGTTTTTACTAAGTCTACCTATTTTTTTTTTTTTCACATTTCAAATACATTAACTTGTCTGAGAAGGCCCACTGTTCTTGCTTTGAAATATTTTTTGTTAAATGGACAAAACCCTAAAAGCACCATATAGCAAATAGAGAGAATTTGGTTGGAAGAGTTTAATAAGATTTTTTTTATCACACCCTCTCAGAAGTCAGAAGTCATGCTGGAAATTTGTCTATATGCTGGAGAAAATGCGGAAATCAAAAAGCGAATCACTATCAGTGATCAATAACCGAGGGACTGCTCGGTTATTAATAATATTAGAAGGAAATACACAATGCCTTACAAAATATCCTTGAATCTGGGATATTCTTTGATTGTAAAATTAAATTTTTTGGACATATACCTGAGGAAACGTTAAAAGGGATAAATATCTAATAAACATTTTGTTAATAGCTGTCAAAAAGAGCATTACCAAAATATGATCGTCACATGAAAATCCTACCCTAAATACATGGATGGAAATAACAATGGAAGTTTATAAAATGAAGCAAATTACTGCAATGTAAATCAGAAAACAGAACAACTGATTTCATTATGGGAAAAATGGACCAACTATGCAAGATCCCATAGGACCTGAACTTCTGTTAATCTAAAATCGGAAGTATCACTCCCTACGTGTACATAGTTTTGTTGCTGAGGTGTATTCACATCTTATTCTACTGGTTTATTTATTTATTTTTATTAAAATGTATTTTATTTATTTAACATTATTTATTTACTTTTATTTTTTATTATGTATAACATTAGTGTGCATGCGTAAAAAAAGAAAGCATATATTGCTGAAAGAGAATGTGCATGTACAGAATTTGAGCTTTTATTTGTGAGTGTATTCAGATGTGTTATCTCTGACATGTACCAGATGTAAGCTTTGAAAAAGCACCATATGGGTTAATTTCCTCATCAAATTGCAAAGGAAGCGACTTGTTGAAAAAAATCTGTTTACGCTGCGTTTTTAAAATAAAGCACGCCCTTTCTTAGCACATTTTGTTGTTCAAGATCAATGAACTCCATCTCTGAATGTGCCAATTGTGAACTAATAGTAATTGACTTACATATTAGGCACAATGATGTTAGTTTTGGCTCAATTTCATCAAATTTTCATTTCATAAAAATGTTTCAAACTCAAGGCATAACTTGGTCAACTGTGGTAGCATCTTTAAACTAGGTGGAATTATTTAAAGGGTCAATTATTTTCTTGTTTAAGGCATTGGAACCAAACTGTTTTTGTATAATCTACTTCACATCTTTTATGCTCTCTTTTACATTATATGTTGATTGCTGTTTTGGTTATTATGCCCATACTGCTTGTTTGTATTTTCTCTGTAAAGCCTTTCATGTGGCCTTGTGGCAGCTGGAAATGTGCTATATAAATAAACTGAACTTAAACTTATTAACTTTTGTGAAGAGAGAAAAAAAACAAAGTTCTGTTTTGTTGAATGTCTGGGATTTAATATCGCTCTCTCACCCAGGATATGCCTTTTAGGTGACAAAACTGAGGTTCCACATATTACAAATGATGACGTATAATACTGAGGTCTGGAAAAGATATTCATTGCCCAACACTTAAACTATGGATGAAATTCATGATTGAGAATGAGATATTTGGGAGATTTTCATTTTCACACTTAAAACATGAATGTATCTATCCTGCTATGCTCTGTACTATTATTTTTAGAATTTTTATACTTTTGTTACTGGTTGTCAAATGATTAAATTGATGAACAAATTTATAAATTGTGAAGAACTTGTATACATTTTATATATTTGTATGGTACTGTATATCAAGAAAAAACTAATAAAATTTCATTTAAAAAAAAGCATCACACCAATTCAAATTTATTTATTGACTAGTATATTTTTCAATTAAGATTCATTAATTTCTCAAAATATTACTAGTTATAAAATTATACAAATATTTTAAGATATGTAAAGAAAAAACTGTATTAGTAATAATACAACTAACATGTTTTATTTACTTGTTTAAAAAATAAATCTTTTTTTTTTTATTATCCATAGAATATTTGTTCTTATTTTTCTTTTCTACAACACCATTTCCCCCAAAACTTTCCACAGATCTCATAGCATAAATTTCAGACCCCCTAGTTGGACTCTAGTTTGATATCCCCTGAACTAGGCTTTGCGATGCAAGTCTGATACCTTTTGATCAGACTAAAACAATGAAATGAATAAAAAAATTACAATAAAGTAAATAAATCACCTCTGCTGCTCCTGCATGATGTGTAGCTGCTCCAGTTTGACCTTGTGTTCGGCCTCCATGCGAGTCAACATGTCCTTGATCACAGCCATGAAAGAGTTAAACTGAGAAAAAACACAGACACAAAAGGTCACAAACACAACCAAAACAGTGTGTGAGCTGAAACGACATTGAATTGTATGAATGAACAAGCTTGTGCTGTCACCTGGTTAAGGTTAAGGTTGTTATCAATACTAAGCGACACAAGATGAGGTAAACTTTTTCCAGCAAGGTGCTCCTTTGGGATGCCCAGTTTCTTATGGGTAAAAGTGCACTTGTAGATGCCTAAAGAAACAAACAAACATAAATAAATGAAGTTTAAAGAAAATTTGAGTTTATTGCCATATAAGATTCTTTAGCTATGTCATGGCAAAATGTTTCCATAATAAAAAAAAAACGTTCATATTAAAAAAAAGACATCAACAGGTAAGATGAAAATAAAAAAAAATATTTAAATTTAGTTTTTATAACATTTTTTACCATTTTTTGAAGAAATAATATTTAAATATATTTCATTTAATGTATCTTCAGATAAAAATAGTTGTCTAACATTAAAAATAATATTAAAAATAGGGAATTCCAAAAGTTTGTGTTACAAAAAATTGTGTTATTTAATATAATTGCTTTGGAAATTATGTCAATTGGCAGGTGAAGACAATGAATATCTCTATCCCTATTTGTAAAAATGTGAAACATACTTATTCTGACATGTATTAAATATATTAAACACGTGATAGTATTAAACCACATTTAAACAAACAAAACCTTGATAAAAATTGGCTTGAAGGACAGAGGCAAAGCTTTAATGTTTTAAAAGTCAGAAAAAATTTCAGTAGCAATTTGAATCTGGGCTACGGTCCTTAAACTTCATTTTTTATAGGTCCTGTAAAATTAAAATGAAGTTTTTTAGATGTCAGAATTAATATGTTAGTTTTAAGGATATCTATATAAGCTAGTGTGCTGAAAAACAGTGACAACATTTCCATTTAGAAGACATAAACTTCCGATGCTTGCAGTTTGCTTCATTGCTTTCTTATCAAATCTTAATTTTCATTTCAACTTTTAATTTTCATTTGATGCACTTGTGCTCAACTACTCTTACTGGCAGAAATGTGATAAAAGCAAAATCCTATTGGCCATTTTTATAAAGAAGAAGGGCTATTAAATGCACACCCTGTCTGCATGTTTTAGTTGAGATTACGTCAAATTTTTTATAAAAATTTGACATTTTAAAAGCACTTCACAGGACCTTTAATAAGTCCTGTTAATAAGTTTAATAAGAGAAGTGAACCTAAAAAGCATCATACACGCATCTATGAAAAAAAAAGAAGTCAGATTTATAGTTTTGTGTTGGAGTCAAACAAAGTAAAAAAAATTTAATTTGTCATTTGTAAGAAATCTTAATTGTTATTAACTTTATCCATAGCTATTCTTTGTAGTCCTATACATAAAAAAGATAACCGGCGCAATGAAGAGAAGAACTCAATTACCCAGAATGCCCATGAGCACAGCTGGTTCTCTGGATGGAATCTGCTGCAGGAATGGTAGAATTTCATCAATGACAAACCATTTATCCAGATACTCCAGTATCTTCCCAAGGCAAACCAAAGAGTTCACCCTCACCTAAAACAGCACAAAAAACAGAAATCAAACCTTAACAGCAACAAACCTCAAAACTACTGTACCAGTACATTGAATATTTTCTCATGTTATTAAACACATAAGAGGACACAAACCGCAAGTGAGGATGTCTGTAAACAGGTAGATTTGATACGAGGAATAAGAGAGTTCTTCATAGATGGGTACTCAATCAAATTGGCAAATGTGGGAATGATGTTAAGACAAAGTTCCTGTTTAACAACAAAAATAAATAAATTACACTTATAAATTACAATAACTGAAATCACACAATGATTAAAAACACAAATTATAACATTTTTAAAAACATTCAGCTATAATTTTATGTTTTAATGTATTTACCTGTATTTGAACAGAAGGGGCCTCCACTGCTCTGTAAACCATAGGCAGAACACTGTTCTTGATGTCTTCAGGAGGCGTTTTGGTCAAAAGCAAGTCCATCTTTTGCAAAAATATCAGCAGAATCTGGATACATAAGAGAAATAAATATAAAGTAAGTATAAATTCTCCATAGGATTAGGAGCCACCCCATTAAATGTTTTGACTTGAAAAAGAAAAGAAAAGAAAAAAAGAAAAGAATACAATGCTTAATAGCACAAAAAAAGAACAAAGATTTAAACAAGAACAATGCTAAAATGATTAAAAAAAAATGCTACAACACACAAATGTGCTAATAAAAACTAATAAAAACTACATTAATATCAGTTAAAAGCAGCCAAAAAGATGATTTTGCTTAATTAAAGAACTAAAAGCTCCCTGTTATTAAAGATGACTGAATGAGGTGTTTTATGTAATTCAAATTGAACAGCTATGCCTTGAAACTTCACAGAAAAAAGCTAAAGCCGCAGAGGGACCTATCCTGAGAATCCTGGGAAGCTAGCATATTAAGTTAGTAAATCCTCACTTTTATTTTTAAATATGAGTATTGTCATTTCCTGTTTATGTGCTTAATATATATGCTGTATGTATTTGTTTAATATGTTGGTTATCTTTTTCACTTGGGGGGTTGTCAATTATGTTATTCTGCATTAGTTCATATTTTTTTCTTTATTGTTATTATTATTAGTAATAGCAGTAGTATATTTTGCATCAATATTTAAAAATCTAGTTAAATATAAATATTTTTGTAAATGTTAATGAAAAAATACACAAAACCACCAAAAAAGTAACATAAACAAAAAATATACATGCATTATCATGTAAACAACCACGAAGACTGATTGATGTTAACACTTCACTCACCATGTTGCTGGCCTGATGGCATGAAAAAAATAAGCAATAATAAAAACTTTAACCTTAAAGTAATACAGCCACATAGTGGCATTGCAATGCAACATTACACCATTTAAGACAAGGCTAGAATGGTAAAGCATCACTGGAGCTTGGAGAAAGATTGTAGATCGCCAGTAGTAAAAAAAAAAAAATAACAGTAGTCAATAGCTCAATAGTCAATAGTTCCATCCACCTATTTTTATGCACACTTTGGATATGCACGTAAAAAACTATTTGTAAAAAAGTCAAGATAGGCATAAATTTATAAAATGTGCATAAAACTTTTTACGATAAAAACACTTTTACCAAACAAATTCCATTATGCGCATTTAAAAAGTCGTGCGATTTTGTTATAAGAGATCACGTGATGATAAAAATGTGTATGAATGGATAAACCAGCAGGCTGACTGCATTGTAAAACATCTAAACAGTTTTTTTGGTCATTCTAAAACGCCTTTACCATTTCATTGTTAGTGTTATTATATTATTAATGACCTTCAGAACGGTCAAGAGCGTCTGTACTCTGCATCTCATGCCTTTAAACACCACCATGCATTTATTGCGCATCGACATACTGTGTCTTTTAAGGCGCAAGTGATTTATTAAATAAAGAAAAGATTAATGCAGCTTCTCCTACCGCAGCAATTTCCGTTTTTACTTTTGATATTTGGCACTAGTTAATCAGGAAGTGACAATTTTGTTTTCTTTGACTACTTGGATGGAAACTCTGCTTTGTTCGCATGTCTTTACGCAGTCTTCCAATTTTGCACATAATTTTAATTTACATCTTTGCATGAAAACATTGCTATAATTTTCCAGCATTTTTTAAGATTCCTGCTGTTGTATTCAACAAAATAAAGAAACTAAAACAGGTTTAATACAAGTAGACAAAACTGTCATTTTCGGTTAACACTTTTAAAAAGGTTGCTAAAACCTGAAAGTAAATTTGCACTGAGTAGTATTCATGTATATACCTGTACTGGCTCCTGCATTTTGAAAACTGGGGTGAGGTCGGGGAGAACGAGGCGCACATACTCCTCTTTTGTACACTCCTCAGCAATGAGCAGCACGTTTGGAAGAATGAAGGGCACCATGTCAGGATTTACAAACTCAGACATAAGGGCTGGAAGGATTCTATACACAACAACTCTCTGATGACAGAAACACAGAACAAAACAATGTATACAAAAGGCTATAAAACACATGCATGTATAAACATCACAGATCAATGAGTCAGTATTTACTGGAAATACACCACAAGCATTTAGTATTTTTTCAAAGATAAACTGAAATACTAGATATTTAAAGTTTAAACAATTTATTTGTTATTTTCTATGATGAACGGTGAAAAAAGTGAAAACATGGTGTGGGTTTGAGAAAAATGTAGCATTTTTGTATGCTATAAAAAATACACTTATAAATGTTTTCAATTGTTGTAACTGACACACAGGATTATTACACACAATAATAACTTAACACATTGAAGTAACATTAATATTGTGTTGGAATAAATATAAATGTCTGAAAACTGCACCAAAAAAACTCTGACAACAAATTTCTTTTAAATTCGAAAAGACATGTCATTAGTAGTTTGAATGATGTCTTAATGTTTTCCATATCTGTATTTTGTCATTTCTATAGATGCATACAAACCTATAACAATTATTTTGAAAATTGATGTAGAATATTATATGGAATACCACATAATCTGGCAAATTTTGGTTGAACAAATTCATGATTAATTCATCTGAATCGTTAGTGATGCTTCTTGATGAATAACATTTGTGCACATTTTTGCTCTTGCCTTGGGCAGCTTGGGCAGCACTTTCGGGAGTCCTTTAAAGAACTGAGACTTCTGTAGGTTGTCCCGCTGGAAAAGCGAGTCGAAGTACTGAAGAGTCATCGCTCCAACATCATCGAAGAAGGGAATCTGAGCACAAACAATTTCACTTTTAGCCATGGCCTTGGTGATCCAGGCTGAATACTTTTCCCTGAACTTCAATAAAACAGCCCCAATAAAACAAAACACATTTTTAAATTAAATTAGATTTAATTTTTAAGTTTATTGCCATATCAGCTTATCTGGCTCTACCATGGCAAAAAACAAATCAAGTTTACAACCTTTCATAAATAACACTTTTCAATTATTATAATTATTATTATATCTTACAAATAAAAAGTCATCATCAATAAATAATACATAAGATAAAAGGTTTAACTAATAATTTAAGATTAACCTTTTTAAGGCTTACTTTTGATAAAACAACTGCACACTTCTAGATAAATTAACATTTAAAAATATTTCCAAATGTCATTAGATGCTCACTGTATTTAATGAACTATTGTAACTATTGCAAAGTCATTAAAAGGCACTGAAAAATACCCTAAGCAAAACAACCGGCAAAACACAAGAAACAACATGCTAAAAACACAGTATGGAAAAGTTCCATTTTGAAAAAGGAAAGTACAATATAAAATGAAAAAAAGCTTGGCCAAACAAAAAAATCCCTGGAAAAACAGCAGTAAGGAGGGAAAGATCTGACCTTTGTCATCTGGTCTGCGTCTGGACGCACGTTGGAGGTGACGCTGAGCAGCATCTTCACATGTTGTCTGACCTCCTCGGGGATCTGACTCAACACTCCTGGACTCAGATGACTCAGCTGAAAATCAGGATGAGGAACATGATGAGATTAGCATTTTATGCTGCTCTGAATTAGCAGTTTTTACACCAGCATGTCAAATATTAGTGGCTTTGTTTCTGTGAAATGAAACAAAATTGAACCAGGTTCAGATATCACAAAAGCCTGTATTAGGCATAAACTTGATTTTTTTTTACCTTTAGAAAACAGTATACTCGTTTTAGGTTAAATCATTTAGGGTATGATAAAAAATAAAGAAAGTGCTGAATGCTGTGCCTGTTTACTGCACAAAAAACAAAAATAAATCTTGCTGCCTAATTATTTTTAGCTCAATCAAATGAACTTTTCTAGTCACCTTAATTTACATCAGTCAAACTGACAACTGATATTAAGTACACTTTTAATACATTTTAATGTCATTATTATAATACACTGTTGAATGTCCTGAGTGTAATAAATCTAATAGGTAAACCATGGGTAAAGTAAATGGGTAAACCATGACAAATCTTTTGAGGTTTGATGAATAAAATGTTAAAAATAATTGTTGCTCAAAATATTCAAAAGTAATAATTAATGTATTAAATAAAATAGTTTGTAAAAAAAAAAGCAATGTACATTAATTATCACTTTAGATCAATGTATGTTTCCTTGCAGGATAAAAGAAGTGCAAGTCTTCAATCTAAGTTCCAAAAAATATTGAGCTGCAAAAACAATTTGTTTTTGAACAATGAAAATATGAAATCTTTGAGCACCAAACCACTTGAATGATTTCTGAAAGATCATGTCAAACGTATTTACAATTAATGTTAAAGGTTTTGACTAGGGATGCACAATATATTGGCGGCCATATCGTTATCGGCCGATAAATGCTATTTTTAAGATTATCGTTATCGATCCGATGTCTAAATTAGGCCGATATCTTTAAGCTGGTAAATTACTTAATTGTACAGACCTGTGTGCCGCGCTCGCGTGGGCGGAACTTGTTCAGACTTGCCCAGTGCACTTTAATGGAGCTCTCCTCACACTGATTATTCCTTCAAAGTCTGTCATTTCTTCATGTGGTATTGCTGTGCGTTAATAAGTCAGTAAGTAACCATGTTCCTTATCATTGTAGATGTGTTTGATTGAGTGTCATTGTGTATTTTGCTTTAAATATCCTCAGGAAAAATATTACATGTGTAAACCTTTCCTGCTCTGTCTCTTTGTTGTGTAGAGATAGCAAGGGATCTTATCTTATTACTCCAAGGCCGAATAATGTTAGTTTCGGGGTGCCTTCTCTTTTAGTTGCAGCCAGTGAATGAACGAGGACACATGTAACTTGGTCCAAAATATTTATTATTAGTCACCAAAAATAGTCTCATTGCCCAAAAACCGCTCCTCCTTTCTCTCTCCCTCTCCCTCTACACTTCACACACACCCCAAACTGCAGCCGGACCGCACATTTTACAACACATGTTAACAAAACGTTTTTTTGTAATCTGATTATTTGTTATTATCAACTCGTTGCTTGTCATGTGTTGTTGATGTAAGATGTATTCAGTTTGATCGGAATATTCATATTGATTATAACGAGCGTGCGAGCTGTCACCGCACACACACACTGTAGCACAGGGGAGAGGTGAGAGGTGAATTCAGTCATAGAGGCTCTCAACCAGCCCCTCATTCTGTCTTTATATTCTGCTCTGTGTTTGCCATAAAGTCAGCTCAATGCAGGTTTTGTATGAAAATCTGACTCTGATGGCAACTCTGCCTCTACAGTTAAGTGAAACTCACAGTGGTTTATCATAAACTTTTCATCGATCATTTTTCCCGCAATTGACAGCAAGAACGAGCACAGAAGCATTATCTGATTGACAAGCAGCAGCTACATGTTCAAAAGAATCTAAAACGCCAAATAGGATGAATCTGTGCCGCATTTTCTAAACGTACTATATATATTTAGCTGTTCACTTGTACTGGGGCTTTGAACTGTCAAAACACCTCTAAAAAAGGCTTTTTCGGACATGACGTATTTGTACATGTGTACATCACTGTAACACGTTTTATTCAAGAACATTTGAGCTGGTTTCAGTCCTTAGTGCTTTCATTTTCATCTTATTTAAATATATTTAACTAGCTTGTTGAAGAAATCCCATTCCGTTATTTAACCTTATTAATTTTATGCAACAGTCAAGTTGCATGTTAATTTGCTATGAAGAAAAGGAAGTAATATATTTTTTGCATGCTGATTTATGTGAAATCGTGAATATAGGTCTATAATCACCTTGCAATTTTAAAGTTAAAGCTTTTTTGCTTTGAGTATAGACTATTTAGTTTATAAGAGCAGTTCAATCTTTTATGAAGTTTGCTATATAAAAATATACCATTTTGAAATATTTATAAATATCGGCCTATATATATCAGCTATTGGCCTCCAAGTCTGAAGAATTATCGGTTATCGGTATCGGCCAAAAAATCCATATCGGTGCATCCCTAGTTTTGACCTTAATTTTATAATGTTTTTGACCTTGTAGTCTACTTTTAGAAATTATTAAATTAATAAAAATGTACTATCCCAAAGACATTTGACTGTTGGTGTATTATAAAATGCCATGGCATGGCTGATATTTTAATGTTTAGGTGCAATTTTAGTATATAACTGTGCCACATGAATACTTTAATGTAATAGTATATTGTTTTGGGTTGAAACGGGAGCAATAAGGGAGACAAAAAGCACCCCCAATGACATTGTTATGTAAAGCAGCTTCTGCAGAATCCCCACCTGGTCCAGCTGTCGACTGAAGCTCTTGAATATGTCCTGCTTGTTGACCTTAAAGACAGGCTTGCCCTCATTAAACACGGCGTGGATCAAGACGCCCAGTGAGTACATGTCAGAGGCTGAATCACAGCTGACCGACAGGATGTATTCAGGAGCCACATATTCTGGGTTCGGGAGGCAAAGAGGCGGGAGATTGGGGTCCCACTCTTTACACACATACTTGGGCTAAAAGGCAGAAACAAACAGTGCTTTAGGCTCCATCTTTGTTAAAAGCAACAGAAAGTAAGAGCTTGATCTCTGTTCTCTAGGACTTTAGAAACAGTAAATCTAATTTTTAACCTCAGCATCAGACGGGTTGCTGGAGGAGATGCTGAAGTCAAAGCCCATGATCTTCCAGGCTCCGCTTTTATTAAGGATGATGTTCTCTGAGCACAAGTTACCATGAACCATTTTAACTCCACTGTGGAGGAACGACAAACCCTCTGAGACCTGAGAAAGAAAACAGAAAGAAATGCAATAATTAACTAAGCATTTATGGCAATATTTAATAATTCATTATATCAATATTGTCAAACCATTATAATAATGTAAAACCACAATATTGAGGGCACTTTAAAATACAGGGAATAATCATTTATTATGTAAACATTCCTGGTTAAAATATTCAAATTGTTATGTTGGCAGTTGTTCATCACAACACCAAATGTTTGAAGACTTAATAGGTCATTTATTTTCAAACATTAGCATTTTCACGTTAATCTGGCTCATGCCACTAAAAAATTCTGTGACTATTAAAGAGTTTTTGTTGATTCACTTTGTACAGTAATTTTTTTTTTGTCAATTTGCTAACATTTTATATTTTAACTAAATTTTATGTGATCTAAAAAGTCATTTTCTTTGGTAAATATCCTGATAATACTGTATACATTGATAAGAGATACCGCAATAAATCGCAACAAGAAATATTTGATAGTGGCAGAAACCTTGTTGTACTAATTAATGTTTGAAAATAAAACACAAAAACCATTAATTCCTGCTAATTTTTACTTTGGAATATTACTTTAAAAAAATTTCAAACATTTTCTTAAGAAGGTTACCCTATTTGTTCTACTGAGAAACTTAATGAGTTAAATCGTGCTAGCAACATACTAAACCTGTTTCAAAAGTGTTAATTTCATATGCATAAACATGCAGCATCATGCTAAATCATGCAAACCAGTGTTTTTCAACCACATACCTGGAAGACCACCAGCTCTACACATTTTCATATCTCCTTACCCAAACACACCTAATTCAGATTATTTGCAGTGACTAAATGACCTGAAATGGTTCTGACAGACAAAGGAAACATCTAAAAAATGCAGTTGCGGTGTTCCTCCAGGAGCGTGGTTGAGAACCACTGATATAAACAACATTAAAACATGCTAACAATGTGTATATTTTGAATATATTTGAAAAAAAGATGGCCAACTTACTGTAATGCTATTTAAACATTTTTTGCTACAAGATAAATCTAAGTACAAATCAGCAAAAACATGCTAAACATGTTAATAGATTTGACTAATGTTAGCACCTTGCTAGCAATATGATATTTAATAGCAGAAACATTCCAAATATTGCTGCACAATAAATCATTTCAGCAAGAATATGCAATGTGTGCATCCAAATAGTAGAGTCAGCAATGTTGACTTTATATTATGGGATTATAGCTGACCAGGAGCAGGGTTTCTGCAGGTTTCACTAGGTTAAATTTAAGACTTTTAAGACCATTATGAATTAAATTTTAGATTTATACAGGGCTAAATGCTAAGGATTGTTTTCGAATATTGCAGCTGGAAAAGATTTTCACTTGACCTATCAAAAAATGATTATAATTTAATCCATTTATTAATAATTAAAACTGTCAGGTCAGTATCCTCAGCAGTAAATAAATGAAGAACTTTTAAACAAATGTTACTGTAAGGAAAGTAATTAAATGCTATTTTCAAATAAAAAGTTAAAAGTTTTCTTGAGATTGGAATTGTTGGTGATTGTATAAGTGTTAATGGCCAGATTGGGTAGCTATACATGAACAAAAAAAAAAAATTAAGACCTGTTAAAAAAGGATTAAAGACCTACAACACAACATTTCAGTAAATTGAAGTCTTTTTATGGCCTAAAATGTAGCTTTTGAAATTTAAGACACTTGAGGAGACCCGACGAGACACAATTTAGAACAGGGGTGCCCAAACTCGGTGTGTCCTGCCCAGTGTAGCTCCAACTTCCTTTAACACACCTGCCTGGAAATTTCTAGAGCTCGATTAGCTGGTTCAGGTGTGTTTAATTGGGGTTGAAACTAAAATATGCAGGACGTCGGCCCTCCAGGACCGAGTTTGGACAACCCTGATTTAGAACATATGACTTGCAAAATTTAAGCATAATGGAGTAAAAATTTATCACTTGCATGTGTTTTTAAGGCCTGTGACTGTGTAAAGCCATGGTCAACCCATTGACTTTCATTCATATACATCCAAATAGGACAGACTTCAAGCACAAGCTCATGCAACAAGTTTCAAATGTCGCTGGGTTGCAGCAGGTTCAAGATTGATGGACTCTTGACCTGCGAAATCCGATCAGGTGATTGCATGAAACCAATAAATTAAAATGTGACCTCTCTGTACAAAAATGTGAAATATGGGTGGAGCATCCAATCGTCTTGTTTTATCCTGCCCCATTTAACAGTGCATATGACAGAATTTGAACATGATCAAACTCTATTGGGACTGTGGTTTGCATATTTAGGCACACAGAATTCTAAAATGTGTATCTTAAATAAAGGTTTATTTTTTAAATTATATTCACATTGAAGACTACAGTGTTATTTTACACATGATTATTTAAAGAGCTCCTATTATGGGTTTTTGAAAATGACCTTCCATGTAGTGTGTAACACAGCTCTAATTGAAGTGAAATATCCAGCTAAAGCTAAAATCTGAAAGAGGACAGTATTTGAAACTATTTTCATCTAAAAAAGTCGACTCACAGTGGTTAGATTGAATCATCTTGTTAACGAGTCTTTAGATCTACGAAACATAACTCCCGCCCAATTGTTGCACACGCAAACCCGGGAAAATTTAAACCTGCGGCCCCGCCCACTAACACAGCAGCAAAAACAAACAGATCCTAAAGTCATGAGTCGTGAAGATGCTGTGCTTACCTGGATATTATTGGAGGTGTGGGGTAAAGGTGAGCTTTAGCAAGCTACACACTTACAATGGGCGATTCATTTGCTTGTCAAAGGAAGGATCAGAAAAGACTACTGATGTATGAGACTTTGACAGAGCTCGACAAAAACAGTAAATCAGTAAACCGCTCATGGATTAGGTTTTTCCTCCATTTTGCAATGGACAGACAATACACCAGGGGTGCGTGCAAAATAAGGCCAGTTTATTAGGCACACAGTCGAACAAAGGCAGCCTGCTGCACTGAGGGGGAGCGCTGGTGAGCGCGACAACCCCCTGGCTGGGGATGTGATCTCTGGGCAAAGCAGAGTGCAGGTAAGCCCTTAGGTTCAGAATAATTCAGCTTTTGTCGCTGTGTGGATTAATACTGAATGTGTGTGATTTAAGAATAGAGCAATATGCTGGTTTGCTTTCGGGGGTTAGGTGTCTAAATAACACTGTTGAGAACCGGGCACTGTTTACTGTGGTATTAGTAAGTTTACTAAGAAGTGTGTTTCGGGCTGCAATCGGATCCTATAAAAACGTTGGCGACCCTGGGCTTGATAAACCGTGCTGGGCATTTTACTATCTCGTTTTGAACGCTGTCGACCAATCGCAACAGGCTGTCATCAGTCTAATCAGCGCAGATTAGCTTTGCGCTAAGGAGGGCTTTGGGAACAAAATGAATCGCTGAACGATTCATATGGGAGTCGCTGAGATAACCAGGTAAAAATAAATGCATATTATAAGACCATGTAAGTGTTTTTTTGACCTTGCATGTAGATCAGTATGTTGTTAGAGACCCATAAAACTGAAATATGAGGCTTTTTAATTTATAATAAGGGCCCTTTATTTTCTATACATGAATATTGTTAGACTCAGAAAAGCATAAAGCATTGTAAATCTTAGTGCTATTTTATTAATATTTTCTTTTAATTAGTTTATTATATTTTATTTTATGCATGACTCAATTCTAAATAGAATCCTTGCAAACTATCAAATTTAATGAATCCTTTCTAAATACAGCCCTTTAATCTATCTGGTGAAACTGTAATTCATTTTGCAATACATAAAGAAGAAAATACATCTTGAATTTTTTTTCTAATATCATGCAGTTCTAATTGCCAGCCATAATTTTACAAATAATAAAAAAGCTTTCAGCTGATTTTGGTACCATCTAGAGATGCAATAGTTTTAGATTTTGGTTGTAAAATTATAGATAAAAGCGTCTGCTAAATGACTAAATGTAAAATGTAAATGTAGTCACGGTTTCACATCTCGATTATTATGCATTCATTAATTTCAAAACATAACTAGTTTGGAAAATCACATGAAAACTCCTTTTATTTTAAAGTGTTATTTATTGCTACTCTGTAATTAATTAATACAGCACAAAAATAATAATAAAAACAATAATAGTTCACATCTATTTGGACTATTAATGAGTGGAAAAAATGTTGTTGACATTTAATTTTACACTGAAAATAAATGACAGAACAATGAATAAATAAATAGTAAATAAAAATAAGAATAAATAAAAAATAGTATTGGCCTAATGTGAATTTAAGCATCTTATTAGCTAAGTATTTCCCTTTTAAATAGAACAGAAGTAGTCAAAGGCTGCTGAACCTCTATCTGAAAGGCACTTTTGATCAATTGTATTACATAATTGTTTGGTATTTTCATTTTATATATTTTTTTGTCTTTGAAGTAGAAATATGTATATTCCATACAAAGTATGAAGCTGATCTTGTCACATGATTCACCGTGTGCTTGCACGAGGTGGACAGAAGATTAGCCTTAGTATACAAGCTCGGTACTTAAAACTAGCACACAGCTGGGATAACTTTGTTTAGATGCAGCAGTTTTGATTCGTGCAGAAATGGAGTGTTGAGAAGCCTTTACAATTAATTAAATGTGACAAATTAAAGCATGGTAAATAGTGAAATAAGTTAATCGTTGCATGCCTAGTACCATCTTAAACATTTAATGACCTCCAGAATATTTCCAAATATACTTATAAAGTAATTATTCAACAACAATGTATTATGAAAGCTGTAGTTTGTAGCTATGAAATATGACATGTATTTGGTAAAATAATACTTTTTTTTTTACTCTCACCTGCAGTAAGCCGTATTTGGTCTCTACATCGTAGAGTTTGTAATCTTTGATGTCTGTGGGAACAGGACTGGGCAGGTTGTCCCACTGGCCGAGCACATTCGCTAGGCTGGCAAACACAGGCTCTGTGCAAAATGCCAGACAGTCTCTAGAGACAAACAGACAAAGACAACAAGTAAAAAAAAACAGACAAACTGATAAAAACACAGATAATGGGAACAAGTGTTGTCAAGACATTTCCTGGCATACATTAAACCGTTTTCTCAGTATTATTTAGTATTTGTGTAAAAATAATATTAATTAATCACAATAAATAAAACAAAATAAAAAATAAAAACATACCCATGGTAAATATGACAACACCCCATCTTATTTTAAATTTATATCAAACTCCAGTAGACATCCCTGTTCAGTAATTAAACAGCAGTTGGCACAAAGAAGTTCTAATTCATTCAATTTACACATCAAAATTTTTAATCATCTCCCTAAGGGCAACCTGCTAAATTTTCATGTAAAATGTGTATATTAAATAGGCATTCAAAGAAATGCCTATATAAATAAAAAATACTTAACATTCTGGATCAAAGCTTCATCTGACATCCCTCAAGAGAAACATTTATTATTCAGGAGAGCTCTTTCATAGTGGAAACGCTGCTTTTGATCTCATGCATCCGCACACACAAACACACACACAAATATTGATTGCAGAACCAGAGAAGCCAAGTCTTAAATAAAAAAAGACCTCTGAAACTTTTATCAAGAGTGCTTCTGAGGCTTCAGGTCAGCTTTAATCAAAGATAAAAAAAAAAAACTAAGTGCATGAAAAATTAAATCCATTTTTGATTTTTATTTCATGTTTGCCATGGAATAATTTGCAATGATGTTCATTAGTGTCATCATGATAATGAAATTTCTAACTTGAGTGTTATACCTTATTAACACGGATACTCAATACATATTTTAATAACTCAAAAATCAAAAAAACTAATTTTTGATTTCCACAGAATATATTAAAATTACAATATTTATGCATGTCCCAGTTCAGTCAGGTTTTCAACTGCCCTCTTAAACTTTTTGAGGGCACAACTGAAATATAATTTAAAAAAAACCTAAAATAAAAACATCTGTGTGTTTTTTTTATAAACCATGCAATATTCTAACAAATTTGACTTTTTTTCATTCTAATGTCAATATATAAAAAACATCATTTTAACACATTATTAAAGACAAGAACAGTCAGTAATAAATAAACTAATTACAACCAATAATACAAATACAAAAGGAAAAATGTTTTGTTAATGTTTTAATGACCTTCCTCCACAACTGTTTACTTTCGCTTTAGATTGAGCATTAAAGACAGGTACTGTGTTTTAAAGATTGATATTTTTATGTTATTTAACATTAAAAAGATATTAAATGAGAACTCAAGAGAACTCATGAAGATGCACAAACAGCATGCTAGTATGGAGTTTTTTTATTTTTTTATTTAATGTCATATCAGCAGCATTGGCTAAACTCAGGGCAACACTGTTAATAAGTGTTTAATATATATTTTACAATCATAACTGTTTCCTAATAATCAAACGTTGTTTCCACGTTTTATGTTTGATTTGTAGCATCATCTGTGATATGAGCCGCTGAAAAGTTTTGATAAATGGTCAAAGTAATGCTCACCTGGACTCTTCAAGCGGGTGCTGAACCGTCAGGAGACGTGGATGTCGTAATCTGGTAAGCTGTTGAATTCCTTTCTTCAGTGAATCGATAATCTGGTCCTTCTCAAACTTCTGATAGCGATCAATGACCTTCTTGTCAAACACAAATACGGCCACTTCCTATGGGAGACAGAAAGCCAATTTGAATTAGTTCAATGTGTCTACATTTCTTACCACACACACACGAACAAATTAAATTAAATCAAAATCTGTTCAAAATGTCAACATATGAAATAAAATATTTCTTTGCTTTATGTAGTTTTCAATTGTCATCTCTGTACATTATAATTTTTTTCATTATTTAAGTTTATGTTTTTATACAATGTACATCAAAGCATTTGATATTTTTGATACAACTTGTGCAGAGTGAAATGGTCAACGACTGCTGCTGTATTGTGCAATATATAGAGAGAGAATAGATAACTATTTAAGATATTACTGACAACAAGTAAAAAAGCTAGAACCTGGAAATGGTTTAAAGAATACCCACCAACTGAAGACGAATGGTTTAAAACAATAGTAGAAATTGGGGAAATGGACAGAATAACACTTATATTCCTATTACAAACAGACAAAGTACAAACAGATCTTTGAAAAGAAATGGAGTAAATGGCTGGTTTTCTCCTCAACCACAAAAACAAAGTATTCAAATGTGTATATGATAAATATATATTTTTTGTTGTGTTTAATATTTTTCTGTATTTGTGTGGATAGATGGATAGATAGATAGATAGATAGATAGATAGATAGATAGATAGATAGATAGATAGATAGATAGATAGATAGATAGATAGATAGATAGATAGATAGATAGATAGATAGATAGATAGATAGATAGATAGATAGATACATACATAGATACATACATAGATACATACATAGATACATACATACATACATACAGTTGAAATCTGAATGATTAAACCCCCTGAATAATTAGCCCCATTTATTTTTTCCCAATTTCTGTTTAACGGAGAGAGGATTTTTTCAACACATTTCTAAACATAATATAATGTATAAACGTAATAGTTTTAATAACTAATTTCTAATAGCTGATTTATTTTATCCTTGCCATGTGAATTTTATCTTTGCCGTGTGTTTGACAGTAAATAATTTTTAACTAGATTTTTAAACTAAAAAACTAGATTTTTTGTAAAGACATTTCTAAACAGTGACATTTAAAGGCTTAACTAGGTAATTAGATTAAGTAGGCAGGTTAGGGTAATTAGGCAAGTTATTGTATAATGATGGTTTGTTCTGTATCAAAAAAAAATATATATATATATATATATATATAGCCTAAGGGGCTAATAATTTTGACTTTAAAATGTTTTTTTATAAAAAATTAAACTGCTTTTATTCTAGCCGAAATGGGACAAAAAAAAGATTTTCTCCAGAAGAAAATATATTATCAGACATACTGTGAAAATTTCCCTGCTCTGTTAAACATAATTTGGGAAATATCTAAAAAAGAAAAACATTTCAATGGGGGTTTAATAATTCTTAAATTTTAACTGTAAATATGTGTCTGCTTGAAATGGATATGTCAGTGCAATACACAGGACTGAAATACTTTTTTTGCACATTGCACAATTAAAGAATGCATCTTCTAGAATTATTAGCCCCCGGTTTATTTTTCACCAACTTCTGTTTCCTTGATCTTGTTATCTGTCTGATAATATTTTTTTCTTCTGGAGAATGTCTTATTTGTTTTATTTCGGCTATAAAAGAAGTTTTAAATTTTTTAAAAAACATTTTAAGGTCAAAACTATTAGCCCCTTTAAGCTATATATTTTTCTGAGTTTCTACAGAAAAAACAATCATTATATAATAGCTTGCCTAATAACCCTAACCTGCCTAGTTAACACATTTAACCTTTAAATGTCACTTTAAGCTGTATAGAAGTGTCTTGAAAAATATCTAGTCAAATATGACAGTTATTAACGAAGTTATTAAAACTATTATGTTTAGAAATGTGTTAAAAAAATTCATTTCGTTAAACAGAAATAGGGGAAAAGAATAAACAGGGGGCTAATAATTTTGACTTTAACTGTACATAATAAAAAAAGAGACACACTACTTAAATAAAAAAAAAATCTGTGCACCTGTTTTGTAGATTTCTTGGTGCCATTGTAGATCCTCCAGCTCATACCTGGACCACCGCTGGCGATGTGTTTGCCCACCTCGAACTCTCGTGTGACCGGGTTTCCCATGACGGCGCTGGTAACATCGGCCGTCACTTTGGTCACGGTGCTCTTCAGTTTATTCAACATCGACTCCATGATTTTACTGGCTGTCAACCTGCAATATATGGTGCATGCATGAGCTAGGAGTTATTTCATCATCGATTGCTTACTTCCTGTTGGTCAAAAACACAGCGGATAAGATAAGTTCACCCAGTGTTACTACTTAAACCTGTAAAGCAGAAATTTAAATGGAAATAAACAGCCAAGTGAAGATTTCTATATTCAGTTTTAGTTTAGCTTGTTACAAAATAAATTTAAAAGGTTTACATTAAACCTAGCCTTATAATAATACAAAAAATAAACATAATAATATAAAACAAAAGTTAAGGGTTTGCTGAAATCTGTCATTTTTTTTAATAATAATTTTATTTTTGAAATATTTTCAATATTGTTCAGATAGTTACAAATTGATTTTAAAATTAAATTAAATCAAATTTGATTAGAGGTCAAATTTAAGAAAATGTTATATTTGATTATATTTTTTGCTAAAATTATAAAATTATCAAACAAAATTGTAATTATTCACTCAATAATTTTCCTTTGGCTTAGTCCCTTATTTATCATACTGTCAATTTATAATTATTCCCTTATTTTACCCTTATAGTTCCAGTAACGGCCCAGTACAGCAAAAAATAAAATAAAATTTTTAAAAAAAAACATACAATCTCGCATTCATACTTTTTAGTTTATTGAATTCACTTATAATGCATGTTTTTGGAATATGCGCGAAACTGGCTCACCCAGAGGAAACCCACGCAAACACGAGGAGAACATGCAAACTCCACACAAAAACACCAACTGGCCCAGCCTGGACTTGAACCAGTAATCTTGTTGTGAGGCAACAGTGCTGACCACTGAGCAACTGTTAGAAAAAAAATCAAGAATGCGAAACAAAATTTACATCAAGTTGAATTTGCAGTAGGTAAAATTGTTTTTGCTAAATCTCTTTTGAATTGAAATTTATTATTTTTTTATCTTCAAATTATTAGATGTAAATGTTTATTAAATTATACAAAATGTGGTTGTCACTGTTTGTTACGGCAACGTAAAAAGAAGAAAAAAAGTAAAGCATTAAAATGCATGTGAAAATCTTCAGCAGGCTCTGAGCAAGGTGAACTCAGGGTAAACTATGTCTTCAGACTGACAGCATCTCAAGACGTTTAGAGAAATAAGAAAGCAACTGCTCTTTCAGCTATAAAGATAAAACCGGTCTTTGTGATAGCTGCTTTTACTCTGTAATGTGGCTTTGTGCTTAAATGACGCAAAATGACACACATATATATATATGTATATATATATATATATATATATATATATATATATATATATATATATATATATATATATATATATATATATATATATATATATATATATAAATAAAAGAAACATTAAAAGCATGTTAAAAATTATTTATTATTATTATAATGATAATTTTTTAGATTTTATTATTAATTTTATATTATTATTTGAAGTTATTCCTACAGTAATTGTCAGAAATTTCATTTGCATTCGTTATTAATTTATTTATTTCATAGTAGCCTTATTGTTACAGCACAATAGTATATACAATATAATATTTAACAATAAGCTTAAAGTTTTATTTAGGGATCCTTAGCTTTAAATGTAATTATGCAAAAAAATCTACCACTACAGTAACTAATTAGTTTTTAATTCCACAATTTAAAATTAGAAATATTAATTTAAAATTTAAAAATAATAAAAATTTACCTAAAAGTAATATTAAATTAAATAATCAATTAAAAGTAATGCAATCAAAATTTAGACACTTAAAATGAAATTTACAATTAAAAATGTATACAAAAAAAGAAAATGTATGTAGTTAATCTCTTTCTACACACACAAACACACACACACACACACACACACACACACACACACACACACACACACAATGTATATAGTATAGTTAAGGTCAGAATTGTTAGCCCCACTCGGGCTACTTAATAAATAATAAAAAGAAAATAAAAAACAGGGTACAGAGGCAAACAATCACATTAAATAATATTTACAAAGACTTTATGAAATGTAACAGTTTCAATACTTTTTTGCTGTAAACTATTTGTAACGCAGTAATTAAACAATTTAAGTCACAAAGAAAACTGTACAAAATAGTTAATGATTTTTTTATTTAAATTTGTG
Organism: Danio rerio; assembly: GCF_052040795.2. NCBI lineage: Eukaryota > Metazoa > Chordata > Actinopteri > Cypriniformes > Danionidae > Danio > Danio rerio. The sequence continues at coordinate 26,574,572 of NC_141024.2, read as the reverse complement.
AATACAATATTTACCCAATAAAATAAATAAATTGCCTATAAATTCTGTTATGTTTGTCATGAGAGAAGTAACAAATTACATAACACATTGAAAAATCTGTTAAACTTACATTTTGATGCAAAAAAGACAGATAAAGAAGACCAAAACACTTAAATGTGGGCATTTGACAAAAAGATGATCAATCGATTTGATACTTGAGTTACAGAAGACACAATGTGAATTACGATTACCAAATTTAGATACAATCTCGGTCGTAGTGTAGATATTATGTAACACTTTTAAATGTAATTTTTTTACATTTATTGGGAACACACAATTTGTAAGGTAAGAGTCTAGCTTTTTTCCAAATACGTTAATTTCATCTATTAGAGGATTCCAAAGAAATTTTCTCCTTGGATTGATTCTTTTCTTTGACTGAAACACATTTTTTATATTTTTATCACCACATTTTAGGTCGTAGTTAATATTTATTTTAGCATTAGACGGAAGTCGCAGTGGCGTCATAAGGAAGGGTGTGACGTATTTCTGATATTTAATGAATGAGCTCCTGACTTGCAATGAATCACCACAACAATACTCCATTTAGTCCGTTTATGTTCAAAACCCATCAACTTTCCACCTTTAACACCAACAATAAACAATCAAGTCAGAAACAGTAGGTTAAGTTCCATTATTTTTTGATGAGGGTAGGCAGATCAATGTTTAGCAACACAGCCAAAGGCGTTTAACTGTCAACATGTAAACATTACACGTTGTCCTCATGACAACTTGGTAATTGACTACAACAAATTCTCTAAAACAAAAACACGTTCTTTCCTTTACAGTGTAAATATTTAATAAACACGATAGCAGCTGAGCTAACAGGCTAATGCTAATGGAGTAAAGCGTCACTGCATTGAACTGATGAATAACCGCTGAATCCTGTTTCAGGGTCAGTTTCCAGCTCATAAACACGTAGACTCGAGTCTTACCTTTACACCAGAGGAGCTGACAGGGAGATTGAGAGGTTAAAATGAGGAATGAGACAGTCGGAAAACCGTCAGCAGTGCTGGTGGCTCACTGCCTCCATGACACTTCATCAAAACACCTGAGAGTCTGCGGTGAAGCCGGAGGAAACACGCAGAGCTTCAGTATCTCTAATAAAAGTCATGATTTTCAAAATACTTTTAACAATATTCATTGATTAGTTGCAGAAAAAAATAATGTTGCCTATTCTAAACAGAAAAATAGCTAATTACTATCATTGCAAAATTGCAAATATTGGCCAACATTGCTCAAAAAGTTGCCCTGTGTATCATCAGCATCATATTCTCATTATGACATCAAATGTACTAGCTTTTTGTTGGGGCTACAGATTTATAATAATAATAATAATAATAATAATAATAATAATAATAATAATAATAATAATAATAATAATAATAATTATCATCAACGTCATATATTATTATTATATATCTATTATTCAAGTTTATGTTTTTGTCATAGTATATAACTTTAATTATTAGTAATAACAATCATAATAATATTTATATCCATAAAATTATTCTAAATAATTTTATTATTCATATATAAACATTCATTTGAAATAATGCTAATCTAAAATTGTAAGAATGAAAAATAATAAAAACAATCATAAACACTTGCTCAGTTTCTCTGGATTTAATAAGTATTGGTTTGATATACATGTGTATATGTTGTGATTTCACCTTTTTAAAGTAAATGACATGTCAGATTAATATCCGAATATCAAATGTTTTCAATTATTATGATTGAAAATCAGGATTATTCCATTAAGTCAAAACATTGGTTTTAAAATTATTGTAAAGGAGAGAACTTGGATTGGCTTCTTTTGGTGATCTTTACATTGATGTTTTTGCCTCTTTGGTCAGCTGGCCTCTCAATTTAATGTCCCTAAAGCTCTTTTTTTTCTAGATATTTGCAATTTTTTTCTGCTAACTTACAGATCGGCGACGCAATGACACAGTAGGTAGTGCTGTCGCTTTAAAGCAAGAAGATAGCTGGTTTGCAGGTTCGAGCCTGGACTGGGTCGTTTCTGTGTGGAGTTTGCATGTTCTCCCTGCGTTTGCGTGGGTTTCCACCGGGTGCTTCGGTTTTCCCCACAGTCTAAAGACATGCGGTACAGGTGAATTGGGTAGGCTAAATTGTCTGTAGTGTATGAGTGTGTGTGTTATTGAGTTATTGAGTGTGGATGTTTCCCAGAGATGGGTTGAGGCTGGAAGGGCATCCGCTGCGTAAAAACGTGCTGAATAAGTTGGCGGTTCATTCCGCTGTGGCGACTCCGGATTAATAAAGGGACAAAGCAAAAAAGAAAATGAATGAATGAATGAACTTACAGATCATCTGGTCTCAAGACATTGGAATTGACATTATTGAAGAGACATGGAAAGCGGTCTTGAACAGAGTTAATTCTTCCACAATTTGTGCACGTCACAGGAAAGGTAGTGCATAAAGCTCATTGGTCCAAGAGCAAACTAGCTCAAAAACAACCTGTCTATTGACCCTGAGTGCGACAGGTGTCATTCTTGTTCAGCTACTTAAATGTCCTTGTCCTTCCCTGCTCTCTTTTTGGAAGCAAATTTTCCTCTCGTTGTCTGCTATAACTGTTGATATCCCACCTTGTGCAAGGTATTGGTTTATTTGGGGTTCTCCCACCCGGTCACACCTTATTGATTCTCCTGATTGAGTCCCCACCCCCTAGTCCCAGCTTAGTACTGGATTCTAGTTCTGTTGATCACATTGTAGGCCTGTATTTTCTGCATGTAAGATTGCATTTTTTTTTTTTTGCTCAAAATACTCTTCAGTATATTTGTTTATTGTTACATGTTTGTTGTTTTTATTGTATATTTTTGTAATGTATATTACAATGTAAAAAATAAAACATTAAAAAAATATTGTAAAATATCTGAAAACTTGGCACCTTTTTATTTTATTAAAATGCTCTAATTGTAACATTCTTATTCTTTGTTTATTTGACATGTCATTAGTACTTTACAGAATAAAACAAAACAATGTGTTTTTAGATGCATTTTTGTAAATAATAAATAAAATATTATTTAAATGTATTTTATGTCGTTGTTACGGTGTAATTATACAAATAAGTACCAAATAGTATACAATATAATTCTTTACAAGTAAAATCACCACTAAAAGTATTACAATTACAAAATTTAAAATAAAATAAAACATTTTAACATACCAATGACTTACACACACCCTAATTATTATTTGGTACCAATAAAATGACAATACAAATTCAAAACTAATTTAAAATAAACATGATTTTAAAAACTGTTTATCTAAACTATTAAACAAATTTTGTTAAACATCTAAAAACAAATTAAGATGTTGAACGTCCGAAACTTCTACTCAAACAAATAAAAAAACTAAACAAATAACGGACACAAAACACAGTCTACATATATTCTTTTGAATGCATTTAATGGGTTTTAAACATCCTAAAATTAAAGTGCATCTAAAAAAATCTATTGTTATTACAAAAATTTGTCAACTGAGTTCAAAGTACCAACAAAGCAATCCAATTCCCTTTTCTTTCAGTCATTTAATAAATATCATTGATACAGTATGTAATACCAGTTAATCCAGTGCATTCAAGCAATGTTATTAAAGGAGTTCAAGTAATTTTTGCAATTAAACATTCTTTGTTTTCATAATTAGGAATAATGCCTTATTACATAGTAAGAAAATGCCTACACCCTATTATGCTTCAAATCTATGTAAAAATTAAAAGTACACACTTATTTAATATGAGCAATTAAGTTTAACAGCCATTCAAATCCTTTGCGCTCACAGTCAATAAAATAAGTGATTAAAATCAGCATAATACATTAAATGCATTTACTTCTTCTTTTCAAGTGCACTAAAACTAATTAGCTTTTAAAAACCTGAGCATATCACATAATTCAAGTAATATTATATTGGTGTTATTCTGGATCTAAGTTAATAAAAGCAGCATATTTATTCACCTGATGAAATCTATGTAGTGTAATTGATAATTGATACGTAATTGATTTTTGGCCAATCGAATCAGAAGTTTACTTTAAGTAAACACAATTAAAACCATTTGTTATACATCCAAACCTCAAGTTATGGTTATCCAAAAACACCTGGATTGTTTGGAAAGAAGCTTTCAGAAAATGATACGACTTTTTAAAATCATTTACCAACTATGGCAAGCCATTTTAATATTTAATATATACTAATACTTAGTATGTATATATATATATATATATATATATATATATATATATATATATATATATATATATATATATATAATATATATAATTATATATATAATTTTGCTTTTGAAATGGATTTGAAATTGGACATTATAAAACTTTTTAATACCCCATGTACAGCCTGTTTTAAAAAGGAAATAGCATCAAGTAATAAATAAGTACTAGTATCATGGAAAGAAATTGAGTGGAGGAACTATGACATCAATTTGTATGCAAAAACCCAGATCCCAAAGACAATTGGTATTTTGAATGGGATTTCCATTAAATCTCTTAAATATGGTTCTTGACCACCGCAAACTCAAGATACTTTTATGTTTTATTTTACAACATAAAACACATCAGTTACATTCCATTCTTAAATGTTTTAATCGGTTTTGCTTATTTAAAAAGACGGTTGCAATCAAGTTGCTAAATGGGACTACAGGTAATGTCGGAAACATTATACATCCTCAGGCTGAACTGGCTTGGGTTGGACATTTGGATTTGTCTGTTATTTTTATAAATAGTATTTTATAGTATGTAGTATCTTTTCTAATTGGGAATTTATTTTGTTTGTTGACTGTCAAGACAGGTTAATTTGTTGATCATTTATTTTAACTAAATGATTTTATGAATACACTGCTTACCAGTGCAGCCTGTATCTTTCCAAGTAATGTAAATGTGTGAATAAATTTGTAAACATACATAAATATTTACTGTCATTGTAACGTGATCAATTGATTTTTCATCTTTTTTTTCCCTTCATCTGAATACATTTAATTCTATGCCATAACTGCAATATTTACCCTCCTCCTTAAAATATATAATGTTGGTCTGTATTATATGCCTTATAATTTTCCTATAAGGAGAAATTGGTCCGGATTCTTATGGGTTATGATCCAAAAGTGCTAAAAGTTGAAATTTCGTGTGAGGATTATTCGGTTGGACTAAACATGTAGGTGTAGTCAACTGTGTTTGAACACACAGCTTACTATTTGCAATCTTCAAAAAGTATACGAGAAAATGCTATAGAGATTTTATCAAGGGAACTGGTTTTATGCTAGCAGCCGATTGGCCTAGAAGGTGACGTCATAGTTCCTTCACTCTATATCAGTGCATTTTATACATTAAATGTTAAAACGGCATGCCATAACCCTGCAGTTTCATGTTGTTAATTATTGACAAAAAACCTAATATCTCCTCCCCCACCCAAAAAACTCTACCCAGATAAATCGAAAACTAACAATCTATGCAGGTGTTTCTAGAATGTAGTATAGAAGTGTTGGAGGAAAATGCCTGGGTGATGTTTCTGGAACTGTTTGGCCAGTCGTCTCTTCTGTTTGGCGGAGAGACAGTCACTCTGAGCGATATGGTGAATTAACTGCTTTAAACTGTCAACAGTGGCCTTGTCTTTGTTATCCTCATACTCCTGTTGCGACACCTGCTGGCAGAATGTAAACACTGCGAGAGGAAAAAAAAATGGACATGGTAAATCAATTTTTAATGTGTCAAATCAGTTTTACAAGACTATGTTTAGTGTACTTGTAGATAAAATTCTGTAGCACTTGTAATTTTTGTTTTTACCTTTTGTTACCCTTGTTTTCATTGGTTTTCTTTTACTGTGTAAAAGCAGTGACTTCTTGTCTATTAAAAGGTGCTATACAAATAAATCCTTACTTTTTAAACATGGCTTTTACTTTTTTGTAAATTATAAAAACCCTCCTAGGGACACGTGCTGCAAATTATCTTTGACTACAGCAAGCATTATTTCAGTTTAATCTATATTTCATGTATTGTTCCCAAAAAAATTAAATCTATATATATATATATATATATATATATATATATATATATATATATATATATATATATATATATATATATATATATATATATATATACAAAATTAACTCACGTGCTACTTTATCTAGATCTGTTCCTTGCTGCAGAGTTTGAAGTGTTTTCCTCACAGCCTCAATCAATGATAGCGGTGTCTGGATATGTAAAAGAAAAATGATTCAATGTTCTGTGATATACAAAGTATTCTGAGAGGTAATGTAATACTAAAAAGGGTTGTTTTACCTTAAAGAGCTGTGTGTGATTATCCGTGAGGAACAGCAGTAGTTGCTCACACTGGCCACGAGTCATTTCTTTACTCTGAATGACAGCTTTCACAAATGTCTTGCTAACCAAAGCCCGGTTTTCAATCTAGTACAAGATAAATGCATTGGTATTATGCAATGAGTTTATACTTTTTACATTTAAACATGTTTAAACTGAAAACTAAACTGGATTCCTATATTTTAAATGAAAATGGGACCTGTGAATTAGATTTTCCAGTTACTAGAAACAATTATTTTATTTTATTGAAAAATGTATTCAGCAAAAGATGCATTTAACAGATCAAACTGACAAAAAGAATCTAAATTTTATATAAATACTGCATCTTTCTAGTCATCAAAAAATGTGTGGTTTACACAAAAATAGTAAGGGGAAAAATCAAAAATTGACTAATAAATGTTTATAACTAATTATAATTTGTTATTTATTTATTTATATAATAAATTATTTCTTGTGTTCATGTGACACTGAATACTGAAGTAATGATGCTGAAAACTCACATTTTAAAATATTATGATACATAAACATTAATATGAAATATTAACATTATTATATGTGACATATTTTTATATAAAGTAAATGCAGTCTTGGTGAGCATAACATACTTGAATGCTTTTGTACAAAATAATTATTTTTATACTTATGTAACAAAAATACTTTTTGTGTGTGTTCAGATATTGTTTTGGGAGGCTATTTAAAAAAAAGAATACAATAATATTAAAGCATCAATTCCAACATTTCACTAATTTGTTGCATACAGATTTCAAAAGTGTAAATGTATAAAATTTTTAATTAATTATAAATTCAAAGAGAAACTTTTCAAAGAAAAGTCATTTGGGCATGTGTGTGCAGTTTGTTTATATATAAATTTTTTAATGACCACAACAAGCTCTAGATCACCTGCTTGTGCAGTCTAAAAGCTTCATTATTAGCAGCAACTGCCATAAAACCCAACAGTCTGCGTAACTCGTCTCTGCTGGTGGACTCCAAGAGCTGCATACTAAGCTGAGCTGCTCTCAAGGCATCTTCACCTCTTCCACAATCTAAAGAACACACAAATAAGAAGACACTCATAAACAGGCACATGAGTAAAAATGCAGATACCCTAAAGACCCTTTATACAAGACGTATTGTTATGACACATAATGTTATAACGCATTTAATGGTCATCATAATCATAAATCATTGACAGTTTTTAATATTTAGATTTTTCCTGAAAATGTATGAACATTAATATGCATTTATGAATGTGTCATCTAATTTTTACTTCAAATTATGAAAAACAAATGATCGTTTATGAGAGGTGTTTCTAATGTAGCCTCTATGGGGCTGAAAGTAAATTTGACGTTATTCTTTCTTCTGGCTGCCATCATCAGTATTACACTATTTTTTCATTTTTTTGAAAGGCTTGATAACCCCATTGTGAAGTTATTCTTTTTTTATTTCATCAAATAGGGTGGGGAAAAAAAGCATTTTGATGTACTCTCTGATTCACTGTGCCCTTAGTTTACCCAGCTATGAGGCCTTCCGCTACTAAGAAACCAGAAATGTGATAATGGTCTATTAAAATATTACTCCAGTAGAAGCATAAACTCTTCTCTTTAAACATCTCTTGAGTCAAAGTACAAAAGTACTTGATTTTTTATTAACTTAAGTAATACAAGTATAATTAATTACTGATTTTGTTCTTTTGTAAGATGCCACACTCTAATAACCGCACTGATAATTCATGATAAGTCAAGCAAAAACAAGTAAAACCGCATTTACATGCTAAACTACACTCAAATCAGTTTGTAAAATCAGTAAACCGTTAAACAGTTTCACACTGAATGGATCGTTTAAATCAGTGAGTCGTTTAATGGAAACCGACTGTAAACAGATCCTTTGAATCAGTGAATCGTTCACTAGAAACTCACTCTGAGCGGATCACTTTAATGAGTACGTTATTTACTGAAGATTAACTATGAATGGATCACTTGAATCAGTAAGTTGTTTACTAAAGACTAAAGCCGCGGTGACACACTGGAGTTTGATCCCCAGAGACTTCCATTCATACACATGTAAATGCAACAGATCGGAAAAGCAAGGTCGTGCAGCAAGTTTTGCAATTCGCTATATTGGAAAGTTCAGAACATGACGTCTTGGTACAGAAACTTAAAAAATGGACCAATTGCTTGCTTTTTTACTGTCTAATCATCTTGTTTAATCCTGCCCCTTTTTTGCAGCACCAAATAACAGAATTTTGCAAGCACAAACTCTAATGTGACCACGGCATAACTCTGAATGGATCATTTGAAGTAGTGAGTTGTTTAGTGGAGACAGACTCTAAACCGCAGGCCAAAGTTGGCTCATGGTAACCTTTGATTTGGCCTGCCATCCCATTTGAAAAGAGAGGGAGTAAGATGGAGATGGTTTCAGGATTTGTCAATTAAAATTTAATTTAACCCTTTATTTGTTTTATTGTTAAAAGCTAACTGAAATGAAATGTTTCAATTAAGTGGTATAAATTAATCAGATTTTGTTTGAGCAAAATCAAACAAGAACAGCAAATCAAGTCAAGAACAGCTTCTGCTTGACTAGTGTTTTCAGCATTGAACTCCACTGTGGTATAAATGTGATTGTGTTTTTATTGCTGTAAGTTATCATTTTACAAATTATACTGCATTAGATAATAAAATTTAAAGCAATGTTTTCTATTTATTTTGAGATTTTAAGATATTATGATATTAGGAAATTACCCATGGCAACTTTAAACAGAGCTAAATATGGCAACTTGTAATATAGCTTGGTATATTTACCTTCGGCCCATGGCTCTCAATGATATTTGGTTTTTAGCCCTTCATATGAAAAAGTTTGGACACCCCTGGTCCAAACATATCATTGGAATCAATTAATCATTTTCTGAAAACTCACTCTGAATGGATATTTGAATGATAATTGATAAGCGAGTTGCTAACCTGTTAAAAGTGTTGGTCCAATTCACAAATTAATCATTTAGTGCAATTTGTGAACCAATTGAACTGGTTAACTAATAAAATTCAGCTCGTTCACAAATTAACCACCACTCATTTATATCCAAGCAGATGAGGATTTCTCCCCTTAAAAATAACTTTTAAGTCAGCTTCATTAAGGAGATGTCGTGATGTAAAACGTATAATATTTTTTTGCAATGTAGTGAAGTAAAGGTTTTATAAAATAAAATAAAAAAATTAAATTAGGCACTTAAAACATATACTTAAAGGTCTCAAGAAATTAAAATAACATTTTTAGATGTTAGTAGCAGTACTGTTAGTTTTTCAGATACATGTAAGCTATAGTGTGCTCCAAAACAGTGACAAAATTTGAGTTTAAATTATATAAAACTGATATAAACATGTAAAGCTTGTAGTTGTAGCAAAGCTTGTAGACTTCCGCCTTAATGGATCAATAGTTGTATTCAAGTCGCCTCATACTTTAGTTTCTGATTAAATCATAACCAATCGATTGCTCTGTAGTGTCTGACATGCCCGACCCTCTTCAAGACGCCTCTCATTTGCTTTTCATTTGATCCACTCCCACTGGCAAAGCTGTGATAAAACAAAACACTATTGGCTGTTTTTTTAAAAGGAGAGGATCATCTCTATGTCCCACCCTCTCTTCGTGCTTCAGCATTTCATGAGAACTTTAAGTACAGTAGTGATGCAAAAAAAAAATGTATGTCCACCACAGATTAGAAAGAAATTTTCTTATAAAAAAACTTCTAAAATTTCCCACTTGGTTTTTTTATATTTACCCAAAAGTTGTATGATTCCAGTGTGGATGTCAATGTAACGTCCTGACAGCAGCGGGGGTCTTTCAGGGCTGTTGTAATATTTGGCGATGGTGTCAAACAGCAGTTTCTTGTGCACTCCAAACATCTCCTCCCCGACTTTTTTATTCCTCTGCATGAGTTGCTCACTGGCAAACACGATTAACTGATCTGGGAACAGCTCAAGACAATCCACTGCTGCCATCAGCCAAGAGTCCAACCTTTAAAGAGAGAAATGATTAGAGATATGGTGATATTCAATAATCCAACGTATCGTGATAATAAACATGCTCAATATTGATATTGTGGACACTTTAAATTATTATTTAAACTGTAAGCTTCTTAATTTAGAATGTTTTATTAGTGGTTGCAAAGACCATTGAATCACCAATTCATTCTAAGCTCTTTGGTGGTTGTTTGTCACAGCGCCACATGCTTGAATACCTAATAGGCTGTTTACTTTCAAAAATGAAAATTTTCGATTTAATTTGGCCTACAACTTCTGAAAATTCTGTAACTGCTTATTGTCACAGTTGTGGCTTTGTGTGGTCACCTGATGGTTTGTTTTGGTTCCCTCGTGCACGTGTTTTTGTGTATGTGTTGTTATGGTCACGTGTTTGGCATCATCAGCTGTTCTGATAAGCCGGCCAGCTGTGGCTCGTTATTACGACTATATCTAGGGAGTGGCTCAATGTCTCCTTGTCAGTTCTTTTAAGTTGTTCACATACTCTGTCTCTTGTTTAGGACTGGAGTGGACCTGTCACTGGATTCATACTGACCATATTTTTTTGCAGACGGTATTTTGGTTGGTGGATGTTGTCAATTATGTAGATAAACATACATCTATACCACATATGCATGCAACTACAACATAAAACAAACTAACACAACTCACCATAAGAGAGAGAGAGATGTTTCCCTCTCATACTGTAACTGAATCTTAATGATGGGCACTGCATCCACCACATTATAAATACATTGCTAAGCAATGCAAACAAATGCCGATTCTGGTGTTACTGTTGGTACCTGGTTCGTATCCTTGTAGAAACGAATTGCGATTTCGGTGTAAAGTCTGTGATATGCACAGATAGGTATATTGGTTTTAACTTACAATGAAATCTAATATAAATTTTGTGGCCCAGATCATTCTCGACCTGATGGTTGGGGACCCCTGCTTTAGCAATTTAATTTGTTTAAAACATTTATTTACTCTGAACGTGTATAAAATAAAGTATTTTTCATTATTATACCTGTGAAAGTAAGCTTTTTGTTGCTTAGGTCAATATCATGATAGTACCATATATCATGATAAAACCTTTAGCAATTAACCGCAACAAGAAAGTCAGCAAAAACCTAGAAATAAGACACATGTGAACCCAATGCTCATGAGTGTGCAATATGTCTATTACGTATGCACTGACTCAGGCAGGTTGAGACTCTCGGAGACCTCACGATCCACACAGGTGTTGGAGAAGACCAGGTCACAGTGGTTGCGCAGAGATGAACGCAGGGGTTCTGGTTTGGCAGGTGAGGTGAGAATACAGTCCAGCATGGAGATCTCAACCACCTGTAGCAGCTGAAGTAATGTCTGCTGCCTCCAAACATCACGCACCACTGACACAAAAAGAGAAGAAACTGTGAGTGCTGTTCACAAAAGAGAGTGTTTGTGCATTATTCTGGACAGTTGTCTACTCATGTCAGCATGATGTCTTATGCATTTGTGTCTCTCTTTTTTTTTTCAAATATATTTATTGATTTCCTCCCTTTTTTTCCTGCCCATTAACTAGGAATGCAATAACAATGCTGCCTAGAGAAAAGTAAAATCCCCACCATTATCTTATACACATATTCAAATTACGTGAAAAAAAAAAACATTTAAAAAATAAAAGTAATTAGGAGTTTTTCTTAAGTTTATATAAATGGATTAAATAAGATCTGGCTTAATTATTTACATTGTACATATTTAATATATTAACATTAAAGAGATATTTATATTTTAGCAGTTGTCAGAAGTGAAAACTACTTAATTTTTCGGAAGTTAAATCCAACAAAAAGTACAAATTATGTTCAAAGTGTTGACTTGTTTTACCTTTTTTTGACAGGAAACTGTTGGAAACTGCTGCCCGATGTAGATCAGATGGAATAGATGGATGAAGGTTTATATTCTTCAGTAGTCTCTCCACTCTTCTATCTGACGATCCAAGAACCAAAGGGTTGGATATGGTCTGCATTTCTCTAAACCTAGAAACAAACAGCAAACAACTTTAAAGGGACATTTTATCCTAAAAATGAATACTGAATGTTGATTTAAGAACTGCAAATTTTAATTATTTTTCCAATATTTCCCAAGTGATATTCCAGACCAATGAAATATACACAGTATTTGCTATAATACTTTTCTTCTGGGGAAAGTTTTATTTATTTTTAGTTTGGCTGGAATAAAAGCAGTTTGATGTTTTATAAAAACAACTTTAAGGTCAACACTATTAGCCCCTTTAAGAATATTTGATTTTCAATTGTCTACACAACAAACCACTGTAGTCCAAAAAGTTGCCTGATTATCCTAACTTGCCTTGTTAACATAATTACCTATTTCATTCTTTAAATTGCACTTTACTATATCTTACAAAAGAAGCAGAAAAATATTATGTATCACTGAGTGTGTTTAAATGACACCAATAATCAGATTTTAACATGATTAAGACAATGCTAATTGAGAGTCTACCAAGTAAACAGCGTTTTTTGATTAATTTAATCCGATTAAGGTCATAATCGAACTAAACAAAAATCTAATTAAGACATGTAGAGTATGTTGATTTTAGTCGCATTATTGAAGTGCAGTACAAACATGTAAATACCTTATCAAACCACTACCATCGTGTATTTTAACGTTCAATTCTCGCTATAAACAAACCATTAATTGTGACTCTTTGCCTTAATAAACTCATAATTTGTTGCTTATTAGTATGGTAGTAGTTACCTTTAGGATAAGGGATGTGGAATAAGATCATGCAGAATATGGAGTTTATAATAAGTATTTATAGAAAAAACAATATGTTAATAATACAGTGCTTAGCATATATTTAAGTACACCCCTCACAAATCGATCTTTTAAATTCATATTTTTAGTAGGAAGCTATAAAACATTATATTTGTGCATAAACATTAGATTAGTCAGTACTGAAGCCAAATCTAAAGCTCTTCTACCAAAATAATTTACTATAATGGTCCAAAAACTAGTACACCCAAATTTATGTTGAAATATTATGTTGAAAATAATATTATGAAATATTAAATATAAATTTTAAAAAGAGGAAAAATCAAGAGAAGCAAAACATTTTTTTGTTAAAATTCTGTAGGATTTTGACCGTATTTTGCAATAGAATAGTCTATACGCACATGGTTGTTTGACACCATTCACTGCACCTACCAACTCAGTAAAAGACCACAGACACCTGCATAGCGAAATGCTGAGATGTTTTCCCATATGGCATGTGATTTTAAATTCTATTAAAACAACATTCTTCCAGCAGTTCATACTCACAAAATAAAAATGTCAAACTGCAGTTAAAGTCGACAAACTAAAAATGAAACACCCAAAATTAAACAAAACTCCGCTGTAAATGTGGGTAGTGTGGTGACACTATTACATTAATCAAACTGTTTGTTTCAACATGTAAAACGAGATCATGAAAGGAACATTCAGAAAGCAACTCATGTAAACACAATCATATTATTGTCTTATTCAGATTAAGTCAAACAATTTAATTACTGATGTCCATCTAAACGTAGTCACTGTCATCATGGCAAAGACAAAAGAAATTAAGTGCTAAAACTATTATGTTTAAAATTTGTTGAAAAAAATCTTCTCTCCATTAAACAACATGAAACAACAAATTTTAAGGAGGCCTAAAAATTTCAACTTCAACTGTACTATCTCTTGAAATTTAGCAAGCATTTGGATGTGCCGATGCTAAAAAAAAACGCATTTACCTCAAACTGGTCTTCCTCTTTCCCATCTGTTTGTCTGGAGACTGATTCTCACCGCCACTGTAACTCTTCCTGGCTGATCCATCGAGAAACCGGTAGAGACTACAGCTGGAGTCCTCAAAGCTCATTTCTTTCTCTCGTCTGAAGAGTTTCATCCCAATGGGTTCGAACACTCTAGACTCCATAAGGGCCTGGCAGAGCCGGGCAGCTTTGAGACGTGACACTTCGCTGGAGCAGAAGTAGATGTTCTGCATGAGGTGGCTCAAAACCACGTCCACCGCATCAGTGCCTGTGAAGCAGTCATGGTGGACGCGCAGATGTTGTCTTCGGGGACGAAGCTCCACTTGAGTCCTCAGAGCCTCAATGATGTTCTGCCATAGTTGAGTGGCTCTGAAGGGCCCAGAGAAACCTGAGAGATATCAGAATATAAAGATGCAGTCACACTTTATTTTAAGCTTCAATTCTCGTTATAAACAAACCAATAATTGTAACTTTTTGTCTCAGTAATTTGCTGCTTATTAGTAAGGTAGTAGTTACGTTTAGGATAAGGAATGTGGAATAAAATCATGCAGAACATGTATTTTATAATAAGCATTTAAAAAAAACTGAAAATATGCTAACAATAAGCATTTATTTGACACAACTTAATTGTTTTATGTTTAATCGACTTAAATTTGTTAAAACCAATCAACGTTTTGAGTTTGATTTGAGAAAATATAAATGAATTGTTTGGAACCCTGCTATTTTTTTACAAAGCATCTTAAAATAATATATTTATATTCAAATGAGGTGTTGAGGTAAAAAAAAATACAACCTTAATGTAATATTTTGTATGGCCTCCTTGATTTTTCTACTTTATTAAACATTTTATTTAACATTTTCTCCTAATATATTAATTTTGGGGCACTCGTTTTTGCACCATTGAGCAATTTTGTTGAATTAGTTCCAGTTTTGGTTTCAGTACTGACTAATCTAATATAAAACCAACAAATTAGCACAAATATCACATGGTAAATTATACCATAGAGAAGAAATCTGATGCTAGGGTGTACTTATTTATACTCAGCAACAATCTTTTAAACACTTTCATACCAAAAGTATGTAAACTGATTTCTTTTTAATATAGTATCATAACTTTTACATAAATTACCAATGAATGACTTATATGATCAGCTTAATCAAAACTTTTCTGAAATACCCATTTTTAAAGATTCAACTACATGCTTTCTGTCACCTGATTGATGAATTAAAATATTTTATGAGAACAAAACAGAATGTGAGATAAAAGCAAACTAAAGTTTTTAAGCATCCAGGCAATAAAAGTGTTACACACATTTTTTGTCATATAATAGAATGAGTCCTGTTTAATGAAAATGTATTTTTTTAGCAAAAATATTAAAGATCACACATTTTTACAATTATTTTAAGAAGACACCCACTAAAACATATTTTAGTGCAAGGATGGTTTAGAAAACCAACCTTTTGGCTGGTTTATTTACATAATATAATAAATAAATAAATAAATTACAAGATGGATACTTATTGGATTCTACGAATGTTACTGAGCAATTCCGGACAAATGTCAACCTTGCCATGAAAAAAAATTCAGTTTTCACCAAAATACGGAAACCGCTTCTGGGTTTTTTGGGCAAGCAAGTATTTTACAGTACTGTAGAAATACTCAAAAATGTATCTGTCTATGTTTTCAAACTGTTCTATTTGATTTACCAAAGTCACACAAGAGGTGATTTTAAATTTGTCACATCCATACCAGAGAAATGTCACATCCATAACGACACTTTTTCCTCATAAATGTGAAAATATGAAATTAAATTAAACCAATGAATTATGTTTTACAGAGAGCCAACTTATGTCCTTTTGATTAATATTGTTTCTTTGGGGTTGTGCAGTTTAATTCACAGAATTTCTACAAAGTATGTTGTTTACTGTAAACCTGGAGACTTTTTTGTCACATCCGTAACGCATGCTTATATTCCTCATTTTAAGTACAAAACATGTATACAGATTGATATTTTTCTGGTCTCTTAACTCTGTGGTCAGTTGCTCTGGAAAATAAAAACAAAATTTTCAATATAATGTAAACTTATACTTTCTATGCAATTTTATGTTTTGAGTTTTTACTGCAAATGTCACATCCATAACGCTGGAATTGCTTTACTATATTATATATACATATTAAGAAATTGTTTGAAAATACATAAATTTTATGATGAAAAAATACTTGTAAATAAATAAATAAATAAATAAGATAATTACATCACATTTTGTAGATTTCACAAATAAAAATAATAACATATGCATTAAGCTGCATATTTTTATTCAGTTTTTAATACAACATTTTATACAATTTTAAAAAGTCTTAAAGTTTCATAATCTTACAATATTTTATACAATGGCCAGATACCAAAACTATTACAAACATAATACACGTTTTCAACTTAAAATATATTGTCTACGAGATTGGGCTAGCTTTTGTAACTTTTAACTATTAACAATTAATTATAACTATTTGATATGTTTATACTGAGTTTATACAGATTATTTTGATAACACTTTGACATTATGCAAAACTGTTACAGTGACCGCATAACTGTTATTTGTCTATATGCAAAAATATTAATAATCTACTATATAATACAAACATAAAACACATTTTCAATTTACAATATTTTGTCTACGTTTTTACCATTAGACTATGGCCAGTTTTTGTAACTTTTAACGCTTAATTATAACTATATTTTCATGTTTATGCTATGTGGATAGGGATTCTTTTTGGTAACACTTTGACATTGTCACCGTGACCGTAATTTCTTTACATTCAAAAATAATAAACCACTTGCTTTCATAAAATCTACCATGATTAATACTAGTTTTAAATCAGACACAGTTTTATGTGAAACGTTGAAGAATTCATCACAAATAAAGCATAATGTAAACAGTGGACGGTAGCTGTATAGCCTGATAAGGATCTTGATCATTTTGCTTTAGTATGCTATCAGACTGGTGTAAGTAAACCGGTAACGAAAAAATAAATGTCGTCGAAAAAAACACGCATCATATAAGCGTTAGTTTGTACCTGGCAGCTGCTTATTTTCTCTGAAACAGGTTTGACTGTTCAGCCTTCTAAACCGCGGAGTCAAATCCACCGCCATCGCGGCATCGGAAATGACGTCACCGGTTTAGCTCAATCTGTAACGTTCATCGATGTGACGGAGCTCTGATCTGAGTTCAGATGCAGTTTTCTGTGCCTACGGTGGATTCTGCCTGTTTGGTGTGAAAAATCTGATCCCAGATCCATGTTCTGCCACTGCTGTGCTGCCAAAGTCAGCTCATACGCAGTTACAATTTCGACACCCCAGTCTCTTTTAGAGTAGTTTTTCTAGATTTAATTTGCCATTGACACCATCATAAAACGCAAAAGGCATCAACTCTTTATTATTTATCACTATTCTTTATATATTTGGTTTGTTTAAACCAATTTTGAATTACTTATTTGAATATTAATAATACATTTTTGAGTTATTATATAATTGTAACAATTTGAATATTTGAATAAACTTTTATGTATTTGTTATTTAATGTAATACAAATGTCTTTCAAATTTGAAATCATTATTTTTTTCTTATTACAGTTATCACTTTTCTGAAGGAATAAAATTACTTTTTAAATTTTTAATTTGGATGAAAAGGTTATTAGATTTATAAAATAAAAAATAAAGGCAGAAAAACATAAATGTCAAGTGTTTTCTTTGTCATAGCTGTACATAATGTTTCTTTGAGCCTATACTGTAGTCAAAATTATTTAGAAATGTATTATGCATTATTGTATTCAATTATATTGACGATAAACTTTTACATATAACCATTATACATGGAATAATTGTTCATTTCACAGCAGTTTTGTTTCCACTCTAGGTGATTGTGAAAGTGTTGCGGTTGGTGACTGCGGTGTTATTGTCCCGTAAACACAAAACTGGTTCACAATAATCACGTGTTTCTTCTCACAGCATCTGTTTCTTAAATCTGCAGCTTTATTTTGGGGTATTATTAAACGGGCCTCTTTTGTTTTGAACGGTCAGTGGACTCACTCGCATGTCCTCTCCGGAGTGACGTCACGGAGGGACACTCCACGCGACAAGTGTGTAGACAAGATGGCGCTTGCTGTTGTGCCACAGAAGTAACCAGTGCTTGACGAAAAATCAGGTTAGTAAAATATCACCTTATAAAAACAACTCCCACCGCATCGGGTTTACATTGGCGGCGGAAATCAAACGCCATCAGTATATTTCAACCGTTAAGCATGCTAGTCTTACTCCAGTCTTGTGTGATTTTAGCATTAGCACACTAGCATCTCGTGTGCTTGTTAACTTTCCTCTATAACAGGCTTAATAGAGATACTGAACTAGCTGAGCCGCTCTGAACTCAGCAGCTAAACCGGTTAGATCTTTAAAAGTAGGAAGATGATGGAGGTGGTTAAGCTTAGCAGCATTCGCCATTCGCGCGCCTAAACGCCTTCAAAGTCAACCTGGTAGTTTAACTAGTTAAATGAGATCAACACGACTGCACATATTCGTTTAATCACTACCTTATACTTGAATGAGTGTAAAATCAGATTGATTAAAAACAAGCAATAGCTATGCATGAACAAAAAACCCAAATCAATATTAATGTGCTTTACGTAAAATGAACGTGCTAAACAAACTACTGTAAATAAATTAGGTGTATTTGTAGCTTGTTTTTGTTAAACACACGTGGGGCCCTGAGGAACCGGGGTGTTATTTTGGTCGTGACACAGATAATCAGGCGACTGTGGAGCTAAATAAGGTACTCACGTTTGCTTAAGCCGGGTTGTTTACATGCTAAGCTAAATACTTACTGATGTTAACAAGCCTGGAGTCGGTGCCCTAGTTTAGTTTCGTTTAGTTTTACAGATTAATTTTGATAACATCATAATATTTCCTGTTTCTAGACATGTAGCATCATGTAAATACCGTGGTTCATGTAATGGCTTGTAAATACCAAGTTATTTGAATATGGTCCTGATGTATATAATTTCAATAGGTTTTTTGAAAGTGTATTATCGTGTTACTTTAAAGTACCTCAGTGTGCTTAAGTATCATGTAATATAACACACACACATATATATGAGCAATTCAGGTGTTATGGATGTGACCTTCGCTGTGAAATCTCAAAACATAAAATCACTGAGAAAGTATACATTAACATAATATTAAAATATCTGTTTGTATATATATATTTTTTAAACAGCTAACCACAGAGTTATGGGAGCAGAAAAAATATCAATCTGTAAACATTTTTTATATTTGAAATGAGGTAGAAAAACATAAACATTGTGTGTATGGATGTGATTTAAAAAAAAAAAAAAAAAAACGTCTGCGGGTTTATAACATACAACATACTTTGTAGAAATTCTGTGAATTAAACTGCACAATCCAAAAGAAATTATGATATTCAAAAGAATAAGAGTTGGCTTACTATAAAACAAAAAAAATGATTGATTAGATTTTATTTGACATTTTTGCATTTATGAGCGTAAAGCTTCGTTACGGATGCAATTTTTTTTTTCGTTATAGATGTGACATGTGAAAATGCCATTAGTGTGACTGGTAAATCAATTATGGTAGTTTGTAAACACTAAGAGAGACATATTTTGAGAATATTAAATGTCATCTAAAATACTTGCTTAGACAAAAACAAATCTAGAAATTAGATTCAAAATAGTGAACATTTATTATTTTTAGTTTGGAAGGAAAATAAGTCTCAAGGAATTTATAGAATCAAACAAAAATGCAGCTTTGCTCGAACAAATACATTGTAATTTTATATAATTGGTCAACACCATGTTTTAACTTCATCTAAGAGTAAAAAATTCAATATTTGGTGGAAGAACTCTCATTTTTAATCACAACAAATACTTTATTTTTTTTATTCTGACCAGTTTTTATTTTCTGAGGGGAAAGTTAATTTGAAATATAGAAGAACCTTTATCTTACAATTATTGAATAAAACAAATATGGAAATTTTACATAATTACCTCAACATAATAAAAAGCTAGTAAATCCTGAGAAGCTAAGAATTTTTTTCCATAGATGTGTGCATAATCTCTCTCTCTCTCTTTGTCAGTGTAAATCTTTGCAGGAAAAAAATTCTTTCTCCTGTAGTGTTCTTGGAAATTGGTTTTATTGTGTCTCTCTTAAATTGCTCTCTTGTTATGGCATTGTGTACACTGTGTTTACCACGGTTCATTTGATACGGGATCACTGATCAAACTAAATACTGTAAACAATGACGCATATGCACTGTCGTTACAAAGTGTGGGGTTGGTAAGAGTTTAAAGTTTTTAAGAGCACCAAAATACAGTTAAAATGCTTGTTAATTGTGTTAATTGTGTGTGTGCGCACACTATTTACACTATCATAAATATTCTGAAATGTAAAATGACTATGCAAATCTTTATTTATTTAACTCATTTGTATTGTTCTAATACATTTTAGATGATTTATTTTAGTCCTAATTAAACATATTTGTTTAATTAATATAAAATAATAATTCTTAGATTATTAGATTATTTTGTTTTACTTATTTATCTTACACAGTGTCATCTAAAGAAAATAAATACGTTATAAACGCAATATTGCAATGTAAACTAAACTAAATGTTTTGGTTTTTATATTATAATATCCAAAGACATTTTTTTCCTGTAAAGGCCAAGCCGAACTTTCAAAAGTAATTATTACATCAGTTTTTACTGTCACATGATCCATCAGAAAACATTCTAATTGGCTGATAAGCATCTGAAAAGCATGATGCAATTTACATTTTTAAGAGTTTTTGATAAATACAAAAGAGCAGCAGTCAACAGAAGACTTTGTAACTACATATCACTTTAGCATGAAAAAGCATCTTACTGACCCTAGAACAAAATATATTGATACTGTCAGATTTTCTATTATTTGAATTAATCTATTCTAATTGAACTTATCTTTAAATTGGATTTTATAGATACATTATTATATATTCTTCACATAAAACACATTCATTCTCATCTAATCCTATTGTTTCTGTAGATTAACCATCATGCCTTGGGAGGAGTTGGTTTCACTGCTGGCTGCCGTCACAATAGTGATGTGAGGAGGGCAGTGACCGACTGTGATGGACAGGTGTAAGCACGTGGGTCGCTTAAGGCTTGCGCAGGACCACTCGATCCTGAACCCGCAGAAATGGCACTGTGTGGACTGCAACACCACCGAGTCGGTGTGGGCATGTCTTAGCTGTTCTCATGTAGCATGTGGACGCTACATAGAGGAACATGCGCTTCAGCACTTTAAGGTATGCTTAGATCTTATGTACAATAAAGCTGTAAAAGACATTAATTAATGTTGTGACCAATAGAATAGGATAAAAAGTCCACAAAAATGTTATATTAAAGGTCGAGTAGGTGATTGTCTTCAGAAACATTTTTTGTTGTGCTGGTTAAAAGTTTCTTTACATTCCAATAGTAATGATTAAAGTAAATGATCTAAATGTATTTATATGTATTTTTATATTCTGGATAAGGCATAAAACTAAATGTTCGTCCAATTAAATATTGTCTGGTCGACAAATAACTCTATTACGTCAGGTATCTCAAACTGTCTGTCAACAAATTTGAATTTCTGTGCAGCCTCTTTAAGCAGACAGATACATCACTCCCACGCACTACCAGACTAGAGATGTCATCTGGCGTCAACCTGAACTTCTTTCTGAAAGTCCATCGAATGGCCTTGAATGCATGAAAAGAAAGATTTTTCTAAAAAGGTTTCTGCCAAAAATACAGAATCAAAACTTTTCTAAACCCTGAAACAATATCGGAATTACTTTTGCATGCTTTAGGTTAATGATGTTATGGTGCTCAAATCAACGATCTGAAGGATGACACCATGGCTGAACTATTTATTGTAGACGGGTTTGTTTTAAAACTATTTTAGTCACGCAAAGCTTATGTCGTCTCTTTTCTTGTTTATAAATGAGTTTATATGCACGCCAGTGTTGTTCATACATTGAAAATGTCCTGCAAAAGATTGGCAATATATTGTCAAGTTCATGAAGTACCTTTTACAGCATCTATAATATAGTCGGTTAAATAGACCTGAGCATTCATTAAGTTGTTCAGCTGTAAAAGGAGCTGAAAAAAGCGATGTATGAGGATCAGCGAGCACGATTAAAAATCAAAAGTTACTCGTTGGCCTAATAACATATACATAAGTGTAATGAAAAAAGATGACAGGATATTTCTGTTTTTAGCAAAACATATTCTTGTGAAATGTCCCATTTTTAATGTTCTCAGACAACAATTTTTATCTGGAGAGACTTTAAAGAAAATATTTTTAAATGTGAATCCATCTAAAATTGTAGAATTTTTATCAAAAGGAAATCTTAAACTGTTTTAGATTTTTATCTTATATGTTATCATTATTATTATTATTATTTATGTATTTTACCCTGTACATTATTTATTGCTGTTGATTACTTTTAAATTAAAAGAAAATTGGTGTTTATAAAAAGTGATAAACTTGATCTATTTTCTTTTTGCCATGAAATAGCCATAGAAGCTGAAATGGCAATACAATTAAAACTCTCTCTCTCTCTCTCTCTCTCTCTCTCTCTCTTTTTCTCTCTCTCTCTCTCTCTCTCTATCTCTCTCTAAAAGAGTTTTTAGCACGCCTTTTTCTGATCAAATTTTTATTTAGTTTAATAACAAAACAAAAGTAAATGTGCTCTTCCGCCTAACCAGCTTTACTGAGAAGTTTGATTTATATTCACACATTTGTTTATTTTTGAACAGTGGCTACCTGTGAACAGATTCTCCATAGAATTTTTTTAACAGTTGATTTACATGATCAAGTGTTATATCTAATCAGTGCTTATTCGCATGTTCATGACTTAAGGAGGCGTGGCTTTTGGATGGCAGGGGAGGCTCGTAAAATGTCTAAGCTATTATGCTAATGCTAGCATTCTGGCAGATCACTTACTGCACCATTTAAAAAATCCTAATGTAAGAAGAACGTTTTTTTTTTTTTTTTTTTTTTTACTTCATTCAAACAAACTAATGAATTAGACATGGCTGTTTTTTAAAAGGTCAAGAACCAATATTTGTTTGACTAAAATCCCTGTTAAACATTTTATTTGGACTGTTTTAAGGCAATTTGACAATAATTTTATTCAAAGGTATCTTCAACAAATTAATTTACTACAGGGCCTAATGAAATATTTCTGGAGTTCTAGACAGACATTGAATGTCAGATAATTTTATATTTGTCTTGGAATATAATGATGTTTGTTTGTCAATTGAATTATTACATTTCATTTATCAATTTAATTTTGTGTTGTTAAATTTAAATTTGCAAAATGTGATTTTGCCTATTGTTATGGTTAGTATTTTTTTCTGTGCTATTTTATTCCTTTTCCGCTTGTCAACTACCAAGCAAATATATTAAAACTTTGATTTCGGACGTTTTTTCTTGTACTGAAAATAAACGCAAGTGAATGAGTCCATTTTTATTTACAACAGCAATGCCATGCTTAAGTGAAAAATAAGGTGGGATATGTTATGGAAAATCTGTGAAAATCAGGGTAAACCTTACCCTGAAAGTATGACCTGAATGTATTGGTCTAGTGTTAATCTGAAATGTATTTTAACAGTATGTGCGCAACGTTTGTTTTTTTAAAATGCAAACTCTTAAAAGTTAAACAACTTATAAAAAAATCCCATAATGTAAATAGGTTGTCATTTAGTAACAATATGTCAATAACTCAATTTTGACAAAAATGTCTGATAGAACCTTATATTTCTAAGGTGACGAATTGTATTTTGGTGTACATGGTAAGACACCACGAAGGTAGACTTGGTGCTGGCATAAATAAACAAACAAATAAATAAATGCAAATAAATTTTTTTTTAATACAATTAACATTGAGAATTATAATCTCTGTTTTTTAGGTATTTGCCATGTCACCTTCAGATGTATAACATTTAAAAACAATCAAGTTCTTATCAGAAAAGAACAGTCTAATTCTGGAAGAATCTTTCATTTCATTTGTTTATAAAGCACAAATAAACACAAAAGTAGTTTACCAAAGTGCTTTACGATATATAATATATCAACATAACAGTAGACAGAAGGTAAAAGGGTAGAGAAAGATAAGTATAAAATACTAATAAAAGAGGCCATAATTTGAGTTTAAATATTGTTTCATTGATTTTGTTTTCATAATGAAGTTTCATTTGTTCATAGGAGCAGCACCACCCTTTGGCCCTGGAGGTGAATGAGTTGTATGTGTACTGCTACTTGTGTGATGACTACGTGCTGAATGATAATGCGACAGGTGACTTAAAGCTGTTGCGAAGCACGTTAAGTGCTATTAAGAGCCAGTGCTATGAAGTCACCACACGTAGTGGCCGTACCCTTCGCTCATCCTCTGCTAATGGAGATCAGCTATCGCCTAGCACGCAGGAGCTGCAGTTGCGGGATGAGGACCGCATGTTCACTGCATTGTGGCACCGCCGGCGTGCTCTAATCGGTCGCCTTTTTCGCCTGTGGTTCGCACAAACTGAACGGGGAAAGAAGCGTTTGGAGGAGGAACGGCAACAGGAGGAAGAGGAGGAGAGGAAGCGTGAAGCACGGGAAAGAAGACGGCAACTCAAACGGCAGCTCAAGGAAGAGTTGGAAAGTGCACCTCCTAGGAAGAGCCATCGCATTCGACGACAGAGCTTGAAGGCAACTTCTGTGAAACCCGCAAGAGCACCAGCCAAAAGCACTAAATCTGTGAGGCGCAGGTCTGCTCCTGCTCGCGTCTCCACTCCTACTCCACGAACTCCTAGAGAGAGAACTCCTCAACAGAGGCCCCGTCCACAAGCCAAGGCCAAACGGCCACAGGCTCCACCTTCTAAAACAGGCGATTCGCCCGTCAAACGGCGACCTACTGTAACTCCAGGAGTGACAGGTTTGCGCAACCTTGGCAATACTTGCTACATGAACTCGATATTGCAGGTTCTGAGTCACTTGCATGTATTCCGAGAGTGCTTTTTGAGACTGGATCTGAACCAAGCGCTGGAACTGCTAGCCTCTGCGGTCAGCCGCAAGTTAGGACTCTCTGCTCAGCGCGTGATCCAGCCCAAAGGCCTTAATCAGGGGTCCGGACTCAGTGGAGGGGCCTCCCGTTCACGCAACATGGAGCTCATACAACCCAAGGAGCCCAGCTCCAAACATATCTCGCTTTGTCACGAATTACACACACTCTTTCAGGTGATGTGGTCAGGCAAGTGGGCTCTGGTTTCCCCATTTGCAATGCTGCATTCTGTGTGGCAGCTGATTCCAGCGTTCCGAGGTTATGCACAGCAGGATGCACAGGAATTTCTTTGTGAACTTTTAGATAAAGTCCAGCATGAGCTGGAACGGACCAGAACATTAACACCTGCCACTGTTCCGGCCAACCAGAGACGCCTTATCAAACAGGTGCTCAGTGTGGTCAATACCATCTTTCATGGCCAGCTCCTCAGTCAGGTAATGAGTTTCCTGATTAATATGTAAACATTAAACCAGCTACAGACTGTACAAGTACTCACAGTGGGTCAAGGGTGACAGTTGCAAGGCTTCAGTCTTGTGCTCAATCTTTATATCTGTTTTTTTATGGAAGTTCGTTCCCACCACTGAATAAAAAAAAGACAGAAAAAATGATAAAATCAGAATTCTGAGTTATAAAGTCAGAATTTTAAGTTATAAGAGTTTCCTGTTATGGTGACTGACCATAAATGGAATGTTAAAGACTCATTCTTAGGTTCTCTGCTCTGTGAAACTCAGAATTCTGACTCTATAACTTGAAATTCTAACTTTATAACTTGATATTGCGACTTTATAACTCAAAATTCTGACTTTCTAAATTGGAATTGCGACTTCATAACTTGGTATTGTGACTTTATAACTTAGAAATGGTCTGACTTTATAACTTGGAATTCTGACTTTATGATTGGAATTCTGACTTTATAAATCAGAATTGCGACTTTTTTAGTTTTTTTTTTTTTTCCATTAAATAATTTAGTTTTTATTGTTCAGAGGCAGGAAAGCGCTTCCATTGTTTTTGCATGGCTATGGTGGTAAAAAAAAAACTCTGATAGTGAGACGTTGAATCATTTCATTACTAGTAATTCTGAAAGATTCTTTGCTGATTTTTGCCATGCCCATGAAGTCCATAAATACGTAAACTAGGGGTGTCCAATCGTGCTCCTGGGATACAAAAGTCCTAAATGGTTTTGTACAACCTGTCCTAAACGTACCTGCTTGAAAGTTTATAGAAATCATAAAGACCTTTAGAACTTGCCTAATTTGTTTCGAGGTTAGAGTTGCCCTCCAGGAGCAAGACTGGGTGCCCTAGTGTAGGGTGTCCTAGTTGACATTTTTAGGTTCCAGAAGTATGTTCCCAAGTGTCCAAAGCTGCTGTAGGCCATTGATGTGCACTTTTGTGGAGGTCGTGTAGGCCCAGGTTCAGCAGAAGCACACATTGATGACAAATACTTATCTATGTAGAAAGTACAGAGATCAGCAAAGAGTTAAGTGTGGCATCTGGGACCAAATAAAAACTGGGGGCAGTGCACTGTTTAAACTGCATGATTTGTTTCATCAGTGGTGCCACAGGGGGTGCTGTAAAGCATACTTGTGACAGCTTTTTCGTCCACTATGACAAATGTTGAGACAAACACTGGTATTATTTTACTAAAGTGTCATGTTTTTTTTTTTTGCTTGTAGGTGAGGTGTTTAGCATGCGATCATCGCTCAAACACAATTGAGCCCTTCTGGGATCTTTCTCTGGAATTCCCTGAACGATACCACAGCAACAGTAAGGATGCTGCACAAGTTCCTTGTGGCTTGACAGAGATGCTGGCTAAGTTTACAGAGACTGAGGCATTGGAAGGAGCCATATATGCTTGTGACTACTGCAACAGTGAGTTGGAAACATTAAAGGAACACGCATTTTTGGAAATAGGCCTCAATAGGTTCAGTCCCATAAAATTATACTGCGATTTAGCCTACCTCTGGGTCTGGTGGTAGCACTTTTAGCTTAGTTTAGCATGATTCATTGAATTAGATCACACCATTAGCATCTCACTCAATTGAAAAAAGTTTATATATTTTAAACTATGACTTTTCTGTAGTTACATCGTTAAATAAGATCAACAGAAAGTGAAAAGTATTTTTTTACGCCAATATGGCTAGGAAATACACTCTCATTCTGGTAATGATCCAAAAGACTGTGATAAAAGCCCAAATCAACAATCTAAAATCAAAAAAAGAGAACACTTAAAATTTTTACATCAAAGTTTTATCAAAAAAAGACAATCCCACTGGTCAAAAACAAATCAATGTACTTACACATTTTTTTGTTTTTGCTTTCTCTATTAGACAAACGACGGCGATTCTGTTCGAAGCAGGTGGTCTTGACTGAAGCTCAGAAACAGCTGATGGTTCACAAACTGCCTCATGTTCTCAGATTGCACCTCAAACGATTCAGGTATCCACACACATGCATTTTTCACAACTTTGAGGTTTCTGTGGTCAATCCATTGTTAATGCATGTATATGTTTAGGTGGTCCGGTCGAAACCACAGGGAGAAGATCGGTGTTCATGTTCAGTTTGAGCAGGAGCTGAACATGGAGCCGTATTGCTGCAAAGACTCCGGCAACTTACCCCATCCTCAACACTTTCTCTACCAACTTTCTGCTGTCGTCATGCATCACGGGAAGGGTTTCGGATCAGGCCATTACACTGCCTTTTGTTATAATACTGAAGGAGGTAAAACATTATTCTTTGCATCTGCCATTTCAATGAAGAATCCTGTTTGTTGGTTTTTTATGTAATAAATATACACAAATGAACTAATTCTTATACTAAAAAAATTGCTCTGGTACCAAAAGAAACTTGACAACAAAATAAATTAAATGGAGATTTAAGAGACTAAAGGTTTCTATAAGTGAATTAAAATGAAATACTATGTATAAAATATCTAATTAGAAAATATATTTTTCTTTAAGTGAAACTGTGTAATACTTATCAATTACTCAAGTTTTTCATGTTTCAAATATGTCACTTTGCATGTTTGGTTGCTTGATCTTTCTAATGCTGTGTTCACACCAGATATGGCATGCGCAAATGCATCGCACTATTTTATATTATATTTTGAGTTTGCCCACTTCATTTTCATGTCAAATTCACTTCACAATAGACGTTGATTCAAGTCATGGGCAAGGTTTTTGTCTGCCTGGTGACTCTAGCTTCGTTGCTAAATGGCTAGCAAGGATTTTATTGAGAAAGTAGCTGTGCTTTGTGCTTTAGGCTGTGTGTTTGTATAGCCCTCATCGACGCTGATGTGCACCTCTCAAAAAATGTAACTACACGTCGCAACGACGTATAGCGCAATTGTGATTGGTCGCCTTGGTAGCCCTAAGTGTGGGCAGGACTGAGAGTCAAGCGAACCCGTTGGAGCGAGTGTTTACAAGTGTTGAGTCCTGTGAAGGAGCTCCAGATGGAAAGTTTTGTTTTTTGTTTCCCTAATGATCAAAGTTGCTGCACGATCGCCAGTTCCTGCCTTAAAATGAGCAAGTTTGACTTGTACATTAAAGTAGTGAAAAAACAAAAACACCAGCGGAGAAACTTGACACAGAGCAACATTAAAACCTACTGCCAGCTAGCGTTTCAGATGTTATTGCATAGCAATACAAAAAACATGCAGAAGTATAAATGCACGGCAACACACAAGGTTTGCGCCGTGGGTCACGCCGCATAATCAGGCTTTAGGAAGACTGATAAACAGCGTAGATTTGTTTGGCGCCTTGAGTCCACTAGATCCTTTTAGAGGTGCACCCAGCACCGTGAGTTCATCAACTCCTTCAGAAACTACAGTATATCTGGATGAGGAAGGCTTTCAGCCGTGCTTCAGACTTGAGCCGAGCCCAGTTTGATGAGCTATTGTCTGGTGTCGACAGGAGGATTTTCCCTCAGGCTACGTCATAATCACACCCAAACTAGAGCAAGCTCCTGATTGGTTAATGCACCGCAAATCTCTGCTTGAGTTCAAATTTTTCAATTCAAATGAAACGTGCAAAACATTTAATTGTGCCACTTCTATTGTGTGAATTGTTTCATTCACGCCACCTCATTTGCATGAATCGCGCCCCAAGATCTCTTTTCACATCTTTGCATTGACTTGTTAATCACTCGCGATTGACTATTCATCCGCGTCTCGTGTGAACGCACCATTGAGTTGCTTTGGAATATAAAACTATTTAATTCGCTGTTCACTACATTATTATTTTAAATGCCATTTGATAACTGCACAGTTAAAATTAAAACACGGTAATGTGCAATGTGCTTTCAAATAAAAGGAAATATGACTGAGCAAATAAAAGTGGTAAAAGAAGCTCACACAAGACATTTTAATAGGCTCAACGGGATAGTGCACTAAAAAAAAAATATTTATTCTTCCTCATGTGGTTCCAAACTAGGGCTTCACCATATATTGTTTATCATCAATATCACAATATTTGCATTCACAGTAGTCACATTGCAGTATTTACAATGTTGAGTTGGGATTATGGTTGATCAGCAATGAAGACTACAGTTTTATTTTACTTTTTACATTACATTTAATCATTCAGTTGCACTCAAATCATATTTGGCTCCTGTATTGCTCCTCAGAAAACCATAAAGCACTACTTATTTCACCTTTATTTTATTAACGCTTGCAATTTGTTCGATTCACTCGGCTACAAGAATATTTCAATCAATCTAAATTAAAGATGCCATTCCATATAGAGCTCTAGCATAGTCATCTGCTGAAGTTATATTCATACCGCAATGTCCGATTTTTCCAATATCGTGCACCCCTATTTTAAACCTTTGTGTTAAAAACAAAAAAATCTATAGAGTTTAAAAAAGATATTTTACATTTTGAAAAATCCTATGGTTTACTCACCCTTGTTTTAAATCTTTTAAGTTTTTTTTTCTGTTAAATGCAAAGGAAACTTTTATCTAATGACTTCCATAGCATTTGTTTTTGTACTTTGGAAATCAATAGTTACAGGTTTCCAACATTTTTCAAAATACTTTTTGTGTTTAACATGGGATTTGAAACTAGTAAAGGATGAGTAAATGACAACAGAAAGTATTTTATATATACAGGCATTCTTTTAGTGATTACCAAAAATGTATCCATATTTGACTCCTGGAAAAAGTGGTATAGGAGCATCCTTAATAACATACACCCAGTAATTCATTTTTATAGAATAGTTTCTCCATAAATAGACAGTTTGGACATCTTAATAGCTCAAAAACACATTCTTTTCTCCTAAGAAAGACTTCAGCAAAAATACAGTAGTTCTATTTGTACTTTAAACCTTCATACCATGCCTCATACGGCAAACATAATTAAAAGAAATTTAATTAAAACGAATTTAAAAAAACGTTTTCTCTTCCTCCACAAATTCCAAATCTGTTTGAACACAACCTGTTGAATACAAAACAAGATATTATGAAGAATGTTGCAAACCAGTAATCATTGACTTCCATAGTATCTGCTTGTTAAGGCATGATGTATGTAATACTGTTTCCAGGTTCAAGCCGCTACATATTTGAATTGAGAAAATATTCGTTTATAACCACTTTTTTGTCATGTCATACACATTCAAGTGAATTTTATATAAAATGATTGTGTACACAACAGTCTCTGGATTTGTTGCATCACAGACATCAATGTTTGAACAATTTATAAATAATCAATCACTTTCTGGCCATCTGTTATTAGCCATGGTTATTTATTGCGATCATGATTTTTGAAAGTATTACAGCGCTTTGTAAACATTTATTATTACCATTTGTGAGTCTCCCCATACAGTTTAATTGAGCACTTGGACCCGGAAGCCACTTAGCGTGACGTCACACTTAACAAGCGGATATGTACTTTTCCCACTATGTGTGTTAATTGCTATTGGTCATCAGCATTCTTCAAAATATCTTCTTTTGTGTTTAACTCATACAGTTTTAAATGCTCAGTACATTTCATTTTATTAGGTGAACAATCATTTTAAATACACATGGTTCCCTTAATGATTCAGTAATTCAGAACACAAGTCTTAAAGGCATCTTTAATTAACGCGTCTTCTCTCTTTCTCTCTGTTTCCAGGGTTTTGGGTGCACTGTAATGACTCTAAACTGAGTGTCTGCGCGGTGGAGGAAGTGTGTAAGGCCCAGGCCTACATTCTCTTTTACACGCAGAGAAACGCTCAGGACAAAAGCAAAGAGAGTGACCTCTGACCCTTCAGATGTAGAGACTGTCCGTTTGTACATTCTGTTCATATAGTTTCGGGACGGTTAGTATGTCTCCTTTTTCTAGTGTACAGCAAATGTGGAAGGGGGTATGTTTTTGTCACACGCACACTTATGCCTTACAGTTTTACAGATTTCGGCATCCTTGCAGTGATTGTAGCAATTCATTTGTATGTGTGTGTGTGTGCAAAGAGAGTGAATTTGGTCCAAGCCTGAGGCATTATTGCTCTCACTAGTGTCCGTGTTTATCGTCTGCAAACCAAAGTTGAGTTGTGAATGTGTACCGAGTCTGAAACATTCGTAGCGTCAGTATAAAAAGAGGTTTTCTGTCTTCATATCACAAGTGTTTTATTATCTTCAGACAAATTATTTGTTTTTGATAAGTGCCCTGCCAAGTCAGATCAGTTTTAAGATGTTAATAACTTTTAAACGAGGCGCGATTCAGGAATTTTTCTGTCACCTTCTCAGAATGTAGTTTTTATACCTGGTATTTGGGTAGACGACTTTTTTTTCCCATTTTACAGGAAAATGTCAAAGATTTTTTCACCAGCAAAAAAAAAAATAGACAATGTATGCTGTTATATTCTCCCTTTGTCTGTTTGTGGCGTTTAGACTCTCTTCTGTAGTTCGTACACTTATTTTAGATGTACGTGTTTGTTCGACTCTCACACACTCCTGCTCAAATCTCCTGTTTCCACATCTTGTTGGCTGTTCAAATCCATTTTCCTCCTCCGCTTTTGAGCAGGTATAGATGTAAAACTATGCAAATTGTTACCTCAATTCATAGAGAAATTTACCTCAATAAAAGGAGAATATTTTTGCATTTTTCTAAACAGCTCGTCTCGGTTTTCTGTACTGTGTTAAACTTGGGTGATTTGTTTTTTTTATGAAGTGCATATTGCTTTATATTTTACACTTTTGTTGAACAATTGAAAACACAAGGGGTCTGATTTATAAAACTTGGGTGTAAACCTTTCTAAAAATGATCATAACCCCAGAATATATTTTAATTAAATTATTAATGATGGCTCGTATGATCATTTAAACTGGTTTAGTAATTTTTTCCATTAACCTTTTATATATATATATATATATATATATATATATATATATATATATATATATATATAGAGAGAGAGAGAGAGAGAGAGAGAGAGAGAGAGAGAGAGAGAGAGAGAGAGAGAGAGAGAGAGAGAGAGAGAGAGAGAGAGAGATATCACGGCTTTTGTGTGAGAAATGAGGTATGTAGTTTTCTGCTCACCTTGTGCATCACGTTTATTAATGAAACCCCAGATTGTTCACATCATAAATCCTACAACAAACCATTCTAAAATTAACTCTAGCTCATATCATGATTAAATGGTTACACCATTTTATTCTATTCCAACCTGATCTCATGGGAAAACATAACGACCTTATCTTTTGATAAACTTGTAGCTAATTTATTTATTTATTTTTTAGAAAGAAAATATGTTCAAAACTGTAAGAATTCATACAAATTAGCTACTAAATTACCTATAATATTAATAAGTATGGAGTGAGTGATGACACTGTGACGGGTAGGGTTAGGTGAGCGCATAAAAAAAGCATTGGATGCAGCTCAAAATTGCACTGCACCAGGTCTGCATCCAGACACCTCTCTGACTGAGCTGCAAATGGCCCGAGTTCGAATCCTGAATACTTGATGTATTTATTAATGTTACTTTTTTATTTTTAAGTTTTCAGTCAGATGTCAGACCAATGTTAAAACAAAACACGTTACAAGAACAGAGCATTTAAAACCTAACATCTATTACTGCATCAACCTGGATTCAAACCCATCATCTCGACATGCTAGTAACGAACTGTCATCGCTTCACCAAATCACTTGAAACCTCAACTCTACAACGTGGGGTTTCATATCTCAAATTGCTTATCTCAGGGGTGTCCAAACTCGAATTTGGTCCTGGAGGGCCAGTGTCCTGCATAGTTTAGCTCCAACATCCTTCAACACGCCTTCTTGTAAATTTCTAGTATACCTAGACAAAGCTTAAGTAGCTGGTTCAGGTGTGTTTAATTGGGTTCGGAACTTAAATTTGCTGGACAATTGCCCTCCAGGACTGAGTTTGGCTTAACTGTTTCTTTCTCTGAAAGAATGCATATAAATGACCACTGGTGTCACTGTAGAGACAGGTTTCGACAGATTAGCTTCGACTGTTTCAGTGTTTCATGAAGCCTCGCTTTGCCCCCCACTACGTAGTAGTGTTCAAAAATGCTAATTTGAGTTGTCACGTAAACACCCACCCTCACATCCAAATAATGCAGTCAAATGACAAAAGATTCAAACAATTTCAAGTACTGTACAATTTATTTTGTCTTTAAAAAAAAAAAAACGGAGTTCAAAAGGTAGTATGTTCTAGATGAGACAGCCATTTGATATTTTACAAATATCAAAAACACTGTGAAAGCTGTGCGCATTACGATTTGCTTCCCGATGAATTTTGTTCATCTTGCAAAAGCCCTTCGGTGAAGTAAAGCCAAGCAGCCGTACTCTTTACACTCTCTCATTCACTACACAGAGTACAAATGAGTATAAAGTTTTTATCTCTCCAAACACCCAAAAACGTTAAATCGGGCACTGCCTCGTACCCGTGCATAGTAGTTTCATGCCTTACTTAATGCTGAGTATATGCTGTTCGCTAACAGCAGGCGTTCAGTTTTAAAATAGTTTGTTTTTTATAATGCCTATATGTTTTGTTTTTTGCATGGGACTGGAGTGTTTATGTTTTTTATACAGGACTGTGCAAAAGTCTTAGATCTCTAGTGTTTTTATCAACAAAAATGGTTTTAAGTAATTTATTTTTTTCTTCATTTTCCTTGGGTTTAGTCCTGTTATTCATCAGGGTTATCCACATTGGAAAGAACCACCAACCTATCCAACATGTCTTTTGCACACCGGATGCCCTTCTAGCTGCAACCCATCACTGGGACACATCCAAACACCTTCATTCACACACATACACTACGAACAATTTAGTTTATTCATTTCACCTATAGTGCATGTCTTTAGACTGTGGATAAAACGGAAGCACCCAGAGAAAACCCACGCCAACACGGGGAGAACATGCAAACTCCACACAGAAATGCAAAATGACCCAGATGGCACTCGAACCACTGATTTTCTTGTTGTGAGGAAACAGTGCTAACCACTGAGCTGCCATTTTATTTTATTTTTATTTAATAAAAAAGAAAGAATTTTAAGGAAATATCAGTTTACATTTCCAAACATTAATTTTTGCTATTAATTAATGGTAAAATTCATAAATTTTATTAAGTGAGATTTTTTTTTTTATCTGAAAGCTCCCCGTGCTCCACAGAGATTTGATCTAGCCATCATCATCATCAGACCCATAGCCAAAGTCTAGAATTTGACCCATATATATAAGCTCATTTGTCTGATTTTTGACAGTATGGAATCATAAATTGTGAAAATAACCAATAAAAGAAAGCGTTAAGACAAATTTATTATTATTATTATTTAAATGGACAAATTCTGACTGAGGAAATGAGCTGGCCAGTTTGTTATTTGCCTATAGGCCACAGTTTTTAATTTAAAACAAGTTTTAACAGATTCCTAGCCGTTTTTTTAATGATGGATGATAATAAATTAACATTTGAAAAAATAAGTATTATTTTATATTTCTTTTTTAAATCTCATTACATGATTTATAAAACTGCAATAACGTACATTTTAAATGCACATTTGGTAATAAACACACATTTTTTTTAAACAAAGTAGTATGGAAAGCACACAAAAAATTTTGAAAATATATTTGTTGCATCAAAAAGCGTGGTAATGATAACCATCCAACAAGCTAATCCAAATATTTGTGCTTAAAGTATCACTATATTCTAACCTCGTATTTTAATAGAAAATAAAGTGAATAACTGCTAAAAGTCCCTTTTTGAGGGGGAAAAAATAACCACTCCTTTTAATAGGCTGGCTACGGGCCTGATCATAAAGAAATTTAGACAAACTAAATCCAGAAGAACCAAGGAAACATCTTCAAGACACTTCAAGAAACCTGCTGGCAAAGCTACAGTGCTATCTTAGACATTTGTGTAACGTGAGAATGCTTTCAAACATAATGTCATAAATAGATTTAATTTATCAACTGACTAAATTAAATCCTTTGCATTCAAAGTGGCATCTGTGCGCTTGCATACGGTGTTCAGCTTTCTTGAAGTATCTTGGAGATGTTGGAACAGTTCTTCTAGATTTATTTCAGTATTATTCAGTATTATTTATCTCAGTTTCTACTATTTCTTTATGATGATTGTGAGATCACATCTCTCTTTAGCAATGTATCACTAGTGATGGGAGAAACATACCTTTTTAAGCTTCAAAAACAATAAACCAATTGCTTTGCAAAATGATTCATGGTTTCAAAGCGCTTGAAGGGACACCTGCTGGTCAAAACCGTGTAAATGCAACAAAAAAATCAAGTGCATTCATTTTTTTCCCAAACACACTTCGAATTTTAAATTGAAAGTATAACATAAATACACTTCCATTATCTAATATGGTTAAACAGTAATTGTATGCATAATTTGCATTATTTCCGAAAGAAGCTACATGATTCATATAGGTACAACACGAATCGCCTCAAGCAGAGAAGCATTACATTTTTAAAACAATTCAAAACTAGTAATATGTAACAAAGCCCAATTTACTGAAATAACTGATTTAAACAAAACATTTGTAAATGTTAAGAAGCTTTGTGAAGTAGTGTTTCGAACGCTGTCATCACTAGCGTGCTGGCTATTCATAGTCTCACTAGATTATTACAGTTAACGGAAAAACGGCAAAAGGTTTATATTTGAAAGCACCAAAACAAACATGTCTGAAACCTCAACCCTTTTTGATGTGTTTGCTGTCGTTATAGACACGCCCCTTACTGCTGATTGGCAAAAGTGCAGTGAATGTTTTTCAAATATTGCTTAGCTGACCTGTAAATCCAATGTTTTGGCCTAAAATGGCAGTTCATTAATTATTTATTTTCTTTTTGGCGTAGACACTTTATTAATCTGGGGTCACCACAGCGGAATGAACCACCAACTTATTCAGCATATGTTTTACGCAACGGATGCCCTTCAAGCCGCAACCCATCACTGGGAAACAACCAATCATCCACACACATACATTAAAGATAATTTAGCGTACCCAATTCACCTATACTGCATGTCTTTGTACTTGTGTGGGAAACCGGGGCGCCCTGATGAATGCCACATGAACATGGGGAGAACATGCAAACTCCACACAGAAATCCCAACCGACCCAGCCAAGGCTCGAACCAGTGACCTTCTTGCTGTGAGGCGATTGTGCTTCCCACTGCACCACCACGTCGTCTAAAATGGCTGTTCACTCTATAAATTGTTAAATATAACGATAACTATATTTGTGTTTACACCAGCAAACAATAACAATCTGTTTATTTTTAGAACATGCTTTTATTTTTGCACTGCCACCTTGTAACCTGCAGATGTCCGCAGTGTGCTAGGATTCTAGTGCATCCAGTGAATCCAGCTTGTGTAATTATCAATTCAAGCAGTGAATTTAGCTATCGCGGTCAATGTTGACAAGTATTAAAAATGTATATATACCAGCACAAAGAAGCTAAACCTATACTTAACACCTGAGGTACTTTGCTTGCTTTTTTTGCTAAAATGTTATTATTCTCTTTAACAAAAAATAGTTTTCAATATAGCCATTATCTTTGATCTTTTAAAAGAAGGCTTAACATGACGCAATATGAGCTTCTCCACAATGATTTCTGTAGCTTTAAATTGTGAAATCCCTTTATATTAAATTAGATTCTGATTGGCTGTCAGTGTTTTGCTTATAAACTGAAAAAAAGTTTCTAAAGTGATCTCAAATATATAGTTTCTCCACATCTTTATTGTTATACATGTGGTCTGAACTCTGCTGTCATTTTAATTTCCGTTAATTTTGTATATTTTTAGAAATTTTTGTAATTTTCTTAATTTTGTTTATCTTTGTTGTCATCGTGCTGGGTGTGAATGGCTCTTAAGACTTTTGCACAGCACTGTACATCTCAATAGTCATCTCCACGGCTCACCACTTCTTTGCATGTGGGTCTGAGCAGGATGGTGTGTTCAAACTGGGCTGTGTACGAGCCCTTGGTATCACACAGAGGAGGGTATGGGTCGATGATGCCCAGGTCACACAGGTTCTTCAGGGCCATCAGGTATTTGCTTTCGCCCAAACGGTCCAGCCAGCGGCGACAGAATGCAAGTGTGCCGAAGTTCTCATTCACCACGTTCAGCAAGTGCTTTGCCCTGGGAAGCCTGAAGTTCATTAAAGAGAGGTAATAAAATAATTACATTTTAAAAATAATTATGCTTTAGAAGTTCAGTGTCTATACAGCATAAACATTCTGCAAAACATCTACTTTTTGGATTTCAATTTTGAAAGTTCTACAGCTTTGAAGAGACACGGGTAAGAGAACAAATTTTTATTTGAGGGTTAAACAGTTATTAAATCTGATAATTATATTCTCTAAATGATTCTCGAGTCAATTGCTGCATATAATAAATTAAATGTTTGCAGAAATGTAAAGAATAGGTCATTTATACTTAAATTAGTAAAATAAAAAATAAAAACACACAAATACACAATGAAAATTGGCTAACTTCTGTGTATTTTGGTTCAAACAGATATCGTTTAGGATCTGCATCAAAGTAAAAAATGTGCTGAATTGTCTCTCACAAATTTAAGACATACTTCTTGTCCAAGCAGGTGGTCACATTTGATATTTTAGCGGATGTTAGCCGATTTTCAGCTGCTACTAAGTTTCTTGATTATTATGCTGGAATGAGAGTATAGTTTCAAGTCTAGAAAATAGCAACTTTTCATTTTCTGTCAGTCTTTAAATAGGAAAATTATAGAAATTTTTAATAATTTTTGAGTGAGATGCTATTGGTCTAATCCAATTCAATGGTTTATGCTAAGCTAAGATAAAAGTGCTCAAGCCAGACCCAGAGATCGGTTGAATGGACTAAAAAACGGTTCAACTCAACGGTTTAACTCTAGGGGAGTTGCTAAATGATCGTATTGTTAAAAAAAGTGCTCCTTCAAGCATTACTCGTACCTGATCGGCACGTGTCCAACGTCAAAGTTCTTCATGTAATGTGAGCAGTCCATGTCATCATGCACCACTCCTTTACCAGTGCTGCCGAATGTCTCTATAGCGTACACCTCACCCTCCTACACAGCAGTGGAATAATTGAGGTACAGTCAAAATATTTACATAATTCCATAAAAATTGCCATTTCAATCAGTTAAGTTTAATTCAGATTCTTAGAAAGGACAATTTCCCTGCATTTTTTTACACTACAGTGAGCTAACAACAATATAGCAAAACATATAAGGGATGATCACACAGACTGGGTTGTCAGGCCCCTTAATTGCCAGGACCCTATGCACTCTGTCACCCTTTTTATATATAGAGACTACTTAAAATATACACTACCTGACAAAAGTCTTGTCTGAGGAACTACAAACAATAACTAGACTTCTAGTTGATCATTTGGTATCAGAAGTGATTTATATGGAAGCTAAAGGCCACTAGATTATGCTTATTTTACCAAAATAAAATAGGATCATGCCTTGATTTTTAATTATTTGATTAGGACAGTAAGGTCTGACTTTGCTTAGGCAAAAAAAAATAATGTATAGAATATAAAGTCATGGTGCAGTGGAAAAATAATTACATTGTGTATGACTCCCATTAGCTTGGATGACCCCATCCAAACATCCTTCTCTGAAATGACTCAAATAATTGATTAATAAAGTCATCTGGAATGGCAAAGAAAGTGTTCTTGCAGGACTCCCAGAGTTCATCAAAGATTCTTTGGATTCATCTTCAATGCCTCCTCCATCTTACCCCAGACATGCTTAATAATGTTCATGTCAGTTGATTGGGCTGGCCAATCCTGGAGCACCTTGGCCTTATTTGCTTTCAGAAACTTTGATGTGGAGGTTAAAGCATACAGAGGAGCGCTATCCTGCTGAAGAGTTTGCCCTCTCCTGTGGTTTATAATGTAATGAGCAGCACAAATTGACACCTCAGGCTGTTGATGTTGCCATCCACTCTGCAGATATCTCCAGAGTATATACAATAATCAGAGAGTGCAATTCTATACCTTTTAAGACCTTTTTTAATACCTTATAACCACTTCATGGTTCAACCGGAAACATTGGAGAGATTTTACACAGTATATTTACTAAATATTAATGTAAGAAACTAATCCAAAACTAAAACATTATTCATATACTGAATAAAAATCTATTAAATCTAGCTAGTTCAGCAGGTTGGCGCCTATAAAACTGCAGAAATAAAGGTGTTGACTTGGTTGCTGCAGTAAACAAAGCATCATGATGTCAAATCTAGCAGGATATTATAGATTTCATAAATTACACAGCATCTTGATATTCGCAGATTTAATTCTGGCAAACTTTACCATACAACCATGCATTGCATAATCAAAAATGATATTAAATTTAATGTCTTGCAAAAAAGCATTTAAGACTTTTTAAGGACCTTAAATTTCTCTACATTGATTTATCAACTTTAAATAAGATTTAAGACCCCGCGGACACCCTGTCTCTTGCATGACCCATTACTGAATGTAAACCCAAACCATGATTTTTCCTTCCCCAAACTTGACTGATTTCTGTGAGAATCTTGGGTCCATGCAGGTTACAGTAGGTCTTCTGCAGTATTTGTAATGACTGGGATGCAGTTTAACAAATGATTCCAAATGATCAACAAGAAGTCACGTTATTAATTGTTGCTCTTACAACTGGGATTGACGACAAGACTTTTGTCAGGTACAGTATATTTATACTGTATTTAACATACTGTCAACTAAAAGCATATTACCTACTAAAAGTATGTATACATATTGTGATAAAATGCAAAGTGAAAGTACAGGCAAAATAAAAGATTCAATCAGCAGCGCATTAAAGGTAAGGTCATGGTAATCATTACACACATTACCATACTAATCTTTAGAAACACTAAAAAAAACAACAACACAAAAATACACAAACACTCAAACAAAAACACTCCCATACACAAACACACTAATAAACACTCAAACACACACAAGAACAAAATTACACATACAAACACACTTAAACACAAACACTTAATGACTCAAGCACGTACACACACACACATACTCACTTAACACAAATAAACACACTCAAACCCAATATCGCTTATATAAACACACAAACACCCACACTCAAACACACACACACATGCAGCCATCAATAGACACACATACTCAAAACCAAGCTCATACATACTCAAACAAAAACAAACACACTAACAAACACAGTAAAACACTCACTCAAACACAGAAATACACAATCAAATACAAACATTCACAAACACAATGACTCAAACACAAAAACACTCATTCAAACACAGACACGCACTTACTAAAACAATTGTACACCAACACAAATAAACACACTTCAACCCAATATCACACAAACACACTCAAACACAATAATAAACACACAAACACCCACACTCAAACACAATTGGCTACTAAATTAGAAAAAAAAAATCAAACACACACACACTCACTTTAACAAAAAAAAACACATAAACGCACTTGTACACATAAATACACAAACATACATGCAGCCTTTACCAGACACACATTCAAAACCCAAAACCATACAAACACACTAATAAACACAATCACTAAAATACACTCAAGTTTTAACACACATAATGACTCAAACACAAAAAAACACTTACTGATTTAAACACGCGCACACAAACTAATACACAAACATGCACTTACCCAAACAGGAACACACAAGCAAACACTCAAATAAGTATCCACTCAAAGAAAAACAGACACACACTCAGTCAAACACAACAAACATACATGAACACACACTCATTCACTTACATATATTCACACATAAACACACATACAATCTTTAACACACACACTCACCTCCATCCTGGTGGCTTCTCCTCCTTTCACTATAGGCACAGTTTTTCCAGCATGTATCCGGTATTGACCAATAGAGTGTCCGTTTAGATTACGAATAGGCTTGACTGTAGAAATGCACACAAAACGATGCACGCTTGAAAAACTTAATCAAGATTTCCATTAAGAATCTGCAAGAATGGATTCATTTGTCAATACCTTGGTATGTTTTGCCATCTATTTCCACCTCGTAGGACTCCATCACCTCTTGTATTGATTCTCCAACGTCGCAAAGACGCACATCTATACCTGCACACTGAGGAACAGCATGTGTGAATGCTGAGGTCACACACACAGACAGATAGTTAGTTTAGTGTGAGGAAAGCTTACCTTAATGCCTGTGTTTGTGGCATCTGCCACTGCCTCTAGCAAATGGTCAAACTTTGGATTAAAGGTGACGGTGAAGGCACAGTCAATGATCCTGCCTGGAATACAGACATGCAGCCAACAAGACATTTATATTCAATGTTATTATTAATAATAATAATAATAATTGTAAATCATATTTATACATTTATTCTCTATGTTGATATTTATATTTTAATAATAATAATAATGGTATATAATAATCTATGATGATGATGATGATAATTATTACTATTATTAAAAATAATAAAAATAGTAACTGTGTTAATATTTATACTTAATTATTATTATTATTATTATTATTATTATTATTATTAATAACAATAATGTATTACTATTATTATTATTGATAATAATAATAATAATAATGATTACATTAATAATAATATTATTAAAAGCCTACCAGAATGATGCATTTATATTCTCTTTCTATATTAATACTCACAATTTATATAAGTACTTTTAGTAGAAATTGCAATGGTGGTAGTTGTATCATTATTTTTAATTAATACAGAATTGTTGTATGTATTAGTTATTATTATTATTAATATTCTTACACATTATAATTATAATTATTATTAATAATAAAATATATAGTAATAAAAAATATATAAAATTCATTTAGAAAATATATTTTATCCGTAATATTTGTTAAATATGTAATATTTATATTTGTAATACATTTTATATTTGTACATACATACATACATACATACATATTTACATTTTTTTACTTTTTTTATTTTGAATAAATTTTCAATTAAAAAAAACTTTTGTTCACATTGTCATTATAGGGTATTGTGTGTAAAATGTTGTAATATATATATATATATATATATATATATATATATATATATATATATATATATATATATATATATGAGCAATATCACATGAGTAGCAATGGGAAATGCGATATGGCTGTATATCGGCACTGGTGGGAGGCGTGTGTTGGCACGAGGCCGCAGGCTGTTGGAGTTCTGATATTGCATAATATCGCACGGCTATCAGCCAATTAGATTTGTGAACCAGACAGAACTGTTGTATAAATATATATATATATATATATATATATATATATATATATATATATGAAATATAAAATGTGGTACCATTTATGTGTGTGCCGAAGTCGATCTTGCAGACGTCATCGTACCGCAGGACTGTCGGGTCTCCTGCGTTCGGAGTGTAATGAGCAGCACAGTTATTAAGAGAGCAGCCGGTGGGAAAAG
Source organism: Danio rerio (assembly GCF_052040795.2). Classification (NCBI taxonomy): domain Eukaryota; kingdom Metazoa; phylum Chordata; class Actinopteri; order Cypriniformes; family Danionidae; genus Danio; species Danio rerio. The sequence goes on along the minus strand of NC_141024.2, from coordinate 26,531,338 downwards.
CCAGACCTGCGTTCAGACCATCCTCTTTAATGAGCCTCCTGCTGCAGGCTTCCAGACGCTCACTAAACACACACAAAAAAAATTCTTAGTCTAAAAAAATTGCAGGATTTGATCATTTCCAAACCAGATTGAGGAAGTAACATTTTCAATTTAACATTTTAGTTTTAATATAAAAAAAAAATGAATTTCACACTGCTGATTTATAGATGTTATACCAAACTCACCAGATGTCAGTCATAGCAATAGTAATAATGATAGACCATAGGAAATAAATAAATATTTTTTAAATAATAAAATATTAATACAAATAAAACAAAAAAATACTTTTTAAAATGATAAATAAAAACAATTAACAAATGAACAAACAAACAAACAAAAAAACATCAATCAAATAGTTAGTTTGAATAAATAATTATTTAATTTAAGAGACTGACCAGATGTCAATCATAGTCATGCCAGGTTTAATCCAGCTTTTGACGTATCGCCGCACTTGTCGATGAGCTTCTGCTGCCTGTCTGAAATCACTCCACATCTCCTCATTGGCTTCATCCAGTACTCGCTTCTCCTCATCGCTCATTCTCCACGCAGCACTGCGTCTGTTACCACATGATATGAAGTAGAATAGTAACAGTAAAAATCATATATTGCAATGGGCAAATTGAAATTTTTTGTGAGCACAATAGGGGAAAAATTACTTAAATATTTTGCTATAAATTACAGAAAATATTAAAATGTCATTCAACACATTTTGTTTTCCAGATGTTGATTATTTTATTTGGTAAATATTTTATTAGGGCTAGATAGTATTGTATATGGTGTGTGGGTTATAGTAAAATGTAAAATGCTATTTTTTAAGAATAAAAATTCCATGACAAAACAAAACCATTGTCACATAGTTTTCTTTCTTTTTTTTTTTAAACAGGAATAGATCACGCAAAAAATAAACAAAACAAAAAAAGACCCCATCATTTACTCACCCTCAAACGATCCCCCTTGGTGTATATGACTTCTTTCTTTAAGACAAATGATGAAAAATGATGCTTTTACACCTGGCGTTTTGGCATTGGTGTGCACACTTACATTGTTGCCCAAAAATCATTCATTCATTTTCTTTTCGACTTAGTCCCTTTATTAATCTGGGGTCGCCACAGTGGAATAAACCGCCAACTTATCCAGCGCATGCTTTACGAAGCAGATGTCCTTCCACCTGCAACCCACCTCTGGGAAACATCCATACACACTCATACACTACGGACAATTTAGCCTAGCCAATTTACCTGAAAAGCATGTCTTTGGACTGTTGAAGAAACCAGATCAACAGGAGGAAACCCACGCGAACACGGGGAGAACATGCAAACTCCATACAGAAATGCCAACTGACCTAGCCGAGGCTCGAACCAGCGACCTTCTCGCTGTGTGGCAACAGCACTACCTACTGTGCCCTTGTGTCGCCCTGCCCAAAAATCAATGCGTTTAAAACAATTGCATTTGTCTGAAACAAGAAAATCATAAAACCAAGGATGCCTTTTGGGTGAACAATTCCTTTAAAGTAGATTTTTTATGCGTATATAAAATCACAAAAATTACTAAAACTTTAATTTCATCATATTTCCTCTGATTCTGATGACTTTTGTTATGTAAAATAACTAGTATGTAAAATTTACTAAGAATACCAAAACAATATTTTTTTTTCCAATGATGCCTTGAGGGTGAGTAAATGCTGGGGTGATTTTCATTTTTGGGTGAACTATTCCTTTAAAGCAGACACAATACTTGTATTTTTTTATTTTTTTTTATGCATATATAAAAATCACTTTTGTATATTTCATGCAATGGGCATAGTAAAATTTTAATTTCATCCTACTTCCTCTGCTTCTGATGATTTTTATTTTGTTATGTAAATAATTAGTATGTAAAATTCAGTAAGATTACCAAAAAAACTTTTTGTTCTTCCCTGGATTAGCTTGCAGGTATTAATTGTTTAACAAAATCTTAACTATGTGCGCTACAATGTGGCAGCTTAAAGACGATTCTCATGTGGAGAATGAAGTCAAATGCATTGCTCAGGTGTGATTCAGACTCAGGTTTTGTCCATCCAAACAGATTTTTATTTTGTATTTTCTATTGGAATTAAGTTATTGGCTGGACCAATACAAATCTACAGCTTGATTTTTTTTTCTCTGAAAGCATTTGAGTTTTTCATTGGCTGTTCATTGGATTATAGTCTTGCTGAAATGTCCACTGTGGTTTAAACTTCATCATCCTGATAATGTAGATGTTAGGGTTTGATGATAATGTAGATGTTATGTTGTTGACTGGAGCAGCTAATATTAATTTACACTGACAAAAGGTAGAGGGTTGCTGAAGAACTACTGAGAGATTTTAGCTGCTGTCTGGGCTTTCCCTGCCTTTATAAACCTTCCTTTCTTCATGTGTTCAATACTTTTTTCTTGTGTCATTTAATTTCATATAACCTGATTTGTAAAATGTAAGTAGCAATTAGTTAAGGCCACTTAACTACTACTTACATCAAAAAAATAAATACAATGTACAATTAAGTGTCCTTAACTACTTCTTACATCAAAAAAATAAATACAATGTGCTTACTGTGTTTATAATGTATTTGAGAACACTTGTGGTGCTTTTGAGTTGGGATAGAGGTTGGGTTATGGACAGGTTTGATGGCATGTGTAGGTTTAAGGGTGGGTTAAGGTGTAAGGGATGGTCAGCAGTGTTTTTACAAATGTAATTACAAAAATTAATTAAAGATGTAATTACATACATGTATTTAATCAAGCATAAGTACACAGTAAAAACATGTATTTACACAATAAGTACATTGTAACAAACTATTAATTCCTATGTAAGTACATATTAGTTAAGGCCATTTAATATAAAGTGGGACCAAATTCATATATGTATTTCTTTGATTGTTATCAAAATAATTTCAATTTCAAGTCAATAACACCTTTAGAAATAAGTTTTCTGGAAAAAAATGTGAATACTTATTTCCCCCACAGCATATTCAAGTGTAAAACCCTTTTGACCACAAAAAAATGTAAAGCAGTTCCCAATTGACTGAATCAGAGTCTATATGTATCTATACATATTTTGATTTCTTAACAACTTTAAACTTCGGCAAAGTCACCTGAAGTTTTTCAATTTACACCTCATTAACGTCCTCGAAGGTGGCGGCGGGACTCCCAATAATGAATAAACGACATGAAGAAGTAGAAGTTTATGAGTTGGTCCTATTTTTGGAGCGAGTTCTTGAGGCGCGAGGGAACGTGAGTGACCTCTGTGACAGTAGATATAATATTACACAGAGCACAGGGTAATACGAGGTACAGCGGCCTGCGAGAGAACAAGGTGACCCTAGGACATTCAAGAGTGTGTTCACATTGAGGAAAGACCTTCTCACCCGTCCTGAGAGGGAGGATATTCACACTCCTGACCCACTGGAAACACACCGCTGGGGTACAGATCACAGATGGGGACGCTTGGAGGATCCGTTTGGGTTTTGGCTGGGGAGAGAAGGTGGATGTTAATGTGACTTTATATGTAAGTCTAATCCGTTTATTATGGTGGCCCCATAGTGCACAACACAATGATATTTTTAAAAAGCAAACAATAACTCAAAACACAACATCATTTCAGAAAGCAAACATTAATGCATAAAACAATGACAAAAAGTAAACAATAACTCACAACACAACAACATATCAGAAAGCAAACAATAACTTTAACAACGTGCACACGCGTCAAGCAACTGAAGCAACCTTTTAATGATGTTGCGTTGTGGTCTCAATGTCGTTGTAATGTGAGATTAATGTTTGCTTTTTGAAATGCAGTTGCGTAGTGAATTTAATGTTGTTGCATTGTGATCTTAATGTCATTGTGTTGTGAGATTAATGCTTGCTTTTTGAATTGTCGTTGCATTGTGATCTTACTGTTGTTGTGTACTGAGTAAACGTTAGCGTTGTAAAATGTTGTGTTGTAATCCTAATGTCATTGCGTTGTGATTTCAAAGGTGCAGTAAGTAAGTCTTCAGAATAGTTTTTTGTTGTGCTGGTTGAATGTCTCTTCACATTCCAATAGTAACGATTAAAGAAAATCATCCAAATGTATTTATATGTATTTTAATATTCTGGGTAAGGCATAAGACTAAAAATTGTTCGTCCAATCAAAATTTGTCAATTTGAATAATTCTGAAAAGTATCCTAAATTGTCTGTTTAGGAGAACACCCCTGTTCACGCAGACAGAGACACATTCACGTGCACACGAGAGAGTGACAGCAGTAAAAACAAACCCTAAATCCAAACTTTTTAAAATCCTGAATCAATATTGGAGTTACCTTTGCATGCTGGAGGAAGGATGACACCGTGGCTGAAGTATTTCTTTGAGACAGGTAATGTTCTGTTTTAAAACTATTTTAGTCACGCAAAGCTTATGTAGATTTTGTTGTTTTACGAATGGGTTATATGCACAGAAGTGTTGTTCAGCTACTGAAATCTTCTGGTGAAAGATTGATGTGACTACTTCCAAATTCATAAGGGACATTTTACAGCATCGATAATGTCAATATTTATTTAGTTTAACAACAAACCATCACTAAATACTGCTATTTCGCCTAGTCTGCCTTACGGAGATGAAGTTTTTCATTTTATTTTATGAAGGTTTTATATTTACATCACATTGGTTCATTTTTTAACCAAAAATGACAACCTGTGACGCGCTCCCTATATTGTTTACCATACTACTCTGAATATTTCGTCTGAAATAGCATGTCAGTATGGCTTAGTAATAAGTGAAATTCCTGCACGCTGCCGACCAAGCACTAAGCATAGTCGTGGTTTAGAACAAAATGCGTGAGAGAGTGAGACCAGCAATCCTTGCATTCATGAAAAATTGCACATTATGACAAGTTTTGCTTGCTACACAACTGAACGTTGGTGCAAGAACATGTGCTAGATATAATACAGTTTTTCATTCAGAATAGTGGTATTATAAAGTACTATAAACTTTTCTAACTGGCGAATTACATGATCTAGTGATTTCAGGAGGTGTAGCTTTGTTTGGGACTGTGTTCAAAGCTATAATACTAACGGTTAGCATTTTGGCAGATCGCCTACTGCACCTTTAATGTTGTTGTGTTGTGAGATAAATGTATGAAGGACTAGCATGCTATAATTTAACAGTGTATCGTACGCAATGTTCTTAAAAAGTGAGCTCAAAACATTTTTATGAAAAAAATTACCTCAATAAGATTTAAAGAATTTTAGGAAAATATTACTGTGAGTTTACATTCTCTATGTCTCAATGTATTTCTATTCACTTGTTAAGTGTGACATCATGCAAAGCAGTATCCAGGTCCAAGTATTATATCCAACTGTATGAGGAGACTCAACAAATGGTAATAATAAACATTTACAAAGCTATGTATCATTTTCAAAAATCACGATCACAATACATGTTTCCATGGCTAATATCACGATTTGTCATGTTTATAATTAATATCCTATCTTATTTTGATTTATCTTGCTATTATTATTAATATTATTATTTCATTTATTTATTTGTCTTTTCTTTTTTATTAAGTATACTTGAATAGTATTTTATACATACATTTATCAATGTATCTTGAATTTAAAAGTATTGGAATTATTGAAGTGTTTTAAGAAATTAATACTGAGACTTTACATACATCTAGTGCATTTTAATATTGGCTGCATTTACTTACAGCAGGAATAACATGACAACGCAGACGGCTTTAGTGTCAATAAACTTATAATAACATCTAATTTAATAGCATTATAAAATATTTGAACATAAAATTACAAAGCTACATTAAAACAGTCAATGTCTCATGCTGACTTGATCGTTTTATGTTGCAACACTGATAAATATCTGCAAATTAATGACAAAGCCTTAGGTGACACTTAGGACAGGATGAAAATCCTCCTGTGAAATCAAGTCTGCACTGCAGGATTTACTCAGAGGCACGATGATGTGGCATCACGCCAGTGTACTGCATTGGCGATGAAACACTCTCCTGCCCACATCAACAGCAGCACAAATTCATCCATTCACACCTCTGTCCCGGACCATCAGACACACTTAACTGATCACCATTCATTTCACTTCAGCGCTCATTATCTTACATCTCGTCCAATCAGCAAAGAGCAAGGACACACCGGCAGCCAATGATATTTGCCCTGACTCTGGCCCTGCAGGAACACAATGTACGAGGATGGGAGAATAGAAACTTACGTCCTTTCTTCTTCTTTGGCTTCTTTTTCTTCTTTTTGCCTGAAGTGTTATCAGCTTCCTCACCATCTGTAATGAAGTTTACATGATTAGCGAGTACAATTAGTTATAATGAATAATTAGTGCCAATAATCAAAGCTCAGAATATATGCTTATTATTTTAGAGCAATCAATTAATACATCTATGTGAAATTATATATATATATATATATATATATATATATATATATATATATAATAAAATAAAATATATATCAAGTTATAGAATAACTTGCCTAATTACCCTAACCTGCCTAGTTAAACTAGTTAAGCCTTTAAAATGTCACTTTAAGCTGTATAGAAATGTCTTGAAAAATATCTAGTCAAATATTATGTACTGTTATCATGGCAAAGATAAAATAAATCAGTTATTAAAAATGAGTTATTAAAATTATTATGTTTAGAAATGTGCTGAATTTTTTTTCTCTCTGTTAAACAGAAATTGGGGAAAAAATAAACAGGGGGGCTAATAATTCTGACTTCAACTGTATAAATATATATTTAAATATATATTTAAATATAGTTTACTAAATTTTATTTAGTATAGCATGTAAACCAATATTATTATTTTTTTAAATATGTTTGTGACAATTATATATGGAACAAAAATCACAACAAAATCACTCAAATATTAATGAAAATATAAATAAAATGGTAGAAACCAAATGTGAGTAAATGTATTGAATATGCTACAGAGATTTATTTTATATTGGTAATCTAATTATATGTTATTATAAGCTTGAAACTAGTCAAAACATTTTAAAGGAATGAAAGGAAAACATAAAAAGTACTTAAAATAAACAAATAATTAAAAACAAATAATGAAATAAATTCATTTTACACAGTAATTACACTGTACATTTTTAAGGGTGCGAAAGTCTTTATTAAAATATAATTACGGCATTTCGAAAGGATTAAGCTAGGCTGTTGTGCCATGACCTTGACATATTATGTATATTACAAATATTAGTAGTAAATATATATAGTATATATAAAATATATAGTATATTATATACAGTAAATATAATTAAATATATATATACAGTAAAGGTCAGAATTATTAGGCCCCCTTTGAATTTTTGTTTCTTTTTTAAATGATGTTCAACAGAGCAATGGATTTTTTACAGTATGTCTGATAATATTTTTTCTTCTGTGAGAAGTCTTATTTGTTTTATGTCGGCTAGAATAAAAGCAGGTTTTGATTTTTTAAAAACCATTTCAAGGTCAAAATTATTAGCCCCTTTAAGCTATATTTTTTCAATAGTCTACACCAAACCATCGAGATACATTAACTTGCCCAATTACCCTAACCTGCCTAGTTAACCTAATTAACCTAGTTAAGCCTTTAAATGTCACTTTAAGCTGTATAGAAGTGTCTTGAAAAATATCTAGTCAAATATTATTTATTGACTATTTATTTACAAATATTATTTACTGATTTCATCACGGCAAAGATAAAATAAATCAGTTATTAGAAATTAGCTATTAAAGCTATTGTGTTTAAAATTGTGTTGAAAAAAATCTTCCCTCCATTGAATGGAAATTGGGGGAAAAAATTAACAGGGGGGCTATATAAATATATATAGTATTTATAGTAATGCATAAATATATTATAGTGCATATATTATGTACTGCAAAATCTTATCTGCAATACATCATACACACAAAGTGGGAGCAAATGAGGCCAGTAAAGCATTATAATAGATCATTTATGCAGTAAAAAAAAAAAAGAGTGTGCAATCTTGAAGTGTGCCCTCGCCAGCACAATACCTTCTTCTCCATCCTCTTCTCTCTCTTTCTCCTCCAGGTTCTGCTGTTCTAGTGGTTTCTTCACCTCCAGCTCGCCATCATCAACCTGCTCGCTGTGTCCTGCTGCAAAGTCACACACACACACACACACAGGTGAACAAGCACATAAGCAAAGTAAGTGCTAAATGTGCCAGATGCATCACAAGCTGCAGCCTCTAACAATGTGTGTGTGTGTCTCAGGAAGTGAGTAACTGCTGTCAGTTTGGAAAGTGTCCATAACTTCATCTCATATAGTGGATCTATAGGAAAGCAAACCTGGCTCAATCTGCAGCATCATATAACCTTGGTAGGGCGACACTTTAGACCTGATGATGCAAGTACATACTGAGCAGCACAAGGAGCATATGCAGAGCAGAAACGTGTAGAATCTACACAAAAATTGCATTTCACCAATTAAAATCCTTATCAAAAATGTGGTATTTAAAGAGATAGTACACTCCAAAAAATATATTAAATTGTACCTTTATTTGCTCATTTGTTCCAAACCTTGAGTCTCTCTTATTGAACAAAAAAATAAGATATTTTGAAGAATGTTGAAAACTTCCATTCACTTCTATAGTAGCTTTTTACCTGTATAGTACAGTACCGGTTTCCCACATTTTCATTTTTGAGTAAACTTTCAACTCAATTCAAAGGAAATATGAAATAATAAGATTGATTTAAACTCATTTTTTATGGCTAACAGCCTAACTAAATGGCATTTCTGGCCATGTTAGCATCAAACATTAGCCAGCTGCCAACTTTAGTATATTTTTGGGATGCGTTAGGCAAAGAAATATGGTTAATTAATTGTCTATTAGGGTTATATTTTGTGGTTGATCTTGAAATGCTCAAAACTTTGTTGACCTCTAATAAATTAATTATAGAATACAAATACAAAAAAAAATATATGTAATATAACATTTTTATAAATAAATATATTTAAAATATAACATTATTTTTTATGAATGTAGTTTACAGTATTCTAAAAAATACTGATATTATGATTGCAGATCAGATTGGCGTGTCTAGATATGCAATCTATGTTATTCTGTATATATAAACAACTTTAAAATAAAACATTACATAAAAAACATAAATGCATAATAAAGTTAAAAGTGCAACATACATTTATATTTTCTTAAACATTAACAGAAAAATTCATTTAAAAAGATTAAAAACTTCTTTAGGTTCTCAAAACTGTACAATCTTTATAAAAGAAGTCAAAAATTGTATAATTATATCTTTACCGTCTAATATTCACAATGTAGAACCCCTGAAAATGTTTAATTCATCTAGTTTACTTAAAACTTACTTTTTAGAGTAGATTTTATTTGATTGTATTTGACTTCTTTTTTTTTTAGAATTGTTAGATTCGTTATATGTCTGTAAAGTGTCTTGAGATGCTACTTTTTAAAGGCACTATATAAAAATAAAGTTTAAAAAGTTTTCATGTAAAATTTCAAGTGTTTTTTCTACAATAAAAATGTTTATTATATATTATTATATATATATATATATCATGATATTATATATACATCAAATAAATGTATAAATGACTACTTTTAATATTTCATAATATTATAGTGTTGTACCATTATAAAAAACTGTTTTATTAAATATTTTCCAGTGCATAAAAAATCACTACTGTTGAAAAAACTTTTTCTTTTAGCACAAAGATATTCAACCACCTAAATCTATACACAGAGCGATTTAAAAGAGATACAGCTCTGTCTCGAGTTAATCTGAGTTCACAGCTGACTATTTAAAGCACAGCTGATTTACAAATATATATATTTAAACATCCAGCGGCCTCAGCACTTCACAACTGAATGACAAGCTCACCAGAAACAACTGACTTGTTTTTCTTCTTCTTCCTCTTTTTCTTCTTGGCTGGGTCTTCGGCTTCTCGTTCCCCGTTAACGATCAGTGTGTCCATTACCGGCGGCACCGGCAGCCCGTTCGCTTCCATGACTGCGGACTCGAGTGGACAGAGACCGATGCATTGTGGGAGGTGCAGAGAAAAGCTGCCGAATCAGCTGGTCGCATGACGCGGAATGCGAAATTATACAGTCCTACTATGGCGAAGAATCAGCTCATGAATATTAGCCTACCTAGAAAACGCTGGCTCTGAGAATCCAGAAAAGTGATTTAGTTAATATTTATAAACATGCCTTCGCTAACAGAGTCGTTTATTCGCCAGCTGATGAGCGCGCCGTGCTACTTAGCCTATCCGATAGGTTCATTGTGTTAACGTCATTGCATATAGTTAAGTCAAAAATCACCCTTGTTCCCCTACTATGTTTTTTTTTAAGTGACGAGCGGAATATTAATGAGGGAAATCCATTCAGAAAAAGTGCTTCACAGTGCAGGTTTATTTTTTAACTTGCAAAGTATTAATTCCATATTCATATGCTGACGTTGCTATAATGTGTAAGCAAGACTTTTAAGCAATTAGTTTGTGTCATGTTTTACAGTAAAACAATAATAGAATGAATATTACAGATAAGAAATACTGTGTTACCAATGAAATACTATAAAATAATTGACTACTAATTGAATTTTTATTATAATTTTAAAATAAACATAGTGAATGAATAAATATTACTATAAAAATAATATGCATAATGTATAGGACATAAAACGTAGTCCTATATAGAGTGTAGAGTATAATAGTAGCTCTGTATTTGAAAATATTTTATAATAATATAAATAATACATAATAGTTATATATTATTACTATATTTATTTTCTTGTAGTAATGATAAAGTAAATTATTTGAAAATATTTCATAATAGTCATTATGCTTTTTATTATGAGCAACTGGTATATTAGGGATGCTCCGATCGATTGCCCGAGGATTGGCATCGGCCGATAATCACATTTAATGAGTCGCCAATCTGGCTTATTTTATGAACCGATTGCAGGTGTTTGTTTATGAGTTTACAAGCAGAGGAAGACGCACATGCGTACCTGAGTTATACGGAGAGCAGCACTACAACATGTGAGGCGGTAAATGATGCGTAAGGACATAAGCGATTGCTGCATATGCATCACAGCAGCTAAAATATATACAGATGTGGTGCAACCTCTGTTTATACAGTTTATTGGCATTGTGAGGAAAGATCTCTTTGTTTCAACACTATATATCCAGTGTTTTGAGCAGCTGGGACGCAAGCAGAGCAATCAGCCCGATCTTGTGTCCAACCGTATGACCTCTCCTGGAAGCTCCATGAGTCTCCCCTACATATTATCTATTATTTTCTGTAAAGCTGCTTCTGTCCACATTAAATGTTTAGAAGAGACATGTTTAAGATTATATGCAGTAAAAATGTATAGGATTATATGAAGCATTCTTAATTTATTATCTTAGACAGGACGAGATCTCCACTTAAGTATCCTATTTAGAGGGAAAAATGTGCTTTATGCAATGGCAAAGATACATAAAGCTTGAAGCATCAGAATTGGTACTTGTTATCGGGCAATCACCATGACAAGGAATAGGTACTAGATATCGGCTGCAAAAATCCTGATTGGAGCATCCATAATATATATCTCCCTCTATATATTGTTTTTTTTTTTAATCATTATTCATTTCCTTTTTTTTATTACATTGTCCAGTAGATGGCAGTAACTTTGCTTTAATTGCACGCGTTTTTGTGCTCACACAAGTCATATTTTAGTGTGAAGCCACTAAAGACAAACTCACATATTTGTACATATACTTTATTTCACAAATGAAATGCAAGATTGACACTTTTGGAGTGAAGGGAAAAAAATATAACCCTTTAAAAAAGGCAAAACTGGTGCTGAGTGAAGACAAACACACATAGACAGTCTCTGCCAGGCCAAGACAAGTGTTTGAAATCATGCACATATGCATGGGGGAAACTCAGGAATATTGGACCAAAGAAAACCATCATATAATTTACATACAAACATTATTATATCTGAGATTTTCCTCTCTTTTTTAGCAACATTTCTCAATGACATTCCAGGTCTCATAACATTTAACCGTAAAGTGCAACAGTCCTTACAAGGGGAAAGTGTTTAAGGCAAGTTTAAGTTCGCTTGGTATTTTTTCCCACAGTGTTAAAAGTGAATTTGAGTTTAAAAATGGTTTTATGTGAAAGGCTATGTCAGCCTTGAGCATTACTTAATTAAAAAAAAAGTTATTTTAATAAGTACCTGACAAAAATTAGGTTTATTTCTATTTTTACTGTAGAGTTTTTAATGGATAAATATATTTTAAATGTTTGTCACTTACTTTAAAACAATAATAACCTTGTGAAGGTCACCGTGATGAAACTCCAGCTGCGTGTGAACAGTTGTGTGTGTCAAAGTTTGATGAAGCAGAAATGAAACGAGGGCATCTATTTATTTCTCTAAAGAACGACCTCACAAAAACAAACGTTCAGAAAGGAGGCTTCGCTGCTGGAGAGATGCAGTCTTTTTTGAGGACATCATGCCAGCCACTAGGACGACAGAATTAGCTTTATCTTGTCGTAGTTAACAGGATGAATGTTACAAAACAATATTAATACAAATTTGCATAATGGAAATCTGCCTATTTTTTTTTTTGAAAAATGAAGATTTAATTGGATTGTGCGCATTGTTTACTTGAATTTACTTAACAAAATAATTATTACTTTAATGTGTGGAAGGGGGAGGGGGGGGGTCTCATTACCACAATGGGAAAAAAAATCTATAAAAATGTTAGTGGTGTAATGAAGGGCAAAATTCTCATTAGAAAAAAACACAAAAATAAAATAGGTGAAATATGTAAGGAGGAAAAATACTTCAATTTAGAAGATATCAATTCATCAGTGATATAATGATGTAAAGAAACTGTCATTTCTGCAATGCAAAACACACACACACACACACACACACACACACACACACACACACACACACACACACACACACACACACACACACACACACACACACACACACACACACACACACACACACACACACACACACACACACACGCACACACGCTATAAGGTTAAAGGAAATTTTGTTCTGATTACCAAAAATGCAAAATAATGAAATATATTCTCATTACAGAAATGTAAAAACACAAACTTTAGTTGAAATTTGAAATATACACAGTATATTTGAAAATTGTCTACAAAAAGAAAACAAAAGATTTATTGGAGGCATTTATTTGGAGGCAGAGTATGAGTATTCTTTATGCTAATTTTTATATATCTATTTGAATTTTGGGGTCAAATTTGATTCGTGAGATTAACCAAATTTTAAGGCATTTTTAGGAACTTGCCGTTTAAGAACTGTATGTTTAAGAACTTCATTTACAGTTAATAAAACCTGACATGTACTTTTGAGTTAGAGTCAGACACTTTTGAGTACATAGAATATGTTTAGTTGTTGCTTTGTATTTTTTATACTAGCATGTATCAGTCTGTACCTGAGGGCAGTCATGAGGAGCAGAGTAAACACAAACCTCCCCAAACACACAAATAAACACACTTGAAAACAACAAAACACACACCAGCTACATCCAATGACGTCTGTGACCTGAAATCAAACTCAATAAATACCAAACTGAATAGATGAAAATAAATAACCTGCCTTTTCAGTCGTCCTCACTTTCTCTGGTCTGCTGTGATGTTGCTTCCTCTTCCTCGTCTGAGTCCTCATATGTGCATTCCTGCATGTTTGTGAACGTATGTGAACGTGCCGCTACCTGAGCAGCCAAAGCAGAGCTAAAACTGATCGCTTCTGTGCCGTGCATTTCAGTCAACCTGTCCATCACTGATACTGTAGGCACTCGGGCTGAAAGCGGATGTATCCCATCATGCCCGGCGTCTATGAGCCCGTCCGACTGGAAGAGCTGCGTTTCCTGTGGAGTTTCTTCAATGGCGTCTTTAGCTGCTGCTGTCGAGTCTGAATCTCCGCAGGTGAATTCAGTCACTGCTTGGTTTTCGTCCTCTAGTGCGTTTAGGGTTTCAGTTTGTGGAGTATTTTTATTTTGTTCGTCAAGTGGGGAGACATGGTTGATTGTGGCGGTCGTCGAGTCCAATGAAATTTCTGTATCTAAAGAGTTTGTGCCAGTCTCTGAAGAGTCCTTGGCAAACGGAGCCAGAGCAGCTAAAGAAGAAAAATAAATAAATAAATAAATAAATAAAGAGTAAACTTTAAAGTTGAAAAAAAATCTTTCCATTTTTTAAGGTACAAATGGTTTAAATAGCTCAAAACTAGTATTTTGCTAAATAAGTATGTACTACTGTCATTATAGCTACAACAAAATAAATTGCTTATCAGAAATTAGTTTTTAAAACTAATATCTTGTCTCCTACACTCACTATTCAAAAATGTTATTTGGACTTCAACTGTTTGTATATATGTGTGTTTCAGATCATCTGAAGTAACTTGGGTTCTGCAGCAGGACAATGATCCAAAGCACACCAGCAATCCACTTCTTATTGCCTTTAAGAAAACAAAATGAAGACTTTGGAGTGGCCTAGTCAAAGTCCTGACCTGAATCCAATTGAGATGCTTTGACATGACCTTAAAAAGTTGTTTTATGCTCAAAACCCTCCAAAGAGGCTGAATTACAATAATTGTGCAAGGATGAGCGGGTCAAAATTCCTCCACAGAGCTGTAACAAACTCATTGCAAGTTATCAAACACGCTTGATTGTAATTGTTGCTGCTAAAGGTGGCTCAACCTGTTATTAGGTGTAGACTTTTTCACACGGGCTATATAGTTTTTTATTTTGTTTTCCATTAACAATAAAAACCTTTGTTTGAAAACTACATGATGTGTTTACTTGTATTATCTTTGAGTAATATTTACATTTGTTTGATGATCTGAAACATTAAAGTGTGACAAACATGCAAAAAAAAAAAGAAATCAGTAAAAGGCAAAAACTTTCACACCATTGTGTACATATGCAAAAACAACATTTCTGGATCTAAAGAGTTTGTGTCGGTTTCTAGAGGGTCCTTGGCAAACGGAGCCAGAGTAGCTAAAGAAAAAAAGTATAAATAAATTTTAAAAAGAGTGGAGTAAAAGTATAATGTTACAAAAAAACTCTTGTATTTATATTCTTGTATTTTGCTAAATATATTTGTACTACTGT
The DNA here is from genome assembly GCF_052040795.2 of Danio rerio. Taxonomy (NCBI): domain Eukaryota; kingdom Metazoa; phylum Chordata; class Actinopteri; order Cypriniformes; family Danionidae; genus Danio; species Danio rerio. Next base: position 26,516,129 of record NC_141024.2, on the reverse strand, counting down.
CATTATGGCAAGGAAAAAAAAAAAAAAAATTACTTATTATAAATGAGTTATTAAAGCTAATTTCTTGTCTCTCAGACTCAGGAAATATTTTAAAATGCTATTCATTTTGGACTTCAACTGTTTGTATATATGTGTGTTTCAGATCATCAAATTGAAGTAACTTGGGTTCTGCACAATGATCCACAGCACACCAGCAATCCACTTCTGATTGGCTTTGGAAAACAAAATGAAGACTTTGTAGTGGCCTAGTCAAAGTCCTGACCTGAATACAAATTAAGATGTTTTGGCATGACCTTAAAAAGTTGCTCCATGCTCAAAAACCCTCCAATGTGGCTGAATTACAACAATTCCGCAAAGATGAGTAGGACAATATTTCTTCACAGAGCTGTAACAAACTCATTGCAAGTTATCGAAACACTTGATAGCAATTGTTGCTGCTAAAAGTGGCCCGTTATTAGGTTTAGACTTTTCACACAGGGCTATGTGGTTTTGCATTTCGTTTTACCTTAACAATAAAAACGTTTATTTCAAAACTGCATAATGTGTTTACTTGTGTTATTATTGACTAATATTTACATTTGTTTGATGATCTGAAATATTAAAGTTTAAATAAGAAAGTAAAATTATAGTGTACATAAGGAATCAGTAAGGGGCAAAAACGTTTTAACACCACTGTGTATATATGACATAACCAAATGTGTGATGGTTTCAAATTCTTGATTCTTTTTTTATTATTTGACATATTACAGTTAAAGGTTTTTACAGAGGGAATCACTTTATCATTATACATAACTCAGAAAATGCTGCACATGTACAGAAAAAAAACTATAATTAAAAAATATATATAATCAGGCAATTTATGTATGTACTTGTATGTATGTATATATATATATATATATATATATATATATATATATATATAGCAGAGCTCGAAATTGCGACCATTTTGGTCGCATATGCGCCCGAAATTTTATCTATGTGACCTCAAAATATATTTGGGAGCATGTGTGCGAGTGCATAAAACTGTTGTGTGCGACCAGTTTTTACTGCAAAATGTTTACCACATGCGCGGATTCGGGAGACATTCACGCAGAATGCATCTCTAAGCTCTGTGTCTGCACATGAAACGTGAAACGCAACGCTCAGGAATGGTTTAAAACAGTTGTCATTTCAACTTGCTGCACTAAACAAAGCCAATTTCGTAATGCTTGCCCCGCCTTCGCGCTCTTCTTATTGGCCCACCCCTGCTCTAGAACTGAAATATCAGCTGTCAATCACTCAGTCAATGCCTTCTGGCTTGGGATGACAGAGAGAGCTACCGACAGCTACTACCGCAAAAAAATTGTAAAACGCTGAAGAAGAGAATGAAGATAACACTGACAGATTTTGTTTTAGAAACCATGGCATCTAAAGTTACGAATAATGACACATCTTACTAGTAAGCATGTGCTGAATGTTAATCCACCATCTACACTTTTCGAAGAGTGGATAAAAGACTTCCATTGGCTTCAAGTCCGCTATGAAAAGTCTGTGGGATGGAATTTTCAGGTAACTGTTTGCCACATCTAGCATGAGAGCTTCTGTTTAATCATTCATATAATGGCCAGATGCTGTCCGCCATACAAGTGGCAGATATATGTCAAATTTAACACCACGGACACCATCGCAAACGGGCTTGGACTAAGTAAACTAACATCGCTACTCATAAAAAGACCGGTATTGCTATTAACATGACATATGTATAATAAGGCACAGTATATGTCAAAGGCAGTGCAATATCAGACAGCACCCGTGAGAACAGCAAAGTTCAAAGCAAAGTATAAAAATCTATTTTCTTAAGATAACGGGATTTCGTTGAGACATATTTTCCTTACGCTTGCATATATATATATATATATATATATATATATTTTTTTTTTGATTGTTAGTTTGATTGCTGTTGATTTCAAATGCAATAAATATGTTTGTATAAAACTTGTAGTAACGGTGCTTATAATAGGTAGGTGCGACTAAATTTTGGCTGATACGCCTAAATTTTTTAAGTTAGGAGCACTGGTGCTACCAAGCAAAAAGGTTAATTTCGAGCCCTGTATTGTCATTCAAAACCTGAGACACACAATTATAAAGCGCCACAAAAAAACACCTAATTTTGGATGTCTTTATTCCCTTAGACTGGACAAAAGCAATTAGGCCAACAATGTTTCACCTTATATAACAAGGTAGTATGAAAGAAGGCAGTGTGTGTTTTTGTGTGTGTCGTACCCTGATCACTGAACAGCAGAAGTTTGCGTTTGTCTCTCTCTCCATCTGACGTTCGTATCCCTAGAACGGACTTGAGCTCCAGTAAAACACGTCTGGACTCTTCGCGTTCTCGACGCTGACGCTCCAGTTCACATGGAGAAAGCATGTCAGATCCTCCTCTCCACTCCGTATCAGAGTCTGAGTCCGACACATACGCCTCCAACTCCTGGACAACAGAAAAGCTGAGTTTTTAATCTAAGAAATGCTAATTAACACAAATCCCATCATTTAAGAATATCTCTAAATATCAGCTTATAACAACATTGAATTCTCGGCAGATTGTTTTGATTAATTCCACTATTTACATCTGTGAAATGAAGAAAAATGTGCTGACGGCAACAATAACAAGCAATTTACTTTGTAACATTAACAACTTAACTAGATCTGGACCAAAATAGCAGTTATGCTTGTTTGTTGTAGCATAGTTTGATACTTTTGTGGGTCAATGTGAAAAAAATGCTTTAATTAGTATTAGATAAATAAATGTGAAAAGTCTAGTTTAAAATGCCTTGGCAAAGTTCTTACGTCCGATTCACATGGGGCTTCAGTGTCGATGCTTAACAGAGGAAGTGTCTAAAGTTCACGCAATTGTCATAGCAACGTCAGCCAATAAAATTAGTCCGCAACTGGCTACTGTCTGAGCTGGGGTATTTACATAAAGCAATCTGATTGGCTGATGCTTCTGGTCACGCTTAAAAAATTTAAAAATTCTCGACTTCTGCAGCGAGCACAGAATTACAATTCAGTTCAACAATGCTTGACATCATCTATTCAAAGTGAATGGGAACCATTGATGCTGACGCCCGATGTGAATGGGCCGTTATAAACGTAGAACTCTTTGTTTTCATATTATTGTTCTATTTAAAAAAATAAATGGATAGTTCACCTGAAATAAAATGTCATTTTCTCGCCCACAAATGGATTCAAACCTTTATAAGTTTCTGTCTTCTGTTGAACACTTCACAAGATATCTTGAAGAAAAAAGATGAAACCTGTGACTATTGATTTCCAAAGTGGTAACAGCAGATACCATAAGAAGACAATGGTTACAGGTTTCCAACATTTTTCAAAATATCTTTTTTAGTGTTCACAAAAGAAGAACACTCATTTTTACAAATCTCCTAGGATTTTATGTCTCCATGATTTCAAGGCACCCTCTGAAAGTAGTTAATTCTTACATGTTGCATAATATCACTCTGTCTGGTGCAGCTATAGGACAGCAGCAGAGTTTCTTGACCATTACGCCAGAAGGAGAGTATAGTTCCTAGCAATATTAGCTAGGAAAAAAAACTCCCTTCATTTTATTAAATTATATTACTACAGAAGACTTTAGAAGAGGTTTAAATAGGAAATTTATCCTAATGGTCAAACCCAATTCAATTCATTATGCATAGCTAAGCTAAAAGTGACCCCGCCAGAACAAGAAATCAACCAAAGGAATTCAAAAATGTTTCAAATCAACTGTTTATCTCTAGGAGCCTTTTTTTGAAAAATGGAGTGTTCCTTTAAAAGTTTGAAACAAGTAAATGGTAAAAAATGATAACAGACTTTTTAATTTTGGGTGAACTGTCCCCTAATTTAAATCAGGGGTACTCAACCCTTTTCCTGAAGATCCACCTTCCTGCAGATTTCAGTTGCAACCCATATCAAACGCAGCTGCCCGTAATTATTGAGTGCTCTTCAGGTCCTAATTAATTGGTTCAGGTGTGTTTGATCAGGGTTGAAGCTAAACTGTTTGGGAAGGTAGATCCCCTGGAACAAGGGTTGAGCACCCCTCATTTAAAGTATTGATTTAAACAACGCTATAACATTCAGTGGTGGAAAAGTATGTAAAAGTTAACATTTTTGTTCATTTTGAATTTATCTATGTATTCATTATCTAGGTTTTCTTTATTCAGAAAATGTCTTAATGATTTTCATTATGAATCAATACATAAATATTAAATTAGTTTAATTTATATCTTTCAAAAAACATTTCCAGAACTAATGCTGCCTTATCATATAAAGCTTAAAATAATTACTACTTCATAATATGCGTCGACCTTGGCATGATCAAGGTGTTGGTTTTCAAGGTTCCTCTCTATGATATAGCTTCATTTGAATGTTTATGCATGCTTCTCACAGCAATTTAAAATGTTCAATTATTAATATTTAGTACAGTGAAACAAATGAACAAGTGTGGCTCAAATATTTAAAATCATGTCTAATGTATTTTTAGATAAATTTAAAAATGTGCATATTAAATGTGAATCATATCATGAATTCACCTCAACTCCGCCAAGCATGAGAAATAATAATACTAATAATAATAATAATAACACCAACACTTGCAACAATGCTTAAATGCACACACACAGTCTGTCAGTACCTGTTCTTCCGGGACGGGGTCTCTGTCCTGTATGTGTGTTATAGGGGCAGAAGGAGGGGGATCTGGGACGGTTGTTTCCTCTGGCTGATCTGAGCCTTCTGTGGAAAGCATACAATGTATATACACACATTCTTTTCAACAGAGAGAAATAACGCAGACCTAATGCATTTTTTACATTTACAATGCACTAAATACAGTGGAATTGAATTGCAAGATGTGGTTTGTTTACATTTATGATGTAATGATTAATAACCGATAAGAAGAAAATCATCTACACTGTTTTTAAAAAGACATTAAATATTAAAATAAAGTGGATTTAGGCATCTCAACATTCTGAAATACCGGATGCCATTAGCATCAAGTTACAATATCTTACACAGAATAATTTTGTATGGACACAAGAATGCCTTATTTAAAGCCCAAATAATAATAAGCTTAAAATATTATCACAAATCTGCAGTATAGTCAATACAACAGACTTCTGTTTGCCATCCATTCCAAAGAGAGACACCTATTCTCACATTAGCTTTCACTATGTATTTGTTTAATTTCATCACCTGTTACAAAAAAATTACTGAAAGAGTAATATAATGAAGGAAAATATAAAATTCGACAAAAATGTCTAAAATAAAAACTAATAAAAAATTAATTAATAAATAGAAGCCCCTCTAAAAAACAAAAGTAATTTAAATGTACATGTTGTAAAATTCACACCTAGAGGTTAAAGTGGGTATTGCAGTCTAAATTCAAAACTTTGAATTTCCCTCCCTGACGATAACTGCAAAACGCAGGTTGGCAGATTGATCACACCAACAAGAGCAATGATTCCTGATGATCGCACCTTACAATGCAAGCTGCTCAGCTAATGTTTATTTTTGCAATACTTATAACATTTGTAAATTAAAAAACATGTCATGTAAAATCTTATAACTCTGAATCTCCATTTCATTTTATGTCACATTTGTTTTTGGACTAGCATGCTGGAACTCATTTTGTACATGTGTTTCCATTTTAATTTATTCACATTTTTACTTATCGGATAAACAATTTATCCTTCTAAGTTGTGCGGATACATTTTTATGTGCATTTTAAAAATGTACGCACATCTTGCCATTTCCATAAAACTCCAAGCCATTTCAGAAATTTCACGACTCGTGTGAACAAACACGATCTCACTGCAATACATAAATTTTTGATTTACTGGCTATCTCATATCTCATCTCATTTCGACAATTTAATAAGATTTGCTCGTCCTGCAATGGTTGGGTGCCATGCGTCCCTTTTAAAATATTCGTACAACTGACTGAACTCATACAAATTTGTACGAATGGACTTGTCCTCTGTGGCCTAATTGTATAAAGGACATCATCATCCCCATCCGTCTCTCTCTGTCCTCTTTTTCCCCCTACTTCCCTAAATAAACGGATGCAAGGAAATCAGTCGAATAAGGAAGTCTAAAAATAACCCAAGACACACGCTGTCTTACACAAAGGCTGACGCACCTATTATATGGTGAGGACGTCATTTATAAAGCTTGTTTACTCATTTATGGTCATATTTATACACTGCTGGGATGTCTGGAAAAAAACTGATCGTGACTGGTTCTTCTTGGTTCTTATTGGTCAATTTTGCAGTGCAATACTGACCATTTAGTGTCACCAGGATGTGTAACACTAGCAAAAATATACAAACCACAGTGTTTCAACTTTTCTTTGCTTTTTCTGTATTTTTGTTTCTATTTGCAAATAGGCATTGTCATTAATTTGCATCATTTAAATTACACAATGAAAAAAAGCGTAATTAATAATTGTTTTAATTGAGCACTTTACAATTATTATTTATTCATCATCATACCCAATTAATTAATTCTACCCTAATTAATTTTCATTTACTTATAATCTTTTACAACATAATAAAAACTGGCCTGTATAATTTACTTTTATATAATATAATATAATATAATATAATATAATATGATATGATATAATATTTGGATGGCAAAACGTAATTGAAATTTCTTGTTTCATTTATATTGAATGTTATTTTATAATTAAAATATCTCCATTATTTACTTGAATTAAATTAACATTTTAATTAACAATATAATATAATATAATACTTTATATTTAAATGGGCCCCATATAATTACAAAATAAATCATAATAAATGTAATAATGAATAAAATAAAAAAAAAGAAAATTCTTAATTTAGGTATCAAAATGTAGTAAATTTATATAAAATTTTTATTTTATAACTAAATTGACTCCATAATTTACTTGAATTAAATGAACATTAATATATAATATAGTATAATATAATACAATATAATATAATACAATATAATATAATATAATATAATATAATATATGGATGGCAAAATTATACTGAAATTGAAACGTTACTTTTATTTATTTATTTATTTTTTTATTAAAAGGGCCACTTATGATATACTCTAATTAAATAAACTTTAATGTAACATAATTGAAAGTGTCAATGTATTTTCATTTAAAAAAAATTTATAAAATCATATAAAATACGTTTTCATGGCAAAATATGAATGCACTTAACATCATAACGACATTCTCAAACCAGTGACTCACTGAAAACCCCCTAAGCAGGTGAAGTGCGAGTGTATGGGAGTGCGAACTCTGACCTGGGCAGCTGGAGACTCGGCGCAGCATTCGTTCCACCTGCGCGATGGTGTCATCCCAACAGCAGCTGCTGGCCTGCATGTGTGGTTGGAGCAACTGGAGACGCTCCTTCAGCTCCTGATAACCTGCACAAGTCACCTCGTCTGACTCCCGAGCCACCATAAGCTTCTCCAGATCATCCTCCAGAATAATCACCCTGTCGGAGACATTCAAACAACTACACTGACAAGTTCATCAGCTTCTTCTTTAACATGCTCATGCTATGAACACATTTTAAAGGCACGTCTTTAAGAGAAATCCACCTGCTGTGATGAGGAAAAACTGTAATAACAAGTAACATGAGCAGCATATCTGCAAATAGTGGGTAGGCTTTAATGTACATCTGAAATCTAATTGTTAAGTATTTTCTCAAAAGGTGTTTTTTAATCAGTATAAAAAGCAAAAATAAGATGTTTCATTACATTTTTTATTATTAACTTTAGCAATTTTGTCACAATTCAAAATATTTAACAAATATGTTTACTATACAGTTAGGCAGTGGCCACCAAACTTGTTCCTGGAGGGCCGGTGTCCTGCAGATTTTAGCTCCAAACCTAATCAAACCCACCTGAACAAGCTAATCAAGGTCTTACTAGATTTATTTGAAACATCTAGGCAGGTGGGTTTAGGCAAGTTGGAGCTAAACCCTGCAGGAACACCAGCCATCCAGGACCGAGATTGGTGACCTCTGCAATAAGGGGTCACCAATAGTTATTAATGTCAGTATTTACCCAATAGTTTTTAATGTCAGATCCTCTCGCATTTTTTGGGAAATTTTTAAGTGTTAAAAATACAAAAAAATCTGAGGTTTGGAAGGACATTTATTTAAAAAAAATAATTTAAAAAATGCTTTTAAAAAAGATTTTTAAAATTGTTGCAAAAAAATAAAATAAAAAAACTGAAAAAATAAAATAAATAAATAAATAAAATCACATGTACGTCAGAATTCACAGCCTTTGCCGTAAAGCTCTAAAATGAGCTCAGGTAATTTGCCAAAAGACATCTAAAGGACTCTTAAAATTGTTTGGTCTGATGAGACTAAAATTTTACTTTTCGGAGTGAATGCCAGGCGTTACATATAATAACGACAAACAAATAACAATAAAATTAACAAAATTTATTTTGTATAAAAATTTGAGTAATTATAATTGTAAAAATGATAATTTCAGCAATTGCTTGCATTAAAAATAATAAAATAGTATTATGAAAGTTATTCTCAATTTGAAAAAAAAACCAATCATTCAGCAATTGTGTCTCACATCTAAAACAA